>NC_056539.1:26707500-27340000 GCF_910596095.1 Thunnus maccoyii | reverse complement strand
CTAAGTCATAATTATGAGACACTGTAAGTAATTTACAGTACCAGTCAAAAGTTTGGACACGCTTTCTCATTCAAGTGAATGGGAAGGTGTGTCTGAACTGATTGGTACTGTATCTAATTAATGTAGTTTTTTTGTCCGTTAGCGAATGCAGTGGGTTTCCATAGATACCTGCCAGGCCCCATAGTAAATTTACACATGCATATACAGTAATTTGTCTTGACAAGCATCTGCCTTACTGAAATGTTCTTTACTCAAACACTGAATCCCAACCAGCTCCTGGGATGCTGATGTATCTGATACTGACTTAAGCTGCTAAAAAAATAATGTAATGTAATTTTAAATTACAAATTAGGAGCTGTAACGGAAAAGAACATCCCACTTCCAATAAAAGTCTAATGTTCTGTCTGACATACTGTAGGCACCACTAAGGATATGAAGCATAATGTTGGGATGAATAAGTACTTAAGATCAAGATTGTAATCACACTTAGGCACATCTTAATCTTGCTGCTGCTGCTGCTGCTGTCTTAACCAGGTCTTCCTTCATTGAGCTTCATGATCTCAGCGGGACTAACGTAAATTAAAGAAGGGCTTAATCAATTATGAAAAGCTAGTTAAACAGTCAAGAAGTGAGATAAATCCATTTTGGCAAGTCAAAGGATTTGTTGACCAATTATAATAATGTGTGAGCTCCTTTATGTCCACAGTCGTCTGTTGAGACAACTCTTCCTTGACTCTACTGTTTCATGCTTATCGGAGCCTCCTGCAGAATCCTCCTGATTAATCTGCCTGCCCACAGTGAGAGTTTATCTGTTATGTTCGGGGGTCATTTCTTATCTTGTATGATGGTGCTCTGAATCACAAGGGCATACTGAGGACAAGTGGACACTACAATAAGTCATGTCCAGTTAAAAGACAAACAGCATGTTGATAAAAATGTTTAGTAGTCTCTTTAACAACTCATCATGACCACAATTTAGTGAATTCTGTTTGAATGAAACATAATTTTATAATTCTTTTCCACTCTATCAATATATTCTGTTTTTCGCCACACGTTTCAAAGTGACATTTGTTCTGATAAAACACGTAAAAATAAATCCAATGATGTGTATGATCTGCCCCGATACATGTTTAATTTCAAGGGCATACTGTATATCTAGAAGTAAATCCACTTTTTAAGGTTGAAAATGTAATTAAGCTTTAGTTTAAATCTGTCATGTGTATTGAGAAGAATATTTAAGCTCAGTTTTTATTTAAATCCATGCAATCAACCAATCATCATTCTCCCTAAGGAGAGTAAGAGATTGAGTCTTGGTGGTAAAGAAGACCAATAACATTGTATGAAGTCACAGGACACTGGGACTGGGGGGTTAAACAAAGATATTTACACTGCAAACTATCTATAAAACACAAAATGTCAGCGTGCTGCCTGCATATTTTTGTGGTTTTCTTGTTGCAAGACGACATCGATGTAGTATTTGAGGTCCTCTGGTGGCAACATCATCACAGAAAATGCTGTTTTTTACTAGATGTCATTAATATTCTCTGAAAAATCAATAATAATAGATTAACATCTGTATATATCTATAGTTTCAGTGGGAATTGGAGTTTTCTTGTGCAGATTTTTGAAGCAGAGAAAGCACTGTACTCTCACTATAACAAATATAAATGTCAAGGAAATGCCATGTAGAGGGAATTCAGTGAGTATACTGACTATCAAGTGACTCAAATTCTCACCTACTGTAGCTCTGTGCTGTCAAATAAAAAAATCACTTTGATTAGAACGTGTAAAAACTGTGAGGGATTTTATCTGGGTGACATTGGTGCAGTAATGTTTTTAATACATTCTCAAAGCCATTAAAAGTGTTTGTACATTCCATGAAAACCACAGTTTTTGTTTATTTATTTGTGACATTATAAAAACAGCAGTTACTGGCACACCAAATTCTCAACTTTGGGCTCAGTTTTTTGTAATAAAACATGGGTTGAATACTTTGATTTGATGATTTAATTTATGAAATTATGGTATTTGTAGTAAGGTTAGCTTTTTTTTTATTAGTGAAATGTGACAGACCACAAAAAGATGGCATAAATTTACCAAACACAGCGGAAAAATGTACAGACAACAACCCTAATAAGACAAAACCCATATTGTTGCAAAGCAAAACAAAACAGAAGTTACAGTTGTTTATGGGAGACTTATGTATATATACTATGTTGTATCTGTATGCGTTTCTGTGCATGTGTGAAAGTGAGTAATTTCAGCATGTTGTATATGTGTGTTACCAGGGAAGTGTGTGGGTATGTGTGAATAAAAAAAGAGAAATGAAGGACAGAGAAAGGGACACAGATAGAAAGAAAGAAGAGTAAAAGTTAAATCTTGGGATGGGGTTTTAATCTAAGAAACTACTTCAGGTCCATATTTTTATACACTACGACTAAAGATTTATTTCTGTATAAATAAATTAATTTCCATGTGGGTCAGACTCCATTTTCACACATTCACATTCAAAACATGGTGACAAAATTTAACAAGATCAGGGAGCCCTCATCTGATATGTACATTCATTAAAACCCAAATAGACAATGCAAAGCATGCTATTGACAGCGTAGTCTCCTAACCATAGCTCATATGAACACAGGAGTCTATTTGAATAACCTCCGAGGCCCAGATGGCTGACTCTAACTTCACCTGACGTAGCACAACAATAACCCCATAAGGGAAGGCCTTCAACTTCAGTTACTGTCCATAAATCCACAGATTAACTCCACAAATGGTCCACACTGTTGCCTTGAAGCATTTATTCCGAAACATTAACCGAGAGAGCGTTCTTCATCACTGTAAATTACTTTTCTCACTGCCGCTCCTTTTCCATGGGACTCTGCTTCGAGCTCAATAGTAAACAATGTTCACTCCTCCCACAATGCACCTCTCCTCTCGTAAAGCGGCGCACCATAACACCCTGAAATATGTTAATATGAATTCAAACAGTGGAGAACATAAATTCTGAAGCCTGAACTGTATCATGAGATGCAAAATTGCAAAGCAATGCAAAACCCTTGTGGGAAATAACAAATTGGGAGGTGATAAATTGTGCCAGTGTTATAGTCAGTCACACTGGATAGGTGAGAAACTCCATTTTACACATTAACATGCATCTTAGACATTTGAATTGGATTTATATACAGCTAAAACATTTTTATTTAAATCCCGGTGTAAATGCATATACACAGCCATTAATTCACAAGCAGGAATAAAAATGTTTTTGTTTTTGTTGTTCTGTGTTGCCTCATTTTTGTCCTTCTCTTAGAAGATGAAATCAACACACTGATGGCAGGCAGAACATTTACATTTACACACATGTCTTTGGCTTCATGGCAAATGCCCTGTTTACAACAGCCTGGAATTACCTGGGGACCTCGTGCGATGCAGGAATTTACCTCCTACAGGGATTATCTCCGGATATGACTCGAATGTAATGGGTGTCCATGCTGAGTAGCGACATGAGCCTCCTGAATTTTCACACAAAATGCAAATCAAAGCTGACTTAAGTCATTTCTATTACAGCCTAAAGGAAGGAAACAACAAAAACACAAAAGCACACAATGATTTCTTGCAAATGAAAAAGGCCCCAAAAGTCCTGTTGGGAGAAATATAGTAGGAAATTTATCTATTCTCTCTATATCTTCCTGAACTTCCATTATGAATGTTGCTCTGGGACCCAGAATCGATTTTAGAATTTGAAAAGTTACTCAGCCTATTTTGATAATGCTGCCTGAATGTGAGAGGAGCTCATGAATATTACATGGGATCTTATGACTCCATTAAGTGTGATATATGCAACGTTGAGCCAGTCAGCATGAAATGATGCGGTTTGATGTGGCTTTAAAAGAGTATTTATCATGTTCACACCCAGGAGGCCATCTATAAGGTAGGTAGACAGGTTTTTTTTTTAAAAAAACCTAGACCGGTTAAGGGAAAAGTTTTCAAGCCATGCAAAAGACATCTGAACCTCTTTATGAGCTTTCATTACACATCTTTATCCAACAGAAAAATATGAACACAGATACATATCTGTATCTGTTTCCAAAACTATGAAGTAAAGATGAAAATTATAAAATATACATTAAATATGTATAGCTTCAGTTTTTATCATTTATAATAACAAACCAATAAGAAGCCATGGATCTATATATCATTTACATAGTGCATTGAAATGCACACCCTGAGCCATTTTAATGGTTGATGTATTCAGCGCTTCCACACATGGAGCTCAGTCTGTATTCTATCAGACAAAACAAAAACAACTGAACTGTACAAACAGAGTAATTAAAGTTAATTTCACGCATCTGCAGATTGTGATCCAGCAGACACAGAGGCATTAATCATAATTAGTTGAGATGCTCAGATGCCCTCCAGACCTATCAATCAGCAGGCCACCTCTGGCCCCGATGCCGAGCCGCTGAGCATTGCCTGCACTGCTGAGCAGCCGTTCATTGACAAGTCTAATGCCACCGGCGGGAAGAAAAGGGCAGCAAGGACTGTCACCAACCTTTTCCACCCCGGCAATCACCTGTTCAAAATGCCTTCCTCTGGGAGACAGCACCTGTCCAAGACCACCAACTGTCTCAGAAGCTCTTTGCAAGAGCTGCCATCTAACTGACACCCAGCTCACACAATCCTGCCAGTTAGCTTTGTTACTGTCATAAATTATTACCTCTTTTCCAAACAGTGCTGCTTTGCTAACTGTACAAAATCTTTACAAAAATGTGTACAAATCATCTCCAACTCAAATGTTATATATTGATATTGTGCAAAACTGTAGTTTATGTCCAATTATGTTTTTGTTGCCAAAGAGTAGAATCCTCTCGTTGTTTTGTGCTCCGACAGTTATACGCCTGATGAAGATTGTATTGATTGAAATGCTGTACAGCAACACTGAAAAATTATTGTGGGAACAAAAAACTGTGCAAATTAATATCTCCAGTTTAGTCCAGCACTCGCTGACGAGTTTTTTTTACCTCCTTCACTGGTAGGATTGCTTTTAAATATATTATTCCTACAGTAGGTCAAACTTCTTACTCACCACTGCAGATATTCACCTTTCTCCTATACTTCATGTTTGATCTTACAGTCTGTCAAATACAATGAGCTGTGTTTGCCGCTGGGAAGCCAGTGAGGGATCACATACTTGTTTCTGCACTTGCAACTAGACCTTGTCGTCCTTGACGACAACATGCTATCAGGGGAATCACATGGTGAATATACATTTCCCATAACAACAGTGGAGTTGGCCTAGGGAAGCACAGTGAGAAAAGGAGAAAATAAGAAAAAAAAAATAAAAATAAGCAGCAATCACACTTACATCCACACTTTACCTCAGTGCAGTATAATTTACCTCAGTATACCTGCATTTCCTCCTTCATCACATACAGAATAAGCAATTATCTGAGAAAGGAAATGTTCTTACTCTCTCCAAAGTCTACTGCAGTGTGGAGTGTAACACAGAACCAGTGTCTGGGAAATGTTGCTTGGCATGCTTTTAAAGGAATGATCAATTGCTTAAAGCAAGACTATGTAACTTCTGCTGAGCAACATCAACAGCGGCCTCTCCTGCCACAAGTGACAAAAATCTGTCAAATGTGACTAAACATTTTTATTGGTCGCGCCGGTGTGCCTGAAATAACTCCCCTGTGTTACTGTTTACTTTCAGATATCATCCTTATTTTACTTTTCCTGATCACTTTCAGCCATATCAGAGCCGTGTTAAGTTACTGCTGATGAAAACATTTCCTGATACTGCTGCTTCATATTAAAAGCTTTCCGGTGACAAACTAACGGAAGGCTTTTATTGTGAAGAACTGGAGCTGTTTGTTCAGCGGATCAGTTATAAATATTGCAGAAAGGAAAAGTACAAGCATAAACAGCCACAGTGAGATGTTTGATGAAGAGTTGCAGATGACAGGCTCTTACTGCTTTTTCAGCAAACAGCACATCTCCAACAGGCAGCCCTAACAACTTATTTTACCTTGCAGTAAGGGGAACAGACTTCAACACTTACTGTTGTGACATCCCTAGCTGTGCTTCTGGCTGAACTTATTTCTGTGATTGTCAACATCTGAACCCACAGCAGCTGTGTGCTAAAATATAGTTGCTAACAGCAATTAATTTACACAGCGCTGACTGACTTATGTCACAATCCACAATGATCCACATCATCTTCTCACACCACGGAAAGTACAGTCTGGTGTCTGCCAGTATGTATCTTAGTTCTGTTGATAACGATATAGTTAGATATTTGCAAGATAACAAGTGATTGTAATTCACCAAAGGACTCATCAGGTGAACCAGGTGTCACTTATTAACTGAAAACCCTGGAGTTACGTCCAGGTAACTACTATTTCTCAAAAGTGATCGTACCTGCTCAACCCAAGTTACATAGTGCAAGAACAGGTGTTCAGGGCGCAGAGTGGGAAAGAAAGAGCTGCCAGTCTCCCTATTACAAGTCAGTGTACCATCAAAATGATTTTGAAGCTGTTATTTTAAGGTAAAATAGTTGCATAATCTTGCTTTAAATATAAGCATGTTTCAGACAAAATATGTGTTCCTTCTTCTTCTACATAAATTGAATGAATATTCGTATATCCTCTATTTTCTCTAAGCTGCATCCTCCTCCGCTCACAGCCAGCCTCTGCAGTACTCAGTATCCTTTGAAATCATGGATTAGAAATTAATCGCAAATAAACGCTTTCTTGTTTATTTTATTTCATTTGTTTATAAGAATCTTTTCTTATTCCAATGAGGATAACAATGAAGATTCCTGGTTTATATTCTTGGTAAATTCTCTATTTTTCTCCAGTGCAACAAAATCTAAAGCACACAGGAATAATGCTTTGATCTTGCTTGTGGACTTAAGCGCATTTCACAATTGAAGAGTTGAGTTATATCTTAGCAGGGAGTACTGCTAGTGGAGTCGATGGCAGATGCCTGCTGAGGCCCATCCCAGTGTTTTACTTCATGCCCCAGATTGAGTTTCTTGGTGTCATTAAAGCAGCCATTGAAAGGGAAAACTGAGTTTCTGCTGT
This sequence comes from Thunnus maccoyii, assembly GCF_910596095.1. Classification (NCBI taxonomy): domain Eukaryota; kingdom Metazoa; phylum Chordata; class Actinopteri; order Scombriformes; family Scombridae; genus Thunnus; species Thunnus maccoyii. Next base: position 27,332,915 of record NC_056539.1, on the reverse strand, counting down.
GTGTTATGTGTCACATGCCCTAAAGCTGCAGTTGTAGGTATTTCTCTCCTATGCATGATCTCATCTCTAAAACTCTGATGCACAAAGCTTTAAAAATCTCAAAATCACAATCAAAAACCTCTGCTAGGCAAATTTTCTTACATTTGAACAGAGCCAGGCTGGCTAGATAACTTTCTGCTGGAGGTAGCTTCATAATTACCATACAGGCATGAAAGTGGTATTAATTTTGTCATCTAACATCTAGCAAGGAAGCAAATGAGCACATTTTCCAAAATGTCGAACTATTGCTTCAACGCCAAATCCACAATATGCACTCCTTGAAGGGCAGCAAAAAGTATCAACACTACCAAAGAAGCATCACTGTGATCATGGTTGAGCAAAGGCAGTTAAGAATATGATGTTTTTTTATTTGTAAATCTGCAAGAGATAAGGTTTTACTGCAGACAGCGCAGATTAAGAGGAGGATAGATGAACAGGCTGCTCATTTGGTTCATCAATGACTCAGAAAGTTTTCTGTCTCTTGTGAAACAGACGCAGCTGTTGCCGTAGCTGTGTGCACTGTACTGAACCACATGTACGATTGGCTGCCTGCAGGGTTACTCCAGCTGTGATTGGCTGCTGAGTGTCATACTCTAGTGTACATCAATCTGGCTAGTTTCCTCTGGATGTATTTGTTGACTTGATTGCTCAGTTCAGTTTTTTCTCATCCTTCTTTTTGTGAAGTTATAATTATTTTGCTGTGGTCCAAATGATAAACTGTGTTTTGAAATAAATATTTAAAATGATGGAAAATGTTTTTGTTACACAACACCTGTGCAGAAAATGTACAATGTTCTTGAATGCAAGACTAATCCTTAGTGCCCAATACAATGACTGATACAACCATCAATACTGTTTGCAGCCACTGTTTACTGATACTGTATCGTGTGGAGACAGTACCAATTTACATCTAATTTAGAATATCACAGATCATATTTAACAGGAAAAGAAAAGTTTAATTGAGGACTCAAAGATTTGTCCAACAAGCTTGTGGATGGTTGTTGGCTGTTTGAAGACACAACCGAGCCAATAAAGTCTAAGGATGGGAATGTCATCCACCTCTACCAGAGCCAGAATCCAAAGAAACGTGTTGATAACAAGCATTGATGAAAGTGAGTTATCAAGGATGTTGTAAATCAACTGATAGAGCTTAGAAACACAGTGCAATAAAGGCACTACTTCTTTTCTGATGTTCCGATGTGTTTTGGAAAAACATTCAACTGGCGAGAAAAATGGGTTCAGACAAAGTTATATGCAATAAAGAGTATGTTTATTGTATTTTGCAATAATGGAGATATGATCTAATTGTAGGTTCTGTTTGGTTCTTTGTAACCAAGACTCAGGACAACCCAAGTTGAGTCAGGTCCAAATTATATTAGTCTAATTGGCTTGAGGAGGGACCCATTGTTTTGCCACAAGTCTGTGTCAATATATCTAAAACCTGAGTGGATCCAAGCAGATGTGCTATCAACTACTGTTCCCAGTGTTGGTGTTCTCTCTGTTTGGATTGATTGCATTTTGTATTTTGTCTAGTTATGCTCAGGATTGACTTCTGAAAATTAATTTATGCATACTGCTGAAGAAAAAGCCCAAACTTTTAGATGCATGAAAACCTCTAGACGGAAAATCAAATAAAAGAGAGACTTGATGGCCATGCAGGTTGGAGTACACAGCAACAATGAAGTCAGAAATGGAGCTCAACAGGTTGCTAATGGCATGCTACTTTGATCAGCATGATAAATGCCCACATAAATGTTCCTTGACACCACAAATGCAGCTTTTGTGTCGACTGAAAATGATGTTGCACGGACAGTTAAATCAGTCACAGTGATTCATTAGAGCAAAATAACCACCCCTTCCCAAACCGGGGGTTCAGTCTGAATATCACAGGCAAAGAAAAGGCTGATTCACAGATTTTTAAATTTAAGGTTATAAGGATCAGAATTGTTTATCAGGCTGTCGTACTCTGGTTAGAATTAATTGTTTTTTCAGTTCACCTAATGCTGAAAAAAAGAGACCAAACACACCACAAGCAGAAGAGTCTGCTCATCTCTCTTCCCCAGGCAGACATTATTACACTGTGGAGGAAATCATGCCGAAATCTTCAGCAGGAAAGACAGATGAGCAGTGTATGAAGGCGAGGAGATAGGTATAGGTGTCTATGGATTCCATGAAAACTGTCTCAGCTCAGTCATTACTCTTATAGGCAGTGCATAGAAAAGCCATATCAACACCGGTGACAAGAGCATATATCTTTTGTGAATGTGTGTATAAACATGTATGTATGACTCTTTGTGTGTACATTTTTACCGGCCTGTCCACATGCCTGCTTTTGTATTTGTATGTTTGCAATCAATCATCCCAATTTGCCACCTCTCCAGGTATGTCATTTATATATGTGGCTCAGTGTCTGACAGCATAATCTATAATAAATCTGTTCCAACTGGCTTTTGTATTTTCATCTGTCTCAGTGAGTAATCCGCAGAATGCAGCCAATACTCTTCTGTTTGTTGACGAGTGACTCAAAGGCCTGCTGTGTCGTGTGCTGTGCTCCATAGATTTCCAATGCATCGCTTAATTCTGTAAATGCAGAAGATGAACACCAGGAGCACGTCTGTTGTTCCTCAAGGCACAACAGTACTGTGTACTGTATACATGTCTTCCTGCCTATAAGTAGAGTTTAGCGAGCATTCATGCCAAACATATTGGCAGTGGTTTATCGAACTTACAGTGCTGCCAAATCTGAGCTGAGACGCCTCCAAAATGTGTATCTGTTCTTCTACCCAGAGAGCGTTGGAACACTTAAAGCAACCACTTTAGTCAAAATGTCAAATATGGACTAGCAGACTGAGCCCTCATGGGCTACGGTCATATTTGTCCAAAGGGCTTGGTGCCATCATGTCTAGCCTGTGAGGGGATAAAATTGGCTAGGTGATAGGACAGACTTCAGTCACATTTGTGTACATTTACACCCCTTGTACATGCGCGGTCGGAGTGGCACTTTGAGCTGAATATCAGTATGCCACCATGCTCACAATGCTAACATGCTGATGTAGTAATAGTAATAATGTTTGCCATGTTTAAAGTCTTAGTTTAAGATTTAGCATTTGCTTATGAGCGCATAAGCATAAAGTACATCTGGGGCTGATGGGAATGTCATTCAATGCAAGTATTTGGTTGTAAACCATCGTATTGAAATCAGATTTTTGACTTGATGGAGGCTCTAAATGAAAAGTTAAGGAATCACCAAAGTGATTACAATTCATTCAAAAGGGGGACATGAATGTGTGGGGACATGAATGTGTGTACCAGATGTCATGGCAATTCATCCAATAGTTGTTGAGGCATTTCACTCAAAACCACAAATGTCAACTCACGATGGTGCTAAAGGAAAAGCCAGGGGATCACCAAAGTCATTAGGATGTATCATCTTGGAACTATGAATGTCTGTAAATAAACTATATGACAACCCAAGAAATTTCAATTAAAGACGAAAATGTCAACCTGCTGGTGGTGCGAGAGGAAAAGTGTGGCTAAAAGTGTAACCCTCAGACTTCACAGAGCATGTCATTAGAATAATAAGAATAGTGGACCAGTATCTAAGTTTATAAGGAGGGATTAAAATAAGAGACAGACAATCTGCAACTGGAATGTACAGAGTGAATACAAACATGATTTCTGTTTCCTTCGGCAGAAATCTAGCTGTTTGAACTGGTTAATCCTTAAAGTCTTGAGTTAAGAGTTGAGACAGTTCAACTCAGCTTTCTGGCACTTTTTGTATAGGAGACTGGTGAAAAATATGCCTATCCAAAACACACTGTAAAAAAGACTTCGGCAGGACTTTGGAGGGAACAACTCTGAAGTTAATTTCAGTTATTATCAATTATTATTAATTTACACTATTCTATTTTAATTCAATGTATAGAGCAAATAAAATAAAACAAGGGTTCACCTGAATTGCATTTATGTAAAAAAGATGGATAAAAAAATGCTGCGTAATCGTGGAAATTTCTACTGTTTGATAATGGCAAAGAATCACACAAAAGAAAGAACTGTTATATGTTGAGGGTATCCTGACAGTCCTGAGAGTCCTGACAGTCCTGACAGCTCATCTCAAGCCCTCAACGCCTGGCCTGAATCCAGCATCGGCTTTATCTCCCAGACCAAACTCTCACATCGAGATTTCGCACAGCTCCACTCCTCGGTCTGAGGTTTCTTGTTATCCTTGTTCTTTACTCATACAGCCGCTGCACGATCACAGGTTTCTCCCCAAGTCCCAGCTTCATCCTGAGCCCCAGTCTTCACCTCCAGCCCTACACTCAGACCACTCTACAGGGACGCATCCCTATAGTCCTCACTGCGAACCTTCTGTTTTTAGTTTCTTCTCACTTTACCCACAAATCAATCTTTTCCATTGACCCTTGTCATCACAGGTCAAGCAGAGAGGAGATGGTACAAGAGGTGCATTTTATTTGTCCCTGGACTGTGGCAAAGTGTTTTTTGTTCTTTATAGCTTTACAAAATCTGGATTTATCCTCCATTTCAGTTTTTCTGTACCTAATTACGTTTTTTCAGAATCTGAAGATCCCATGATGATATAAGATCTTTTTAAAGTCTCGTATTTTGAAAGACTGATATCAAAACATGACCTGATGGAAATAAACCTTTTGAATCATTTAGATTTTTAGAGATTGCCTGCAAATGTATGACCATTTTTAGTTGTGGTGTATTCTATTCAAAACTTGTCCTATTTTGTGCTTCTCTTTGTTGTGCAGTAAGTCTTATATTCTATTCCCTTTTTTGAATTTGTCGAGTGGTGAAGCTCTTTTTGCCTCAGCCTTGGGTTCTTGCACTTACTCGCTGGTGGGCTGCTGTGTGTGTTTTTAAGGTTGTTCATGCCACTATCCTGTTTGGGTCATTTGTTCAGTATTTGAATCCTGCTAAGTCATAGAGACATGGGACATATTACAGAAAACCTGCATGAATGAGTGAAAAAACATAACAAATGTAGATTCAGTTGTACTGCATGATACAACTAAGAAAAAAATATTTAATGACCATAATGCTTCTGCATTAGTGCAATACCATATTGTTTTAAGAAAAGAAAAAGAAGAGAAGAGAAGCAGCAGAGTCTCCCACTCAGGAAGTAGTCCTAATAGGAGACAACTCCATCTTATTTAGATAGCACCAAATCACAACAGAAGTTATCTCAAGGCAGGTCTAGACTGTACTTGTTAATTTACAGAGAACCAACATTCCCCCGTGAGCAAGCACTTGGCGACAGTGGAAAGCAGAACAGGGCCCTAGGTGGGCAGCCATCTGCCCTGACTGGTTGGGTTGAGAGAGAAAGAGGGAGGGGAGAAAGGGGGGAGAGACACAGAGAACCATAATAACAACAATAATTATGATAGAAATATGACTAATAACAATAATAATAGCAGGCGTGGGCGTCAAGCAGTGAAAAGCAGTGTTTTATGTGGGAGGTAGAGGACATATCCTGATCAAAGATAACTCCCAGATTCCTTATGGTGGCGCTGGAGGCCAGGTTAATGCCATCTAGAGTAACTATATTATTAAATAAAGTGTTTTTAAGGTTTTTAGGGCCAAGCATCATAACTTCAGTTTTGTCTGAGTTCAATAGCAGAAAATTGCAGGTCATCCAGGTCTATATGTCCTTAAGGCATGCTTGGAGTTTAGTTAACTGGTTGGTTTCATCTGGCTTCATTGATAAATATAATTAGTATCATCTGCATAACAATGAAAACTAATGGAGTGTTTCTGAATAATATTACCTAAAGGAAGCATATATAAGGTGAATAGTATTGGACCAAGCACAGAACCTTGTGGAACTCCATGTCAATTCATCATTAACGTGTACAAACTGAAATCTATCTGATGAACAGGATTTAAACCAGCTTAATGCGGTTCCTTTAATGCCAATTAAATGTTCCAGTCTCTGTAATAGGACGTGATAGTCAATAACGTCAAACGCAGCACTAAGATCTAACAAGACAAGTACAGAGAGAAGTCCTTTGTCCGATCCTCTGTCCTTTCACCAGTGCTGTCTCTGTGCAATGATGTGCTCTAAATCCTGGCTGAAAATCCTCAAATAGACCTTTTGTTATGTAGACAGTCACAGGAAGGTCGATTAGAGAAAAACAGTCTAAATATATAATCAGGTTTTACAGCTATTTCTAAGGTTTGAGGATAAATCAGTGCCTGTTGAGGGCAGGAGGTGATGAATTTTGTCTCTAATAGTTAGAAGTTTATCGTTAAAGATGTTTGTCTGTTTCTTTATCGTTAAAGAAACAGGAAGAGTCAAGACATAAAAGGTGTTTACTTAAATCAACAGACAGACTTGCTGATAGCAACTTGACATCTATCCAAAACAAGCAAACAATTCCAAGAAGCCTCTGCAGAGGTGTGAGACAGACAGGCGGAGGAAGAGTCTGGCACAAGGCAACAGAAACAATTTGGCAAGTGAGTGGGGTAACCAGGCAGGTACATATGCTCTAAGGCAAAAAAGGTAATGAGGAACAAGTGTGAAGGGAGGAGTAGGGTCAGGTGATTGGCAAAGGCAGGAAACTATGGCTATGTTCACATTAAATGCTGAAGTGGCTCAAATCTGACTCTTTTTTGCATCCAAGTGACTCAGAAGTGTTAACAAACCAAATCTGATTTATTCATATTATGTGTATGATACATATCTGATGTCTCGCTATGCGACTGCTGTCAGAACGTTTTTTTTTTTTAACATCTCATTTCTTTGCACATGCGCATATTGCTTCTTGTCATCATTCAGTGTCGGCACCTCACAGCCCGGTAAAATAAACATGTCACCTTCTTGTTCTCATTCTCATCTTCATCATCTGGACTGTCATTTATTGACATTTATACTACCACACCCATGTCATCGATATTTATGATTTGACTGTCACACAAATTACATTATTGTTGTTACTTTTGTACAAATGCAGCTCACATTTCAGTTAAATATGTGCATGTGTGGTAGTTTAGGACCTCAACGATGCCAGATACATGTTACTTACAACCTAGAGATGTGCAGAGGGCCCAGTATTTGTATTTGTATTTGAATAAAAGTGGACAGAGGCTTAGAAATCCTGTTTTTGTTTTTATTACGCTTTTAATTTCAGAAAATTCAAGTTTTCCTGAATAAAATATCTTACAAAGAAGGCACCCAGACCAGGTCTTGAACTGGAGTCTCCCACATCATAGACAGCTGCACAAACTACTGAGCTAAAGCTTTTCTCCTTTCCTTACTACAGACAGACCTCTACCTATTTATACACCCATAACACGGAGACAGCACACCATGTAACGTGTAGGGAAGAATTTCAAAGGCAATTATTGCTTTGCGCTTTTCATTTATTTTTTACAACGTAACTTTGTGGAACCCATTTTTCTGGCATGCAGCATGTTTTTGTGGTGAAAAACAAGACAAATATTTGCAAAATTTTGATCAATGGCTATTTCACAGAACACAAAACACTTAAGTCAAATAAATCAAACTAACATGATTAAGAAGATACGCACAATGACCACTTGATTGATTTATTGATTTATCCAGACTTACTGTATGGGATTAAAATGATCTCATCTGTACTTGTGACTGTGATGGATTCACATGATGCAGATTCACACGAGAGGTTTCCTGAACAAGTATACAGTTCCACTGACGAATGTCTCATCCTGTGTATCGTCTCCGTCTGACTTACATGTATCTTTAATGTATCTGTCTTACTTTTTGATTCCTACGCCAGTCCAGAGTTCCTCCTCCTCCAGCAGGTGCAGCTCCCTCTCCAGAGCTTCGCTGGAGTCTTTAGAATCAGTTGTGTTGAGTCTTTGTCAGACAAATCAAGCTGGTTGAAGGAAAATAGAATAAAAGAGAATTGTTTGGTGGACTTTGCAACACCTGTAGTGACTTTATGTGGTGATCACATCAAGTTCTCTTCATACAGATCTGAAGCTAAACATAAGGAACTTGAAAATATGATTTTTCGTATAGAAAAAACAAGTACAGTAACACAAAGCCTGATGGGAACTGTAGCTGGTTACCTAGTTTAGTGACGTGGCACAACTCCCTGAAAACACTGAATGGCACAACTCCCTAGGTTGCAGAGCACCGATCATCGCCACCACATCAAACATATAGGAGAGGATGAGGAGAGAGGGAAAGTGTAAAAAGGGAGAATAGAAAGAAGATTGGAGCAGGAAAAACCCCAAAAAGAAAAGAGAAAGAGAGTTGATGAGTTTCCAGACAACACCATGATCAGGGTTAGACTATTTTTAACAAACAGTTGAAGGTTTCTTCCTGAAACACAGTAAGGAGGGAATTTTTCAAATTTTAAGATGATATGTGCATTTCTGTACCAACTTGTGCAGGCAGATTAATTAATATTCAGACTGAGTATTAGGTATCACTCAGTTATTCAGTCTCATTTTGTCCTTTGGTTAGTCATTTTCTGTGAGGGCAGTATTATTTTCTTTATAACCAATCACTAATTTCTGCAGTTCACCCGTGTTTTCTCTTTATTATTAGTATAACTTGTCTTGTCATTTTGTAAAGTCTTCTGTAAAAAGCCATACTTAACAGTTAGAAAGTGAAAAGGATGGTTATTATATTAATTATTAGCTAAGACTCATCACACTCTTGTATAACCTCAGACTTTTTGTTCTTTACACATTATAGTCATTTGGTACTGGAGTGATTATTAGCATTTCATTATCAGTGCTGGATGAATTGCAGGAGGGTTTTAAGTTTGCAGTCTTGCTACTTTAGTTAACTGTCCAGGCCCACAAGCACCATCCAAAACCTTCCTCACAAATCCCACTGAAGTTGGATCACATGAAATTTCCCATCAGATTTGGTCCTTGTTATTATTATTAAATCTTTATCTTTATTTTCCAAGCCCGCCCTGATTAGAGAACATACAGAAAATAAAAACAGACAACAAGATCTGCAGCAAACATACAAACAACGACAACATTCAAAGACATTGAACAAAAGACATCACCATCATTCACAGATGTTTGAAATGTATGTAAGGGATCAGCTCTTCTATTTTAACAAGCTTTTGCAAATTGTTCCACTTGTGCGGAGTGAAATATTACAATATATATATTATATCGTATAAATGTCAACTTTCCAACTATAGTACTAACCTGATGTTCTTCAAGAATCCAAATAATCCTGGGATCTAGTGTGGTGTGAATGTGATCTATAATTGAGAAGACATGAAATATATACGCAGGAAGTTTGCCCAGTAGTGCTGTGTTGTTTCCTTCTTACTGCCAACGATTGCCACCCAACTTTCTCATATAATATACAAGGATGTGTTCAAAAACCATCTCCAGTTATGAATCTAAGAGCTGAATGATAAACTGCATCTAGAGATTTAAGTGTAGAGGCAGGAGTGTGCATATAAATTGTATCGCCATAGCTGAAAAAGGTTGATTGAACAATTTGTTTTCTGCAGTTCTGGGTAAAACATATTTTATTTCTGTAAAAGAATGCCAGTTTTGCTTTTAGTGACTTAGTTATATGCTTTTTTTGAAGCACAGCTTATCATCAGTCCAGAAACCAAGATATTTGTAAGAGGATACTCTTTTCAATTTGTATGATGTTGAGATCCCGTTGAAGACATGATATTCATATTCAAATATCTGAATCTCCCCATCCTGAGCTTTAGCTGATCTTCCCAGTGGCTGTAGGCTCTTTCACACACAGTAAATCAAGTCTCTTTTCTCATCTTTTTCTTTTCTCATCCTTTTCCTTCTGTCACAAATGCACAAACACACAAAAACACACTTGTTCTCTCTCTTTGTAATGGTCTTTTTCTGTCACACTCTTACTTGCACTCGGCCTTGGCTGTCTCTTCTTGTGATTCAACAATATGAATCACAATCAAAACATTTAACTTAACTTTATCATGTCAGTTCATAAATGTCTTCGCCTCAGTGTGAATCCAACATTAATATGAGAGAAATTTTCCCAGAGGCGCTGTGGCTTAGTTGGTTAAAGCGCCTGTCTAGTAAACAGGAGATCCTGGGTTCAAATCCCAGCAGTGCCTGATCATTGTAGAGTTACTTACACAGTGTTTTACTTTCTTTGTTTCTCCATTTTGGGGGAGTGTTTAGGGTACTTGCTTGGTGACCATTTTTATTTTTTCTGAATATTTTTGCCTTATTTTCAACTGAAGCAATGATATGAATCACAATTAAGACAATAAACTTAACTTTATCATATCAGTTCATAAAGCCCTTTGCCTCAGTGTGAATTCACCTTTAATATGAGAAGCAATTTAACCAGAGGCGCTGTGGCTTAGTTGGTTAAAGCGCCTGTCTAGTAAACAGGAGATCCTGGGTTCAAATCCCAGCAGTGCCTGGTATTTGTGGGGTTACTACTATTTGTGGGGTTATTATCTTTCTATTACTTTCTTTGAAGCATTATTTCTCCATCTTATCCTGGGGTACTTCCTTGGTTACCATTTTTATTCAAAATATTTTTACCTTATTTTCAACTGAAGCAACAATATGAATCACAATCAAGACAATAAACATAACTTTATCATATCAATTCATAAATCTCTTTGCCTCAGTGTGTCTGCACCTTTAATATGAGAATAGCTTTTATCAGAGGCGCTGTGGCTTGGTTGGTTAAAGCGCCTGTCTAGTAAACAGGAGATCCTGGGTTCAAATCCCAGCAGTGCCTGCATCACAAGGAAATTGTCTGCTAGAAAGTACAGACCAATGTCTCTTCAAATTCAACTTGAGCAAAATGCTTTCCAGTACCCTGAAACTTTATATGGATCCTTTATTAAAATACACAAGGAGGAACTCTCTAAACCTTCTTCTGGTATCTATGCAGCGATCAGTGCTTGATGGTTGTGAGGTTACTTCCACAGTAATTAACTTCCTGTTACTGTCTTCTACATCTTATCCAGAGGTATTTGCTTGGTGATCATTTGTCTTTAAAATATTTTTTCCACATTTTCAACCAAGGCAACAAAATTGGATCGCAATCAAGACAATAAACATAACTTTTTCATATCAGTTCATAAATCTCTTCGCTTCATTGTGAATCCACCATTAATATGAGAGAAATGTTCTCAGAGGTGCTGTGGCTTAGTTGGTTAAAGCGCCTGTCTAGTAAACAGGAGATCCTGGGTTCAAATCCCAGCAGTGCCTGATGGTTGTGAGGTTACTTCCATAGTAATTGCCCTGCTGTTACTATCTTTAAAGCATTATTCCTACATCTTATCCAGGGGTACTTGCTTGTTGATAATTTTTCTTTCAAATATTTTTGCCTCATTTTCAACTGAAGCAACAATATTGGATCACAATCAAGACAATAAACATAACTTTATCATATCAGTTCATAAATTAACTCATCTCAGTGTGAATCCACCTTTAATATGAAAGAACATGTTCATAGTGGCGCTGTGGCTTAGTTGGTTAAAGCGCCTGTCTAGTAAACAGGAGATCCTGGGTTCAAATCCCAGCAGTGCCTTCTTATACTTTGTGTTAAATCCACCACCAACATGCTTCTTTGTGACCCTTTAACTTAAAATACTTAGCTTCATCTACACCTGAGCAATTTAAATCATATGATGAATCCTGGCTTTTAAGTCACTTGCATAGATCCACAGTAAAAATACAATTTTTTTCAAGTTTCAGTCTGTCACAACTCTTCTTGTTGTTCATTTCACGTCAACTGCAGTTACAGAGGTTTAAAAATATTCCCACTGCAGTCTTCACCAGCATGCTGTACATTGCTCAACAAGTCTTAAGACGTAAAAAAAGATGGTTAAAATATCTGTCGAGTGAACAGGAGATCCTGGGTTCAATTTGCAGCAGTGCTTGATTAACAGGGAAACTACAGAATGATGTGTCTTCAAATTCAACTTTAGTCAGCAGTAATGTAAAATATACATTATTCGCTTCAGTGCTTCTGGCAGAGAAATGAAATTTCTATCACTTTAATGCAGGCAAAAGAATGTTACCAAAAGCCAAACCACCGCAACTTTCTGCAGCAACTTACTTTTATTAATTTCATGGCCACTCTGAATGCTCAATTCTGATTGGCTGCCAGATGTTCTTTAATTTCTGTTAAATGAACAGCATAACTGGACTCCTGAGGCAGGTGATAGTTGTTCAAAAGTAATGCACCAGTATTAACACTCCAGGCTTCTATGACAGAAATAGTTCAGGCTTCAGCAGTTTAGCTAAAGAGCTAAAAGTTATATAAATAGCCCAATAAGAACTGCACAAATTTAATATCAAACCTGTTTGATATTTGGGAGAATCTGAGGGGAGGAAAAGTAAGAGTTTTGGCAGACTACCAGCTATGGCGAAGCTGGTAGTCTGCAAGTTTGAGAGACAGTGAAGGAGACAGCCAAAGCCCAAAATGCTTAGTAAAATTTGAAGAGTGCAGGTAAGAGTGTAACAGAGAAGGACAATTATAAAGAGAGAGAACAAGTGCATTTTTGTGTGTTTGCGCATTTGTGGCAGAAGAATAGGATGAGAAAAGAAAAGGATGGGAAAAGAGATTTGATCTACTGTGTATGAAAGAGCAAGATGCAAATGTAGCCTACAGCCACTGGGAAGATCGACTAATATCTGTAATTTAATGACTTATGACAGTTTGTTGGCAGGTGGCCATTTTATTATGCATACAGTATACTGAAGAAAAATTAGACTACCCTCCCTTTTCTGCCCTGCACACCTCGCCCCACTTTTGCACAGTCCCTAACAAACATCCAAAACTGCAAATACAAGACGTAAAATGTGAAAAAAACAAAACAAACACAACTTGATGTTCCTTTTAAGTAACATGAAAACACAACTGATCATTTCAAAGTTTGCTGCACAGTTGTCAAAAAATGTGACCGCATCCTCTGTGATCACACTCTCTGTGAGACTTCACAACCATCCTCACATCATCGACAGTTCTGGCTGAGTCTGACATGTTGAGAAACTTCAAACCTGTTAAAAGGGAAGAGACACAGTGTACCCTGAATCCCTGGATTTAAAATTTCAGCATCATCCACTTCTCCTCTGTCCATCCGTATGCCCAGTATGTTCCAAACAATCATTGTTTCACCAGTATATCTGTACTTCTCTGCTTCACTGAAGAGAATGATAGTGTCATACAGAAGCTGTATATTTAGCTATATGTTGGCATCATGCAGATTGACAGTGGAGAAGTGGATTATGCTGCAGAAGTGGTTTGAGAAGTTTCAGTGGATCCATCGAAACTGACTGAATTCAAACAAAGATAGGTTCACAATTTTTTCAAGTGTGTCTTGAAGCAATAGTCAGGCACCCAAATAAACACTGAAACAGGTTTTGCTTGCTGTAATCATTCCTCCTGTTCATATTCATTATTAGCAGATCCCTTCTCAATGCACCTTCAATGTAAGTGATGGGGGGCAAAATCCACAGTCCTTGTTTTGTGCAAAAATGTATTTAAAGCCTCATAAAAGCTTCAGATAAACTTTTAAATACATTTTTGCACAAAACAGAGGTTGTGGATGTTATCCTCAATCACTTACATTGAAAGTGCATTTGGAGAAAATCTTCTAAAGGTCAGTATGAACAGGAGGAATGTAAACAAATTACAGCGAAAAAAAATGGTTTCAATGTTCATATGGGCAACTGAATATTGTTTTATGACAGACTTGAAAAATTGTGAACGTGACCTTTAATTTAACATGAGAAGATCAAATTTCTCACAGGCGCTGTGGCTTAGTTGGTTAAAGTGCCTGTCTAGTAAACAGGAGATCCTGGGTTCAAATCCCAGCAGTGCCTTTGAATTGTTACTTCTTTTATCCAGGGATACTTGGTGACTATCTTTTTTCAAAATATTTTTGCCTTATTTTGTACTGTAGCAACAATATGGATCAATGCAATCGAGACATAAACACAACTTTATTATATCAGTTCATAAAGTTGTTCGCCTCAGTGTATCTGCACCTTGAACATGAGAAAAGCTTCTTTCAGAGGTGCTGTGGCTTAGTTGGTTAAAGCGCCTGTCTAGTAAACAGGAGATCCTGGGTTCAAATCCCAGCAGTGCCTGATCATTGTAGAGCTACTTACACATTATTTTACTTTCTTTGAAGCATTATTTCTCCATCTTATCCAGGGGTACTTGCTTGGTAAACATTTTTTAAAAAAATATTTTTGCCTCATTTTCAACCAAAGCAACAATATTGGATCACAATCAAGACAATAAACATAACTTTATCATGTCAATTCATAAATCTTTTCACCTCAGTGTGAATTAGGGATGTGCAGAGGGTCCAGTATTTGTATTTGTATCTGTATTTGTTGAGGCAGCAAAATGATTGTATTTGTATTTGTATTCGAATAAAAGTGGAAAGAGGCTTAAAAATCCCGTTTTTGTTTTTATTACGCTTTGAATTTTAGAAAATTAAAGCATTATAATAAATGTTCATGAATAAACTACCTTAAGAAGGAAATCCCCACAGTGGGTCTCGAACTTCAGTCTCCCAGATCATAGACAACTGCACTGACTACTGAGCTAAACCATTACTCATCAACTCATTGCACACAGACCTGTACCTATTTATACACCCATAGCACAGAGACAGCACACCCCGTAATGTGTGGGGAAAAACTTCAAAGGTGATTCTTGCTTTGCACTTTTCATTTATTTCCTATTTTTTACAACCTAACTTTGTGGAAAGGTGAAGGGGAACAACAGGTTATGGAGAGTCCCTTGGGAGCACTTTGCATGTGTCAGTAGCTCAGCTTTATCTCTGGTGAACACCCCCAACTCTGGGAGTGATGTCCAAATTAGGAAATGTGCATCATGTAGCAGGTGGATGTAACCCCCCTCATTGAGACCTGCTGATAGACGTAACAGTGGAGCAGAAGAGAGAGACTGAAATAGCGATGTAACCGACCTGCATACTGGTATTTGACTCTTTTTTTTTTTTTCGAAAACAAATACTTTTGAAAGTACCTGTATGAAATACTATTTGTGCTTTTCCAAATAATGTTTTTGTCTTCAGGCACATCTCTAGTGTGAATCAACCTTTAATATGAGCTGACTTTTCCAGAGGCGCTGTGGCTTAGTTGGTTAAAGCGCCTGTCTAGTAAACAGGAGATCCTGGGTTCAAATCCCAGCAGTGCCTGCATCACAAGGAAATTGTCTGCTAGAAACTACAGAACAATGTCTCTTCAAATTCAACTTGAGCAAAATTCTTTCCAGTACCCTTAAACTTTATAAGGATCCTTTATTAAAGTACACAAGGAGAAACTCTCTAAACCTTCTTCTGGTATCAATGCAGCGATCAGTGCCTGATGGTTGTGAGATTACATCCACAGTAATTGCATTCATGTTACTGTCTTTGAAGCATTATTTCTCCATCTTATCCAGGGGTACTTACTTGGAGACCATTATTCTTTCACATATTTTTGCCTCATTTTCAATTGAAGCAAAAATATTGAATCACAATCAAGACAATAAACATAACTTTTTCATATCAGTTCATAAATCCCTTTGCCTCAGAGTGAATTCACCTTTAGTATGAGAGAAGCTTTCACCAGAGGCGCTGTGGCTTAGTTGGTTAAAGCGCCTGTCTTGTAAACAGGAGATCCTGGGTTCAAATCCCAGCAGTGCCTGCATCTCCTGGAAATTATAAAACAGTTTCACTTCAAATTCAAGTTCAATGTGACTACTTTACAATACACTGAAACTTTATGAGTACACAAGAAGAGACTCTCTTAATCTGCTTATTGGTCTCACTACAGCGATCAGTATGATGTTGATTTTGGTAAATGTCTTGCTCAACAAACCTTTGGACAGTATCTCAAAGTGTGATATGCTGTTGCTTAGTGGTTAAATTGCCTGTCTTGTAAACAAAGATCCTACGTTCAAATCCCAGCAGTACCTTATGCTTGTGGGCTTACTTTCATGGTGATTATCTTTCTGTTACTTTCTTTGAAGCATTATTTCTCCATCTTATCTCAGGGTACTTGCTTGATGACCATTTTTATCCAAAATATTTTTGCCTTTTTTCAACTGAAGCAATGATATGAATCACAATCAAGACAATAAACATAACTTTATCATATCAGTTCATAAATCTCTTCACCTCAGTGTGAATTCACCTTTAATATGAGAGGACATTTAACCAGAGGCGCTGTGGCTTAGTTGGTTAAAGTGCCTGTCTAGTAAACAGGAGATCCTGGGTTCAAATCCCAGCAGTGCCTTCTTGTTATCCTTTATATTTAATCCACCACCAACATGCTTCTTTGTGACCCTTTAATTTAAATTTATTTAGCTTCATCTACACCCGACAATATATTTGTGTTGACTGAAATCAAATGATGAATCCTGGCTTTTAAGTCAATTGCAAAGATTCTCATTAAAAATACAATTTTTTCAAGTTTCAGTCTGTCACAACTCTTCTTGTTGTTCATTTCACCTCAGCTGCAGTTACAGAGGCTTAAAAATATTCCCACTACAGTCTTCACCAACAAGTCTTAAGACAGCAGCTGCAAGTGGGAAGGATTGTGCTGTAGCTTAGAGGTTAAAACATCTGCCCAGTGAACAAGAGGTCCTGGACTCCAATTGCAGCAGTGCCTGATTAACAGAGATATTATCTCCTAAAAACTACAGAATAATGTGTGTTCAACTTAAGCGAAATACTTTCCAGTACCCTAAAACTCCACAAAAGGAGAGACACTAAACCTTCTTCTTTGTCTCAGTGCAGTGATCAGTATCATGGTAGTTTTGGTGAATGACTTGCTCAACGAAACTTAGGACAGCATTCAGAGGTAGAGCTGGTGGTGCTGTGGCTTAGTGGTTAAAGTGCTTGTCTTGTAAACAGAAGATCCTGGGTTTAAATCCTAGCAGTGCCTGCATCACAGGGAAACTGTCTCCTAGAAACTACAGAGCAAGGTCTCTTCAAATTCAACTTGAGCAAAATTCTTTCCAATACCCTTAAACTTTATAAGGATCCTTTATTAAAGTACACAAGGAGAAACTCTCTAAACCCTCTTCTGGTATCAATGCAGCGATCAGTATCATGTTGATTTTGGTGAATGACTTGCACAGTGAACCTTCGGACAGCATTGTAAATAAGTGCACATGGTGCTGTAGCTTAGTGGTTAAAGCACCTGTCTTGTAAACAGGAGATCCTGGGTTCAAGTCCCAGCAGTGCCTCATGGTTGTGATGTTACATCCACAGTAATTATGTTCCTGTTACTGTCTTTGAAGCATTATTTCTCCATCTTATCCAAGGGTACTTACTTGGAGACTTTTTCTTTCACATATTTTTGCCTCATTTTCAATTGAAGCAAAAATATTGAATCACAATCAAGACAATAAACATAACTTGATCATATCAGTTCATAAATCCCTTTGCCTCAGTGTGAATTCACCTTTAATATGAGAGAAGATTTAACCAGAGGCGCTGTGGCTTAGTTGGTTAAAGTGCCTGTCTAGTAAACAGGAGATCCTGGGTTCAAGTCCCAGCAGTGCCTGTATCACAGAGAACTTGTCTCCTGGAAATTACAGAACAGTGTCTCTCAAGTTCAATTTGAGTACTTTCCAATACCCTGAAACTTTATGAGTACACTTCATGAAAGTACACAAGAAGAGACTCTCTTAATCTGCTTGGTCTCACTACAACGATCAGTATCATGTTGATTTTGGTAAATGTCTTGCTCAACAAACCTTTGGACAGCATTTCAAAGTGTGATATGCTGTTGCTTAGTGGTTAAATTGCCTGTCTTGTAAACAAGAGATCCTACGTTCAAATCCCAGCAGTACCTTATGCTTGTGGGCTTACTTTCATGGTGATTATCTTTCTATTACTTTCTTTGAAGCATTATTTCTCCATCTTATCTCAGGGTACTTGCTTGATGACCATTTTTATTCAAAATATTTTTGCCTTATTTTCAACTGAAGCAATGATATGAATCACAATCAAGACAATAAACATAACTTTATCATATCAGTTCATAAATCTCTTCACCTCAGTGTGAATTCACCTTTAATATGAGAGAAGATTTAACCAGAGGCGCTGTGGCTTAGATGGTTAAAGTGCCTGTCTAGTAAACAGGAGATCCTGGGTTCAAATCCCAACAGTGCCTGATGGTTGTGATGTTACTTCCACAGTAATTACGATCCTGTTACTGTCTTTAAAGCATTATTTCTCCATCTTATCCTGCTGTATCTCCTTGGTAACCATTTTTCTTTCAAATATTTTTGCCTCATTTTCAACTGAAGCAACAATATTGGATCACAATCACAACAATAAATACAACTTTATCATATCAATTCATAAATTGCTTCACCTCAGTGTGAATTCACCTTTAATATGAGAGACAGTTTAACCAGAGGCGCTGTGGCTTAGTTGGTTAAAGCGCCTGTCTTGTAAACAGGAGATCCTGGGTTCAAATCCCAGCAGTGTCTGCATCACAGAGAACTTGCCTCCTGGAAATTACAGAAAAGTTTCAAATTCAAGTTCAGTATGGGTACCTTACAATACCCTGAAACTTAATAAGTAGACTTCATGAAAGTACACAAGAAGAGACTCTTTTAACCTGCTTATTGGTCTCACTGCAGCGATCAGTATCATGTCGATTTTGGTAAATGTCTTGCTCAACAAACCTTTGGACAGCATTTCAAAGTGTGATATTTGCATTAAAGGAACTGCATTAAGCTGGTTTAAGTCCTATTTATCAGACCGATTTCAGTTTGTACATGTTAATGATGAATCCTCCGTGAAGGCAAAAGTTAGACACGGAGTTCCACAAGTTTCTGTACTTGGACCAATTCTATTCACCTTGTGTATGCTCCCTTTAGGTAATATTATTAGGAAACACTCCATAAATTTTCATTGTTATGCAGATGATACCCAATTATATTTATCAATGAAGCCAGATGAAACCAATCAGTTAAACAAACTCCAAGTTAAACAAACTCCAAGCATGCCTTAAGGACATAAAGACCTGGATGACCTGCAATTTTCTACTACTAAATTAAAATAAAACTGAAGTTATTGTGCTTGGCCCTAAACACCTTAGAAACATATTATCTAATGATATAACTACTCTGGATGGCATTACCCTGGCCTCCAACACCACCGTAAGGAATCTGGGAGTTATCCCAAAAAGATGCAGAAAAACTAGTTCACGCATTTGTTACTTCTAGGCTGGATTATTGCAATTCCTTATTATCAGGCTGCCCTAACAAGTCTCTAAAGACTCTCCAGCTGGTCCAGAATGCAGCTGCACGCGTATTGACTAAAACTAGAAATAGAGATCACATTTCTCCAATTTTAGCTTCGCTACATTGGCTTCCTGTAAAATCTAGAATAGAATTTAAAATCCTTCTCCTAACTTACAAAGCCCTTAATGGTCAGGCACCATCATATCTTGAAACCATTTTTCTTTCAAATATTTTTGCCTCATTTTCAACTGAAGCAACAATATTGGATCACAATCACAACAATAAATATAACTTTATCATATCAGTTCATAAATTGCTTCACCTCAGTGTGAATTCACCTTTAATATGAGAGAAGGTTTAACCAGAGGCGCTGTGGCTTAGTTGGTTAAAGTGCCTGTCTAGTAAACAGGAGATCCTGGGTTCAAATCCCAGCAGTGCCTTCTTGTTATCCTTTATATTTAATCCACCACCAACATGCTTCTTTGTGACCCTTTAATTTAAATTTATTTAGCTTCATCTACACCCAAACAACATATTTGTGTTGACTGAAATCAAAAGATGAATCCTGGCTTTTAAGTCAATTGCAAAGATCCTCATTAAAAGGAAATGCTTTTCAGTACCCTGAAGCTTTATAAGGAGCCTTAATTAAAGTACACAAGGAGAAACTCTCTAAACCTTCTTCTGGTTTCAATGCAGCGATCAGTATCATATTGATTTTGGTAAATGACTTGCACAACGAACTTTTGGACAGCATTTTAAAGATAAGCACATGGTGCTGTAGCTTAGTGGTTAAAGCGCCTGTCTTGTAAACAGGAGATCCTGGGTTCAAGTCCCAGCATTGCCTGTTGGTTATGAGGTTACATCCGTAGTGTTTACATTCATGTTACTGTCTTTAAAGTATTTCTCCATCTTATCCAGGGGTACTTACTTGGAGACCGTTTTTCTTTCACATATTTTTGCCTCATTTTCAATTGAAGCAAAAATATTCAATCAAGACAATAAACATAACTTTTTCATATCAGTTCATAAATCCCTTTGCCTCAGTGTGAATTCACCTTTAATATGAGAGAAGATTTAACCAGAGGCGCTGTGGCTTAGTTGGTTAAAGCGCCTGTCTTGTAAACAGGAGATCCTGGGTTCAATTCCCAGCAGTGCCTGCGTCACAAGGAACTTGTCTCCTGGAAGTTACAGAGCAGTGTCTCTTCAAATTCAAGTTCAATTTGAGTGCTTTCCAATACCCTGAAACTTTATGAGTAGACTTCATGGAAGTACACAAGAAGAAAAGAAGAGACTCTCTTAACCCTCTTATTGCTCTCACTACAGCGATCAGTATCATGTTTAATTTGGTAAACAAACCTTTGGACAGCATTTCAAAGTGTGATATTGGCATTAAAGGAACTGCATTAAGCTGGTTTAAGTCCTATTTATCAGACCGATTTCAGTTTGTACATGTTAATGATGAATCCTCCGTGAGGGCAAAAGTTAGACACGGAGTTCCACAAGGTTCTGTACTTGGACCAATTCTATTCACCTTGTATATGCTCCCTTTAGGTAATATCATTAGGAAACACTCCATAAATTTTCACTGTTATGCAGATGATACCCAATTATATTTATCAATGAAGCCAGATGAAACCAATCAGTTAAACAAACTCCAAGTTAAACAAACTCCAAGCATGCCTTAAGGACATAAAGACCTGGATGACCTGCAATTTTCTACTACTAAATTCAGACAAAACTGAAGTTATTGTGCTTGGCCCTAAACACCTTAGAAACATATTATCTAATGATATAACTACTCTGGATGGCATTACCCTGGCCTCCAACACCACCGTAAGGAATCTGGGAGTTATCTTTGATCAGGATATGTCCTTTAACTCCCACATAAATCAAATTTCAAGGACTGCCTTTTTTCACTTACGTAATATCACAAAAATCAGGCACATCCTATCCCAAAAAGATGCAGAAAAACTAGTTTACGCATTTGTTACTTCTAGGCTGGATTATTGCAATTCCTTATTATCAGGCTGCCCTAACAAGTCTCTAAAGACTCTCCAGCTGGTCCAGAATGCAGCTGCACGCGTATTGACCAAAACTAGAAAAAAGATCACATTTCTCCCATTTTAGCTTCGCTACATTGGCTTCCTGTAAAATCTAGAATAGAATTTAAAATCCTTCCCCTAATTTACAAAGCCCTTAATGGTCAGGCACCATCATATCTTGAAGAGCTCATAGTACCGTATTACCCCACTAGAACACTGCGCTCCCAGTATGCAGGCTTTCTGGTGGTTCCTACAGTCTTTAAAAGTAGAATGGGAGGCAGAGCCTTCAGCTCTCAGGCTCCTCTCCTATGGAACCATCTACCGGATTCGGTCCGGGGTGCAGACACCCGCTCTATGTTTAAGAGTAGGCTTAAAACTTTCCTTTTTGATAAAGCTTATAGTTAGGGCCAACCAGGCTCACCTTGGATCAGCCCTTAGTTATGCTGCTATAGGCCTAGACTGCTGGGGGACTTCCCATGATGCACTGAGCTCCTCTCTCCTCCTCCTCCCCTCCATCTGTATGCATTCATGTAACATCAATGCATGTCACTAACTTTGCTTCTTCCCCAGAGTTTTTTTTGTGCTTTCTCATCTCACAGGAAACCCTGGGTTCTGGGCTGAGCCTTCGTGGTCCTTCACAGTCCTGTTGGCATCCTTCTCTGGCTGATATGTCATTGTCATTATTGTTATGATTGTTGTTATTATTGTTGTTATTCTGTCCCCCCCCACCCCCCCTTTCCCTCTTTCTTTCAGATGGCCGCCCACCAAGAGCTGCATTCTACCCGTTAAAGGGGAGTTTTTCCTCACCGCTGTCCCCAAGTGCTTGCTCATGGGGGAATTGTTGGATCTCTGTAAATTAAAGAGTACGGTCTTGACCTGCTCTATGTGAAAAGTGCCTTGAGATGACTTTTGTTGTGATATGGCGCTATATAAATAAAAATTGATTGATTGATTGATTGATTGATATACTGTTGCTTAGTGGTTAAATTGCCTGTCTTGTAAACAGGAGATCCTATGTTCAAATCCCAGCAGTGCCTGCATCACAGAGAACTTGCCTCCTGGAAATTACAGAACAGTTTCACTTAAAATTCAAGCTCAATATGGGTACTTTACAATACACTGAAACTTTATGAGTAGGCTTCATGAAAGTACACAAGAAGACACTCTCTTAATCTGCTTCTTGGTCTCACTACAGCGATCAGTATCATGTTGATTTTGGTGAATGACTTGCACAACGAACCTTTGGACAGCATTTTAAACAAGAGTGCATGGTGCTGTAGCTTAGTGGTTAAAGCGCCTGTCTTGTAAACAGGAGATCCTGGGTTCAAGTCCCAGCAGTGCCTGATGGTTGTGAGATTACATCCACAGTAATTACGTTACTGTTTCTGAAGCATTATTTCTCCATCTTATCCAGGGGTACTTACTTGGGGACCATTTTTCCTTCATTTTCAATTGAAGCAACAATATGAATAACAATCAAGACAATAAACATAACTTGATCATATCAATTCATAAATCGCTTCACCTCAGTGTGAATTCACCTAAAATATGAGAGAAGGTTTAACCAGAGGCGCTGTGGCTTAGTTGGTTAAAGCGCCTGTCTTGTAAACAGGAGATCCTGGGTTCAAATCCCAGTAGTGCCTGCATCACAAGGAACTTGTCTTCTGGAAATTACAGAACAGTGTCTCTTCAAGTTCTATTTAGGTACTTTACAATACCCTGAAACTTCATGAAAGTACACAAGAAGAGACTCTTTTAACCCGCTTATTGGTCTCACTACAGCGATCAGTATCATGTTGATTTTGTTAAATGTCTTGCTCAACAAACCTTTGGACAGTATTTCAAAGTGTGATATGCTGTTACTTAGTGGTTAAATTGCCTGTCTTGTAAACAAGAGATCCTACGTTCAAATCCTAGCAGTACCTTATGCTTGTGGGCTTACTTTCATGGTGATTATCTTTCTATTACTTTCTTTGAAGCATTATTTCTCCATCTTATCCCAGGGTACTTGCTTGATGACCATTTTTATTCAAAATATTTTTGCCTCATTTTCAACTGAAGCAACAATATTGGATCACAATCACGACAATAAACATAACTGTATCATATCAGTTCATAAATCTCTTCGCCTCAGTGTGAATTCACCTTTAATATGAGAGAAGCTTTAACCAGAGGCGCTGTGGCTTAGTTGGTTAAAGCGCCTGTCTAGTAAACAGGAGATCCTGGGTTCAAATCCCAGCAGTGCCTGCATAATAGGAAAGTTGTCTGCTAGAAACTACAGACCAATGTCTCTTCTAATTCAATTTGAGCAAAATGCTTTCCAGTACCCTGAAGCTTTATGAGTAGCCTTTATTCAAGAAGAAAAGGAGAAACTCCATAAACCTTCTTCTGGTATCAATGCAGTGATCGTTATCATGTTGACTTTGGTAAATGACTTGCACAACGAACCTTTGGACAGCATTTTAAACAAGAGTATATGGTGCTGTAGCTTAGTTGGTTAAAGCGCCTGTCTTGTAAACAGGAGATCCTGGGTTCAAGTCCCAGCAGTGCCTCATGGTTGTGAGGTTACATCCACAGTAATTACATTCATGTTACTGTCTTTAAAGCATTATTTCTCCATCTTATCCAGGGGTACTTACTTGGGGACCATTTTTCTTTCAAATATTTTTCCCTCATTTTCAATTGAAGCAACAAAATGAATCACAATCAAGACAA
Organism: Thunnus maccoyii; assembly: GCF_910596095.1. NCBI lineage: Eukaryota > Metazoa > Chordata > Actinopteri > Scombriformes > Scombridae > Thunnus > Thunnus maccoyii. The sequence goes on along the minus strand of NC_056539.1, from coordinate 27,308,891 downwards.
TAAACATAACTTTATCATATCAATTCATAAATCGCTTCACCTCAGTGTGAATTCACCTTTAATATGAGAGAAGGTTTAACCAGAGGCGCTGTGGCTTAGTTGGTTAAAGCGCCTGTCTAGTAAACAGGAGATCCTGGGTTCAAATCCCAGTAGTGCCTGCATCACCAAGAACTTGTCTCCTTGGGAAAATACAGAACAGTGTCTCTACAAATTCAAGTTCAAAATGGGTACTTTACAATACCCTGGAACTTCATGAAAGTACACAAGAAGACACTCCCTTATTCTGCTTATTGGTCTCACTACAGTGATCAGTATCATGTTGATTTTGTTAAATGTCTTGCTCAACAAACCTTTGGACAGTATTTCAAAGTGTGATATGCTGTTGCTTAGTGGTTAAATTGCCTGTCTTGTAAACAAGAGATCCTACGTTCAAATCCCAGCAGTACCTTATGCTTGTGGGCTTACTTTCATGGTGATTATCTTTCTATTACTTTCTTTGAAGCATTATTTCTCCATCTTATCCCAGGGTACTTGCTTGATGACCATTTTTATTCAGATTATTTTTACCTTATTTGCAACTGAAGCAATGATACGAATCACAATCAAGACAATAAACATAATTTTATCATATCAGTTCATAAATCTCTTCACCTCAGTGTGAATTCACCTTTAATATGAGAGAAGATTTAACCAGAGGCGCTGTGGCTTAGTTGGTTAAAGCGCCTGTCTAGTAAACAGGAGATCCTGGGTTCAAATCCCAGCAGTGCCTTCTTATTATCCTTTATGTTTAATTAAAATTAAGGAGAAACTCCATAAACCTTCTTCTGGTGTCAATGCATTGATAACTATTATGTTTGTTTTGGTGAATGTCTTGCTCAATGAACCTTTGGACAGCATTTTACACCAGAGCTGATGGTGCTGTAGCTTAGTGGTTAAAGTGCCTGTCTTGTAAACAGGAGATCCTGGGTTCAAATCCCAGCAGTGCCTGATAGTTGTGATGTTACTTACACAGTTATAACTTTCCTGTTACTGTCTTTGAAGCATTGTTTCTCTATCTTATACAGGGGTACTTACTTGGGGACCATTTTTCTTTCAAATATTTTTCCCTCATTTTCAATTGAAGCAACAATATTGAATCACAATCAAGACAATAAACATAACTTTATCATATTAATTCATAAATTGCTTCACCTCAGTGTGAATTCACCTATAATATGAGAGAAGGTTTAACCAGAGGCGCTGTGGCTTAGTTGGTTAAAGCGCCTGTCTAGTAAACAGGAGATCCTGGGTTCAAATCCCAGTAGTGCCTGCATCACAGGAAGCTTGCCTCCTGGAAATTGCAGGACAGTTTCACTTCAAATTCAAGTTCAATATGGGTACTTTACAATACCCTGAAAGTTTGTGAGTAGACTCCATGAAAGTACACAAGAAGAGACTCCTTTAACTCGCTTATTGGTCTCACTACAGTGATCAGTATCATGTTGATTTTGTTAAATGTCTTGCTCAACAAACCTTTGACCAGCATTTCAAAGCAGAGAGTCATATGCTGTTGCTATAGTGCCTGTCTTATAAACAGGAGATCCTGGGTTCTAATCCTAGCAGTACTTAATGCTTGTGGGCTTACTTTCATGGTGACCACCTTTCTATTACTTTCTTTGAAGCATTATCTCTCCATCTTATCCCAGGGTACTTGCTTGATTCAAAATATTTTTGCCTTATTTTCAACTGAAGCAATGATATGAATCACAATCAAGACAATATACAAAACATAAGTTTATCATATCAGTTCATAAATCTCTTCACTTCAGTGCATCTGAGCCTTTAATATGAGAGATGACTTTACAAGAGGTGCTGTGGCTTAGTTGGTTAAAGCGCCTGTCTAGTAAACAGGAGATCCTGGGTTCAAATCCCAGCAGTACCTGATGGTTGTGAGGTTACTTCCACAGTAATTACCTTCATGTTACTATCTTTAAAGCATTATTTCTCCATCTTATCTAGGGGTATTTGCTTGGTGACCTTTTGTCTTTAAAACATTTTTTCCTCATTTTCAACCGAAGCAACAATATGAATCTCTATCAAGACAATAAAAATAACTTTATCATATCAATTCATAAATATCTTCACATCATTAAGAATCCACCACTAATATGAGAGAAAATTTCCTGGAGGTGCTGTGGCTTAGTTGGTTAAAGCGCCTGTCTAGTAAACAGGAGATCCTGGGTTCAAATCCCAGCAGTGCCTGCATGAGGCTGTTCATTGCTAATTTTTCATTACAGTACCAGACTAGTTGGTTTGACTTGAAGAAAACCAGCAGTTTGAGAGAGCAAATGTTGCATGAGAACTTAAACGTTTCTATTGCTGCAACAAGTAGCCGATTAATTGATCGGCAGAAAATTAATCTGTAAGCATTTTGATAATCAATCAATCATTTTAAGTCCAAACATTCTCTTGTTTAAGCTTCTGAAACGTGAGAATGTGCTGTTTTTCCTCCTCTTAACAGTGCAGTAAATTTAATGTTTTAGACTTTTGGACTGTTCCTACGAAACAAGACATCTGATGGCATTTTTACTTTTTTTCATACAATTCATTGATCATGAGAAGAATTATTAGTTGTAGCCCTATTTCAGGATATCACTGTAGCTTTAGTAAGAAAGAAACTGTAAACATTTTTACATAACCCCTATGTAATACCCATCAATAACCTAAAATGGCACAGCCCTAGTAAAATATGAAGCCAGACAAAGTTTACAAAGGCAAATATGTACTGTAACAACATGATATATTTGCAGCTTCTCACCTGTCTCACAGATGTCAACTGTCAAAACAGTGAATGAATGAGAAGAAGCAGAGAAGCAGCAGAGAAAACCTGTTGCTACGTGTTCAGTGAATCAACTAGCAGTAGCTTAGCTTTACTTATTCTGCTTGTTGGCTGCAACAGTTCATGATTCTGTAATTCCACATTATATTATTTATATGCCAAACAAGCTCAGATGCTTACGTGGTGCTGTGTAAGCTTATGTCAAACACCTCGCAACCCGCCTTCAACACCACTTAGTAGCTGCAAAAAAAGACTCCAAAAAAACCAACTATGGCTGCAATGAATGTTGACTGCAGGAGCAAAACGTGCAAATATTTTTAAAAGTGATAAGTGAAATGAAAATATTCCAATTCTCAGTGGACTGTTTTGAAAATTACATGTTTAATGCACAAAACTGCTTGGTGGTTCATGTTACATCGCCACTAAAAATATAAATACTAGCATGAAAAACTGATTACTGAACAAATAATCCTACTACAATACTCACAAAGAAGGAAAGCAAGTGTACAACTCAGAAACAACACAGTTAGCAGTTATGTCCTAGCTCTTAATACACAGCACAACAATATCTAACCAGCAACAAGAGAGGTGGTAAAAAGCACTTACAAGAGTCCAATCCTCAGAGTGCTTAGCCCAGACTGACACACAACTGAAACTGGCTTAGGGTGGATTCAGCATAAGTGGGACACTTTTTGGTAAATGCGCCAGGGCACTATAGTAATAGATATTCACTTGCAGCAGTCGTGCTTTCGTGAAAGGGTATGACCCTTTTTAACATACTGATGTCAAGTTTTGAAGGGAACTGATAATTATTTAAAAGTTATAGTCTCTCAAACTCAACAAGAACCCCTTGTCCGCTTGTCTGCTAAAGTGGAACATTGGTCTACAATCCCTTTTAAAGGCAAGACGATGTATTAACTCTTTTAGAAAAATCCATTCATTCTATGCCCTAGCTATGGCTGCTTTCATTCTTTCTTCAGTCCACTGGTTTATTTGAACTCCCTTTCTGCCCTGCTTCACTTGTTCTCTTTCTTTCACTTTCTGATTAGTTTTGTGTTAATTAAATTTTCCTGCCTTATTTTCTCTTCTTGTTATTTAACATTTCTGTCTCTTGTCACCTTTTCATGAATGAATGGGTGTGGGAGCCTTTTTTCTGTAAAGGTGACATATGGATTTAACTAGAGTCCACTGAGCCCAATATGTTGTAGTAGGCTAAATAAATAGAAAAAAGTTATAACGACATCTATTTTTAAAACAATCAATGATTAAAAAAGCTGATATTCTTGATCTGACTTGAAATAGTAACCTCTGCTTTACGATACAACAGCTTTAAAATCCTGAGCCACTGTAACTGTCTCATCAAACTTTCAAACATTATTGAACTAATATACGTATTATTGCAGGAATACTGCATGAAATACGCTTGCTGCAATGACTGTTCATTAACAAGTAGTGTTGTGGCAAGAATTCAAGATAAAAAAAACAACTTGTTGCTTCTATCCAGTCAAATAATTAAGTATGGCAAGGCTTAAATGTCCCACTTTTGCTGATGTCCCACTTTTGCTGAAGCAGAGCAGGCAATACTCAACAAAACTTGCAAAACAAAACAGGGAGGCGAGTGCTAACGACTCAGAAACACATCTCTTCTCTTTACTGTTTTTACAATAAAGACCACAAGCTGCTCCGCTCGCCACACTCTAGCTGAGATGTTACGGTTAAAACAGTTAATACAGCTCAAAACTATTCAGCCATGTAACCACTAATACCTGATCAATGCAGTGCATTTCCTTTCACCTGAGATAGTTTTCTTTTTACCTTTGCATCCACTTGACAAAGGCCTTGAGGGAGCCTGTGGAAAAAGAGGTAGAGTCTCTTTCACCTTGACTGCCGCTCACCGGCCTTCTCATCTCTGATCTCTTTTCCCTTGTAGCCCACGAGGGAGGGAGAGGTCATAGGTGGTGTTCTGCCTCAGAGCGCTCGCTTAAACTTCATTATGCAGATTTTCCTCCATTTTGAGATTTTATATTCCCATCCATCCAGTGCCCCACTGAGACTGGAGCTGAATCATTAAAGGTTGGCAAAGAGCGGTCATGTCAGAGCAATCAGTGTGTCAATAAATCTCTGGAGACTTATTCCCGGGGACCATTTATCACACACACACGCGCATACTGTGCACTCTAATCACTGACGTTAGCATTATTAGCAAATTTAATGTAAACCAACACATTAATATTGACATTACAGGCAGCTTATTCCATAGAAGCAAACGTTTTACTGCGCTAAATACCTAAATACAAATCAGCAATAAAAGCTACTTGCCTGTTTAGCTGCAGAGGGATTCAGTAGTTTGGTGAATTGTCATTTTCAGCTGAGATTTCCTTCAGGGACACGAGAGTGTGAGATGAATGCTGAAAGCATCTCATGTTTGATCGTTTGACAGCTCTGAAAATAATTCAACCACTGACCATAATGTGCATTTCACATTTAATGGCTCATTGCACAATGAATATATGAATATGTAACCATTAGTGCAACATCATATAATAATTTACATGCTTTTTAACAATTGGAACTCAGTATAATTGTATTGTGATATAACTGTTCTTTATTCTGAGTGGGCCGGTAGGAAGAAGTGGGAGGGATGTGTGAACAGAAAAGGCCTTTAGTTTATTTTAATTATGTCTTTACAATCGGTAACATTACAGTCGTGTCACCCAGGAGCTTTAACATTTAGGCAATTTGAAGGGTATTGAAAAACCATTAGTAACACTTGCACCGCTGACAGTGTGAACCAAGCTTATTTAAATGCAATATGGAATATCTACACATATCTTCACATTTCAGCTTTGTGTCGAGGGGGAGTGGGTGGAGTGGATAGATGACGGGAGGAAAGGAGAACAGAGGAGAGCAGAGGGGAATAAAGAAAGGTTTGAGGATGAGAGACGGGATGGGATCATCATCATCATTAAGGTGACACAATAGGCCTCATGCAAGAACCACTCATACCAACAGATTTGTTACACGTACAAGTGATGTATGAGAACTTTGCATTCGTCGATTTTCTTCAAACTTATTCCGTATACGAACAATAATCTGCCATTCTCCACAGGGGAGGAGAAAAAGTTTGATTTAAGTTTTAATCTGAATAAACTTGGAGTTTAGATATATTATTGAAATCGACAACAGCAAATGAAATAAAATAAACGTGATGCAAAATTGACGTCCCTTTCATTACTTTGCTTGACTTTTAATGGTTTGACAACTTTAAAAAATCTTTTTTTTAAAATAATATCAGTGTATTATGGACACAAAAACTTACAGTTCAGTAGTTGCCAGCGAAACTCTTTCACTCCAACAGCTGCCTTTAGCATCTTTATGCAGGTAACTCTGATCATTACTTCATTTATTTTTCATCTGCTGATTTTTGACAACCGGAGTTGAAGCTTTGCGGTGTGAAAATCTTCTTTTTCAACAAGTGAAGCGGAACAGGCAGCCTTACATAACAATTTGGTGGCACTGATAATGCCAGTGATAAAAACTCAAAACTCATATTTCTAGTGAGCAGAGAGAAAATCTTCATTTTGAGCAGATGAAGTAGAAAATTGTCTCCTAGTGTCGAACTCTGCATATACATCATTCTGCACAGTTCTCAAAGAAAGAAACACAGTTAAATCAGGAGAGACAAGTGAATGGAGAAGATGATGTTTATTATACAGATAGAAATGATAGTAAAAAGTCTTTGGACTCCATGAGGACATCAACCCCTGAGCTGCCGCGAGACAGATCCCCCCGTGGAGTCCAGACACTGGTGGTAGTGCTGGTGGTGGTGGCTGATGACTTCGAATGAGACTGTTAGCCGATGAAGTGATGGGACTGATGATCCTGCGGAGACTGGGCGGAGATGGGGAGGTGGAGGGGCGTGCATCACAGCTGCATGCCAGACGAAAGCAGAGAGAGAGAGAGATACTCCTGGCATGCAAAAGACAGTCTTCCTGACTGAACTTTCACTAAGCTCCATAGAGTGGAGTTGAGTGGAGGGGGACTTAGTTAGGTTTAGGCACAATAACAACTTAAGATTTGGGAAACATTGAGGTTTGGGTTAAAAAATACTACATTTGGCGTGGTTGACTGCCGTCATGGTTAAAAGTGGTTAAGAGATCAGCATTGGCTGTGGGTAGGAAACAGGAAAATAACATAATATTTAAAAACTTATGTGTTGAAGTCAGACATTTTTTGGCCCATCCATCAACCCCAACCTCCTCCTTCTGTGAACTTACAGTATGCCACTCTATAATAACATCATGTGATTTTGCATAACTACTACAGCCACTAGTAGGCTTTGTCACTTTAACATAAACTCATGTTGTTTTGGGGATTTTCTGAGTTAATTAATGCTCTCGTTTTTCTTTGGAGAACAGTCTCGAGGCCCGATGTGTTTTATACAGCAGAAACATTCTCTTTCCTCTGCTGCCTCTATTTTCAGCCTCTATGTTTAGATTTAATGCAGGCAGGATCTCTGGCATGCTGCCTTTACACAGAGCCATCACTCGCTCTCTCCCAAGTCCCCCTCCAGGGTCTACCTTGCTGTGAAACTGAAATCCCAAATGTTTAACTAACAAAGTGGTCAGCTTCAACTGTGGATTTAATATCAACCTTGACAAGCCTTATTTCCTCTGGGAATCCCTGACTTATAAAATTCCTGTTTAATATGTGGAACTAACCACACTTCTTACATGAGTAGAGGTTGCTCAGATCGGTTTTAATTTTGTCTCTGCATGTACCATAATCTCCTTGTAGGAGACGCTTGGTTAAATTGGGTAAGATCATCTAATGTGCTTACATGCATTTGCAGCAAAAACACAATTTCCCATTTTCTCCACTGGCACAGGCATGCTTGGGAGACTGCAGTGCTGATTTGATTCTCCCTCTAATCACAGATGTGAACGTCAATATCCAGGAACCATTTAGCAGATGGTGCGGCATTATCCGCGATTTGCTTCAGAAACAAGAATCTGGTGTTTTCAAACCAATATGCTGTGTGATCTCATGCTCAGTGATCTTTTGAGCATGAAGAGTCTGTGCAGTTGGCAGGATGAGATGTGCAATATTGTCTAACTGTGTCACTGTTCTGCTTTCTAATTCATGTATAATAGTGTTAAACATTGCGGTCTATCTTCGTGGTCTGCGTGTTACTTCATATTTCATGGTGTACAGTGCCGTTGTGTAATGGTTTCTCACCCACTGCCACTGGCCTGAATCACATTTTCTGTCCCCGGATCTCCGTCTTCCATTTGCTATAAAACTAATGATGAGATAGAAAACAAAGCTTTTTTTTTAGTTAAACCTGCATCAACTGAGTTTTTGCCATTTAGGAGCAGAGGAAACAAGTCGTGAACACAACATTGACGTATCATCGCCTTTTGAGTTTATATGTCGAACTTGTTAGCAAACAGTTGCTTATTTACATACCCAGCAGTTATGGAGCAACATTATCATTCATTTGAAGTCCAATATTTACTCTCTTTTAGCTTGTTTTTTTGCTCTCTACCAACTCCGGAGGGAAATATCTGGCTCTTTAGCTTCTACACAATGAGAGCGCAAGAATGAACCAAAACAGTAAAGTTGCAGCCAGACAGCTAAACAACGAGCTGAAACTCGCTATAAACCTCCGTAAAGTTGCCGTACACAGTACATCGTACAATAGGTGACAGAGACTGAAAGGACACATGCTGGGACACTTCTCAGATGTGAATATTTGCTAATATTCTCATTTTTCCATGATAGTAAACTCATCATCTTTGGCCCTTTTTTTTTTACTGTCGGTCAGAGAAAACAAGTCATTTGAATATGTTAACTTGGGCTTAAGGGAATATTTATCAGCATTTTTCTTTAATTTCTGACATTTTATACATTGAACAATCCATAGATTTATAAAGGAAATAATTGTTAGACCTACTGATAATGAAAATAATTAATTTACACCTCACAGTACTCCTATGATGGAATAGCACTACCTTGCCCCAGGCTTTCTGTGTGCAACTTGATAAAACACAACTTCACAACAAATAAGCACAATAGAAACTTTCTCTTCAAGAACAAATTTCTGCTAAATCAAATTATGTAGACCCAAGTGATATGGAGTAAATATGGGCTTTTGGAGCTCCTGGACACAGCTGGCAATCCCAAACCAGAGTCAAGAGTGTTGCTGTACGGTTACATCTTAGACTGCAACTCCAACACTTTTGTGGTCATTATTAGTTCCGTCATAAAGGTTTGACTTTTGAAAGTTGAATCGCTCATTTGACTTTCGCAGTTCTAACTCGTAACTTCTACGCTGGGCAATTATCTTCTAGCCAGTTATGTTCCCTTGGGAGGCGTTTGGCATGCTTTAGGCAGTTGGCCTTTGATAAGAGTACAGGTCGAATAGAGAAATAATTATCGCATTAGCTTTCACTGTACACCCTGACTGGGGACATTTATGTGATGCTCAGTGGGAGTGGAATGTGTGTCCGAGCTAAGACACAGAGAGAGAGAGAGATAAGGATTAGGGTCTTTGGTGGCAAAGTTGACAAATTCAGTCTGATAATGACACATCACTTTTACTGAATGGAGGAGCACCCATGACCCTCTGGGACCAGATAGTGAGTTGCAGGCTGGCGGCAGGGCCTTAGCGCTCACACTGTACAGAATATTGGGTGAGAAACAAATGTTGTGTCTTTAAATTTCACACCTCTGCCTGTTGTGTCTCACACCGCCCCCATCCCTATCTAAAGAGGAACTCATAAGAGTCTTTAAAGAAGTTTAGTGTCACTGGACTCCTTCTTAAGTTTGTCCTTGGTTTAAAAACAGACCAAATTAGTTGTTTCAACAAGTGGCCCAGAATGACGTTTGAGTGACATATTCCTCTACAGCAGCCACAGGAATTATGACGGAAAAGGAGGAAATCAGGTGACATTGTTATAGAGCACCTTAACAGCAGCTTGTCACATTATAAAAAGTATTGTATTTTAACAGTAATTAGTTTTGGAAGGAACAAATGATGGTGTCCTTTCAACTGAAACACCGGATCAGAAAACAAAATCTTCTAAATGTAGGATACAATCTGCTTCATATCAGATATTTAGTTACAAAAATTTGGGTTTTTGATTTGAATTCATCCTCAAATATTATTTACTTTACTTCAACTTACTTTACCTTATTTCATCTGTTTATTTATCAGGGACAACACACATGAATTAACATCAATGTGATGTAAAAGTATCAGATTTAACCAAAAGGCAAATTTTCGTCTGCAGCCCCTGGGCAGCAATAATAAGACCAGTTTAACAGTACAAACTACAGCCTCAGAAACGACCACAGAGGTGAATGAAAAAGTTCATTATAAGCTTCACAAAGATACAGTGAGGTGTAGATTTTTGGTGCTTTAAGCTAAATAGTCATGAAGCCTCATACCCCCATGTCTCTACATGTTATCATATACAATAAGAATCAAAAATACAAGAATAAAACTGTAATTTTCATTTGCTCTACATTATATTAGCCCTCTGGGTACAAATCTAATTTGCTGGTTGACAAACCCAAGGTGGCATCGTCCGTGTTGCATATTGCAGGGATATCTCCCTATGCAAGCTAATGTTTGCATCTCATTTGGTGACATTATCAAAATATGTAAATAAGCAGATTTGATTCCCATTTCTTGAGGCTTTTCCACAGGTTTTCCTTTTGATTTCTATATTAGGGCTTTATGGAACTCTTTCCTCTTTCCCTGTGAAGGTCTAACGATTAGTGTTGTCATTAACATTTGTTATTTCATATATTGTTTGATAATGTAATTATCAAAATTTGTGTTATTGCCACCCCGCCTACTCAGCATTTATTTGAGCTATGCTTACAACAACAAATATTTTAATTGCTTTAATTAGCGGGCCCTATTTATGACTGCTTGAACACATGTGTCTATGACAACCCGCTATTATGTCACCAATCTAAACTGTGGCATAAATGGCCATTTCAGTGATGTGTATTGCTTTTTTCTTCTACTTTTACATGTTTGAAAGCATAAAATAAAATTAAATTGTTGTTAATTGCTGCCTAATTTATTATCTGATGAAAATTTACAAGGTAAGATGGAAATGAACAAACCTTGGTCCATCCTCAAGCCACCCACTTTGAACCCCCGCACTTGATGTTGCAAAAACAAATTCCTTTCCAGATAGATGATACACTCAAGAAGGAAGGAAAATTCAATTCAGGACTGTTTGTCCTCTATTCCGTCTGTTGAGTCCACTTTCACGACCAAAACGGCCACTGAAATTTCCAGAAACCCCAAAACCCTGTTCCTCTGCTCATAACAGGCTATCAAAGCTATGAGGAGCACTGAACTGTGCCAGCTCAGGTTAAAACCAGGGAGACTGAAACTGCAAACAAATCTAAACTGCAGCAAGACCACAAACCACAGAGGGAGATGTTGGAGGCGGAGGTAACAAGCTCCTTTATTTTGTGTGTGCGTTCAGCTGAACCGTAGCTGAACAAGAAGCCAAAAGCAAAAACAACTTTCCTTTCAAGTTCAAGGTGGATGCCAAGAGATCTCCTGTGGCATTCTGAGCATCTTTTCAGGCAAAATGAAGCTCAACGGCTGATTATTTCGTTGTGAGTGAAGAGCAGCACAAACAAGACTCAATCTAGATTTTCTGACGGAACGAGGCTGAATGATTAGGCATTTACTTGTAAATGAAAATAACTGCAAATCAGAATCACTCATGGGTGAATTGCATCAATGCTCTAAGCCTTCAATAAGCACGAAATGTGAATGAAAGGGGATTACTAGTTTTACAAATTCTCTTATCAGTAGGTAACACCTGTTAAACCTGTTAATTGATTTTAATGTAATTGTATGGATTCTGATTCCTGAAAAAGTAACAAATGAGAAGCAGATTTGTTGCTTTTCACACACATATTTTCCTACGTTTCCTAACATTAAGGATATGTGTGATTCAGCCTTGTGTTTAGTAGTTGGAGAGTGTTTAGATCACAGTATAACAGAGAAACAGGCCATATTTTCACCCCGCTCCTCTCAAGTGTCAGAGAAAAGTAGTCTAAAAAAGGGGGCATTTTCTTGTTTTACTGAAATGTGTCACTGTCTCAGAGAGTTCAAAGCCTTGGATACTATTAATCCATCACAGGCTTGGCTCCCTGGCCCCCCTGCTCTGACCTTGGGCCATAAACAGCATTACTGATGTATTACAGAGCAGAGACTGAATAATTACACAGAGGAGTTGAGGGAATTTGATGCACAGCTCCACTGGCTGGATGTTGCCAGCAGGGATGGGTATAAATACTATATGTCATTTGAATCTAGATACGCCTACAAATCTGCTTCTGTGTGGGGTAAAATCACAGTGTTGGTGGTGGCTGTGATGAGTCTGGAGGAGAAACTATACGCATTTCTCACAATCTATAGATATCCCACTGCAAGGGAATACTCTATGACTGTACTGTTTAAAATTGCTTTGTTGAAAGCTTGATTATAAGTTAGCACATTCTTTAACTTTAACCAGCAAGACATTGATGCTTGTGTTTTAAAGTTCCCCTCCAGTAAAAAAAAATGCGTTTTACTTCTTGTTTAATCTCTATAAACAGATATCTGCATATGAATGCAGAATCTGTAGGCAAGGGACAAGATTTTGGGATGGGATTTTAGTTTCTGCTTTTGTTTCGGGCAATTTCTTCATGAACATGCTTTGGATGCATGCAGGTAAACTGTGGGAGGAGCGAAAGACGCAGAAATGTTGTCTGGGCCTAAAACTCCTACAAAAAGTATCAGTGTTTGTGTGTTGTGTGGAGAAATGTTCGACTTGTGTAATAAAAGAAACAAATTGCTTTGAAAGTCAGATACAATTACCCTTGAAAAAATTATAGGAGTTGGCAATTGTTAAGCAGACTGTAAACAATGACCGGTGCATGGAAGAGGAGGTCTTGGGCCAATTATACATTATCTGGATATGCGCTGGCTACACTGTAACCCCCAGAATATTGGCCATTGCCCCCAGAGGCTAAATCATTGTCAGACGATAGCAGATGGGCTCTGAGATGTTCCTTCACTTGGATATTTGCAGAATGATGTATGTGCAGAGTTTGACACCAGAAGGCTTTTTTCACATTCATCTGCTGAAGGAGGAAAGTTTCTCTTGTGCTCACCTTAAATCTTAGTTTTATTTAATTGTTCAACCCCTTCTGCACACTCAGTGTTGTGTCTGTCCCAAACCGTGCAAAGAAAAGTGTCTTGCTAGCTTAAGCCATCTCTCTTTCATGGGTCTAGTTGTGGAAATGGGAAATGTACCAACTGTCAAAACTGACAGTAACTTGTAGCCCCACCTGTTATTTCACCCCTAAGTATATTAGTGTGTGATTTAAAGCAGTCACAGAGTTAACTGCTAAACAATGGCTAACAACTTCAGCCCTGCAGCTGGTTAGTTGCCTGTATAGACGCTGGAACTGGAGTGTTAAACTGACTCTTTTTAGTGTCTGCCTTCACAGATATTGCGCCAATCAAATAACAAGTACCAACAGTACCATAAAAATGTACAACCCCTGGAGAACACTACTGTAAGGGTTGATGTCACTGCAATAAAAAAGATTAAATTTAAATTTCTTCATTTTGTTAAATCCAATTTTAACTAAATAAGTATACAAATCAAAACAAACACCAGCAAAATATAAAATTCTAATTAAAAATGCCTTAAAAATGTGATATAAAATATGACTTTACATGATCAGATAAAAGCATTAAGTCCAAACATGTTTATTCCATCTTCCACCGTTTACTACTGATCATAGACAGGATATGTATTATTATATTGATCCTCATTTGTGTACAGAGAGTGACAGCCTTTTTAAGTTCACAATGTGTCTTATACTTTGTTCATTCTTGTGATGGTACCGTTTTCATCAGCAGCACAATGTGTGTGTGTATTTGTGTGTGTGTGTGTGTGTTTCTGAGAAAGGAAACAATTGCAGCATTTCTGCATACATATTGATGTGACCTTCTTTCCCGCATACAGAGCGAAGGAGCAGCGGCAGCAGCATCTATTGTAGCCACGGTTCAATCTCCCTGATGGCGAAATTAAACCGTATTCTCCAGCCCCACCTGGGCCAGACTGCCTCTACAGCTGTGCCTCCGTGTCTGAACAAATGAACCAAACAAACTCATCATGACTTATATAATTATTTATGGTTATCTGTGTCTTCGCTGACATCTGCTCCAGTGATTCCTCTGCTTTAGAGGGATCAGGAGAGGCAGCGATAAACAAACACTGGGAATTCATTGTAATAACAAAATACATGGTGCAGAGCTCGGAGTTCTGCTTTTAAATGTCAGCAGATATAACTTATTGGTCCCAAGACACTAATATAAAATATTTTAATGGTCAGAGTACTGCCCGTTCTTGAGTATGGGTGACTCTTCTACCCTTACCTGCAAATGTCTTGATGTTCATAGTACGTCCTGGTATCTCGCCCTGTTTTCTGTCCCATAAAAGTCGATATTAAAAATTGTCACTTGTCATTTTTAATCTTTAAAGGCATCCACTTCCTCAAGTGCCTCTCTCAACTATATATAAATCATTATGCTAACGGTTAATGTCAAATTACGACATTTTATTTTATTTTAACTCATCTGGATGAGTGGCTGACCCCATTTTTTAACTAAAGTCTGACATACAGAAACAATTCATCATCCAACCTCCCTGATTCCATTTTCAAGACAAAAACTTGTCTAAAGTGTCTAAAAACGCCCCAACCTTCACTGTGAAGCGCGATGATTGTTCACATTAAACTGTCTTCAGAGCTGCGGAGACCTTGGGGAGCGCTGAACTGTGCCAACTCAGGTTAAAACCCTGGAGACTGGAGTTGTAAACAACAAATCACACCACAGCAAGGCCACGATCGTGGGAGAGGCACAGGTACAAAGCTTTTTTTTTATTTTGAACATGGATTTGATTGTTTATACTTTATTCAACATATGTGGTATCTGGCTGAATGTTTTATTCATAAGTTAAAAATGTGTATATTGTCTACTGATAGCGGGAGTGCAGTGTAAACACCTCAAGTTTACCATAAATAGTATTTTTAGGTGATTGTTGAAATGTTTAAATTTTTCTGATGACAATTTTTCATGAATAAAAACAGAAAGTGCAGTTTCATTCGGCTCATTTATCACTGTAGTGTTATTCTCAACTCTACCTCGGGATTGCATGTACTCTGAGGCTTTTTGAAGGTCTATTTTTATGGAAACATGGGTATAGCCATCCAAATTACAGAATTCTCTTATAAAGATTAAAGTGAAAGTACATGGACAGTGGGATATCATCCAAGTTAGTGTTTTGAGTGAAGAACATCAGCCAGCAAGTAAAGTCAATCACATTATAACCACTGTTTGTCATCACAACTTCAAATCTTCTCCTGCAGTGTTGTAAAGTTACAAGGTCGACTAAACCTGTCCTTGTTTGCTAAAAGTCTTGTGATGAACAGCTGTAAGACACAACGTTCACATCCTTCAAACTTTACAATAGTTTTGAAACAGGTGCCAAGGTTTGCTCTTTTTGAACTTTTGTATGTAACACAAGCTTAAAAACAACATGTACTGTATGTTAGTGCAACACAAACAGTTTCCATCATCTGTCATGACACTGAGAGATGAACCGAAGCGGCCTGAAGGATAAACTCCAACTGTTTGCATGCAGAATATCAATAAAACATGAGGTGTTTAAAGACTTTGTGTCCGCCAAATCACTTTTATTTATGGAGCTTCTTCTGCATAATGCTGCTGAAGATGTAATCAGCAGAGCAGCAAAGCCCAGTGATCTATGTCTGTACTCTTATCAGATCACTGAGGGGTTGAACGCTGGCCGGGCAGGAACGAGATGTAGCGATGTTCCTAATTAATAGTCTACTTTGTGTAGATGTTGTGGTGTCAAAAACCAACCATTGCTTCTCACCACAGCCCTACGCCCTCTTCCTCACACATATCATGGTGATAAGACACAAAAGTGATGTTGAAAAATGTTTAAGAGGAATTAATGTATTATCTGATGCTGAGGTCCCAAGGTGGCATTGTGGTGATAATTGATATGAATCAGGAGGAATATTCTCTGTGGAGGCAGGCAGAGTAGAGAATCTGGAGGTGCTGAGGAGATAGCTAATCTAGAAACTGCCCCCTTCATCTCCAGAGTACCCTCCAGATGTTCCTGACCATTGTTATTTCTACAACACAAATTATAAAGGCACCGACATATACATGTCTATGTTTACAGCTATCTCTGATCAGAGCTATTTCTGCCAAATCTAACTATGTAACCATTTTCAACACAGTAAATGGTCAATTCCTTGATTTAAGTTTCACTGATGTATATACTGTATACATAGTTGTTTAAAGACAACTAATATGGAGTCATCAGGTGTGTTTCCATCCACCCAACTCATAAAAAACCTGAGTTGAAATGCTGAAAATTTGAAAAAAATCCAGAAATATCACAAAAAGGCTTTTATGCTTGGCTGATGTGTAAATTGTCTCTTGTACTTGGCAGTGACTGTAATGTAGTCAGACAATTAGTTTGTGCTCCATCATAGTCTGCCAGGTCATTTGGGTATCTGAAAAAACTTACAGTCGCATCTGCAGGTAATGCTTCTGGCAAAGGATTAAAATCTGATGTGGAGAACTTTTGCCACTTCTGTCAGGCGTGCCAGGTAGTGGGAAAAATGAAAACAAACAGCTGTCACTACTTCCATTAGCTCACCAGTCCCTCGCCTCCACACAGTCCAAGGTGAAAGGAAAATATGGCAAAAAACCAGTGAGAAAGTGCCAACCTGTTGGTAAAGTCTGTCTGCGCTTCCAGCTTGTAGCCAAAAAATTTTTTCGGTTCATGTCTTATTGAATGCCAGGTAAGTCACACCAATTATGTAAACACAATGCCAGAAAATCAGAGTTTCATCTGTCAGTGTTTAGTGCAATTCCTTCCATTGTACCACTGTCTCCGATGTCACTGAGCTGCTACAGTGAGGAAGATGAGTTGAGTGAAAGGCAAGCTTGAGTCTTGTGCGCCTGCCTTAAGAATTCAATTGATTGATTATTGTTACATTTACCAGTGCCGGCCTGTAATGTCAGGTTTAATAGTCATTCTGTGCTTTTCTGTGTTAATCCCACTCAGTATGGCCATTTGAGTGATTAAAATTCAGCAAATGAGAGGGAAAGAATGTTATGGCTGATGCACTTTGGCGTGAAATCAAACATTTCTTCAGGGGAGAAATGTTTAATCTTTAAAGAGGGAGGTGTTAGAACCCAGAGGTGGTATAGTGACATTGTTTGTATATATTTGTGTATTATGTGATTTAACCCCTTCTGTGTGAGCCTGAACATCTCTCTCCCTCACTGGTAAACCTGCTGCGGTGGCTCTGTGTGTAACAGGCTGCAGGTAAGCCTGTCTGATTGGTTGTATGAGTGTTTGTGTGATTGAGTGTGTGAGTTGTTCCAGGGAGCTGATTGGTTTGGTAGAGATTTAAAGGCCGGCTTCCCCCAGCTCCTTTGGGCTCTCCTCTCTCCACTTCCAACCAGCTAGCTAACATGCTGTGGTTTACATCTTTGTATTGTTAACAGCACCATGCAAGTATCTATAGCAGCCCTGGGATCTATATGGGTGGGTAGCAATTCTATTTAATCTCTTTTCTCCTGTTTTTTTCTAAATTAGAAGTAAGAAATTGATTAATTTAGCTCCATTTGTTTGTTATTTCGTTGTTAATCCACTCTCAATATGTCCCTAAACAACTGTGTGAAGTAAATACTCTGAGGGTTGTTTTTGGGTTTTTTTTACCTCTATTTATTCAGGGAACTTTCACTAAGCCTCTCCCTTGCAGGAAAACCCTGATCACATTCACACAGTCACACCTGGAAGCTGGAAGGCACCACAGTGCCCTGGGCACTAATGAGGGAGGGGCAAACTCTCTCACTTTTTCACTTTTTTCCCCACACAGATTTATCCTGCCAATTGAACCGACGACCTTCCAGGCATAAGATCACTTCTCTCACCTTTAGGCCGCCACTGCCTACAGGACTGTAATCCTTGTTGAAGATTCTTGGGAGTTGGGAAGAGGGGAATCTCATTTTTTGTATTGCGCCAGGGTGTCTCCTAGGTCTGGTCATACTAGCACTTGCCCAACTGTGTTTTTAAACTCAACACAGTGTTTTGCCACCATAAAAGCCACATTGCTATTCCGGATACATTTCTCAGAATGATTATGATGGATACAAACTAACAACAGAGGTCTGCAATGTCATTTGTAATCAGGTGGGTGGGGATGATGTTGCTGCTCGTGGCACTGCAGTCTCATCAGATCACTAATCAGGGAGAAGGCCGCTGGTAATTATCCAGCCCACCTCCAGAATGCAGCAGGAAACAGCAGCAGAGAGTCACGGCACTCGCCACCCGCCTCTTCTTTTACCGCTGATTGCTGCTGTTTCATCTGCATGGAAAAGCATTAATCAACTCTCTTCATTCAGGTGAGAGCCCGTTTATTCATAACACTTGACACCAAACTTGAGTGAGCAGCATGTTAAATTCAATTATCATTCTAGCGAGCCGTACAATGCTTATGCCCACACGTTACATTAGATATGAGCAGAAATCCTAATGGTATTAAGGTAATTTTGAATCATGTAAGCATGAACTGATACAACATAATTATTAAAAAATTACAGCAGTTGCGAAGATTCCTCTGAGGGCTTGTAAAATAATCTGTGACGGGCTTGTAAATTGAAATGCTGCATTCAGCAAAGTCAAATCCTCAGGAATTCTGCGATGCTTTGCAGTGTCCTGTCAGAGTGATCAAATGCAAAAGTACTTTGAACAGTAAAAGGAGGGAATCTGAGGAACAAAAGACATGTGATGAATACACAGAGGTCCACTTTTCAAACATCAAAGAACTAATCCAAAAACCTCTCTCCATGTCAAAGAGACAGTGTTTAATTTGTAAATGGATTATCAGATGAACAGTCAGATGAACAGATGAGTCACAATCACTGTTATTAACATTCACATTTTTTATTTCTGTGCCACTCTAGTAGTTTATTCATTGTAAAAATAATGAAAAAGAGCAATGAGGAAAATGTATTATTGTCAAATTTCTAACTATAACTTCCCAACACAGTGTTAACATCAAACACTCTTTTTAAACAGTTTACTGTGACTTGGAATAATAAAAAGTGAGAAGACAGGCAGTGCCAGTCTGAAACAATTCTCCTCCAGATTTCCAGCTTTCCTATTCTTTACCCAGGGAGCTGCTGATTATAGGCTTGAATTACTCCCACTGGGTAAATACAAATACCTGGTGATCATCAGATCACTGCATTGTGCGTCATCTATTGTGGTCCAGAGTTGTGCCTGTGCATGCAAAGAGGAGAGAGAGGGAACAAACAAATAAGAGGATGTCAAGCAGGTTGGCGGTGGGATGAGTCTGAGCTCAACAAGCTGTCTGAGGCTTCAAAGTGTCTCCATCGCACGTGGGTATATGAATTGTTAAGAAGAAAAATGGCAGAGCAGCAGCTTCGACTCCATATGTGTGTCTAAACAGGAGGTGTTCAGTCACAGTCTTAAGTGTAGGTCACCAGCTCAACACACAATCACTGCAGTTATGCGTGTAGAACAAAGACAATAGATGTAAGAATATGCTTTGAGCTGCAGTCACGCGAGTTCATACACGGCTTGTGTAGACAGCTGCTCTGATTAAAATAGGAGCTACTAATGTCCACAACCTGTGTGTCTGAAACTGTTGCAAGTTTGACGTAAGGATGTTTGTTTCATGTGTTCATGTATTGCGTTTCGCTGGGGACGTAACTGCAGGACTGGACTCTCTAACGAGGCTGATGCTAATAGCAGCTGTTCCAGCTCATACACCCGTCCGCTTTGGCATTCTCTTACTTTGCTCTTACTCTTATCTTAATATAGACAGTTCAAGTTTCACACTACCCTGTGTCAGTCAATCAGTCAGCCCACCACTTTGGTTCAGACTTGAATATGTCAACAGATATTGGATGGATTGCAATGACATTTTGGACAGACATTTTGGTCCCTGGAGGATATGTAAATCCCAGTGACTTTGGTGAACCCTTATTGTACTTTTCATCTAGCTCACTAGTAGACCAAGTTTTTCCAGATATCCAATGAAATATCTCAACATCTCCTAGATGGATTGGCACAAAATGTTGTACATACATTCATGTTCCCCACAAGAGAAGCTGTAATTACTTGGGTAAACAACGTAGACTTTTCATAGTGCTGCCATCTGGTCACAATTTCAATTTGGCATATAATTTGGTTTTTGACCTAATAATGTGTAAAACCAGTGACATTTCCATCAGCCTCAGTTGCACCAAATTGACCAAACTACAAGTTTTATCATGTCTGTATGGATAAAGAGCAAAACTCATGTCACATCACATCAGTTAATAATCCATCTGACATTATAGGACCAAACTCCCCATAAGGAAAATAATCAAAATCATTCATTCAAAAGTCTCCTGGTGTCACATACTCTTTATGACATGATGAGATATTACCAGAAATCTCCCTAAATTGTTTCTGCATATGAATATTTCCTTGAGAATAAGTGTGTGAAAGAATCTGAGGCCAAAAAAAAAAGTAGAAAAGAGGGTGCAAGGTCAAAGAATTGGAAACACCCAACACGTCCACTTCAATTAGTTTGAAAATGTCATGAGTTCAAATGACCCATTGAATAGGATTTTAAGCACCTCTGGGACATATGGACTATATTGTATAACAGGAGTTAATGAATATTTTCCTTATTTCTTCTTCAACGGACGCTCTATCAGACCTGCACTCCCCACGGTTCCATTACAAGATAATTAGATGTCATCTTACTCTGTACTACATTTCCACTTTCAGTCTCTCTTCTTGGGGAGGCTTGTGGGAGGCTCTATTAACTTCATGCAGATAATAAGCAAACAGGATAAAATACCATCTAAGTTTAAATCTTTGCAGGCATTTCTGCTTTATTAAAATCAAACAGATGCAAGATTCACATTGAAAACAACACTTGTGTTATCAGCCACAACACAACAAAAGAGATCTCTACTAATTTGACATGCTGTAGATGTGCCCTTTTTGTTTAAAATTAAACGATAGTGTTCAGTCTGGAGTGATGAACTGAAACTAAAGAGTAAAATCCGAACACAGCAGGAAGCAGCAGTCTGTCCAGAGAAAGTTGCAGTTTTTTTAACAACATTTGATCTTTTTGATTTTTTTTTTTTTATTTGTTTGATATAAAGCATCCGTTGGTAATATGAACATGCTGTGTGATGTTTACTGTTATCACGTTACACAGTATCTGGGTTTTGAAGATAAGATGTTTGACAGATTGCCACTGACAGCCAATGATGCCCAGTGCACCGTTTGTAGCATACTTACAATAAAGTAAGAGGAAATAGGAGAGAAGATTTCATTTAAAAAAAAAAAAAAAAACATGATAAAATTGACTTCAGAGCTGCAACGATTTGTTGATTAATTGATTAGTCGACTGACAGAACACTAATCGGCAACTATTTTGACAACTGAATAATCGTTTTAGTCATTAAGCAAAATTGCAAAACATTTGCTGGTCGCAGCTTCTTAAATGTGATGACTTGTAGCTTTTCTGTGTCATACATGTAAAGTAAACCGGATTTTTGACTGTGGATCATAGAAAACAAGACGTCACCATGGGCTCTAAGCAATTATAATTGGCATTTTATAGACAAAATGATTGAGAAAATAATTTTAAAATTAATGGATAATGAAAATAATTGTTAGTTGCAGCCCTAATGGACTTACCTGTATGGGTTAGTGATGTGGATAACATCTTCTACCAGGGTAATTATATATTATGACAAGTACATTTTACGGAAATTACATTGAGAAACAATGTATGAAGAGAAAATAACAAGATGGGAACAAGATGGTCCTGGTACACTTGTTAGCAACATTGTTAGAGCCAGAGATACTACAGGGACAGCTACCATGGTAAAAAATCTCTAATGGCTGACATATTTCTATAATGTCAATCCTCATGCTGCAGGACATGTTTGTTAGGAGACTGACTTCTTAAAAGCTGAAAAACAAGCACAGGTGCTTTCACTTATTTTTGGATGATTAAACACCTCATGACTGTATGATTCTCAGCACAGCTCCACCCTGCTTCCACCTGAGCGCAGGTCTAATCAGATTAAATGAAAACACCTGTGTCAGTGCACATGGCCTTTAATTGTGTTTCTTCAATTTGGAGCCAGTGTTACTGACAAAGAAGAGCACAATGTTTCTTATTCCATCTAAAAACTGGGTCGTTGTTCAGTAATAGACACATGTAGGACGTGAATTGCATCATGTAGAGTCTAGTTAGATATTAAAACTCTTATATCTGTCAGAGAACATGTAGTATTGACTCTCTTTGCCAACAGGGAATCAGCCCACAGAACTCTGACGACACCTAAGCAGATTTTCAACAAATAGAGATGTTGCTTGTAAAACTCATAATGTTAACACACGTCCATCCCCTTGTGCATGTGTGGAACAGTCATGTGTTGTTTTCTGTTAGTATTTAAGACCCAGTGAAACTAAAAATACATTTTTCCATACATTACATTTTAATCCTGTGTCCCTGTGTTAATCGTTCATTTATCTCTTGTTATATGCCAAATAAATGTGATAAAATCAGTATCAGGGTATTTTTTACTTTCCTCCTTCTGTAAAATAGTTTCAAATGTTTGCTACACTTAGAGGCGTTTACAAAAGTTCATCCAATTAAATGTGACTCTGGGCGAGTTGCTAGCCACACCAGTCAGCTGACAGAGCGATATGGAGAGAGACATGAAGAGATGTGTGTTTGGATATCAGTGGGCAAAAACTTTTGTTTTCATTTCCAAAACAATGTGACTGAGCTCTAATTCTTTCATCTCTCCCTCGTCCTCCTCCTGATCTAACAATAGGTGAGGGAGGTGTGTGTGGAGACAACAGTCCTCTTTGTTTCTCTCTGCAGCTCAATTCAGTTCAATTCAAAGGGCTTTATTTGAATGACAGTTTCAAGAACAATGTTGCCAAAGCATCAACGTGCATTTTTTCTTAATATTTGGACAGCACACAATAACAGTAATAACAGTAATATGAACATTAACACAACATTAAGATTGATATATATATATGTGTGTGTGTGTATGTGTGTGTGTGTGTGTGTGTATGTGCTGATGAAGTGTTTATGTTTAGGGAAGGATGAACGGATACAGTAGCCATATTGAAATGAATCCATTGTGTGTCCAATGTCCATTTCCCCCAGTAACAGCACTGGTCGTGATGGTGACGGCGGCATAGAGAGAACAAATCAGATTAGACTTCTCCGATAGCAGAACTTTGATTCGCTCTTTGGCTTTGTGATGTCTATCTTTGTGAGGATCTGAGTTTTAGACCTATGTGTGTGTGTGTGTGTGTGTGTGTGTTAGGACAACAACAGTATGGATTTTATACATTCAGTACTTACATGGGTCAGTCAACCTCATTGAATTATTGCATGTAGGCTGTGGCTGTGTTTGAAACCACAAACTAACGTAATGCCTACTACATACTCAGTCAGTATGTACTCGATCCTGCCTACTACATGAATGATATACCATTACTAGCAGACTGTTCACACTGAGGCATACTCAAGCAAGACAGCCAAGTATCCCAGAATGCATTTCGCACCAACCATTAGCGATGGCAGCGATTTTAGGCTAAAAGCTTCTGTAGTTTTCGATCTAGGACTGTTAATATGTCACTTTATTAAGTTTTAATATTTTTCATTTACTTTTTACTAAATTAATTTTGTAGGACAATTCAAACTTGGATATTTGGATATTCAGAATATCCAAAGATATTTAAATTTTAAGCAGATGCATTATTTTAGAGCATCTGAGAAAGTTTTATGTTTGAATGTCATGTTTTTGCCTTTGCTATTTTTAGAGGTTCTCGAAAGATATTTAGTGAAGTTGAAGTCAACCGTACCAGTTATTACACGCCTTTGTTGAAAACTCGATTCTGATTGATCAATTATGGTTTTCTAACAGACCATTGCTATGCACGCAGTTCTGATCATAGACTTTGGAGGACCACATCCAATCATATCAATCCGCAGAAAAGAAGTCTGGTAAAATTACCAACTGCAGCTCATTCATGACAGCCTGTGGTAAAAAAAACTATTAGACTCCAACCATTACAGAAAGGGAAAGTGGAGCAAGATCCTATCTGGTGAGCTCCTCTCCCAGTTGCCTGTCACTACATACTAGCTTCAGCAATAAGCAGTAGTGATATTAGTAATATTACCAGTTGTAACATTAGTAACAATTATGTTTCCAGGTGTGTCTACCGCAAAGCCCTGGCGAGAAGTAAAGGTAAAGATGAACGTGGACAGAAACATCAACATCAATATTCCCAAAGGAGTCCCATTCACCTAGTCTCACTTCACTATTGCTGTACATTATCCTGCTTATCTTAGTATTTAGCTCAAAGCGCTGCTGTGCTGCTTCCTCTACGTTTGTTTGTTTGTGAGCTTTTTTTTTTTCATTGTAGAGCTGTGAACAGTTTAGATTGATTGTGGCAAATTTATTTGAAGTTTCCTGGTTTCCTGACAAAGATTAATGGTTTGATTGCT
Source organism: Thunnus maccoyii (assembly GCF_910596095.1). Classification (NCBI taxonomy): domain Eukaryota; kingdom Metazoa; phylum Chordata; class Actinopteri; order Scombriformes; family Scombridae; genus Thunnus; species Thunnus maccoyii. The sequence continues at coordinate 27,284,353 of NC_056539.1, read as the reverse complement.
GTTTTTGCCTTGTTTGTTTTACGCCTTCAATAAAAGTGGGTTTAGTCCTTTGTTGAGGATTTAACACTGCTGCAGTAGATTTGCTTCTGCTCAGAAGTTATTTAGTAAACAAGTTCTAGTACTACACTTTTATTGGTGAGTAGATTAACTTTATTTTATTTGACAAAGTGATAAGATAAATCATTTCTGTCGAGGAGATATCTCAGTTCTCACAAGCAACGTTTTAGCACAGTTCCACTGGTTTTAATTCAGATATGAATAAACTCTGAATAAACTCTGGAAGTTGACCTTTGCTCTCTGTTGTAATGCATCACTATTAACTACAACATCAAATAGGCAGTCATTTCCAGTGTTGGGGCACCATTGCAGACTTTAATGATTTGCTTTAACCTCCAGCTTTTGAAAAAGCAGAGGAGAGTTTGGACCTCATAAAAAATTACTTTGACATTTCCATCTCCTGAATGTTTCAATTTTAGTCATTTAGTCCACCCGCTTTATCTCTACTCTACAGACAGAAGCATATTAATACCCATCAATAATGTCATGTAAAGAGAACCCTCCCCTGAAAAGTTGAACAATCTGTGATGTAAATTTATGTTAATTTAATTTGCTGTCGTGAGAGAAAGTGTTGCTGTGTTTCAGCTTCATTTAACAGGGAAACAAAAGACCTCATCTGCCTCTTAACACCACATTTTCTGCTACAGTAATGAATCTTTTTTTTTTACTACACCAGGATTTATGCAATCCATGAACATTTACTTTAAGACCATCAGCTATGATTCTGGAATCCCCCCGTACCAGCAGGCCAAATGTAAAGCAAATATCCTCAACAATCTTGATGATTCAAAAAACATTATAGGCACATATGAGTAGAGATTTGTCTGAATCCCCCATTGGTAATATGTGCCAACAGAGTGATGCAGATAAAAAGCTGCACATCACACTGATCACAGACTGAAAATCCATGAGGAAGCTAAACAGAGGGGGAGTAGTTCAGTTTCTTTTATGCCAGTAAGTTAAAGAGTTTTGCACCGCTTTTATCATCTCAGTTCCCCCGTTGGATCCGAGAGGAAATGTGTCAGCCTTTAACCTCTTTATCCACCAGAGAATAAGGCCCACAGCAGACTCCTCGCTCCTCATGTCTGCGCTGATCTGAGCTGCTTCATCCACAGTAACAACAAGCAGCAGATACAGGAGACGTATAATATTATCAAGTAATTGACGTCTATCTTGTTTGTGATGTGTGAATGTGACTTGTACTATCTTTGTGAAGACCAATATGAGTTTTAGACATTGAGGACATTTTGGCCACTCTTGTCATCAAAGAGCTGTTTGAGTATTAAAGGAATAGTTCAACATTTTGGGAAAAATGCTTATTTGCTTTCATGGCTTGAATTAAATGAGAAGATTTAATACCACCCTCACATTTGTTTTCTAAAATGTGGTTAAATTAAACACATCTCAGTATTTTATTTAAAAAAACAAACAAAACAGTTTTATTATCATCATGGAGCAGGAATTTGCTGTTAACCAAACCATCTTAATAGAGAAAAAGTTAGACTTCCAGAAAATCACGCAATGTCACCAATGTTACAATTATTCACAAATACAGCATTGTTTTATTTAATAGTTCTATTTAATATGATTATGAGAAAACAACAGCTTAAATATAAAACTGATCCTGTAACCTCGTCCTGGCTGTTTGACAGATGATTATGAGGCTGTGATCATATGCATACTGGTACTGGGATTCCAAGATATGAAATTATACAAACACTTCAGTTCACTTGTCTGTTTTATGGTCTTAATTTTGTCAACAGAACATGCAGAGTGAGATATTAGCCACATTGTAGGATGGTCTGTATATGTAAACACCATACTCTTTAAAACATTTTTAAGAGTCACTGTCTTAAATCATCATAAATAATCATGTGAGCAACAGATAGTGTATAAAAGGAACAACACCTCTGAGGCCGGTCTCACCAGCTGTTCATGAGTTCAAACTTAGCCTCGTTATAATGTAAAAAAAAAAACCATAAAGTTGGCACACGTGCATGAAAACAAATCAAAACAAGAGTGGTGAAAACTGATATAAAGCCCCCAGTTTGTAATCTTGGACTTCCAGTGTCCAAGCCCAAGCTGATAACCCTGATGACATCACTATGACGTCATCAGGGTTATTTACTGATATATAACAAGTGTCATGATGAGTTAACTGATACTGATGTGTAAAATTGGTGGTGAGTGCATTTAAACATGGTGGCTCTAACTCTGTCTTTTTATTTTTCCCTCTTAAATGACTACAAGCAGCGGTGAAATATGATTTTGATATGATTGTTAGTCAGGTCAAGTCTTGTGATGTTAGAATATTTACTGTATCGGGGAAACACTGACTGAGAAACGTTTGCTTTCGGGATGTTGACATAAGGTTGGCGGAGCAAACTGCTGCAGGACATTGAGTGGTGAGACCAGGTGCCATCTCGATTTCATTTTGTTGGAGGAATTATCACAGTATCTGCTATGATTCCCATGTTGACACTGGCCAGAGTGACAATTTGGCTTGTACAACCACTCACTCTAGCAGACCACTGGCCAAAATATGCAGAATGACAATGATGGAAATAAAGCCAATGAGATTAGGTAATAATAATGTGTGGTGTGAATTCTGAAAATCTGCACAGATTGGTTGTCTGTTATCTGAGGAAATTATTGTTTGGTCTTGAGGGCATTTTAAAAATCTCACCCTTGTTGTTCCTACTGACTGGTAAGAGTCAAGTGTTTGAATTATAACATGACGCACCAGATGGTTTGTGAAGTCGTCCTTGGAAACTGTTTGGAAAAGGGCAGGTGATTGGATGATCCATCTGTCTATCACGGGCTAACCTCTCGCTTTTGTCACACCTAAACGACACCCGTAGCTGCCAGTAGTCCCTCAAGGGGACGCTGACTGGTCCAAGCCACTGTTGGTTCGGCCACAAGCCCATGACTTGATGCCTAAAACGACGGATTCTTGTGTGATCTTGCAAATCCAGCTGCCTCGCGAGGTAATTTGAATTAATTAGTACTGATAAAACATCTTGAATGAGTTATGAAACATAACAAAGACACAGCTTTGCCTCTCTTCATAGAGCAGTGTGTTGTGCCTACAGAGTCGGTACAATACAGAAGTGCAACTACATCTTTATATTTGCTCCGTCCATGTGTAAGATCCTTATTTTTTCTGGTGACATCTTCAGTGTCACACAGCCATTAATTCTACTTTACTTTACTAATTTTGTCAATCAGGAAGTGTGTCGAGCTCTGTGTTCTTTTAATTGTATTTTCTGCTCATAAAGTTTGGTGGTGTATCTTTCTCTGTTTATGCACAGTTGCAATCGGTGCTCTTGTTGTTAACTACCAAGGAAATGAAAAAAGCATCACTTTATTTACACGACAGGAATTTTCAAAGAAAGCTACCAGACAACAGGTGTTTAGAAGAGGAAATGCAAATGCTTCCATGAACTGTATATTACCATTGCGTGAGATTATTATGAGCCAAAGAGCATCAAAAGAGACATTTTGTTAATATGAAAATGTTGCACATTCTTTCTTTAACAATTAAAACATAAAATACCTCCACCTAGCTGTAATGAAGTAAAATCATAGAGCAAGAAACCATGTTGAGATGAAAAAAAAAGAAGCAATTTTGTACTTTTTTACACATCCTGCCTTTAAAATCCCACCCACGAACCAAAGTATTGCAGTTACAGTGAAGAATAAATATCCAATATTAATACGGTTGGCTTTCATTGCATCATTTATATCTCATTGTCAGCCTTTCTTTCAGTTCTCACTATTTCCTGTTCTGATTATCTCTTAGACTACCTGTCAGGCGAACACAGATTAGTGCTTCAGCAGAAACACATTAAATGTCTGCAGAGTGAAGAAGGTGACAGACAGACAGTGTTTAATAGTCTGTGCAGCTAAAAGCTTCACTGCTACTTTGAGAGTTCTTGAGCCAGATGCATAACCGTGCATACGCCATTTCCTGCACACAAACTGGTATTTATAAACACAGACTGTGCGGTGAGAATGCGAACACCTAACGCACTCTTTCGACCAGACGTACACATTTTTCTAAAGCGATCTGAGGCTGATGTGACGAGGTGGAGATGAAATATAAGCTGAGAGATAAAATCTTTTAGTAAAACATTGTTTAGGTTGATAACTAGCAACACTGAGTTTTTTTGCCAATCAAAGGCACATTTATAAATGTAACACTGATTAATTACTTTAGTGTGATTCATTTTATCATTGTTTTAATTTACATGGGAGTCAACATTTTGTTTTACTCTTATTATTCTTTTTATTTTATGTCACACCTTGTAAAGTCGGTTAAGATATGAGCGCTACAAACTGATCGTTGATTACATTTGATATCACTGCTGAGGATGGTTTTCAGGTCCATGTGATGAATTAATGATATGGACGGTATAAAGAGCCGGACAGCCCTGTACAATGACAGCTGTCCTGCTGTTGGAGAGCCTCCCTGGTGCAACAAAATCGGTGAAACGGCACTTCTTCTTTCCTGTCTGTTTCATTGACAGGTGTACAGACTGTTGGAGCAGAACTGATATGAAAACAGCATGTTCAAGGCGTCTTCATCCATTTACGGCTAATTGTGGGAGTGGAAATGAGGCTCGTGCATCTGCATCTGTTCCACAGCGATTGAGATTTATAAAACAGAACCATGCATACGCACGGCTTTGTAAATCTGACAAAAAGAATACGTATGCATATTTCTTGCTTTGTGAGCACACACAGTTTTAGTCACGAATCTACACAGAGTTTTATGCATCTGGCCCTTGGTGTTGGCTGCTCACGGCAGGTGGCACGTTCAGAAAGTAGAAGTAAATCTTGGCATCACTGTAAAGCTTTTATTTTGCTCATGATATAAAGAAAATGCAGAGTGAGTAACATAAAAGCCTTAAGACCAAGTGTGGAAGTAAAGTTTTTAGAGTAACTTTAATTTTGTATTCATATATACAGCAGGGGTTGAAATTATGTTCAGTTATAGCAGATGGATTTTAGTAGATTCTGTGACTGTGCTTCGGCTGAGCTTTTATATGTGAAACATGTCAGTCCTCCACTTGAACACATACTGTATGACTCTGGCGTCTCAAATTTCATTAGCTTCATCATCCTTGTAGAAAAGTGTTTTTTTGTAAACCAACAGAGTCCAAAAGTCTAGTTTCACTGGAACAAAGCTGTGTTTTGATCATCACATCTACTCAGCATGATTCCTTTTAATAAATTATTTGTTAGGGATGTCCCGATCAAGTTTTTCTTTGCCCCTGATCCCGATCTGAGTCATTTAATATTGAGTATCTGCTGATACTGAGTCCTGATCCGATACTTGTATTTTCCTAGATAATACAGCTGCACAGTGCACACTTGAAATACATTAAAGTTATTAAAAATAATCCGATATATATGCTTGACAACTGAATAGCTCTGCAATACATCAAGAAAAAAAAATGCCTGCATCCAAGCTGTTCCTTAATGTTTTTTTTTGTTGTTGTTGTTGCTGTTTTTGTTTGATGTCTGAAATGTAGTGTGGAGATGGTACAGTAGGGCATACCGTGGCTCCAAAAGCTCCAGAAGACTGCAAAAACCTGCTACCACAACGATGGGCTACTCATCCAAAGCAATGAATTCAATTATCTTCTCTGTAATGTTTTTGGCCTTGCCGCTGTCTCGAGGAAATTTCTCTCTCTCCTTTTAAAAGTATCCTCCAGTGTTTGTTGCTTCAGCGCAGCCTTTGCCTTTGAGTTACATGAGTGAACTCACTGTGTTGAATGTTTATTTTTATTTTTTAGGTGGCGTATCAAATCGGTAGTGTTGAACGCAGCTCTGTTACTACTGCTTCATGAAATGCTTGCATTGCATTACAGGTGGATGTTGGACTGCTTTTATTTTCCAATTAAATTATGTTTCTACACTGCAGACAAACAAAGGATTGGGCTTAAGTTCTTGCTCAATATAGTTGATACCGATCACTTAAAAAAATGCCCTTTATTGGCCCAGATACTGATCTTTTAGATTGGATCGGGACATCCCTACTATTTGTAACGTTTCATGGCACAGAAATATATTGTAATAACCACACAAATCACCATTTACATTTATAAATATTTACATCTCGTTGACAACTTAAAGTCCACTTGATGTCCTCACTTTTGCCAGTTTGTGCAAAGTGTATAATATTTACAACCAGAAAGGGGAAAAAAAGGAAATTGTTCTGTTTTTGACTTCACATCTTGTCGATCCACGACTACCAGAAGCTGAGGGACTCTGTGGTGTCCTGTAAAGCACTGAGTAGTTGGAAAATCATCCCGCTCTGTCCTGTCAGGTCAGTGAGAAGTCAATGCTCCTGCTAAATGAAATACTCCTTTTGGTTTTCACTGGGAGCGATCTGGGAGTCTGCCTGGCTGCTGAAGGGGAACTCATGGCTGTCTTCAGGCTGCGCTGCCTTTACCTCCTGGTTCCGGTACGTCTCTTTCCTGCTGCAGATGAATCTCGCCATTATCACCAACACAGAAACAGTGACGAAGATCACCACTGCGATTACCCCTGAAAACCACAGACGGAGAAGGACAAGGTTTTTGGGAACAAAAAAGGTGCGGGGGAATGAAGAAAATCATAACTAGAAACTTCCTTTTGTCTAAAACAATTAAATCCAAGGTCTGAAAAAATAAATAACTTGATTTCAATGGCTGAGGGTGAAACTCTGGCCTGTTCTCACACTGTGCCATCAGTCCAAATGCTGTGTCATTTAAATATATGAATGATCAAACTCAGGCGAATCTATATTTTCCTACAGAATGGATATTTTTTAACTGAGTGACAAAGTGTTTGAAGATTAAGTCAGACTCTTTCTCTCTTCCATGATGGTGTTAATTAATCCTTCCAGTAGCGCTGTGTTCATATTGCTGCTCAGCACTGATATCTGCATGTGTATTGTTCTGGGACAATGTGGGTTCTGTCACTCTTCACCCTGCTGACATTTTCATCTAAATTTCAGCACATTCACATTTATCAAAAGATACTGGAGTTTCTGTGAAGTTGGATGTGTGATTTTCTTCTGACTGTGATTTACATCTCCTGAAAAAGAGCTACACTATGGCAAGGGTCATTAGGCTCTCTCCAAAGTTTTGTTTTAACCATAAACAAAGTTAAGTTTATATCACTAAGGCTTCTGGTTTCATTTGTTAGAAAAAAAAAGAATTTGAGAGATGAGATACTGGTTGTCTGAGTTAAATGTTGCATTAAGGTGGTTTTAAAAATGCATAAAATATCCCTTTGACAGCAAAGTTTTTATTCTTTGTGTGAAATCTAACTGAAAATCTTATCTTTACAAAACCAGCCCCACACCTTCCCCTTAATGCCTCTTTTTTCCCTCCTTTAGTCTCCATCATAATAAATACTCATTCCTCACTTGGATCTTCCTCAAAACTGGAAATGTTATTTTCTTTGTCCCACAAGATACTCAAATGCATCTTCTCAAATGTAAAGTTTTGAGTTAGTTGTTATGACATTTATAATTGCTGTTTCCTTAATCCTGCTGAGATCGATTCCAGTTTGTATTACCTCCAATTAGAGCTGAGTCACTCCTAATGGCATTGACTAAAGGTTGACCTGGATCCACTGAAGCAGGCTGGTCTGCAGAGAGAAGACAAAAAACAGAACAAAAAGGATAGGAGAGAGAGGAGAAAGGATGTTGGGGATAATGAGAGGAAGAGAAGAAACAGAAGACGTGTTAGAAAAAATGTGAAATAGAATAAAAAAGAAAGATGAGGTGAAGGAGTATAATGGCAGATAGAGAGGAGAAAAGGTAGACTCAGTGTGAGAACCGTCGGTCGGTGAGTTAAGACAAGGCTCGTTGAAAGCCTCAGTGCAGCCTCAAATGACTTGACTACAGTTGTCTGACTAATCTCATCTGTTGTGCCATCACTCTGTCTGCTTACTGAGGAGGATGGTTAATGAGCCCGTACAAAAGTCTAATGAACAGCCTCAAGAATAATATTAAAGACATACCACACTGGAGGAGGGGTAATTAATGATATACATAGTAGAATATGGGCTACACAAAGAGCTGAGTCCGTTCTTTGTACCTGATAAGGAGTGTGTGGTTTCTGCTGCGTAGGGATTGGCAGAAGAGGAGGAACCGCAGCTTGACTGGGCCAGCGGACCTGTGACGATAACGGGGCTGTCAGGGTGGAGCAGCGCAGCCTTTAGAGGACTGATGGAGTTAAAACGAACTGCTGATAGACAGCCGGTGAACCCAAGAGAAGCCACCGTGGTCAACTCTGCACTCAACTCCTCAGACTCTGGATACAGACGGAGAGAAACACAGAGAGAAAAGAGAGATTTATTATCAGTAAGATCCAATTACACATCTAATAATTCACTTATCTTTTATCTTGATGAGACCATTGTTGTGACGATAAGTAGCTTCTATTTTTTCTATATTAAAGAAGAGGATACGCCTGCTGGAAGTTATTTTTCCCCAACCCACGTGCCAAATGAAATGTAGATATTAGATATTGTACAATTCTGAAAAACGTTAAACAACATATTTTGAACTAATTCTTCCTACAATGTCCATCCATGGCAACTGGAGTATGATTTAAATTACAAACATTGGTTTTGATACTATTAATAGTCAACATTTTTTCAGCAAAAGCCATTTAATGTATTTACATTCCGTAATTACGTTTCTATTTAGCAGTTTTCATTGTTAGTGGTGGAGTCCACCATTCCTGCATGAGATTCAAATAACCTTCACACACACAAGGGATTCGCAGGAAATGATGCATGTAAGTAATTCAATGTTACTGTTGGTTCCCCATAGCCATATCACAGCTGTATTAAGTTACCGCTGATGCGAAGCCAACATTTCCAACTGCCTCTGCCATGAAATGCAAGGTGGCTTTTATGGTTTAGCAGACACAAGAAACAAAAGGTATTTGTAGCGCTGACGGTGAGCATTCATCAATGATAAAATGAACAATAATTTTCAGAAACTGTTGTAAGCAGATCATTATTTGCAAGAGAGTAAATGTGAACGCCACAGTGATGCTGCACACTTCCAACTTTTTACTGTGCCCTGCTGTTGTGCGGAAAACGACTCGTCCCATGTGCAGCATGAAATCAGACTGCAGTTGCTATTATTACTGACTGACTTTTCAAATTAAAACAATTTGAAGTTGTTTGGCTGCACTGTAAACAGATGGATTAGTTACTTTTCTATTGTATTTCTGACAAAGTAGCTGTTCGATGAGTGTTTGCTGTAGTATCAAATCACACTTGATGTAGGAGACAAAATAGCAGTTTTTGTTTATATTTAAAGAATAATTATTATTTTAAGACATCCTATACTTTTTGGTTATAGTTCTGAATCACTGATTTTGATTGACAGCTTGGCCACTGATTAGCAAGTCGGCCACGCCCCATGGTAATTAGGGACGTGGTATGATTCACAAATAGAAGCTGGAAACACTTGGTAACAATGGAGTCCAAGCTTTAGTTGAGACCAAACGCAGTTTTTTAACCATCTTATCTCATCTCATTGTTTATGAATCTATTAGTATAATCTTCTATCTATTTTCTGTCTTTCAAACACAGACACACACACACACACACACATACACATTTGAGTCTGACATTGTTTATTGCATTGGACTACAACGTTTTGGTAGGATATTTGAGTTTATTTATTATTTTCAAAAAATGAACGCATGGTACCTGGATCTACCACAAAGGTGCATTAAAACAACTCTTTTATTGCTGGGGCAGTGGCTATAATTTTGAAATGTTATGGCCACTATACTTGCTGTTACCATTGGTAACCATGGGTGTCACCAAATTGACAAGAACTGAAAACCTTACAGACTCAAACTTTAAAGATCCCTCCCAGACATGTATTAAGACGCACAAAAAAACACTCCTTGGAACAATAATGCGTGTCTGATAGGGTATAATTATCACGTTATAATCCTTAAAATGGCATCCACTTTTTCTCCCTAATTAAAAATTCCTATCTATAAATATGTAAATATATTTAATCTCAGAGGTTAAGCTGCTGAACACAAGATGTCTCCTACTTCACTATGAAGTCCATTCTCAGTGCACTGGAAGCTTCAAGTTTCCACATCACACTTGTGTAAGTTGAATATTGGACTGAAATTGGCTTCCAAACTACTTCTGATGTCACAAATCATGCTCGGAGGCCCACACCTTAATACTGGATTTTCAACAAGCACAGAGAAACTTTCCTCCCTCAGCAGGTGAATGTGAAAACAGCCTTCTGGTGTCAAACTCGGCACATACATCATTCCTGCACAGAGAAGCTCAAACATTCAACTGTTGGAACAAGAAGAAAAACATATTTTTGAGGGACTTCTAGATATAGGTATGGTTAGGTAGCCAAAACTTAGAAAATGTATTTTTATCAAGCCAACACCAATTGTTGTTTTGTTGCAGGAAATAAATCCCAATGTCCAGAAGACCAAGACAAAACACCAATGGGTTCATTAACATCAAAAAGGTTTATTCCCTTGAGTGCATGAATTTGCTCAGAAAATTTGTATGATCTTTCTTTTACTACATTATGTCTTGTGTAAAAGTGGAGGTTTTAGTCTAATAGTGGAGGCAAAGGTCTGACGGACTGTAAGATTCATGGGGACTGTAAGTATCCACAGCAGAGTTTGACTATTAGTTACCTACCTCGTCCTGGACCACAATGTTGGACAAGGATAACAGACATCTGCCAGAGAATCGACTGTAGAAGGTTATGTGCGTTTTAATGTCTTTGTAACTGATGACAGAATGAAGCAGGTAATATATTAGCAGTGAAAACTTAACTCATGGTCTCAGTCATTGGAGTGCTTCTCAGCTCTCAGAAATAATAAAAAAACTACACAAAAACATTAATACACAAAGCCCCTAAAGAAACTTACCAGTGAGTCTCAGTTTTGGCTGATGTACTCACATCCCTGTGACAGCAGGTGCTAAATAAAATCTTCAGTAGCTATAAACGTCAGTGCAGTGCAATTTGATTACACAGCACATCATTGCCAGTCATCTAAGTTATTGCCAGAGAGAAACAACTTTTCACCACACAAATGGGACATTGCAGAGTGGCCTGGCTGCACAGAGCTGTTCATCAGCTGTATATTTGATCAAGCTTTGATTGAGTTTTAAATTGAATGTGATCCTCTGAGTGGCAGGAAATAATTTGACTTTGAATTATATATCTCATGGCACATGCATATTGACTAGCCTGCAGGATGGGGGGGCAAAATGATGGAGATGGGAGAAAAACTCGATACACAACAGATTTAAATGGCAGCTGTGGCAGTAGATATTCTAGTAGTGCAACATTTTTTCTTTAGTGGTTAAAGAGACATACGTTTTACCCTTTTATTTTTCAAACAAATTTAAGTAGGGGAGTTTATTTCTATAAAGACTGATGCAAAACTAAATTATGTAAAAGAGAGTAATATGGGTTGATGTGATACAATTTCAGAGATCTTTACAATATTTTACAATTGAAAAGCATTAAAATGCAACTTTATTTGCCTATTAGTGGATATTAAAAGTGCTGACAAGAGTTTGTAACTTCACCGAGAAGGATTTGTGTAAGCAGTCAAACCCCACATTGACAGCACTGTGAACTGTCCACCTCCTCCCAGCTGCTGCCCTTTACCGCCACCTCTCTCATATATCGCCATCTCTCCCTGCCTCTGTCTTTCCCCCATCACTCTCTCCCTGTCTCTCTCTCTGAGTATCTCAGTCTCTCCTTTCTTTCCTGGTCCATTAGTTAGGCTGATGGATGACAGAGCTGGCAGGGAGTGACAGTATATCAACTATCTTGCTGCCTCTCTGATACTGATATGACTGTCTGAGTCTTTTGGCTAAGCTGAGGGAAGTCACATGTTAACATGGCCTAGGTCAGCAACGGATTAACAGAAAGAAGGGACCTGAACCTAAAAACCGCATCAATTTGTACAGGTTTTCTACATGGGGACCGTGTTCTCATTTGTGAGGAATCATTAAGAGACCTTTTGGGTTTTTTATGGTCAAAACTCTGTTTAAAGTCAATGAAAATAGTCACAGTACTAGCCCCTCATCATCTACGCCTAGGGTTGGTATATTAAATAGATTTAATCAATTCTAGTTCTGACTCTGATTTACTGTAGCCAATCAAAACCTAAACCATAGGTATCTATGGTGAGATTGCTTTTAACCCAAGTATAAATCCAGCTTTAGGAATAGGGTAAATGAATCATACAGTAACCATAACCCACATGCATAACCACTGGGGTAAGTTTTCAGAAATATGTCCGTTTTTTAAAATAAATTTCTGGCTCTTACGAATTTGGAACCAATTTTGATTAGCAACTTTTTTTGATACTCGAACCTGTCTGAGCCCCTCATGCTTGAAACTGCATATTTCCAAATTTGTCTCAGATGGTACTATCCAAAAATAAATTATTTATAGAAGAGGAAAACACTAATGAATCACAGAAGTCCGGGACAGACAGTGCAGCCATGTAGAGAATGACAGGAGTGATATGAAAGTACCATGTTCTGTTATGCAGAGTGAGGTTTAACTGTACCGTCTGACTTCTTGGTTTAGTTTGACCCTACTCACACCAGCTAAGGCTTATTGGTTGTTATGTTGAAACGCAGGGTGCTGACTCCAATCTTCTAAGTAATTTGTTCTTTTTAATCTCTCCTCATTACCATACAAAGTGTAGGACCTTTTCTAAAGTTATTATCGTTAGTGCCGTCTGAAGCCCAGCTCAGGTAGACAGACATGAAGGATAAAGACTGTATTACTCACCACTTCGACACACAGATAAGAGTTCACAGACATATACTGTATTTTCTGAACTTCTGCATTAACGAAAAAACAATGCTGCCATTTACACAAATACATTACCTACCCAGACTGTGGCTCTAAAATGCATCTAATGCCACATAACAGCGACTTAAGTGGGTGCCTCCACCTTTAGTCATTTCCAAGGTTGTTCTTATTTTGCATCTCACCGGTAAAGTGCTCTCTTTGTGACCATCTAAGTATGGATGTCATCTTGTTTTTAAAAGCGACCCAGCTGTTGCACAGAGAGCAGCTTTCCCTCTGGTCTGCCCAACATGATGAATAGAAAACAGCAGAAGGCTCCAGAACAATGCTTTGTCGCATGAGGCCAAACATCTCAGTGCAGTTATTCAAATGAGGACGTCTAAGTGCAGGATTTTGCGCTTGGAGAGCATCACTTACCATGCACTCTACCGAGGATGAGTGATTTGATGCTGTTGAATTCCACATCAGATGTCAAGTTGAAGTCCTCTCTGGCATTCTGGTCAATCTGAAACATAATGTATGTCACATCTGTAAAGGTAAAGGATTAACAGGTTGAAAGTAAAGCCTGATAACATTGTAAACAGCAAGATGTCAAGGACGGAGTTTGTCTCCATTAAGTGTTTAAACGAGGGCTGCATTCTGAAGAGACTTCGACAAATGGCTGCAGAGAAGCGAGCAATTAAACATGAAAAGCTAGCTGTGGGCTCAACCTCTGGTCTGACCTGCATATGCAACTGGGATTCAATTCAACCTCAAAGCTGGAAACCAATAGACCCTTGAGATTTTGTGGTTCACAGTGGCTGAGCAGAGAAGTCTAAGTGGAGCAGTTTCTGGGGTGGTAAACGCCTCTTTATTTTATAATAAAGAGAGAGAGAGAGGGTGTGATGTATTGCTTGCAAACACAGAGATTCAGGCTTTAGTGAATCATTTATCACTAAGACATCTGCTAATGTTGATCAACCTGAGACTAAAGTGGAGCCACAGAAAACAGAGAAACAGAAAGTAGCTTGAAAACAGTTAGGAAATAATATTAATATATTGTATTAAAGACTATTTGTAAAATTTAATTCTACAAGACTAATACCAGGTTTACAGAAATATCCTTATTGCCATCACTGTAAAACTAGGTGAAAAATTTGGTGGCTGTGTGTGCAAACATAAGGGTATGTGTGAGTGTGTGTGAGTGTACCTGAATGGAGACAGTGTCTGCCAGTCTTCTAATGGCCACTGTGTGCAGATGTCCATCAGCCAAGTTCATGACTCTGCTCTCCAACACCTCCACATCTCTGCTGCTGTGCAACTTGTACCTCAATTCCAGCTCATCTTTGCAAGCACAAAATAACAGTACACTCTTACTCTACAATGCAGACCTGTACAGAATCAAAAATATCAAATCCTTAAAAAGATACTGGAATGGAGAAATACTGGAGCCTTGTTAAAGAACCATTACATTACATCTATTACATATTGTAAATTTAACCTCAGATTTTATTACCCATCAGATATAAAACAGATCTAATACAAGCAGTTTCTAAAAACGTCAACCATTAGCACTGACTTGACATATTTCTTTTCATATGTTTAAACCTGCATTAACTGATTTTTTGACAACTTTGGCATGATTATCAGTCATTTGGAGTCGCGTGTCTGTCCAACTGATTAATGTAAGTCCAATTTTCACTCTCTTTCAGCTCTGTTTTTGCTCTTTACCAACTCCTAAGGGAAATATCCCGCTCTTTAGCTGCTAAATGCTCCACTATATTTCACCAGCTAGTTGCTGACTGTGTCTTTTTGCTTTTTTGGTGCTGGTAGTGTGCAGTGAGTTTTTAGAGCTTTTGCGGACAGATAACCAATGAGCAGAAACATGTTATAAAGCTCTGTAAAGTGTTATAAATGTAGGTTTATCACTACGAGCGACACCTCTGACATTACACGTCATTTGATATGTTCTTATTATTAAGAATATTGTTTGTAGCCGCTTTAAAGGAATTTGAGCATTTTCTTTATGGCTCAGATTTCAAGCTCTGTTATCAGTGACGACCAACAATAAAGAAAAGCCCATGCTGTGAATGATTTAAAAAATGCAAGATATTACTCTGATGTATAACTGCTGCTTGGTATAAAAATGTCTAAAGTCAAAGAGCCAAGACAAAACTAAATTTACTGGATAATTCATTGAGCACTTATACCAGTCATTTAAAAAAAGCTGAAAGTTACTTGTACTAACAACAATTTGTAAGATTTTATTGAAATCAAGTATATAAAATGTAAATTTCTCCAAATGTCTTAAAGCATAACTACCCCCAGATATTTTCACTTTTTATTGTTATTTGTTGCTGTCATGGGGACTGATTTTGTTCAAAATTTCAAAAGAAATCTCTAAAACCTCCACACCTAGAGGTTGTTCATGCAATTGAAAATATTGTGTAATTCTTGTGTAATTCAGGTATATTCACAAGTTTCAGGCGCTGGATACCTTGCCAGGTGGAGCTACAGTATGTGCACCACTACAGTGAAGCAGGTGATGAAAATTTGAACACAATAAATAATCACAATGGCAGAAACGACTGGGAAGGAAGACCCCCACTGAAGATAGAATTATCATTTAATAGTAACTGCACCAAATGTTTTCCTTGAATCTGACACTGTGCATGACAATGGGCCGAGATGCACAGAAAAGGAGGCAGCAGAGGATGACAGACTGACTCTAGAGGGAAGGAGAAATTAAGTGATTTGAGAAGAGTAAATTCAGAAAACAACAGAAAGACAAAAAAGCCACTGAACGTCCTCACCATGTTTATTGATGAGCAGGGCCAGGTACTCTCTGTAGAAAGAGTTGACGTAGAGCAGCAGAGCAGGACTCTGGCTGGTCCTGAAGCTCAGGGAGATGTTTTCTCCTTTTAGTGTCATATCGGAGTAGACGGACCAAGGCAAGGCACTGCTGTTCCTGCTCAGTTCATAGGGCTCCTTCAGGATGTAGGCGATGGACGTTGTCGACTTAAAGTTGGCTGAAATCTCTGAAAGTTAGAAAGTTATTGGAGTGTGTCAGTGGGGGAGCTGACTAATCAACCATGTCTGTTATAAATTAAGTTTATTTACTAATTTGTTTAGCCAATTATGTTGCCTATATTTTGCTTCCATGTAAAATATTTTCCGTGAAGGAACTTTTTGTACTGCACACAACTAATGGGGAGAAAGTTGGGGTTGATCAGTGAAGTACGGAGCTGTTAATAAAGTTGACACTGCATGCTTTGTGCTTCAAGTCACTGTTGACTTCTTCAATATTTAACACCACAATCTTGAGTTCCTAGACAGAGCCATAAAAATGTTTTATCACTATTTAGTTGTGCCAAGTGAATATTGTAGTAAAATTAATAGTATGAAACTGTGGTTCCCTGATGGTGGAATGAGCTGCCCAGATCGGTCTGCCGACTCCCTTGGTGCATTCAAGAAATGCCTGAATACTCAACGCTTCTGTGAACACCTCAACACTTGAGCCCCTTTAACCTTCTAGATTGTTGCAGTACTTTCTTGTTGTTTATGGTATCATTGCACTTGTACCTGCCTAGCTATTTGAGAATTAGTACCACAGCTCTTTTGAGTCACTGTCCTCTAACACTTGATTGTTTTGCCCTGCTTGTAAGTCATTTTGGATAAAAGCGTTTGTCAAATGACAAAATGTAAATGTTAATTAATTACATTGCCAATTAACATTTTGGGGAAATGTTCAGACTTTTTGTAAATTGGCAAATATGTTCATTAGAAATATCTTGCTTTGTTACCAAAAAAAAAACATGTTTCTCTAAAAATGTATTTGCTTTTGCAAATTTTTACTATTTACACATGGTTGGACTGGTGATCCAGCCTTTACTGTTAATATTTGGCTTTTTCTTTGCTGTCCCACATCCCTCTCTATTGAATCTGCATTTTCTTGTGAAACTGTCTGTATCTGAGAAACAGATATTCAAGATAAGCTTAAATATATAATATATGTAATATATATATATATATATTACATATATTATATAAATCCCTTGTTTCTTTGGAAATATGATTGAATGTATTAACAATTGGCCAACTATCAGCAAACACACACACAAAAAAAAAACTAGGGGAATTTCATCAGTATGTCCTTAACTCCATGTTTACCCTGTGTGACAAACTACGGTAAAACTTTCAACACAAGTTGGTGTCAAGGTTTTCCTGTACGCAATATATCAAAGACTGAAAATACTTTTTGTTGAATAACCCTACTTTTAATTTGTGGCTTTAAAAGTCAAAAATGTTAAAGTTTAACTACACAGCACAGTATATTTCTACAGCACTGATTGACTTTGACATTATGTTGACTTTTACCACTGTGTTCAACAAGTCCTTAATGCATCATATGTTAGACACAATGGCATGGTGGGATAGAAGAGTCCTTTAAGATAATCCTGATGCTTGACCTTCAGGACAGAATGAGTTCATTATGACCCACTCAAAGCCTGTGTTGAGAGGCCGAGCAGACAGAGCGAATGAGACAGACAGTCAGGGTCAGTCTAATGTCTAATGCTTTCTAATCCTCTTCAGAAAGCTGTCTGATCTTTGCTCTCTCCTCCTCATTAAAGCACCAGGGCATGATAGGTCATAATAATTGCGTTATGTACAGCTTTAACATAAATTGCTGTCGGCTCAAAAATGAGCCCAAAACTTGCTGCATATCTAGTCCCCTTTCTTTTGCAGTGTTTCTTTAGTAGAGTTGTGAAAAATGACAACATTTGTCATTGTAGAAACATTTATATCTTTGGAATTTTAGGTGGTTGACCATTCGCTAAACCCTTTCCCCGATCAGTGATTGTCTAATCATAAGCCTCTTTTATACAGAGGACCCGCATTATAGCCGTAAAGAGGATCCGCCTTTGCTTTTTTACACTGAACCACACAAAGCCGACATAAAGCCGCCTCCATGTGTGCGTTTACATAGCATGCCAGCGTTCCGGATTCAGAGGCGTGACGGAGATGAGACTGATCAGAGCTATAAACTCTGCCATGAGGGAGTACAAAGACATTACTAGGATGAGGGGAGGACATTTCTCTTCATTTGATAATGTTAAAAGTTAAGTTAGACTTTTCTGTCGGCTTCCCAACTCATTTTAAAAAAGACTAGGAGAAAAGAGAGAGAGCAGCTGTGGTCGAGTGAGCTAGAGGGATGAATGAAGAGAGGGAGCAGTGGTAGTTAGGAAACTGGTGAATCAGATCAGTTATTTTCTGATTGTTTACACAGCAGTTACTCTAAAGCACAAACACGCCCACACACCTCCATTCAATCCCATGGCTGTACTCTGCACCTCCTGATTTGGTCTTAATATGGGCTAACACAACAACATCAGCTCCCTGTCCCTTTTGCACACACAGTTGACCCGGCTCTGTGACTACTTCCGTAACCGGCTAAATGGCAGAGTAACTCTGCCCCCCACTCTGTGTCCGTAACAGCGAGGCGGATTAAAGGCGCAGTATTCCTCACTTGAACGGGCTGTGTAAAAGGGGCTATAGTATAGCGACAGTATCTGGATTTCTCCCCATCAATCAGTGTGCATGAGCACTAGTAAAAGCCATACTTGACATCTAGAGAGTTTGGATGATCTGCTCTATTGTGAGCTGCAAACGCTAACAAGTCCGGCTAACTACAGTAATCTACAGCAGTAACCCAGCATTACTTCCGAGGCCAGGGGCATTTCATTTATACTGCGTCTCCTGGATGATGTCAGAGTTTAGGGCAATGTGAGTGGGTCTGTTCTGCTCTTTTTTTGGATTTGGGCAACTTTAACCTTGCTGGAGCATGTAAGCTAAGCAGCTAAACAGGGTTATGTTAGAATGAAATAACTGTCTAATCATACTTATAACACTAGAACTAGCTAACCAGCTCTACACTGAACAATATTGTGTCTTTATTTTCATGTCCCTGCGTGGATCATCAACTGGTGAGAATACTGACATGCAGCTTTAGCTCTTTTCATGATATCATGTACAGTATATGTAGCCATTCCTTTTAAAAGGAGTCTGCCAAAATCATTAAAAAGTCAGCTGGAGACTGTGATTTTAACCAACTAACCAACAAATCTGCTTCTCCTTACTGGTGACAGTTAGTTTCGTTAGCTGAAATGACAACTTTAGCTAACTAAAAATAAGGACCCTACTTTTGCCAGCATCTGTCTGAATCCAAAGACTATGTTTGTGTTAACTTGTTAGCCCGTAGACAATAGAGTCAGTACTTGTTAGCCTGTAGGGAGTACACAAAGTGCTTGTTAGCCTGTTAGCTTGTTAGCCTGTAGACAGCAGGCTCAGTGAAAGTTAGCTTGTTAAGATATTCGCTGCTTGCAGACTTGGGAGATACTCTCTGCTGCAGTCTGGTTGATATCTTTACTTTAATGAAATTTAATAATCATTCTGCATTTTGATTTATTGGTTGTTTTGCGTTTTGATTGAAATGTCTTAATTTTCTTATTTTGTCATGATACAACATACAGTAGGCCAAATTTTTATTCCCCGGATGGCGTGACACACGTCTCACATGGGCTATGTGGCTGCTCTAACCTGTTAACATGGTCGCTGAAATGAAAAGCAAGAGGTTCCGTGACACACAGGCGCTGCTCATGCATCCAGTGTGTCCCAGGCGTAAGAGGCTGTGGGTTGCAAACTGCTGTAAAACCCCCAAATTGAGACACATATTCTGAATGCACTGTATGCATGTCTATACATGTCCCGAATAATATCAGTATATGCCACATGTATTAATCGGAAAATGTTACACCCAGAAAAAGGCCTAATTTGGAATATCCAAACGGACTATGCTCTTTACATGACCCATATCAAATTTGGAATAATGTAAATGTAATTAATGTCTCTTTTGAGACCCCTATATGCGTTTATATTTAGCAAATTAGCTCCATTAAAAGTGCTGAATTAGCTGATCTCCAACCTGATTTCACAGAATTACGTGGTGGTGGCATGTGATGTGTTAAAATCATGTACCGGTACTTCGGAAAAAATGCCTGTGGAAAGTCAATTAGGATACTTGGTCATGGTAGATAAACCAATGCCCTGATTCAACAACATCATGCAATGGGCGGTGGTTAATGTTGTTTTCTAGTTACTTAGAGTTACGAACTTGTTACTAACTTTATTCTAATATCAGGGTTTCCCATACATTTATTTGTTAAATATGATATGACAATGCTCACCTGTGGTTAACGTGACTTTTTGCTTTATTGTGAATTTACATATAATTCAGTTTTATATGATTTGAAATTGCTTGAATACTAGAACTCCAACATACGGAGCCCCTAAGGGGACATGGCCATGTTTTACTACATCGTGCCTGTAACGCTATTTTGTGCACACAGGATACAATTCATTCTCACGTTTTAATTGATTTGTGTGCACAAGATAAGTGTATATACAGAGAGCCAGCACAACAGACCAGCGTTTCTTCCCAGAGCATGAAGAACAGTGCACCTGCTGCACTTTAGTAAGTTTTAATCATTTTTCAGGCAAGAAAGTTACCGTGTAGATTCCCAATATGTGGTCAGTTTATCCAAATCATGTTTGTAATGATGAGGATGCTTAATAAAAACGCAATTTAATATCGACTGATCTGTTTATACATCTGTATTTATTGAAATGTGGTGATATCTGTAGTACATATAGATCCCCAGAAGCAGCGCTGTTGGTCTGGTACAGTAAAAACATAAAGCTTCACTTCACATTCAGACAAACTAACGTGGCAGCTACAATTGCTGATTTCATCTGTGAGACCAACATTTATCTTCCAAAAGGAATTCTATCATTTATCAAATTGCTACGGAGACATTAGACATAGCAGTAAATCACCAAAGAGCTGCACAGATCAGTTCATCGGATCACGTTCTCCCTGGGATGAAGACAGCCCGTCTCACCCAGCCTCACATCTCCAAAAACATTGAAGCAGATTTACAAACAGGCGTTATTTGGATAAACTGAACACATATTGGGAATCTACATGGTAATTTTCTCGCCTGAAAAAATATTAAAACTTAATATTCAAAACAAACAACAACATCACTGCAATGATGATATATGTATATATTTTTCAGATGTATTTTCTTAATTTTAACACATTACGTGCCAATACCACGTAATGTGGTCATTTCACGTATTTCTGTGAGATGAGGTTGTGACAGCAGTTCTTGTTTGTAATGCAGCCATGACGTATGTATGTATGCATGTAGCTGCTTCCTGTGAAGACTTAATGATTCTGATTTGTAATCACCATCATTAAATTTGTTGTCCGATACTGTTTTCATAGTTTCACAATTGCTTCCAGTAAAAACCTCAACCTGCTGTCTTCAACCTTTATTGATTAGCTCACTGCAGAGCTCTGCACCTACATGCATAGTGAGGGCAGAAGAAGTCACACTGAATGATATCAATATGTGTTTATATCTGAAACATGAACACCTGTTAACATTCCTGAATTTCGGCTTTGGCTTGTTGAATGTCTGTGTCTATTACAGATCATATCCTGTCATTCCCCACCATTAAAATGTCGTCAGATACCATGAGTTCAATTAAAGAGGAGCACAGAATGTTTTTGTGTTACTATAATTCTATAACCAGTGACATCACAGGATTGGATGGCTTGGCTGAGTTCCACAGATACAACGGTAGAGACAGTGAAAGACAGAGAAATATAGACAGTGAATGGCAGACACAGTGAAAGATGGTGACTAGGGAGCCACAGGACAAGACAAAAGGGAGGCCACTACTGTATTACTCCTGGGTGTACGAATGAGTTTTATCAGGTTAAAGTCAAGGACAAAACAGTCCATTGTCATAAACTGCCACTGAAACAGAGAACAACCTGCTGCCCTGGCTAGTGGCACTGACGAGAACTGGCAGAACTGACTGCAGGGTTTGCAGTAAACATTTTTTGGAGGACGATTACATTAGGGAGAAGACCTTTGAGTCAGGCAAGCTAATGGTTCGCTGGACCTCGTTGTCCGTCTATTTTCAATTTCCCCGTTTATAACGTGTCCTATACCGACTGCCAAACATACTCTGACAATAGTAATAGATAGATAGATGGATAGATGGATAGATATTACTTTATTGATCCCCGAAGGGAATTTCAAATTGTGAAGAGCTCATCAAAATATAAAAACAAAAAAACTATCAAGTCAATTCATTTGCTGTATTGCTGTGGGGACGAAGGATCTCCTGAATCGCTCCGTTCTACAGCACAATGAGAGGAGCCGACTGCTGCAGCTACTCCTCTGTTGCTCCAGGAGGCTGTGGAGAGGGTGTCTGCTATTGTCCATTATAGCTTTCAGTTGGTTCAGTGTGCCTCTCTCCACCACAGATCTTAGCAGGTACAGTCTCCTGCCTAGCACTGAGCCCGCTTTTTTGACCAGCTTGTCTAATCGCTTGGTGTTTTTGTCTGTAAGGTTGCCTCCCCAGCACACTGCAGCAAAAAAGAGTGCACTGGCCACCACCGTGTGGTAGAACATGGTCATCATTTCTACACACACATTGAAGGACCTCAGTGTCCGCAGGAAGAACAGGTGGCTCGGCCCCTTCCTGTAGAGGGCGTCGGTGTTAGGGGACCAGTCCAGCTTGTCATCCTCAAGGACCCTTAAATATTTGTAGGTGTGCACCACTTCAATGTCCACCCCACAGATCTTCACTGGCTCCAGAGGGGGCTTAGACCTGCGGAAATCCACGATCATTTCCTTTGTTTTTGAGGTGTTCAGTTGAAGGCGTTTTTTTTTTTTACTTCAGTCACTGAAGGCTGTTATTAGATCCCTGTATTCGGATTCCTGTCCATTCCTGAGTATCTGAGTATTTCTGGATGTGGCAGGACTCAGAGTTGTATTTGAAGTCCGAGGTATACAATGTGAACAGGAATGGAGCCAGTACAGTTCCCTGTGGAGCCCCCGTGCTGCTCATTACTGTCCCAGAAACACAGTTCCCCAACCTGACAAACTGTGGCCTTTCTGTCAGGTAATCAGTGATCCAGGGATCCACTCCCATCTCTCTGAGCTTGTCTTTGAGTATGATGAGTTGGATGGAGTTGAATGCACTTGAAAAATCAAAGAACATGATTCTTACATAAGTGCCTGATTCCATCAGATGAGAGAGGGCACGGTGGAGCATGTAAAGGACAGCATCATCCACTCCAATGTGTTCTTTGTATGCAAACTGCAGGGGATCAAATTTGTCTTTGACCTCAAGCCTCAGTAGGCGTAGAAGCAGACGCTCCAGGGTTTTCATGATGTGCAACGTAAGGGCCACCGGTCTGTAGTCGTTTAGTTCAGCCAGACATTTTATTTTTGGTACCGGTACAATACAAGATGTTTTCCACAGAGCCGGGACCCGCCCCAACTGTAGACTCAGGTTGAAGATCTTCTGGAGAGGTTGACACAGTTGGGCAGCACAGTCTTTAAGCAGACACCTACTATTGGCTGTCTTTTCTTTTTGTTGTAGCCAGAGATGGTGTTGATTCCTCTCCACAACTCCCGGATGTTGCTGTGTTGTAAATTTCTTTCAATTCTCTTTTTGTATTCCACCTTTGCCATCTTCAATCTCCTCTTCAACTCATGTTGCACTTGTTTGAGCTGTTCTTTGTTACCGTCTCTAAAAGCTTCCTATTTCTGGTTGAGGATTGCTTTTATGTCACTTGTGATCCAGGGTTTGTTATTGGGGAAACATTGTACAGTCATACAGGTATGACTGTATCTCTACAGAAGTTGAACAAGTAAAACAATCAACTTGACTGTCAGTGTCCATACTGTTCCCGTCTGCTTCCAGCAGCACATTCCAATCTGTGCATTCAAAGCATACCCTCACTAGCCTCAGGTGTCCATTTCCTGACTGTGAGGGTAGTTGTAGGCTGACTCAGCACACGGGGATCGTAGCAGGTCTGCAGAAAAACCAGGTTGTGATCTGACCAGCCCAGTGGTGGTAAGGCAGTAGCTCTGTAAGCTTCTTTGACATTGGCATATAGCAGATCAAGTGTTTTACTTTCTGTGGTAGGACAATTAACAAACTGTGTAAATCCAGTCAGGTGGGAAGACAGTTTCACATGGTTGAAATCTCCAGATATTAATACAAGTGCCTCAGGATGTTTAGTCTGTATCCTGGCACCAGTTTCATGGAAAATTTCACATAAAACTTCAGCAGTTGTCTTGGGAGGAATGTACACAAGTATTGTTATGATATGACTGAATTCTCTTGGTACATGGTATGGTCTCATACCAACTGCCAATAATTCAGTATTTGGACAGCACATCTTCTCCTTGACAGTAATATGCAAAGGACTACACCATCTCTGATTCACAAATAAAGCCAGTCCTCCTCCTTTCTTCTTTCCACTAGCTTTAGTGTCTCTGTCCATCCGTACTGTCCATCCGAGAGTGAAGCCAGGTAGTTCCACACAGGAATCAGAGATGTTTTGATTCAACTAGGTTTCAGTAAAACACATGAGGACATAATTGTATGTTGTTCCTTCTTCTTACAATTCAATAAAGTTTTTTAGCATGTAGGATAGCTAGTTTTTCCTTCACATGGCTCAACTGCCGAATAGGTGTCACACGCCTAGTGGCAAATTTTAAAATATATATATATATATTGTAGCCATCCAGAACCAACATAAGGCACAATAATTTGGATAGTAAATAATTTGGAGGGAGAGCTGTCCGGCCTGTGCTGAACAACCAGCAGCTTCCTCCACCTTACTGTCACTGTCACACTTCTTTTTCTTGTGCATCCAGCTCCAAAAACCTTTTTTATCCCCAGTCTTCACTTTTTCTTTCTGTTTTTTTTTTATCATCTCTTCTTTTTTTCATTTCTGTTTTCTCCTGTCTGTCCAGCTTCGTCCAGACCGGTTTCAGTCTTTGCCTTTTTCTTGCGAGACCAGAAACGTCTCTTCTTCTTCATTGTGTTCTTTTTCTGAGAAAAAAGAAGACACTGGAGTTACTCAAGTGTCTTTTTCTCCTCCTTCATCTGTTTAACCCTGGCCTCTAAGCTCTCTTCTCTCTCGGTCAGCTCCTTTGGGAGTTTCTCCTCCAGAGCGTCGCACTTGGTCTGCCAAATTTTCTGGTTCTGGAGAAGTTTGGTCTATCTGCTGCTGAGCTGGTTGGAGGTCTCTTTCAGCCTCTCGAAGAGATCCTCCTCCTTCAAACAGAGTTCCTGGAGTTTCTTCTTCTCCTCAGTCTGTTTGAATCTGGCCTCTCAGCTGTGTTCTCTTTCAGCAAGCACTTTTTTCAGCTTCTCCAGTCTGGTCTGGAGAAGTTTAGTGTCTTTGCTGCTCAGCTGGTTGGCGGTCTCCGTTAGCCTCTCAAAGAAATCCTCCTTCTCCTTCCTGAGTGTCAGGATTTCAGCATCTCTCTGGCTGAGCTGCTCTTTCAACTACTTCAGCTTTTCAAGCCACTTATCCTGAATCTGCAGTGTCTCCTGTTTCAGCTTGGACGCAGCTACTTTCTCTGCCTTTCATTGTGTTGGAGAGGCACTTCTCCTTGCAGAAGTGCTCCATTTTGTTGGTCTACAGGGTCTTATTTTGGAGAGTTCCTCTGTGAACTCCCTGTCTTTGGTCTCTAGATCTCCCTTCAGCCTGTTCACTGTCACTTTGCAGTTGTGTAACTTATGGCTAAAACTCAATTTTTCAGTCTGTGCACTGGCCAGGATGGGCTTCACAGATTTGTGTCACTGGATCCAGTCCGCAATCACCCTGTGTTCATCTGCAAGGGAATGTCACAGATGGCCGCGGTCATGGCAGGGAGACCTTCCAGCTTGTGGTTTGTGATGATTTAGACGGTGCTCAGGTGCAGTGTTGGCCAATCTCACCTGGCGTCCAGGGTTGTTTCTTCTGTTCATGGCTCTAACAAAGACGATGTCCAGAAGTGAAGCAGTAGATGTTTGTTGGTACTGCAGTTGTCTGTAGTAGACCGTACTTGTGAGGGTCATAGTGGTCTGTAGAGGATGGTAATGGTCTTTGGCAGACTGTACTTGACTCTGACTCGGTTCTCAGATATACTGGCTGCATAACGTTCTTGAATCCTGTATCATAAAGAATTTCATAACATTCTTTTGTCTTTCGATAGATAGATAGATAGATAGATAGATAGATAGCCTTTATTTTAGCAGGAAGCAAGGCTCTAATTTTCAACAGTGCCTTGCAAATGCACAACCAAAACAACTATATAACGAAAATTGTAAAAATGTAAAATCAACAATCCTATACAAAGCATATATACAACACAAACACATAACAAATGACTTACAAAATACAAAAAACACAAAGAAGACAGTAAAATAAGTAGATTACATTGCAGTCAAGATTAAGAAACATAAGAACATTCATTAAATAAAATATTGTTCAACAGATTCTTAAAATGTTCTAGGGATAAAAAAATGTCTAATTTAAGGGAGTCCTGAAGCTTAATCCACCTATGAAGAGCACAGTAGGTGAATGCATTTTTTCCCAGTTCTATGTTCATATATGGAATATCCAAGGTAATGCATTCTTGTGAACGAGTATCCCATATTAACTAAGTCTTAAAAGTGATGATAAATAAAATGGTAGTTTATTTAGTACGGGTTTATGAATAAAAACAAGACAGTGTTGTTCCCTTCGATTGGTAAGTGATTTCCACTCTACCTTCTCATAAATGATACAATGAAAGTTTCTAAAACTGTCACCTGTAATAAGTCTAAGAGAACTGTAATACACAGCATCAAGGGGTTTGATTAACCATATATAATATATATATATATATATGATTCAAAAAGGCCACATCCACAAATATCACATGTCTAATGAAATCATCATCGTCACTCATTGACTCGACATCCGTCACCTCATTAGTTGAATAAAAAAACATGAGATGGTGAGAAGAATAAAATCATATTATTTTTCAGAAGTTACATTTTTGCGCAGGACCTTCACATATCATTGCAATGAGTGTGGCACTGATGATGTATGTGGTTTATTCCACTGTGAGATTGACTAATGCATCACTGACTGTCATTTCAAACTGGCAAACAAATATCTTCCTCTTTATTTGGAGAGCCTCTGGATAGGATGCCCAGACTGAGCTGGCAAAATAAAATGCAATAAAAAGCAATAGAATAGGCTGCTGTTCAAATAAAACAGTAACAACACTATAATATTATACTGATATGAGCGAAATATTATAAACTCGCTGTTGAGTAATAAAGAAAATAAGCAGAGAGCTAAATTAAGTTACTATTGCATTAATTCAATACAGTTATATAAAAACTATGAATTAATATAGACATGTTTAAAAATGTATATTGTGGTAACAGACACATAATTATCTGCTGCAGATGAGTTCTATAATATTATACAGGGTATAAAATGATTAAATGAAATTTAAAATAGTCTTTTAGAGCAAATGTTATTTTTAAAACCTACAATACTTGCAATAATCTTTTTTTTCATTCTTTATCCCTTCAGTAATTTCTAGAGCTTTATTATATAATGTGTCTCACTCTGCCTTCCTTAGACACAAACCTATAATGAGCTTCATGCTGAATTATCCATTCATCTGTAATGTACTATATAGGGAAAATTAAATTGTCAGGGCAATTGTAGAGATGTAAAGCTAAATGAACTGATTTGGAGTTAGAGAGGAGACTTCATTATTCCAAAAATGATACCAGAACATGTTTCCCTCAGGTATTTACCGTCCTGTGTTTGATCTGTCTGTCATATATGATTTGACTTGTCAGGAGCCTGTTGTCTCTTGAGATGTCTGCTGAACTGAAAATCTTGTACATTCTTGTTAATGTTATCTCAGGCACAGAATATCAATAAATCAAATCATTGGGTCTGTATATTTACAGGCAGGAAGTCTCTGGTGTGTATTTCAATGTCTGTACCTTTATGACAGAAGGCTCCAGTGTAGGCTGACTGGCCACAGTCGCAGGAAAAACCATTGGCTCTCTCCACACAGCGACCCTGGTTCTGGCAGAGCGAGCCGTAGCTGCTGCAGTGGCCTGGGCATCCAGGTCGGACCCCGGGGGTGATCCTCGCCCTTTCCTCC
The DNA here is from genome assembly GCF_910596095.1 of Thunnus maccoyii. Lineage (NCBI taxonomy): Eukaryota > Metazoa > Chordata > Actinopteri > Scombriformes > Scombridae > Thunnus > Thunnus maccoyii. The sequence goes on along the minus strand of NC_056539.1, from coordinate 27,256,360 downwards.
AGGTCCAGAGTGACACCGTTCAGCTGCAGAGAGCGAATACAGCCCAGAAAGCCTTTCTGCCTGGACGCTGTGCCTCCTGCCAAAAAAACAAAACACACACACACACACATAATACACTGCTGTTAGCTTTCGCTTAGTATGTCACACTCTTACTCTAACTCTGTCTCTACATGACTAAGTCTGTATTTTCATTTGTACATTTGTATCTTGGCCATGTCTGACCTACAGGACACTCCAAAAATGACATTGCCTTGCATTGCGCTGGCTGTTGATTGGCTAACTGCTTGGCTGATGAGCCATCTGGTGGGGTGTGTGATATTCATCCTTTCCACTAACTGGCGACAGGAAGAATCTCTTCCTCCTTTCATCTGACAATTAACATTCTAATATAGCAACCTCACACTGTTCAAAGAGTTTAAACTTGGCAAAATGATATTTCTCTCGGAGTTCCAAGCTGGCAACATCTTATTTTATATTTATGCTTGACAGTTGTTATTGTTCTCGCAGATTGGAATTGGCAGGGTATTACTCTCATAGTTTGACTCTGGAAAAGCATCAAATGTTCAGGCAGAGTAGCTTTTTCATACCACTAACTCACTAACCTCTGTGTGACTCTAGCCTCCTTCTGTACAGACGACACATTAGGAGCACTCAGAGTGGGAAATTCAATTAAGCATTCTCTAAACTCCTCAATAAGGAAAAGTTTGACTGCACTGAATGAAACACATGCACAGTAAACTTCTTTGATGATGCTTTTGACAAAGACTTTTATGTCTAGATTCTGAAAATTGCCGGTTATGACTGCAAAGAAAGATGAAATCCTTAGTGCACTCTGGCTAAAAGGCCAATGACAGACTCCTGGGGGACATCTCCTCTGACTGAGGGAGCAAAGCAAAGAACAGGAACTGCCAGAGAAAAAGCACTCAGGGATTCAGAAGAAAAGGCCTGTGTGGCAGTGAGGAGTTCAGACATTTAAGCAGCTTCAGATTTTCACCTCATAGTGTGAGAATACAAAAGGGTCTAATATTTCATAAAAAGCAAGACATCAGTATCAAATTATATATTTCCTAATGTGACATAACAAACTAAGCAAGAGGACATGAGCACATGTTATATTCATATCAGCCAACACAGACACTGTAACAATACATTGACTTATTCATAGGAGTATCATTTTAACTTTGGCTAGTAGAAGGATGTGTGTTACAGTGTGTATACAAAATTCATTTTTTCCTAAGGGAATAAATGAAGTTGAACTAGAATAACTTTGTGTCAAGGCAATATTATGGCTTATTAATTCAAACTATGGAATATCCTGTGTTATTAAGCTATATGGGACAATGTTATATATTACGAATGGGATGGATGCACTATTCAAACTGCAGCAATATAGATGTCTTTGCAGTATTGTGAAACATGATATGAGGGCATGTTGTTAACATTATTAATTAACAATAACAATCTCTAAAACACATGGCTCTTCATTTTCTATAACAAGAAAGAGAGCAGACACCTCTGCTGTAAAATGAGTATTTGTAAAAGGCAAATACCTGTTCGCACAGCAGCATATTTCATAATCTGTTCACATTTCCATTCACGCATATGAATCCCTCAGCATGGCCAGTAAACACCAACAACGACCGTCATACCCATATAAGGAGAACCACTCGTGTTCACTTCTTTCTAGCTGTTCAGGGAGGATTATTAGCTCAACACGGCCGCATCCAATCAATGCTCTCCTCGATCTGTCTGCATCTCTCCACTCCCATCATTGTTTGTTGTTTGTTGATTTTCCCCTCAAAATGTGTGATTACGAACGAACGAGTGTCCACAATATTTGCAGAAAGATAAAGCCTCATAATGCAAGATGGATTTTCATCCTCTCAAACACGACAGTTAACGGTGAGAGGTTAAACACAATTATGAAAAGCTGTGGAAGAGATGAAGTGAAGATAAGAGAGTTTTAACTGATGGAGTTGAGGTGAATAGAAAACAGAGAGATTGCTTAGAAGTTTATAAAAGGCTTCAGAGCCTTAAAGTGACCCAACAGATGTAATTTTAGAAGCATAAACTCATTCAGCTACAGTTTATTGCATTTATTTTCTTAAACCAAAAATGAAAAGTCTTACTGCTTCCAGCCATTCTGTCAATGATAAGTCTGGTAATATTCAATCATTTTCTTATTGTCAACAATTCCATTGAAAAAAACAAAGCCAACAATGAATTGATTTATTCTATAAAGTAACGCCTGTGTAGCAAAAGCCTGATACAGTTTATTCCTCCATTGTTGTCCCACAACTATTAAAAACACATCAATAAGCCACACCGTCGCACATGTTCATTCATTATGATGAACGTGGGCACTGTAGTATTAGTTTATTTGGATTCAATACCACAGACACCGTCCGGCTGTTGTAAATACTCACTACAGCACCGAATGTGTATTTATCTTTGGCTGAAAATGGTCCCCAACAAACGCACTAGGAAATTACTTAAAGGGGACGTATCATACACATTTCCAAGTCTAAAATTTACATTCTGGAATATCTTTCCATGATTTACGTTCATAAAACTCTATTATTTATCTTATAATCACCCTTTATGTAGCTCCTCAGTTCAGCCTCTGTCTGAAAAAGGCAGTTTTAGCTCCTGTCTCTTTAAGGCCCCCATCCCGATGACCCCACTCTTTTTTATTGGGTAGCTTCTAGAGGCTACCCCTCGGCAAACATCTGGCAGCTCAGGAGTCTGACAAACCTTTTTCTCATTTTTTAATCAAAACATAAACTTCTCAAATACATGCGTACATGTTTGTGCCCAGATCCGATTCGAAATATGTGCATGGACAATGCAAACAACCCATGGAACAACCTTAGCAACAAAGACTACCAACAGATGGCTGTTTGTGGGCATGCACAAACAATCTGCAAACAAAGCATTTAGAGCAGACTGAAGCCTGAGCTTTTGACTTGCAGGCAGCATTTTTACATATATCCACCTCAAGTTTTGGACCTTTGACCATGTTTAACATAGATATCCAACATCATAACAGTATAAGAATAACAGAAAATCACAAACATTATATGTCCCCTTTTTTAAAAATAAAGATATATACCTGTGACCTGAGATTTACATCTTCAGTAGCAACAAATATGCTTGGATTGGAGTGTCACAGAGAGGGTAGAGAAGCAAGAACATATTTAGAGACAGACTAAAGCATTGCTGGTTCGGCCTTTTCTTGGGATTTGTTGACAATAAGAGAAATAGAATAACACCAGCCTTATCAGCCTTAACTTTAAAGGTGCCAAAGTCAACGTGTCATCCCGTAAATGCAGTGTTTCCCATTCACAGGCTCTACTTGGGCGGCCCGCCCAGGTAGATTAAGACCTGCCTAAGTAGGTAAGATCTGTCTGAGTTGTGAGTTGCAGTAACTGAGTGGGGACTAGAGGCTTCTCTGTGCACAGCCGCCTAGCTAGTGTCTACAATTAACGCATATAAACATGGACGACGCGTCTTCACTTCCTACCGCTATGCAAAAGTGAAGCCAAAATATCTAATTTCAGGGAGCTGCCACCTTGCTTGTGTGACGTCTTTTGGAGCCAGAGTTTGCGCAGTAGAGTCAGGTGGTGGGATGATGGCCGGCAGGACACGCCCCCCTCAGCTGTCCCACCGCCTGATGGAGGTTTGAGAGCGGCTGTCACAGCTGTCAATCATGACGCCACACCCCCTTTTTATATTGTCAAATAACTAATTAAAAACAAACTCATCAGAAAAAAAATGAGCACTTGGGGGTGGGGCCACTAGGGGGCGATCGAGATGTTTTGGCTTCACTTTTGGGGAGCTGTCATGTAGTCCATATTTATATATAGTCAATAGCCTCTACCAATAGCCTGCATGTGAGGCCTTTAGGGAACATCAGTAAATTGTAGCGTCTACTGATAGTCTGCATGTTAGATGTTTAGGGGACATCTGTCAATTGCCGCTACAGAAAATAACCCGGGTTACATTCTCCCCCTATAAACTGCATGAGTCTCTGGATGCATTTGGGTCACACGACATGCCACCCACCACTATATGTAAATTCTCAACCTGTGGGAAACACTGAAACGCTTGCACAGTCTTTAGCTGCTTGAAATTAGAGTGAAACATTGTGTGTTGAATTTGACATTTCATGGTAAAGGAGAGCTTATTCACTGCTTCTGCCTGTATTTTCATGCAATTTTCCAGTCAGCAAGTCAGTATTGCTCCGTACAGACACAGGTGCAGCTTTACAGGCTACACACACACACACACACACAGCAAGAACATGATCTATTGTATCAGCACACTCAAAAACATGGTTATTTATCAAAGGTAATTATTGTTCAGTGTTTGGAAAGCTTGACTCAGCAACTCCTTTTTCCAGCATAAAACTGATGACTTATTCCCCCTTTATACAGCCAAAAGCATCAGCACTTGTTAATGCACAGTTAGGCCAGTTATATACTGCAGGAGTCTTTAGTCTATTAGACATATGCAGCTGCCTGGTACTGTTGCCTGAACTCAAGCAGCTGCCCATGTGAGATTTGTGTGGTGAAGTAGCAAAACTTTTATCCCACAAAGCTATCTAAACAGAACTGCATGGCAAAGAGGGCTGAAACAGCAGCGTTTACTGTGTTAAAGGAAGAAGTCTGCTGAGGTTAAATTTCTCTGAGTGGCTGCGTACTTCAAGATGATCCAGTGAGACAAAAAGACTGAAATCTTCTACTGTAGTTCCCTCCGCTCGTTAATTTTTTTTTTTGCCACAGTAGGTCTTTGTGTGTGCTTGTGGACATATTTGCATGCTTTTACAGTAAGTACAGTGTGTCTGTGTTGCTAGAGTCACAGTATAAGATAAGAGTAGATAAGACCTGGGAGCAATTATCACCAGCACTCAGCTGCTAATGAGGTAAATGTTCAAACACCATCATTCTTTCTATAACCCTCACTCCTTAAACCCAAATCCTAAATCTACTTCTTTGAAAATGCTCTCACTTTGAATTTTTACTCATCTTACATTTCGAAGGCATTTTGAAAACAAACACTCTTGCTTCTCACCTATGAATAACTGGCTGTTGAGCTGCAGATGAATGTGTCCATCAGAAGGAGCCTCCTGCGTGGCGGCAGGGAACTCGTCGACACGAAGCGATGCCTCCTTCACGTTTCGCTCGGCTCGCACACTGTGCCACCGGTTGTCGTTCAGCGGGACGCTCGTCATCACTCTCACCTCCAGTGGCCCGTTCCCCACATCGAAAGAGAAGAGCACCTCAAAGGAGGCTGGACAGGAAGGGAAATGGGCAGAACAGTGAGATCACACAATGCAGGGTGAGAAAACATGTAAAAGAGAGATGGTAGTGTCCTCAGACTGTGTAGCGTTTGGACGACTGGTTGACTGTCACACCAGCAGAGTGAGTTTGACTTGTTCCTGCCGGATTCTAATGAGCTGATTAACAAACCCTCCCTGACACTGAGATAATTGTGTTCTCTGATGAGGGAGACATTGTAAATCCCTTGTGTCACCGCCAAAGATGCTGCAGCTCCATCTATGCAGAGAGAAACAGACTTTAAACAATCCGTCATGGCCCTGCGATGATTCTGACACTCTTAAACTTGCATTTGCATATTTACAAATGATTAAAATGATTTGTATTTGCAAGATTTTACATATGTCACTTTGGAATCTACGGCAGAAGTCTGAAGAGTCTGTCCTTTCCATTATTCCTATAGACCTCCTCCTATAGTTACCTACGGGGGTGTAGGAGGAGTTCCAGTACTTACAGTCTTTCTCTTTGTTTAAGAGATATCCTGACAAACTTAACAACAGGAGCTCTAAGAATAAAATTTTACCTGCAAGAAATCTTTTTTCCAAGAAATATGTTTTACGTTTAAAAATATGACACATTTAGATAAAACATACAGGTTCCTTTTTCAGTTACATTGTTCATTGGAGAAGCATTTTTCCCCACTTTGGCTCCAGTCTGAGCTGTCTCTCAATGAACCCATTAGTCATGTTACTCCATCATCATATGTTGGCAAAAGCGTGAAGTGACTTCCTCTCACCCGTCCATCTGTTGGCAGGATGAACAGACAGCTGGACGCAAATCTGAGATGATTCAAAGACCAGCTCAGGGTCCAACTCTTTGCGTCAGAGCTGCTGAAACACCATTCACAAAACATCGTACAGTTGTGTGGCATCAACCATGTCTGTCTTCAGTCCAGCTCTGCGCTGTCGGCAAACAAACAACACATACTGCCGTTGCTTTTTTTACTCTTCTAAAAATCAAGACACCCGTTCGACTTAGAGGTTAAGATGCTGACCATGAACCTTAACGTCCCTGGTTTGACTCTGGTTGGAGACGTTTGTTGCATCACTTTTGTCAAGTTAACCATTGTTATATAGAACATTTTTAGAGCCTCAGACAGTGTGTGGGATCCTTTCTTAATTATTTTAACATCCAGTGCTAGTTTTCTAGGCTACATAAAGACTTTGGTTATGTGTTGAATTTTCCTTTAGTGCCACTTTTAGCTTGAAATTTGTGGTTGTGAGCGAGATGTCTTAACAGCTTTTGGATGGATTGCCACAAAATTTGGGACAAACCTTCATGTCCCCTTTAGGATGATTTCTAAAAACTTTGGTGATCCCTTAACTTTTCATCTAGCACCATCATTGAGGCATTTTATTTTAGCATGCTATAATGTTAAACTGATGGGTAACATGCTAAATATTATACATTTGTCATTGTGAGCCTCACCAAGCCACTAACATACTGTAGCTGTGGCTCACTTTTTCCACCTTGTTGATACATCACACACATAGACGGATGGACATTGCATTGTGAGTACGTGCTATCCCAGTGAGGCTGAAACTAATCTGGGTTAGCGTGCTCTAGTCATTAATCTTCACAACATTTACACAGCTCCATTAGGTTAAAAACTTAAAGAGAGGTGAGCCGAAGGCCACATGTCCTTTCATCCATCATCACGCTGCCAGCATGTCTGCGCTCCACATTTAGGGGGTAGCAGTTAGCAGAGTGGTGACATCTGTGTGTGAAGAAAACATCATTCCTGTGGAGAGAGACGCTGCACCGCTGTGGGATTGTGGAGCCATTTGATAGAAAAACCCAGAGGCATAACTTAATTTAGAAACTGCTCACTGGCCGCCGGGTACAGTCATGTTAACAGAAGTAATAATGATACAGAGCCATCTCAACACAGACTGTCACAATAACAGCAGTGAAAGTGTTGCAGCGAGATAAGAGACGTGCTCTGCCATAACAATGTCGGAGGTTTCCCTAAGGAGGAGGCTACCATTGTCCTACTGTGTCAATGCATGTGTGTGTGTGTGTGTGTGTGAGAAGAGAAAGAGAGCTATCAGAGAGAGATTACGCTTTAGCTCCCACAGATCACCTGTACGCTTCTTACAACAAACAAAAAAACGTCAACAAACGATTGAGCTCTCACTTACAGCTGAGTTCGATCCGGATGAAATCCTTAATGCCCAGATTTTCCAGGAAGACCCCAGAGGAAGATGTTGTTTTAAACAGAAAGGAGATGTCTGCATTCAGCTCTCCGTGAAAGGTGGGGAAGTGAAGGTAAGACGTCGCCTTGTCAAAAAACGCAGCGTTCCAGAAGTTCTCTGTGACACAAACAAAGGCCTAACTTAACTAATGCTTCATATTCTTAGAACATGTCCTAAAACGTCCTTGTTTTATTGTTCCCCAATATAAAAAGATGTAAATCTCTTTTTCGAAAGCTGGATATATTACTCTGGAACAAAGCTTGTTAAATGGGAACTCATTATGATGGCTGCATAATGAACATCATGTAGCAAACAAATGAACCAACTGTTCAGCTAATTAGCTAAGGACGAAGGCATAACTCCATCTACGCTATCTCATTTAGGTTGATTTATCTCGCAGGGCATTTATTTATTTACTTGTTAAACTGAAGGCTGAAATTAGAAGCAATTAAAAAAGGTAAAATATATCACTTAGATTAGATAATTATGTATCTTTTCATTAGAAGTTGCTATTAGAGAGCATAAAGGGAGTTATATTTTAGCTATTGGTCTGCTAATTAGATAACTGGCTGCAGCCTGTTTTTCCATTAACCAGTTACATGGCAGGAGGGAGACTGAAGACAGGTTTCAGGTCACTGTACAGTTGTATAAAAACTGTTTGAATCCCATTACAAAACACTCAACATGTATAATATCAAAATAGCCACAAAGGATACATGGTGACAAAAGTTAGCTCTCATTACATGTCAACATTGACACCAGCATTGTGTAAAACAATAACCAGGCAGCTTAAATAGACTTACTGTCTCCATGACAACGGAGGGGTCCCACCCTGTAGGCAGCCTCCGACCCCGGACGCTGGATGTCACCCAGCACCAGAGACCTGACCGGGAGTGTCTCCTTATGGGTGAGCAGGCCTGAATCATTAGCCCTGGACGAGGAGAGAAAGAAGAAGAAGAAGAGGTAGAACAAAGAGGAGGATGAGAAGAAGTATGAAGAGGAGGGGGGACATGAGGAAGAAAAATGAGAAGGAGCAGGCAGACCGTGAAGAACAAGGAAGGAGGAGGAGAGTGAGAACAAGGGAGGAGGAGGAGGAGGACCACAAGAGAGATGTGGGGAAAAAAAGAAAAAGGAGGCAGTGTAGAAGAGGACGAGGAGGAGAAGAAAAAAAAAGAAGGAGGAAAAAGACATCAACATTAAAAAGTTGAATAGTGTAAAACTTGCGCCCACCTGAAGTGTGTTTGAAAAAGTGGGACGAACTGTATTTAGATTACTAACACTCCATCTCTCGACTGTGTTCATTTGTTCTCCGAGTTTTACAGGTAGATGTTCAAATGAAGAGAAGCAATTCAGCTGACACGACATGTCTGAGCCGGTGTGTTCGTGGAACCGTTTTCCGAAGGAACGAAGACTGAGTGATTCATCTCCACATTCAACACACACACACATACACTCACACACACGCAGCTCTGCGGTGTTTCCAGCTGTGTTCCTGGGAATTTTTTTGTCAAAGAATAAATCTAGGACTGTAGGCACATACAGCGCTGCTGAATCTGATGAGATATTGACGGCAGGAGAAAATCTATAAAAATAGAGTCGCACTGATTTGAGAAGGGAGATAATAGAAAAAAGGACCTTTGGCTATGCAGACAGAAGTGGGATTGGTTAAAATACAGGAAAATGGGTCTACCAGCAGAATTGGTCTCAGTATTGGGGAAGGTGACCTAAATACAGAATTGCTGACAGCATGGATAAAAGGATTTAAATACAGGATTGGATCAAACGTGAAGTGGGATGTTTAAATATCTTGGGATTTGTACCCAATGTCTCATTCTGTCCGGTAAGTTAGGATGTGATGGTAAACACCAACTAATTAATGACTCAAGACTGGATCCAAAATGCAAATTTCAATTAATCATTTTATTGAAGAGTGTCAGAAACAATAGGTGTCTTTTTAAAGTGTCTAAATCTGTCTTTATAAGAAACATTAATAACATATTTCCTTTCAAGGTTTTTTAAATAATATTTTATAGACATCAAAGTTGAACTATAAATACATTTTAAACAAATTGCAGTTTCACCAGTGTGATTTAAATGATGAACAATGTTCGTGCTTGTGTCTGATTTGATGGCAGGTGTCAGTTCAAATCAGACATAGTTTTGGTTATACATTGATTTAAGTATATTAAACAGCAGGTTAGCACAGAGACAAGACGTTCCCAGTTAAGCTTGGGGCGTACCTGAAGACCAGCAAGACTGGACAGACTACAAATAAAGATTTTTCCACCAATTGGCACAGATTTTTTAGACTCTTTGACAGTCAGGAAGGAGCATGCACACAGACAACACACCGAATGACTGCTCAGAAATGATTTGAGTTCTGACGGTTGACGACAATCCCGCCATAAAGGCAATTATCACGTACCGAAAACAAACATGGACAGCAACCAGCCACTTGTTCTGTTTATATGCAGTGCAACTTGTGCTGAGAAGGTTAAAAAAAAAAAAGAAAGAAAAAGAACTGCAGAGTTTGGGTGAGATACTGGATGGAGAGGTGGACTGTATAGCCCACAGAGGGAATTAACAGTGTGTGAACTCTGTAAAACGAAGCCAACTTCAAGTTCCGGTCGGCTGTGTAGGTCTTTGATTTTATGTTGAAGAGACATTCATTCTCTTTACAGCTCAATCGGCTTTTCCTCTATTTCAGTTGTCTAGAGCACTCCCACACCACAAACTTTTCTGCTCGCCGTTTTCCCCTTGTTTTATTAACTTACCAGTTATCTGCCGACTGTCAACACCAACTGACCCAGACTGCAACAGACCTGCTCCAACTCGGCCCAATCAGTCATCATGCCCAAATCATATTCACAGATGCAAATGCAATTAAGTAGGTAAACTAACAACCAAATTTAAAACATGACAACCTGAACATAGCTTCTCGTCTTGTATTTGATAAGATTCCTTCACGTAAGTGCACTCAAAGGTGTCCTGCATTTTAGTGCTTTCTTTATCATGTGGATTAGTAGATCAGATTGTAAATTGTAAATTCTTATAAAACATACAGGTATTGGGAGGTGTTTTTCATGATACTGGATTCTGTAACATTTATACACCTCCTACTGTAGGTCAATCATTAAAACATGTGTGATGGATATGAATGGAAGGACACAGGAGTCTAGTAAATGACAATACCATTGGTCGTAGTCAGCGTCACAGTTGCAGTAGTGGTTTAAATCCAGACAGCTGTCCTGCAGGCCGCAGGCACACTGCTGGCTTCCTGGCTTAGCTCCGCCCCAGTATGTCTGGACCTGCCCTGGACCCGGACCTCCCACCCACCAGCTGAACGGATCACCCTCTGAAACACACACACACACAAGCACACTATTAACCACAAGAAAAAAGCAAAACATGTATAGATAACTGAGCGCTGAATGAGAAATGCGTCCAACAGAGCTTTTGTCACTGTTTTAATCACAACTGATTTTAGAGATATATCACTTTTAGCACATGACTGGAAACATCTTCTCTCCATCCATCTGTTTAACAACACCCTTCTGTCACTGCCCTTTATTGAACTCTTACACTCCCGCTGCCCAGCCTTGACTGTGTTTCACTGCTGTTACCCGGCTAAAATTGGATAGATAATGGGCAGCTCTCCCACACACCTTGTGATAAGTTTTGTAAGTGTACACAGTGGTGGCTCTCAGGTCAAAAAAAGATGGGCAACCTTCCTCTGTACAGTTTGAAACTAAAGTGTTCTGTTCTCCCTTTTATACCAGTAAGAAGATGTCAAAGTTTAGATTCCTCTGGCGAGCAGACTAGCATCAAGTTTGTGGTAGAAATGCAACTCGTAAGTGCCTCCTTTGTACCTTGTGCATTGCTTTTTGCTGGCTAATGATTTACTTAAGAAATCGAGTGGTGCAGATAAACATTTAGCTGTTGCAGTGGGAACGAGGAGGAGAAAACGCACAACAGAAACGTAATCGATGTTTTAATTAGTTACTAAATTAACTAAATCAGCACTTCACACCGCTCCTCTCCCACTCCTTCCAGATATAGATCCCACAGATGCACAAAAGCTCGCTGTGCAAAGAATTGCCATTTCCCATTTAAATGTCTCTGTTCTCCATCTCGCACTCTCTCCTGCTTAACAACAATAAAACTTAGATATCTCGCTGTCCTTCCAAAATATCACCTCTCAGTGTTGATACAACAGAAAGGATCCCGGTGTGTTTACCTGGTGTGTTGAGGAGGCGGGACTTCCTGCAATGGTAGGACAGTTCCTGCTCACAGTGCTCTGATTGACTGATGATGGCAGCTAACTGCTCCTCTTCAGAAGTGTAGTCAAAGTGGGCTGAATGTTGGTTTCTCTCAGGCGACGAATGCACTCTGGTCAGCTCCGTGTTATTGTGCTGGATCACCATCCATGCCCTGTCTTCTGGTGTTAGGGAAAAACAGAGGAGAGAGACTAAGAGACAAGGGAAAATAAATTATTAGCATATTTTTTTAAATTTATTACTGAGTGAAAATAGGAAGATGTGAGAGGAGGGGGGGAAAGTAAACCAATAATTATCTTTTTATTCCTATAAACTTAAAAATTTGATCAACAATTTGTGTGAAATTAAAATATTTAACGGCTCCACCTTGAGCAGATTTAAAGAGTCAAATTGGGTGATAGCCTGATGCTGTCCTTATGTATCCTATATGTGTGTGTATGTGTGTGTGTATGTGTTACCTGTCATGTTACAGTATATGAGCTGCGGTTTGATTGGTCCACTGCCGTCCACATCTATGTAATAATGTCCTGATGCGTTGCCTTTGTGTTTGTACGCCTCACATGACTGCGCGTATGTCGCTGTGAAAGAAAAACACAATACAATCAACTTATCTCGAGAATAACAACTATTTTATTCTAACTAATATTAGCATATTGTATGAATGGGCAGAATTAGCTTAACTGGTTTTCTGAAAACAGCACTGTAACATGATCTGACAGCAGTAGTTGGGTACCAAGAACTGGTTCTGAATTGTAGGCCTGTTGAGTTTCTATCTACATCACCTGTATATGGACAATGTTTACAGTGAGGTGGAGAAGAGAGAGCGCTCCAACGTGCTTAACTTAAGACATTAGTGACACCTACAACTTTTACAAGTGTAGATAACTGAACACCAGAACAATCAGAAAATACCATGTTCTTCATTAAAACTCTCTTTCCACCAAAAGCTGCTGAAAAACGAAGCTGATTTTGCTTTCAAAATGTCTTCCATTTCTTTTTTAGTCAAATAATGTTAACAGGGTTTCAATAAGCATTGGATTTGATAAGCAGAAATGAAATTACAATTGATGGAATATAAACAAAATCCAGCCTTTCTTGATAGCTGCTCGTATCCGTTAAAATCTTACGAATGCATACGAGCGTGTGTCGCTCCGGATGAAAACACGTGCCTAATCATAACTGTGTTGGTGTTGTATTTTAATAAATATAGAGAGCAACTAATTCAAAAAGAGGTCAACAATAAAAAAAAAGGCACAAATCAATTAAAAAAAAAAACAGTTATGTAACAATAAACCTGGCAACTATGGAACTAAAATAGGTGAAAACAAATTATATAAACCCCGCTGATTATATAAGAACACACACACCTACACAGAAAGTTTCCCACATGCATGCACATGTGTTCTTTTCTTATTCTCATGTCAGTCAAAGACTTCTCCCAAGACATTGCCTTGATACAGCTACAGAAAGGTTTTGACCCAAATATAACATTCAAACACAGAGGTGAGCGGCATGTGTGTGTGTGTGTGTGTGTGTGTGTGTGTGCTCTGATCCAGCCCGGAGCTGATCGCACCACCGCAGTGTAGATAGATTCAATCAGTGCTTGGCAGCGTAATCAAAGCCACAATTTCTTTAATTTCTAAATTGACTCAACTAAAATACTGTAGGCAGTGTCTATGTTGAAATCCGTTTATGTGGAAAGAACAGTCTGCCTTAGGACTCCTTTTTCTGACATGCTTTCTGCTTCCATCTCTCTCCTTGTATCTCTCTGTCTACCTCCCTCTCACTCTCTTCTCTCTCTTTATGACTCCTTCAGTCCCTACTTCTCTTTCGGTTTCATCTCATTCTCCTCCTTCTGTCATTCTTTTTGATAACATACTGAGGGATTTGACTAATTTTGCAGTCTTTCATACCATTTCAAACATTTTGACCTGAATAGCAACATTCGTAACTTACTAGCCAACAAGTGCTCCAAATTATGGTTGCTTCTGAGAATAAATATAACCGTTTTATAATTCTCTTCTTAACTGCTTCTTTTAATGATAGCTTCCTTCAATCAGCTGCCTGGCAACCTCGTACTTCTAAAATCAAAATACTTAAGCGAGTGGAGAGAAGTTCACATCAGTTGTGCTGACATTGTGGTTGATGTGTGCTGTTTGAAGTGAGAAGTGGGTGAAAATTGTAGCTTTCATCTACAGCAGGATGCCATCCCTTTGTTCTGTCTTCAGCTTTCTCTCCATGGATCAAGTGACACCTTATTTCTGCATTATGAATTACCAACCAGGCTGTTTTTGTTAAGAAGCAGGATATCAAATTTTGGTGCACACTTCTCCACAATATGCCTGCAGGTAATGTATAATATTCAGTAAATAGCCAAGTTTTTTTTAAAGGTTATTTTGTATTAAAAGCATGTTTAACTTAATCTACACTTGAAATGCCTGATGCAGCAATGCCGCTGAGAGAAAATGAGTAACTTAAGTATTCAGAGTTGCTTTGATTATTGTTATAACTGACCAATCCCTGCAAAACATCCACTTTCACCAGGTGCCTCTCTATAAATCAGACATTTATTCTGCAAAACAAATGATTTTTTTTCCATCTCTCTTTGATTTTTTGAAGGAACATGAGAGATAACTTCTGTGTTTTTTATTGTTTTATTGTCACAAAGTGATAAAGTTTCAGTGGCAGGTGTTTGATTTCAGCATGAACCTCTGCCTCAGTCATGTCCGATGGGACTTGAATGAAAAGCAACCTGTCACATCACTATACAGTCTGGCCTACACTTACACACACACACACACACACACACACACTATCTCTGAAAGCCAAAAGTAAGACCTTAAAAGACTGGAATTAAATGGAAGTCTAATTTACTCAGCATAATAAATTACCACCAATCTGTTTAGCCTATTCCCGACTGAACACGGCTAATTAAAGTTCTGAAACAATCAAATAAAAAAAAAGACAAGAAAACTAAGGTTAGGGGACATGGTGTCACAAAGTTATTAAAGCAGATACAATGAAAACATGTCTGGAATATTAACCCTACTCTCTATTCATCAAAGGCTGCTCAATATTTTTAAATAGACAGTGGGTCAAATGAATATGTGTAATGTTTAAGTGGTTGCTTATAGTGGCAAACACAAAGAGAATTATAACCTGACTCTCCATAGTCGTTTTAACATCTTACAGCTCTTTTTCATTTGGTTTTATAACCTCACCTTTACCGCTTTGGTTAACTCTCGGCGTTTCAGGCAGAAAAAGTCAGATAAGGCCAGAAAATGTCAGATAAATCCACTACACGCTACCTGCCCAGCACCAAAGCCAGCAGACCAAAAAGTTGGCTACTGGCTGGTGAACATACTTGAGCATTTATCAGCTAAAGAGCCAGATAATTCCCTTAGGAGTTGATGGAGACCAAACCAGAGCTAAAAGGAGAGTGAATATTGGACCAGGTAGCCAGGAGCATGACCCCAAATGAATGCTAATTGGGCCTGAGTGATATATCGACTTAATTAGATTCATTCAAGTGTGAAATAGTAAAAAGTGTAAAATGTCTAAATCCTTAAAATCAAGCTAAACATTCACAAAAAGGTTACTTTTAGACAATAAGTAACAAAGATCAGATAGCTGCTATGTTAGCCGTCTTCAGTTACACGCGCACCTGCCGCAGTTTACCGGACTGTTGTGACTCCAGGTAAATAGCTGCTCTGGCTACCTTGTAGTGAATTTAACAGTCACATCTACGAGAAGGACAGACAGAAAAGGACTCACTGATCTGCACTCTCAATTTATGTTTGTTGACGAGGTTTCATCTTTGGTCGTAAGAGTTGAAGTGCAGGGAGTCAACCTAGCAGTGTGCGGATTCTACTTAGACTTAACACTAGTTAGTTAACCAGCAGTCTGCAGATATCAGGCTGATGAGTCAAAGAACACATGATGATGAATTAGTAAACAAATTTTCCTATTCTGTTTGTGCTGAAACGGATTATTAAACTGGATGCCTGTGCTCTACTTAGTTGAAGCCTCTGGTGCTGACAGTCCATAGCTGTGTGTGACAACCTGTATTTATGCATAATGATGTCAACCTTGCAAGTGGTGCAGGTCTTTATTATTCTTGCACATCATGTCCTAAAAAAATATGATGTTTCAATCCTACATTTTGCAGGAAAAAAATTTGTTAAAAATTGTGAATCGTCCCTGGTCTTGAAAAAAAAAAATCAAGACATCGCCCAGCATTAATGCTAATGTTGCTCCAAGTCTGCAGGATGTGTAAATGGGCATCTGTCTGCATGTTTACACATTCAACATAACAAATTTATACGTTTTTCTTACGGTGCCTTTAGGGAACATTCACATGAAACTTAAATTTGGTTAAAACCTGTTCTTACAGGGTGATGATGAAACCATTAAAAAGTATATTGACCCCATTTCAACACTTAAAGGGTTTATATTTTCATGTTAAAGACCTGTGGATGACATGTGGCCGGTTGCTTACAGCTGTGGCAGGTGGCTCCTCTGTAGCCACTGTTGGAGCAGTTACAGTGGAAGGTGCTCCAGGACTGAGTACATCTACCTCCATGTTCACAGTGACTGGGGGAACACCTGAGAGAAAGACAGACAGGGAGAGAGCAGCTTATTGTCAAATGTTCTCTAAAAAAAAGCTTCGGTAGGATGTTGGTTTGAGAAGGAACAACGGGCATCAGCACACCTGACTGTTCTGATGAGCAGCTGTGTAGGAGGGACGTGAATAAAAGCAGTCTTAGAAACTTTAAAGAACATTTCAGAAGTCTTTATTTTCATGTCAGCTGGAGCGCAGGTGCATGCTCTGAGAAGAAGTTGGTTTGAAATGTCTCTTTGTTGTTATTGTTAACCATTATTGCATCAACTCCCACCTGACCTGTCTCTCGAACAGTAAAGTTTAATTATATATTTTCATGTTTTTGGGACCGTGAAAGAAGACATTTCTCATCTTAACATTTCTAGACATTGTCTTTCTCTTTCTTCTTCTCTAACAGAAGATATTTCAAGTGTTAAGCTGGCTGTGAATTCCAATTTATATTGTCATTATTATTATTATAAATATTCTTTTTTCAATTTTACCATTGGTACCGAGCACTCACTGCTATATTATTGCTGTCACTCTGCCAGCTTGCAGCAGAGAGGACCTGCAGTGGATGATGTCCAAACTGTTTCCCCACAGGATGAAACTTGATTCAGGGTGGCTTTGGTGGTTCTGTTAGAGGTGAAAGGATTAATTTTCTGTTGGGATCCTATGACATTTAAACATTAACTGCACAACAGTTTAATGTATCGTATATTTATCTGGGACCAAGTGGAATGAAATCAACTGTAGCAGATTTACTAATAAGATCATTTGTATTTGCTGTCTTTTAGCAGGACATGCAACATTCACACACGACACACACACACGTGATATGAGCGTTTTGATTGATTCCAGCTTAGTCACACTCTCATGGATTTTTTTTAACATGGATTTTAACCGAGATATCTTTTCACATCTTGACTACTGTAAGTCACAGAAGCTGGATTGATCTGCTGATAGAAAATTATAAAAATGCTGATGACAGGAGGAAGAGACTCAAGAGAGAGGAGATCAGGAAATGAGAGACAGACCACAGTGAGATGGAGAAGAAATTAACTGAGAGTGAGAAAGATGGTACTATATGTTTGTCTTCTGTTCATATAAATTCCAGTTTCACTCAGTAAAATATGTTTTTAGTTATTGGCTATTTTCTGTTGTCGTTTACCTGCAGAAGTAGAATGTACAGTATTTTTATTTGGGGATTGCACCCGTCACCCTCCCATGCCAACCTGTCAAAACCTTTTGCCACCTTTTTATAATCCAATGAAAAAGTTCTAGATCCTGTTTTTTTATTGTTTATGATTAACTTTTTCAGTAAATCATCCTGATGAACGCCCAGCATGATACGTATTGGTGAAATAAAGAAAATTCAGCTTAGTGTTGCTGAGTTTTTTATTTCAAATATCCTAGAGTGGTACTGCATTGTACTATCTAGAATCTTTTTTTTTTTTCCAATCAATGCGATTGAACATTAATGCACAATCCCAACACTCATTTTCCATCACTTTTCAATTTTAAATGTACAGTTTTAACTTTGTTTCCTAACCGAATTCACAAGAAAACAGACACAAATATAAATCGGGGGAGCCACAAAAGTAAATTGCAAACCAGTGGGATTGTGGTCCATACAAAACATCCACACATTAATGACAAACACTCAACGTCATCTAATCTCTAAAATGCATTTTTTCCATAATTGTGTTGCCCAGAAACAGTTTGAGTTCAAGTTAATTTCCTGTCATATACTGATATTAGCAAACAAAACAATAGAATAGGAAATCAACTTGGACCCATTCAAAATGTTTTTATATGAAACTGTGAAAGGGTGTATTACATGATCCATTGGTCGACTCTACTACTTCCACAACATAATTTTCCCCAAAACATTTCAGATGGGCGCTGTCAACACACATTGACACAAGTACAAGTACTTCTATACTTGTAAATACCCTCTTTCAAATAAATCATACCCTTCCCCTAACCCCAACCTTTACCATCATAACGACATTTCCTTCATCCCCCAAACCTTGACCAAAATGGCCTCACTCTCAAGGTCTAAAACTCAAATTGGTCCTCACAAAGTGTGCACACACAGTGACACAAAATCTTTCTCAGGAAAGGCGGGTATCCACAGGGATGAAGGAAAGGATGTAGGACCAGAGGATTTAAGAATTAGGAAGCATAGATAGAGGGAGGCAGCAGGAGAGAGAAGCACAGAAGGTGGGAAGGATGAGGTGAGACAGAGGGCTGAGGGTGATGAGGGAAGAATAGATGAAGAGATCAGCAGCGAGATGGAGGTAGTGACTGGATATGAACCAGTGGAAATGAGGTGAACCAGTGGAAATGAGGTCAGGGAGCTATGGCTTGAGAGAGGGAGAGGCAGAGAAATGGGAGACAGTTGTGTTCACACTATGTGACTTAATAAATTATGTTGTACAGAATTGTGGCACGATGTGATCGAAGTGAAACTTGCAATGAAATGAAAATGGTTGAACATTTGTTCCTGTAATACCCAATCCTAAATCAATTTGCTTCTTCCCCTTTCCACTCAATTCTGACTGTCCTAATCCCAATCCTGAGTATTTATTTCCTGAGGAAACACAACAGACATCTCTCAAAATGTTAAAGGCATCATTTTGAGGCTTTTTCAGCAAAAGAACCTTCCTTGATGGCACAGATTTATTAAAATGTGAATTATTTTTTGACATTCAGTTTCATTTAAATGAGTAATAAGCAATATTTTGAGCAAACCATTAAACCTTTCCTCTGAAAAAAATAGGAGACAACACACATAAGAAAAGCCCAACCAAACTTCAATTTACCATCGTGTCAGTGCTTCTCCCATGCAGGCCCCAGAATGAATGCCAAGAAAACCTTTCTTGTTTATTCACGTAATCTTCATTGTAAGAGGGGACAGAAAGAGCAGGTAGACAAAAACATCTGTTCATGCACCCATTTTACTGGATTTTTCAACATCCAATTTGTTCGTACTCTCACTGTACTCAGCAAAAAGTTGGGAAAATTCAGCTAGGAGAACCATCTACAGCCACAGTAGTCAACTCTTTCCAGCAGCATTGGTGGAGTTTTCTGTCACTGTCTCCTCATCCAGCTTACTGCGACATGTAGCTTCAAACAGGAACACAGAGAGAAAATTACCAAAAGACTCAAGAAAACAAGTCTGGGTCAAACAGCGAACTCCACTGTAGCCTGTATCATTAAAAAATCTACTATAAATCTTTTCAGGGCTAAAAGTTCCTACTTTTGCTAACACTTTGTACTATATAAATCTCCACAGGCTTCTAGCTTGACTAACAATTTGCAATGAAATGTGACAGTGTACTGCACCACAGCTTAGATCACAGGACTACTGGCTGAACTGAGAGAAGAGACTTTGTAGCTTATCTTAAAGTTTGTAGTGTGGTGTGACAGTGTCTTATAACATAGCTTGGATCACAGGGCTCGCATCCAATCTCTGCGGTTTCTATTACTGCCTCTGGCTGAACCAACACAGCCCTGCACCTCCCTGGTCTGCACACTATTACTGGACAGGTAGACGGGCACATCTTACAAAGACTTCAAATAAATGCAGTCAGCTGAACAGTGTGAGAGAGAGTAAAAGGTATGTATTTTTATCCTTTCAGACTGCTCTGCACCTGGTCCTGGATCCACAAACACACACACACACAGTACAGGGTTTGTAGAGTAAGATGCATGCATGAGCATGAATGAGTGTGTGCGACTCCCTGGCTACAGGAAGCAACAGACATGTCATAAAGTTAGTGGCTGACAGACATACCAACACATACACAGACAGTCAGACACAACAAGCAGAGTGGACCTTTTGGTGACCTGTGTTTCTTTTTATGTGGACGTGTGGGTGTGCTTTGACAAGGTGTATTATTAAGTTGTCAGGAACCGACAGGAACAGAAGCAAAGAGGTCAGAATTACTGCCTTCAGACAGCTTCATCTATTTCGCTTCAAAACATACACTCGCACACACGCTTGCACGTTGACGAGAGAGGTCGGAGGGGAGGGGACAGTGAGTTCAGACACTTCACAGTCTTTGAAAACAAGTGTTTCCTCCAAGAGGTAAACTAAAACTCTTTCTGAATTTTCAATTTTGTAAGTTCTTGTGCCCTGCACGGTGTGTTATATAAAATTTTCAATGGCCAAAAAACAAAACAAGGGTGAATAAAGTTTCTGCAGTCGCCAAACGAGGAGGCAATGAAAATATTGGCCAAAGAGAACAATAGGAACCTCAACACTCATTGCCAGAACGATAGATAAATACATATTGTAGTGGTACACAGGCTGCTATAACACAGCTGCGGTCAAGCTCATGTCCTCTAACTTACCATTGTCACACCACACCAATGTTAATATTCTGCTTCTAAATTGTCTGATCATACACAAAAATATACCCTCATTAGTTGGTTTAGACACATCTTCATTTTTAAAGTTACTATCATTAATACCCTCCAAATAGCTTGTCTGCAGTTAACCTGACACTCCGTTCATGCTACAGTACACTACGATACAAGTATTATTTAGAAGTTTAAGGCCCATGGAACTGTAGCCAACATCTCTGGACATGGTCACAAGAGGAAAATTGGCCCGAGATTGAGAAGGATTGCTTGAATGGTTGAGAAACAACCAAGGAAAACTTCAATACAGATCCAAGCTGATCTTCAAGTTCAAGGTACAATAGTTTCAAGTTGCACCATCTGTCGCTGTCTGAATGAAAATGGGCTCCATGGTAGAAAACCAAGGAAGACCCCACTTCTAAGAGGGAGACACAAAAAAGCCAGACTGGACTTTGTAAAAATGCCTGTTTACAAGCCACAGTCCTTCTGGGAGAATGTGCTTTGGACAGATGAAACAAAATTAGAGCTAGTTTGTAAATCACACCAACCATGTGTTTACAGAAGAAAAAATGAAGCCTTCAAAGAACCATGCCTACCATGAAACATGGAGGAGGCTCAGTGATGTTTCGGGGTTGCTTTGCTGCTTCAGGCACTGGGTGCCTTGAATCTGTGCAGGGCACAATGAAATCACAAGACTACCAGGACATTTTGGAGCGAAACATACAGCCCAGTGTCAGAAAGCTGTGTCTTAGTCACAGGTCATGGGTCTTCCAGCAGGATGATGTCCCCAAACATACATCAAAAAACATCCAAAAATGGATGAGAAGAAAACGTTGGACCGTTCTGAAGTGGCCTGCTAGGAGTCCTGATCTGAATCCCATTGAACATCAGTGGAAAGAGCCGAAACTTGCAGTTGGGAGATGACACCCATCCAACCTGAGAGAAGTGGAGCAGTTTGTTCAAGAAGAGGCCGAACTACCAGTGGAGAGGTGTAGAAACTTTATTCAGAGTTACAGAAAGTGCTTGACTGCAGTTATTGCCTCCAAAGGCTGTAATGCAAAATATTAAGTTAATATTAACTTATAATATAAGTTGTAAAACCAATATTTTCAGCCACATCTGTATTTACAAAAAACAAGGAATACCTGCTATCTGCTTACCATAAAAAAACGCAACACTTTTATACACCAAGGGTCTCTAAAAACCTTATAAAGCCTTTAGCAAAAACATTGGAAAAACAATGATTTTCTACCATTTTTACATATTGACACTTGAGAACTAGTAGCCTGAGAGCTTAATTTAAAAAAATAATGAATTAGACAGGTTGTATGATGGTCCTGGGTCTCTAAAGACCAGAGGAATGCATTTCAAGAGTTAAATCCTCTCCGAAACAGCTTGGGAAGAGCCTACTGTACTTACCATTTTTGGATTTGATAATCACCTTAAGTAAACAAGGACATGAAGTACTTTTACCTCTTAGTCCTAATTAATCCACTTAGTTACAAATACAGTAAATCTTTTAGTGTCTCCCTTGCAGTTTTCCTGAGTAAGGCAGTTACAGTTCGGTATAGCCATTGTGTTAAATTTCTGAGAACTGGAAGTGTGGATTAATAAATGTGCTTCTGGTACTTTCATTCCACGTAACAAGAAAGAGATTTAGCCACCCAGGAGAGATGGCTCAGATTTGGAAACATACAAAACTGTGTGTGTGGATGGAGGAGTGTGGATTATAAGAACCATCGTCCTCTAGAGCTTTTCCTAGAATAAAAAGCCTCAGTCAGCAGGTTGTCAGATACAATAGCTTGATATCTATCACCATTTTTATTTGCATCTATTTAATCTTAATGTAAGGTGAAACCCAGTAAATGCAACACTTTGTATTCACCTCACATAAAATTATGAATTATATTTTCTATCTGAGTGCACTTAGGTATTGTTAAGGACTGTGAATTTGCATGCTCTAGGAAAAGAAACAAACACAATGCACCCATTAGAAAGCAAATTCACATATTAATACATCTATATGACATGAATGGCTTTGGAAAGACACAAGTATGGCTGCAACGTGCAGGCTGCAGCGCTCTCCAAGGTCCTGATCCTGCAGTTAGACAGCAGCTGCAGTAGGGAGCTGTCCACACAGACAACCACTGAGAAGTTTCAGCCAATTATTGATTTAATCTCTTTGGTAGTTTATACATAACCTAGGCTAGTACTTGAGTACACCTCCCTCATCCTATTTTCTTGTCTCACTGCTTCTCTCTAGCAGCTCTGTTAAAGGCTGGCAATATTCTGTATTCTTGTTAGTGCCAACAATTTGCGTTAGTCCGTTTCCAACTTCCCCAGCGTGGCTGAGGCTTTAAGTCCTAAGCCTGTTCCCTCCTACTGAAAATGTAAATGTTCAGAAACACGTTACAAATATACATTTTATAAAAAGGGCAGAATAATTTCCTAAAGCAGCTGGGCATTCACTTAGCAAACGTACAACAGAGATCTATGGCACAGAGGAATAAGCCATATCGGACAATACTTGTAACTCGGATCAGTTCATTGTTAGTTTGTGGATGGGATTTAAATAAGAAAAATATAGAATATCGCCAGACTCATTTGAATCATGATTCCCTTGTCTATATGTTGTTTTTTTGAGTCATAGAGTGACTATCTATCAGGACTTGTTGGCTGTGGTGTCTTTTTTCACAAAAATCAACAAAACTACATCTACAGTCTCCTGCCTCTACGCGTGTCTGGTTTCTCATCTGCTACAGAGAGGAAAGCAACAAATTAAATTGCATTTTCCATTCAACTGTGTGTTGTGTATCATACTGACCACGTTAAAATGAGAAGCAGTGTGTACAAAAATTACATGCAAATAAATTACAATAAGAGTAACTTATTCCTATCACAGTGGTCATGAATCTCAAGATGACCGTGGAAGCCACTTTGAACCAAAATAACACACAAAGCAGTGAGACATCATAAGAAAGCTAATGAGCACTCTCACCTTGAAAAAGGAAAATGAAAAGTAGACTGGCGTCACATAACACCTGTGGGATGTGTCAGTTTAATGGATGTAACAGCAAGGAAAAAAACAACATTCAGATTCTACTTTTGGAGACTAACCTGTCAATGATGCCGCACATATCAATCTGCAAGTGGCTGTAGTTTCCCAGCAGCCTTTGTTGCACTTTGATGAGGTCAACAGGTTGGTTGTCTAGAGTCAAGAGACGCATACAGCCCTGAAAGACTTTAAAGGGGTTCCTGCACTCCTGACTGCTCTCCTGAGCAGGACAACCTAAGGATGGAAACACATGACAACACTCCATCAATGGTTGGGATGCATGGCAGCAGTAAACTCTGAGTCATTTATGTTTGTGCTGATTTAACAACTGATTGACTTCGATTGTACTGGGCAGCTTCCAGGTGTGAATGTGTGTAAATGAGCAGATACATAAAGATTAAAAAGGGGTTTAAACTTATTTGATATACTATATGGGGTTAAAACTCACATTGTTGGGTGTTAAAAGTAATCGTGATTTATTGTTGAACCCCAGTGTGAAATCCTCACTGAATGCCAGACTGCGAAGAACACTGAATATTTCTCATCTCAGACACAGATTGAGCATTTATGCCAACAAGACACTGGTGACACAGGATGACATAAAGGCCAACAGACACTTTAGCTGCCACAATCGTGTAGAAAATGGCCCCTCCAGGTTATTATTCACTATATTAGCCTCACAGCCTACTCTTAGCTTTTTCATTTTAAAAGAGAACACCATTTAGAAATCTATTGCAGGTTGATTTTCTTTCAAAGACTGCGACTAGCTGCTGTGAGGAGCCTCTCCAGAGAAAAACAGCGCTTCCCTCACTTCCCTCACCAGAGTTGCATGTCCACATTCAGTTAGGAAAAGTAGCAAATATCTTTGACTTGTTTGCGAGTGTTTTTGTTATCCACTCTGTTATCTTGGCCTGTGTGATGAAACTTGAAGCACACATTTTGGATTCTCTATTTTCCCCCCTTATTTGAGCCTTTAGCAGATGAAAACTTGAGGCAGCTGTCAGATGAAACCACTCTGTCACCGCAGCGTGTGAACAAGCTCCATGTCTTATCCATCAGTGATTCATGCTTGAGGTTGATCCTGGATGGTGGCATTCTGCAGCCAGATACAGTATTCCTGCTCCAGGCACTGCATCGCTCTAATTACAGATGGCCCATCAGGCACAGTTTGTCACCTCCCGGCAGAGGAGGGGGGAGGATGATGATGCGTGGTGGAAGTTTTCACAATCCATGTGAATTTAGACAGATGGTATTTGGTTTTACATGCTAATGAATGAGATGCATCTGTAGCTTCACTTTAAGATATAAAAATCACTGTGATTCACTTTTGCAGTCAAAATCAAGAGACAACGTGATGTGTCGTGGGTTAATATATGTATCTACAAGTGTACAAGAGTGTGTGTAGACTAGTTTGGTCATAATTTATAGTTGGAGAGAGATCATACCGCCTCTGCAGTTAAGTGTTGCTTAGCCAAGACAGGAGAAGAGAAAATAAGAGAGAGGAAAGCTCGATAAAAATTAAAAGAGGGGGTGACTGAAGAGAAAGAAATTCACTGAGCAAGGAAGAGCAAAGATGAAAAACTAAAACAGGGAGAAGGGATAAGAGAATACAGTGGAAGGAGAGAAGAAGGGCAGACTGAAGGAAAGTAAGTAACAGAGTAACAGGGAGGAAGGGCAGGGAGTGGAGGAGGGAACGGAGAGGGAGAGAATTAGCAGCTTTATGACTTCATCTCTCTCGCGGTGGCACTAAACCTCCAAAGGAGATCTGAAGATGATAATTATTACTTCCATGAGTACCTCCATGAATACTAGTCGATAATTTGCATGTCAGCAATTTTCCTCATCTTTCACGGCAAAAACTTTAAAATATTTGACATGAGAATGCTTTTAGTTGAAGAAACACACCATTTGGAAGCTGTCTGTAGCTGAAACTACAAGTGACATGGTGAATATTTGCCCTGATTTTTGACCAGAAGGCGATAGTTTCCTGATCAACATACAACTGATTGTTGGACATGGGGAAAATTCACAAAGTCATTCATGTTACAAGCAAATCAGCTCCCAGCAAAGAAAACATGTAAGCATACAATGTAATTTCATTCAAGGTAACTTGACTGAGCAAAGGTACTTTTATGTTGGTTAGTTATTGAACAGTCTAGTTATATTGAAACTCATTCATAAAGTATTGAACATTGTGAGATAGATGTCAAATTCACAACTAGAAAAAAAACATTCAGTGATTCACTTAACTTTGCAGACATGTTTTGCTACAGCTATAAAAAAGAAAAATAATAAACAAAGCTAAAAACAGTGCACATAATGCAGGTATTCTTACCACCAAAGAAGAGCTGACTATCTGTGAGAGGAAGCTGGATGCTGGTGTGAGCGGTGGCTCCTTCGTCTTTGTCCACTGTGATGCTCAGATGATCGTGTCTGGCGTTAAACTCCACAGAATGCCACTGACCATCACTCAGACCTGAGCCTAATAGTACACGCACACACAGACGCATAAAACATATCAGTAACATTTCATTTTAATATGACCTACAATTGGTTTTATTGTCTTTGCTGTCTGGTTTTGGCAGCAAATCAGGATTAAAAACTTATATTTTAGTTCCTGAAGATTGATGAGGGTGCTTCTGCTTTGTGAAATTTTATGAAGTAGTGGTTTAATTATGGGGTCAGATTAAAGAATACCTATAATTTTGAATGGCCAAGTCTGAAGAAATATGAAATCGCAAGTTTTTGAAGAGCAACATTGTGATGTGACTAAAACATCTGAATTCAAGATCCACTTGCAATTCTTTTTCCAAAGCTTCATGTCTCACATCTCATGGCCTCCCTTAGTGGATGTAGCTTGACATGGCTAGAAGGCCATAGTCCATATACAACCACCTGTTATCATGTGACTGAAGTTCCATACATAGGTCATGTGATGACAATTGAGCAAACTCCATGACATGTGAGAAAACTACCCACGGAGGAACACCGTGAGATAAAAGCTACTGTTACTACTGTTTTCAGTGTTAAGAATGGACGTTCACATTAAACATTTTGATTTGCTTTGCATTAAATAAAACCTCACACATAAAACTCTTCTGCTTCTGTTACGTCTGTGACATGAATCTAAACTATGTGAACATGTTATAACTTTGCTGCTCTTCAACTGAACAACACAATCAACAGATTTGCGCCTTTGTCTTAAAGGATCACTCCACCAATTTTACACATAAACTCACCTTGAGGAGTAAAACTGAGCCTTTATATAAAGTTATCTGATGTAAAAAAAATTACCTTTGAAGAATAAAAATGTATAACTGAAAGTCTGAAGATGTGGGCATTTACCTGCATTGAGCTCCAAACAAAATGACAATATTGGTTGCTTTATGGAAAATGTAGGATTCATTGTTTTTGGAGCTTCCCCATACTAATGGACTAAAAGTCAGGATATTTTTGCTTCTGTTGCTTCATGGAAGTATGATACTAAATCACTGCAGGACACCTTTAAATGGCAATGGTTTAACAAAGGTCGCAAGATCATGTTTGGACAAACCTGCGCTGAGCTCCAGCAGAGCCCTGCCAGCTTTATTGATCTGTAGATGGAGTCTGGTCTCACTCAGGTACAGCCAGACGATGACCTGCTGCTGCGGAAGGTTAAAGGTCAAGAGCAACCCCACCTTGTTCCATGTCCGGAACTGCAGAGCTATGGAGACGAACCCTGATGACCACGATGTCAGTCCCGGCAACTGGAGGAAGCTGTGGGAGTCGGTGAACGTCACACCAACTGAAACTGGCTCAGCACAAGAAAAGGTCACATTGCCCTGAGAAAGAGAGGAAGGTAGGGAGAGAGAAATGATTATAAAAGAGATAATAAGACATGAATATTCAGTCGTTGCAGAGGCTGACTTGGTTTGACTTGGTGTCCCTGAGGTCACATCAGCAGCTCTCTGAAAAAGGACACCTGTATTACCATACTGATATTTGCTGAATAGCGAAAATAATTGTCTATGTAGAAAACCTGAAGCATCAGGGTCACACAGCTTTTGCACCCCATTTCAGTATTGCCTCACATCTTCTAATCCGAGCACGACATCACAAAATACAACTGATACAACAAATAAACTGATATCAGACTAGAATAATTATTTTCAGAAATGATCCAGATGTTCAGAGGCATTTCAACAGCACATTACCAAAACTATAACCCATTAGTACTTAGCAGATACTCAGCAGGATGGATATGTGATATAGTTAGTGTTAATTGACTGTATCAAATATTAATTGATGTATACAGATAAGTCAATTTAATAAATATTTACATCACATAAACTTTGATAACTAATGTTCGTCAAACAGTGCTTTTCTCTCTCTCTGTCTCTCTCGCTCCTCCCTGTCTCCTTCTTTCCTCACTTCTCTTCAATTTTAATTCTCCACCTCTTTTCTTTTTCCTAATTTCTTTTTCTTCTCGTCTTCTCTACTTTCCTTCTCTATTTCTTTTTTTTTTTGCTTTGGGCTTTGTAAAATGTGGATGTGATGACATTGGTGATTATAATGAGGGAGACCGTAATGATGTTGGTGATGATGACGGGCATAAAAATGAAGAGGATCATGATGCAGATGATGAAAATAATGATGATAATGATAATAATCATGAAAATGACCTTCAGCATAATAATGACATTGATGCTAAAAGGGAAGAAGAGGAGGAATGAGTAGGAGAAAGAGCACATAAGAGTGTGAAGTCAACAAAAGTGATCAACTTGTAATGTTCCTTATCATGGCAGCATTTGATTATCGCGCTAATCAAAGACGTTAACAACTGAGAAGGTACCGGACGAATATTAATTATCGACATTATAAGAGATAGCCAAGGCTACACTTGGGCTTTACTAGGATCATCATGTGAAGTCACTAAAGTTTTAGCAAAAGTAACTTCATGTCTTGACTGCTACTCTGTATTAGACAACAACTTTAAATAACCTTGAAGTCACCCACACAAACACACTCAAAGGTTTCATGTGTACAGAGCTGCTTGAAAGTTTGTGAACCCTTTAGAATTTTCTCTATTTCTGCAAAAATATGACCGAAAACGTGATCAGATTTCCATCCAAGTCCTAAAACTAGATAAAGTAAACCCAATTAAACAAATGAGACAAAAACATTAAACTTATTCATTTATTTTTTTGAGGAAAATGATCCAATCTTACATATTTGTGTGAGACAAAAGTATTTGAACCCTTGCTTTCAGTAACTGGTGTGACCCTCTTTTGCAGCAATAACTTCAACCAAACATTTTCAGTAACTGTTTATCAGCCCTGCACATCAGCTTGGAGGGACTTTAGCTCATTCCTCCTTACAGAACAGTCTCAACTCAGGGATGTTGGTGGGCTTCTTTGCATGAACTGCCCGCTTCAGGTCCTTCCACAGCATTTCTATAGGATTAAGGTCAGGACTTTGACTCGGCCATTCAAAAACAATAACTTTCTTTTACTTTAACCATTCTTTGGTAGAGCGACTTGTGTGTTTAGGGTTGTTGTCTTACTGCATGACCCATTTTCTGTTGAGCTTCAGTTCACAGATGGATACCTTGACATTTTCCTGTAGAATTTGCTGGTGCAACTCAGAACTCATAGCTCCATCAGTGATTGCAAGCTGTCCTGGTCCAGAGGCAGCAAAGCAGCCCAAACCATGATACTACCCCTACCATGTTTCACAGATGGGTTAAGGTTCTTATGCTGGAATGCAGTGTTTGCTCATCGGCAAACATAATGCTTCTCATTCAAGCTGAAAAGTTCGATTTTGGTCTCATCTATCCACAGAACATTTTTCCAATCACCTTTTGGCTTATCCATGTGGTCTTGAGCAAACCGTAGATGGCAGCAATGTTATCTTCGGACAAAGTGGCTTTTTTCTTGCAACTCTGCCATGCACGCCATTGATGTTCAATGTTCTCCTGATGGTGGACTCATGAACATTGACTGTAGCCGCTGCAAGAGAGACCTTTAGTTTCCTAGACATTACCCTGGGGTCCCTCATGACCTCACAGCTATTACACACCCTGCTCTTGGTATGATCTTTGTTGTTTGACCACCCTCTGGGGAAGGTAACAATGGTGTTGGATGTCTTCCATTTGTACATGATCTGCCTGACAGTCGATTGGTGGAGTCCAAACTCTTTTGAAGTGGTTTTGTAACCCTTTCCAGCATGGTGAGTATCAGCAATTCTTCTTCTAAGATCCTCAGAAATCTCCTTTGTTTGAGCCATGACGCACTTCCACAAACCTGTGTTGTGAAGCTCAGACTTTGATAGTGAAGATCCAGATTTCTCTTCTTTAAATAAGACAGGGCCTCCCTGACTCACACTTGATTGTCATTCCATTGATCGAAACACCTGACTCTAATTTCCCCTTCAAATGAACTGATAATCCTAGAGGTTCACATATTTTGCCACACATAAGTATGTAACATTGGATCATTTTCCCCAATAAATAAACAAATTTGGTGTAAGGTTTTCATCTCATTTGTTTAGTTGATGTCTCTTTACTTAGTTTTAGGACTTGAATGGAAATCTGATCACATTTTATGTCATATTTATGTAGAAATAGAGCAAATTCAAAAGGGTTCACAAACTTTCAAGCAGCACTATATATATCATTGCTAAACTGAATAATATGAAGTCAAAATGTATAAGAATCCTACATCTGAACGTTTGTGCCCTTTTCACAATTAGTCAGTAAATATACATGCATATAATTACAGATCTACAGCATCACTGTGAACAACAACAACAAGCCAAAGCATATAAAGTAATTGTAGAGGCCAGATTCATATCTCACACTGCACCATAGCTGCACTTTAACTTCTATTCTCTGGTTTTATCTGTCTTATTCTATTTATCTTATAATAAATTATAGCCTATTATTTTCTATTTTATTTAACTCCTTTAAATACTATTTAAATGTGTCTTTTATAACGTCTTGTGTGTCTTTTACATTTTGTCTCAATGCCTTTTATGTTTTATATAAATCACTTTGCCTTGTTGGTGAAGGGTGCTTTACAAGAAATTTTTCTGGTAGAGTAAAATAAAAAAGTAATTTCCAACCATGGGTACAGACCTCCCAAGTAGTTACAAGATGAATTTGAGTGGTCGTGAGATGATTAAGCACTTGAAAATCAACTCTGTGCTTTTTGCTTTTGAAATACTGGATCATTTTATTTCTTCATGACTAAAAACCATTAAAAGAAACAATCTGGAGGTTAAACATCACTTGAACTGTCCATAGCAGCTCACACATACCTGTAATAAGGGGTTGTGAATAGGAAATATTTTGCTATAAAGGGTCACAAGCCAAAAAATTTGGATTCACTGGTCTATGTGTGTAGTTCCTCCATTGTAAACCAACATATCTCCACAGTCACCCATTTGTCCCATTGATGAACTCTGAAAGGAAAATTAATATAATGATGCTCCAAAGACGATGAAACACAATAACTTACCACCACAGTGACCTGGGGGTTGTTCTGTTTAGCTAGGTCTATCAGGTTGAGGTCATTGTACAGCAGGTTTTCCAGGCAGCCATGGAAGTTCCTGTTGGACAGGATTGGTTTCTGAAGTCCATGGCTTTGGACAGCTCCCAGACATAGCTGCATACGAAAAAAAAAACACCCATATTGTAATAAAACTACAGTACAAAATACAGTTACTGCCTCAAAGGTTGCCTTAAAAAGTTTGCTTGTTGCATGTCATCCTCCTCTGTTTCCCTGCATTTCCTGTTTGCATCTTGTCTGTCACTTTCAAATAAAGGAAGAAGCCATAAATATCTATAAAAAGTTTGTTTTTTTCATCCTTCACTGAGCATGCAGCTGTGGTCTGCAGTCATGCTTCACTAGAGTATACCTAAATGCACAACTTCTGTCTCAGTCAAGTTTATCTTTTCAGTCAAGTTAGTTATGATTTGCTGATTTGCGCAGATATTTTGTCAGGATAATTGGCTGTCTCGAGGCTGGTGTTTGGTTTATTTAATGAGAAAGTAGACGTTCAAGTGGCATGCCTGGGAGCCAATCAATAAACTATAAAAGGAATATTCAGACTGTTGAACAAGTTGCTGGCGGCTGGAGAAGTGGATTATGCTGCAGGAGTGGTTTCATGAATTTCTGTGGTTTTAATAAATTTTTACATCCTAAAAACTGGTCACTATTGGAAACCATTATAACCAGCATGAACTCAAGCTGATCATAGGTGCCACTTTCCTTAAAGGAAACTGCAAACTTGTGTAGCCACTATTCAAGTATAAAGAGGATGAGTGTTTTATGCCTAAAACCAGGCTGGAAACCACTTTCTCTCACCTGGTGAATGTCCCAGTGGCTGAGCTCTGCTGGTATGTGAACTTGCTGTGTGTTTTTATCCACGACGAGGTTCAGATGAGTGCTGAGCCGCTCCAGCTTTACACGGTGCCAGTGCTGGTCGTCCAGTAGACTTCCCAGAGAAACAAGAAGCTGGCCGCCGGAGGGTGAAGTCACACCTGCAATATGGAAGGATGGGGGAGGAGGAGGAGGAGAAGAAGTAGTAGGAGGAGGAGGAGGTGAGGATGTGAAAAACAATCAATTATGTTTTCATGATGGTGCCTTTTTGATAGCAGAGCAGTGGCTGCAGTTAATGTGGAAACCCTCTTATGTGCACTTCCTACTCAGAAACTTTGATTTCTCTCTAATGAGGTGTACTGCCTAAGAAATGCAGTAAAAAAAACACTTCAAGGTCAGCATTAGGTGTGTCCTCTTCCATAATGCATTTTAACAAGGACAAACATTCTTGAAGAAATCTGATTAAAATGCGTCTTATTTCTGGCAGCAGGAAAACCTGAAGGAAGGTTCACATTTGATTTATCAAAATAAGAAGAAGTGGAATATTTTCATCTTTGTTTCAAACAGAGAGCAGGTCACCGAAGTCACCCTCTCTCATTAGAGTCATCATATCTGTATGGTGGCAGGGAGGAGGACTGAGCACAATAAATGATGATGCTGCAAAATGATAGCAGGACATAATTAATGACAGACCCAACAGCAGGTCCAAATCGGTAGATCCATCTCTGCATCCCCTAACGTGTTGGGGATGCAGCAGAAAAGAGTTTCTGCTGACGAAAGGAGCTACACAACAGGAGGAGAGATTTACACGCACTCATTAATTATATAGATAGAAAAAGCGTCAACTTCTCTACAAATACTAAGTCAATTTTTTTCTGAGTCATTATGGTCTCAATCGCTAAATTCAGACCTCTAATAAGTGTGCTAGTGGTCATTTTAACAATAATTGCTCAGTTGATAAGATTTGAAAACTTATAGCAGCTTTAATGTCTGCCATGTGGACACTGACTGACAGCTGTGATTGACATTTCACTTGCCTGCTGCTCTCCCCGGCTCCGGGGATTTCGTGTTGAGTCAGATTATTGTCGCAATATTACAGTAAAAGTGTTCCCAGCTAGCGTTATCTTCAGCCTGAGGTAGCGGGGTGTGTTTTTACAGAGTCTAAAAGGCAACAACTAACCCCGTACTCTTTATTTGGAAGGTCCTGGATCCAAACAGAAAAAATGGCGCTGATTATAAGCAGCAACTTGGGGCTTCAAACCTAAATGTAAGCTCCGTACTTAATGCACTGACGTGACAGTGGTGTCAATGACAGTATTTCTTAAAAATGTAGATCTATTCCTTTAATGATTTGGCCATTTAATGAGATGCAAGAAGACTGAGGGCAAATAAATATATAAACACTTAACTGACTTTCATTCATAAAAACTCTTTCTCCTTCTCTTACTCTCTGTCAGTCTTTATTTCCCTCCTCTCCTTGGATGCATGCTTGTGAGGAGAGAAGTTCAGTCTGAGTGCATTTCAAACTTGCCGCCATCTTTATTGTCCAGCTGGAAATAACACAGGTGCGCTACACTGCAATAACTGCTTGATTTATCCACACTGAGTTGACTAATATTGAATGTTCTAAGGAGTCCAGGCTGAGCGCTAGTTTCCACTTTCTATCGTTCCAGACAGCTCCCTGAGGCAATATCTGCTAATCATATTCTGTTTGCTATTCCATTACGGCTCCTCACTCAAGCTCTAAATCTATTTATGAAGGACGGCAATGACAGGTCTTATCAGGAGACAGACTGTTGTTTCAATTGTTTTAGCATTTCACTGCCACTTGGCACTAGCGTTTGAAATACAGCTTGACTGTAAAAATAATGTACTTTCTCTAAACGTATTTCAAGCTTTAGTCACAGTTGGGAATTGAGTTGTTATCATAAAACAAACTGGAAAAAAAGAAAGATATGGCACAGTGGTATTCTTGCAACAGTTTCACTCCTGTCTCAGGTCTCTCTTTCTGTTTCTAATCAGTTTAATGAATGAAACTCTATTAGCATGATGTTTTGATTAAAAACACATTGCCAAAGTGAATATTAACAGAGTAAAGTACTGAATACATTTGGTGGTGTTCTGCACTATAGAATGAAACAACTAGCAACTCATATCATTTGACACTTGATGACAAAAACTATGATTTGATAACTGAAAAAAAAATAATAAGCTCTTCTCTTGGAAGTGATGGGAAGACTGGAATTTTTGAGTTACTTTGAGGAAAAGATCATCTCTGATTTTTTCATATTTTGGGGATCTAAGTAAATTCTGTCTCCACTTCTTCTGTTTTTCTCAGCCTAACCATTGTTTTATGTGGGGGCCTATTTCAATAGCCATCCTGTGATTAATAAGTCTGAATTTAGTTAAATGTTGTCATTGCACAATCTGTCTAAATATAAGTAAAACTGCTGAAACTCAACGCTGTAACAAACATGTTTTGGAGGAAACATAATGCCACCCGAATTACATTTTCTGTCACCATAATGAGAAAATATTGCTAATTAATGTATCTTGTATTAACATATTTTCAGTGACAACATGTATAATTATCCAATCTTGCAGTAGCTTCAATATCCACCCGTAGTGACTACAGCATTAAGCTTTTTCATGGTTCTGTTTAGGTGCTGGCAGCACCTAGCAGTGGTTAAGGATGGGGAAAGATTGTGGTCTTGGTTTAATACAGAAAAAAGGCTTTTGTTGCCTAAACCGAACCACAGACAAGACTCGGGATGCCAGCTTGGTTCTTTAGAGTCCTGTGTTTTGTACGCTTGCCATCCGCCCTGACGTCCTCCCTATGACTGCGGTGAGGTATATACAAATGTATTGCTTCTTTCATTGGGAAAAATGGTGCCTATGAACATAATCCAGGCAGCGACTATGTTTGCTAACGTGATTGGGAAAACAATTTAGTAGTAAAGAAACATAATTTCAAGAGACAGTGTTGTTAAATTATATAAAGGATGAAATACTTCTCATGTGATTTGGGATTTTATTCCAAATTTTAGTACCTGTATATGTACAGAAAAAGGGATCTTAAGCTATACTGTTCATTTGTGATGGCTCTGGTTATTCGCCCTAGTCTTGCAGAGTTAGTCTTGTAAAACATTGTGAGACAGAAGAAGGTTATTCTGTGCAATTATGGAAATTCAAAGCATTAGATTGCAAAGCACTACACAGTGATGAGTTTAGTGAGAAAGTTTAAGATTACATTTTCCAAACTCTATTGTAGATTCTTGTTTTTGGTTCAATAAGTTCTGCGTTGGAAAGAGACCAAGGTGGAAAACAGTAGCAAGTTCCTGAATGTGTAACTGCATGAAAGTATGTATTTTATCTAGCTTCATTGTTTTACTTTGAAACACGTATTGTATTGTTGCTGCACAGAGGGAATCAGCAGTAAAAAACCTATTATTCAGTAGGGGCATGCAATACAATAGGAGTCCCATGGCTATCTTAGCAGTTTCAGGCTGAAAATATAGAGGCTGCTGACTAAAAGTCTTATGAGGCCGTTTACAACAGACACTCCTGGAGGCGCACTGTAAATCACTGTAGACAAAGTGGAATAAAGTAAGTAAATGCAACAGTAATCACCACAATTCATAGTCTTCTATTTTCTCTGCCAACTGGCACGCTTTGTCCAGAGAGCTTCATCTCTTTGTATGGTAACAGCATACTGCAGATGCCTGGGGGAGGAGCTGATCGTAGCTTTTGTTGCTCTGTACGATTAGTGAAAAACCTTTGAGATTGTGGTGATGTTTTGTTATTGTAAAAGCTGAAATAGTCTGTTCTTTATGGAACCAAAACATAGCCAGCAACCACAAACCAGTGACAGCAGGTCCTTATTATTGAGAATACAGTGAAAAGACAGGCTTTCACTTAACATGCAGCATTGCCCTGCACGCCTCTCTGATGCCATCCTAATTTAGTCAGCAACACTTAACACCATTTGTCCAAAACGCACTGGAGCAGGACACACCAGCCCTCGGTGTATTTACTGCTGTGTATTACAGCTTCCCAGTGACAGCTCAGAATTGAACTGAATTATGAAGCAGTGGACTACATTACAGCAAACTGACATTTTGATAAATGTAAAGCAGAGAGGAAATGAGATGGTTTTGGATAGCGGACATAAATCTTAATGAGCCAGCCAATTTATTCCAACTGCTTGGGCAGCTACAGGCAGATAGAGAGGACCTAAATGTCTCACCGCTGTATTTATCTGTTTGTTTGCCTGTCTGTCTGTCTGTCTGCTTCCGCCCATTGGTCTGCCTGTTATATACAATCGTCAATTTATGCTAACTGATATTTCACTGTGTCTGACAAAAACAAACACATCTGCTGTTCCTGAGCTCTTTATGCATGCATTTTATAATGCTCAATGCCCAGTTTTAGCCATTAGTTTCTCTGTGTCACAGCCAGTTTCTTTTCCTCATAATGCAACATGCATCAATGTTAGAGAGAGAGGCCCGGGACTGAGAGGATCAGGTTGCCAAATGGGAGAGATAAGTATGAAGAGCCTCAGAGAATCTCTCGAACTCTGGAGATAATACATCTAAATCTTTAGGTTTTTTTCTCTTGTCTTCTCTTGTCTTCTCTTGTCTTCTCTTCTCCTGACTCTTGAGCCCACAGCTGATGGTGGAGGAGCATGCTGTGGCTCAGAGTGGATGCTCCTAGCTATTGATCCAAATTACACTGTCTGCAGACTGTAAACTCACGGGAGAGAGCAGGAGGGAGGGAGCATGCAATTGAAAAAGGCAAATAATCGCCTCTGAAAAAAAAAAATCCAGCAGGGGCAGAATTGGGGCAACATATGAGAGAGGCAGTGATAAATAACAATGGAGAGAGAGGGGAAAATAGAAAAGGCAGAAAAAGAAAGGGGGGCAGGCATGTAAGGGAACAAAGAGAGCCAGAGAAAGAAAGAGAGAAAAGAGAGTTATGAGGCAGGAGGCAGTGACAGCGCTGTGATTGAGGCACACAATGTTTTTGTTTGGTTTTTTTTCTTCAGTGTTGTCTGTATCGCTGGATTATCATAGCTCAATCTAACCTCTGCTCCTTTACAAGAACAGGCCATGTTTATTTTTGTCCTCTGCTACTTGTAGTTCTTTGAGTAGCTTGTTGACTATCAGCTCTGGTCTTGCAGGGAGATGTGACAGACGTCACTCAGGGAGCTGGTGTCAGACTGATGGCTTGTGCAGATGACACCTCTCTACAGCTGACATATACTAGACAAAACCACCAGGGAATTATTTCTCCTCCACCTCATCCCTATGAGTGAGATTCTGTTTTCATTGTAGGACTGTTGAGAGGGAGTGACAGCAGGGGGGTTTAGACAAGTGTGAATGATGGAGGGGAGCAGAGAAAGGTATAAACTAGTGATGAAAATACGGAATTAGGACGCTCAGCAAGATCTGCTTCTTTTTCATGGGAAAAATACCTGAGATTATAGGAACCTGGGATTTTCCATGTGCATGCTTGTGTGTTTGTGTACACCTGTGTGGTTACATATTAAATACTATTGTACAGTACAGTACAGTATATGTACATTAATAAGAGGAAGAGGCATTCATCAAACAATGCTAGCAATATAACTTCTATGCTGCTGTGGTTCCTTTGAAGTACGTTTCATGGTCACTTCAGCTGAAGTGACCATGAAAGTCATGAAGCTAATATGAGGTTTCAGATGTCCAAATTAGTCAAATCAAGTCAATATCTTCCACAGTTACTCTCTTTTTAGTGCCATCCTGCCAGTGCAGTGACACTTTTTTTACTAGAAATACTGTAACTGTAAGATCCCAACTTTATTTGACAAACTCATACCTCACACTATCTTCACACAACCTTTTACATTTTTACTCAAAGTGAGGAAGGTGGATTTTTTCCCCCATCACTTACATTGTAAATGCATTTGGAGGGGATCTTCTAATGGTCAATATGAGAAGGAGGAATGATTACTACAAGCAAAACCTGTTTCAATGTTCATTCGGGCATCTGATTATTGTTTTAAGACAGACTTGAAATATTTGAACCTGTCCTTTTATGAAATTAATCTATCCAAGCAGTTCAACTAATGGCATGCAGACATGCAGGCCTCCATCCCTAAACTAGAGTGCAGAATGGCATTCAACAGGTGGAGCATTGCTTGATACATAGCCTGAACGTTAAAACTAAACATCCAAGAGGAACTGTGCCCCTGCCTCAAATCACCAAAACAACACACCGAAATGACTGCAAGGGATGGATTTCCCCTCAGCTTTGCACTATTGACATAAACTTTAATCTTTCCACTATCCACCTTGTGAAATGGAAGCCCAATACAAATATTAAATGATATTTTGACCTCCTGTGCTGACATAAATCTGTTACCCTCTGACAGATGACACCATTTTCCAACCCAGACCCAGCTTAAACTGCCTTTGAATCCTCATCTTACCCAAGCAAAGAGCAGATACTCAACTTCCTTATACGTACATTGTATCTGCTTAGGCTAAACTGCATCGGCTGGCCCTGCTGGCTTGATAGGCAGTCTCATCTGAATGCCACGACCTGCTCAGCTGTCCAGCCACCATCACTGTTTATCTTGTTCCACCAGTCTTATAAATAAACTTTAATTAGCAATGTCTCTGGAATCAGAAACACATGCATCATTTCCATTGGCCTGTTTTAAAAAGAGAAAGTTAAGATAAGAGGATATTCTGAAAAACAGAGCATCACGATTCTCGAGTTGTTTGTCCTCATAAAAGACAGCAGGAAAAAATAACATCAGAAAATTTGGATAAATTCCATTTTATGATTTAAGTGTCCAAAGTATTTTCAAATCCAAATGTATTTAGAACAAGAAAACCTGTTTTACCCAGAAAAAAGTGATATATTCCTGGGAAATAATCACAGATAAAATCTTAAGGAAACCTTCAACCCTAAATGAAGGACAGAAAAGAATGAGTAATCCAGAAGCCAGATGGCATGGCTGATGAGAGGTTTGCCATATGGTGAAAATACGATGGTCTGGCAGTCCAACAACACCTCAGGTTTAACCTTGTTTACAGCTACACACACACACACATACACGCACACATTTCCTCCCATAGTCTCTACAGTGCTCCACTCTGTGCAGGTGGAGACCATGGATCATGTAGTACTGTGCTTGCCCACTGTGCTCCACAGAGTTCATCCTTAACACGTGTTGCTTCCATCCATCATAGATTAAAAGAGAGAGAATATGAGAGAAGGGTTTCAAGCTGTGAGAGAAACAGAGCGATACGGAGAGAGAGAGATGTAGATGGAAGAGAAAGTGATGAAAAAGAAACAGAGAGAAGAAAAAGACGACAGATGACTCTGTCCTCCTTCACAATCAACAGCGTGTCTAATTCTTTGTATTGACCTGTAACTGCATGCCGGCAATAGTGACACACACCAATTCCCCAAGTTTCTCCAAAGTCTGATTAGTTTTGTTTGACATATGGATAAATAAACACTACAATGAGCTAATCAGCATATGCAGAAAGAAGCACAATTCACCCGAGTATCCTCAAAATTGGATCAGTGGTATCTTAAAAATCACATCTGACAAACGCGAGCAAACCAGCAGATGGGTGGAGACTGATTTGAAGCTCCCTCCATTTCATTGTGGGGACGAAAATGTGCTAGATATTAAATTCCTCATATAGAGACGGGATGGTGGAGGCTCTGGAGCCTGAGTGAGTGCATAATTATGCCGTACGACTTAAGCGTTTTAGGCGTTTCGCTGACATTTAATCAGAGCAATGAATAATGAAAGAACAAATACATACAGCGGCAAAGTTTGCCAGCGAAGTTGCCCAAAAGAACTTCCAAAATACTTAATTAAATTCAAATATCCAGAATTTCCAGCCGCCCTAAAGTAGTTGTTTTTAATCTGTGTCCTCAGGAAGTGAACTACTACTCCCAGGTGGAAAGTAGTCCCTGATTATAATATGTCAAGAATGAAAACCAGCAGTACTTAAAGGGGATGTATCATGCACATTTCCAGGTCTATATTTATATTCTGGGACTCTACTAGAATATCTTTTTCATTATTTACATTAAAAAAACTCCTTATTTATCTTATACTAACCCTTTATGCAGCCCCTCAGTTCAGCCTCTGTCTCAAACAGGCTGTTTTAGCTCCTGTCTCTTTAAGGCCCGCCTCCTGATGAGCCCACTCTGTTCTGATTGGTTATCCTCCAGAAGCCGTGTCTCAGCTGACTTCCAGCGGCTCAGGAGGCAACGTAAACAAACAGTGGTAGCAGGATTTCACTTCTTTTTCTTGTTCTTTCCTCGAAATGGAAACTTTTCACATTTTAGAGCCAAAATCCAAATCAAAAATACACAAACAAACCGTGGAACAACCTTAGTAACAACCTTAGCAACAAAGGCTACAGACGCTTGTGGTGTTATGGTTCATAAATCTTCTCAAATCAACTACATTATGTCATCATAGCATCAGATATCATGTAGAGAGAATGAATTAAGATTAGAGCTGCAACGACTAGCTGAATCATTAATCAGTTAATCAACAGAAAATGAATCACCAACTGTTGTGAGTATAGATTAATTGTTTTGAGTCATTTTTAAGAAAAATTGTCCAGATGCTCTGATTTCAGCTTCTCAATT
Organism: Thunnus maccoyii; assembly: GCF_910596095.1. NCBI lineage: Eukaryota > Metazoa > Chordata > Actinopteri > Scombriformes > Scombridae > Thunnus > Thunnus maccoyii. Next base: position 27,215,496 of record NC_056539.1, on the reverse strand, counting down.
GTGGTATTTTTTATCTTTTTAATTTGGTATGTCTGGTACATTTAGTCCTCTATGACAGTAAAATTAATACCTCGACTGTTGGAGGTGACAAAAGACGTGGACATCACCTTGGGCTTTGGAAAACAGCAATCAACATTTTTCAGCTTTTTTTTCACCAAGTAACAGACAGATTAAGGGATAATAATCGTTAGTTGCAGCCCTTATGAAAATCAATCCAGACACTCTCTAATCTAATTTAATCTCACCAAAACCAGAAAACCTTGTTTGATATTTACTTCATCTTTCACCACGTATTTAAGTACTGAATGAGAATAAATGACAGAAGTTATAATGTTAGAGATGCCACATGTGCTGCAAGTTTGATGACATTCACATACATCCTTATACATACATCAATTATGGACTTTGTGTTCAGCGATGTTTGTGTGGAATACAGTAGCACAATACTATCATGAAATATGTGAAATAATGTTATACCTTTTTGGTGATAGAGAAGCAGCCTTCCTTTCTCCAACACCAGAGTGAGGCTGTGATCCCTCCGTCCCTCTGCATGGAACAGTGTCCCAGAGTTCTTCAGGGTTTTAAACTTCAGAGAAATGATCTCCATGGCTGTTCGGCTCGGCAGCACACTCAGCCTGTAGACCAGGCTGCTGCTGCCATCAAAGTTTGCCACGTCAGAAGCTACAGAACAACACAGAGTAGGTGACATTCAGTTTTGGATGTTTATAATTCATCAAACTGAAGTTTGTTGATTGTGGAGGAATTTGTCATGTGTCCATTTTTTTCAATTCTTACTGAACACCATACTGAAACAACGTCTGTTATGGCTGTGGCTGTACTCCTGCAGATTCCCCTGTGTTTCTTGTGTTTACTCCTCCTCTTTGTTTCTAGTGCTCCCCTGTCTGTCTGTATGTGTGTGTGTGTGTGTGTGTGTGTGTCTGTGTGGGCATGGACGTGGCTCCCCATCCTCACTCCCGGCTCCCTGCTTCACCTGCCTTCAATTGACTCATCTTCTCCCTCAGTAAACACACTTGCCATCCATCATCTCATCTCCCCTCCAGCATATCAACCCCTGTTTCTTCACCCACTCTTTGCCAGTTTGTTGTTTCAACCTCAGTGGTAGTTATTTGTTTCCAGGCCAGCTTAGTCAGTAAAATCCTTGTGTTGATGTTGCTATTGAATGCTAACCTGTATTTCTTGTGTACCAGGATCATCTCATTCCTGCCTGCCATCCTGGCTGTCTGCCAGCCGCCTCCTAGCTTCCAAGCTACCCCTCAGCTTCCCCTCATTCTCGCTCACAGCCACGCACCTCCATTCCCCATCTCTCCAACTGCTGCCGCCTGGATCCCTTTCCCCATCATCACTCCAGGCCCAGAACTGTCCTGCAATAAAACTTTTTCCTTAACCAACATCACACTGTCCTTGTCCTGTGTTTGGGTCCCTCCTGAGTTCACAACAGAACAATCTGGCCAACATGGACCTACTGGACACAAACAATCTCCACCAGGTTCTCGCCAACCAAGGCCATGGCTCGTAGGCCATCACCATCAGGTTCTCTGAGAAGATTGATATCATTTGCATGTCTGTGCATTAGGTGCGGAGCTGGATCCAGGACATGATTAGCCTAGCTTAGCATAAAGACTGGAAACAAAGGGAAACAGCTAGCCTTTCTCGATCCAAAAATCTAAGATACATGTTGCAACACCTTAAAACTCACTAATTAACTATCACATATCTTGTTTAGTAAATCTGTACACAACCGTAATGTAAAAATGACAATTTCTGATATTAGATGTTGCCAGGTTTGGTATCATAATGCCTACACAGAAACATGCACCGTAGCTATGACTTTGTAAAGAGCCAGCTACCTTCTGTTTTCCCCCTGCCTCTAACCTAGGCTAACCCCACCATGACTCCACATCTGTGCCAAGCACACAGACATAAGATTTATTTATTTTTCAATCTCACTCTTAGAAATAAAGCTAATCGTTTATATGACAGTTTTTGTTACACATCAAAATAAATGATAACAAATATTAGATTTTTACAAGTAAAAGATCTTCAGTCTATATTACTATATCACTGTCTTAATCATGTAAAATAATGAATATTATTAACATTTAATAATATAATAAACATAATCATGTAAATAAGCCCATAAAGGCCAATTAATTCAAAATCAAGATTCTTAACGTTTATACCTTCATCTGAGCAGACATCTCATGGTTTTTGAAGTGTATGAGCTAAAACTGTCACAGAAAGAACACTTACTATATCGACATCCATATATTTCCAGTCTAAGTCCAATCCTCCCAGTAGGGTTCCAGTCCAGAGGGATCAGGCGGAGGTAGCGAGCTATCACCGGCTGTTCAAGTTTGTACTGGACCACAGTGTCAGCATTACTGTTACCTGAAAAAGCCTGGAACAACAGAGCAACACATTAGTTCGCCTCATCTTTACTTCCAACTATCCTTGTTGCGCTGGATGCTGCAACAGTAAAGGTGTACAGCTCTGACAGAAAACTTTGTAATAATTTGTAATAAACAGTTCCTCCAGCAAGGACACAGAATCCTCTTTTGTACTTTGATGCTCATAATCAAGCTGTCTATTACGTGAACATATTATCTTTTGAAGTCTTACGGCCAATCTAGAGGCAAAAAGTTACCTTTTAACTTACACTAGATAAAAAGTAAGCTATGCAGCATTTTTAAAGGGGACCTATTATGCTTTTCCTTATTTCCAGTCATATATATAGTGTTACAATGTTGGATGTTCATATTAAACATGGCTAAAGTATCAAATAATGAGGTAAACGTATGTAGAAGTGAGCAAAAAGCAACGGCTTCAGATTGCTCTGAACGATCAGTTTCCAACGTTTTTTTCTACTTTCAAACCAAGCTTACACCAGGTCATGATGGATTTCTTTATATGCTCATCTGCTCCACTTACAGTGCACAAGTTCACTGCTCCACTCTGCTAACATTATAGTGTTTTTCCATTGTTTTAGGGGTAGTCACTCTAAGCCATGACTCAAGTTGAGCTGGCACACTGTGAGTGTTTTTCCATTACACAGCAGGCAAAGTAAAATAAGTAGTTTATCTGTTGGATGTGTGCTGGTTGTCTGCAGCTCTTCATCAAACATCATCATCACTGTGGCTGTTTCTGCTTGTACTATTCCTCCCTGCATTACTTCTGACTGATCCGCTGAACAAAGAGCTCTAAATATCTTAATGTGTTGTTGTGTTGTTAGCGCTGCTAACGAAGCTCAGCTAATTCAGTGAGGAACATGTTTCATTTCCTGTAAATTCTTCACAACAAAAGTCTCCTGTCATTTAATCATTTAAATGCTATTTAATCATTTAATATGAAGCAATAAAGCAGGAAATGTGTTTTCATCGGTGGTAACTCAACACGACTCTGATACGGCTGCCCCTCGGGAGGCTTTTGGAAAGCTGGCCAGTCACAACAGAGTGGGCTCATCAGGAGGGGAACTGAGGGACTGCATAAAGGGCCAGTATAAGATAAGTAAGGATTCCTTTTTGAAGTGTGAATCATGCAAAGCTACTCTAGTGGAGTCCCAGAATAAAAATATAGAGCTGTAAATGAGCATAATAGGTCCCCTTTGATCTAAGTGTCTTCAAAAGCAGCACTAGTCCTGGTTGGAGTTTATAGCAGAGTGTAGAGAAAAACTCTCACCAACCTTCCTGATCCTGAAACAGACTTTCTGCATTTTCAAGCTGTGAGCTCACAGAGGCCATTGATCCTAACTGCTGATAATGTCTCTCCCTCTCTATGTCCACTGATCAATAACCCTGGGACCTATTCTGTCTCCGTACCAAAAGACTAATGGCTTCTATTTTCCCAATCAGCTGCCTGTGGGAATCCAGGGGGATTCTCTGGCTGACAGGCACACACAGAGCAACACTTGCATTAACATCAATAAGGGAAAAAAATTACCAAGCAGCATTTGTGGTTGTGTGTTGATGTGTTCAAGTGCATGTGCTGTCCTCCCTACTTGTGAAGCTGAGTGTATGACATTGCATGTGTGTGTGTGTGTGTCTGCTGAGTGTGTACTGATGTGGCTACGTGAGTGAAATTGGCTTCCCTGGTGCTGCATAATTGTGATCTCAGTGTCATCTTCAGCGCTTTGAAGGGCTGAGCCAACTGGGCAGCAGAGCATTAAGCTCAACAAATGGCTCAGTTTCCTGCTGAAGAGGCTGAGAAGAGCCGCATCTCATTTACTTGCTGATCATCTTTTGAAATATGAGTAGCCTCTGACAAGCCATCAGTCAAAGAAGGTAAGAGAAGAAAGAGAGAGGAATGAGAACGAATCAGAGAGCAACAGTGGTGGAAGAAGTATTCAGATCCTTTTCTTAAGTGTGAATGCTGAAAAGTAAAAAAAAGTCCATTACAAGTAAAGGTCCAGCATTTAAAATTCTACTTTAAGCTTTCATCCTTCAAATTTTCAAGAAATCAAACCCTGTTTTTGATCGTATTTATGGTATCTTTTCTGTAATAGCCACTCAACATATTTACGTTCAGTAATTATCATTCTATATAATATTTTTATTGGTACTTGCAGAGTCCATCATTTCCACATTGGATTCAGATTTCCTACCTAAACATGAGAAATTTACAGGAAAATGCATACATGTAATCTAGCACATATGATTGTATCAGAGCTGTATTAAGTTACAGTTAACATCCTACTGCTGCTGCTTCACGTTCAAAGTGTTCAACTGGCGAAATGCAGGGTGATTTTTATCAGAAAAAGAATCAGAAACAGTTTTATTGTCAGTTAAGTAAGTTTACACATACAAGGAATTTGCCTTGGTGTTTCCTTGGTGCATAAAAGTCAAAAATATACACAAAATTAAATAATCCTAAACAATATAAAACAAGAAAAAAATTTACAGTAAAATAATACGTAAAATATATTCTAAGTGAGAAGAGCTGCTACAGATTTAAATTTTAAATTGAAGAGAATGAAATGTACAAAATATTAACCAGGTATGTGCAAATGTACATAATGTAAACAGTATATGCAGTGTGCAATTAATAATAATGATATTACTATTACTATTACTTATTAAGTTGTGTAACGTGCCATATTAGATCTAAAATCAAAGATGTATACGTATAAGGTTATGATATTTTACGTTAATATAACATGTAATGTCCATGGGTCTGATAGAGTCCGTGTCATTACACATTACTATATGTGTAATGTCTGTGGGTGGGCTAGAGTCCGTGTCAGTGGGGGTCCTGGACCTTGTTCATGAGGCCAGCTGCGGACGGGAAGAAACTGTTCTTGTTCTTGTTATTATGAAGCAGTCACTGGAAACACGGTGTAATTTTCACAGCGGTTATTGCTGACGGTGATCCATTATCAAAAAATGGCTTTAGTGGATCAATTTTAAATATAGGAGGGAATAATGAAACAAGAGGGAGCAACCAAAGTGAGCTGTGAACTGCAGGTGAAGACTCCTCAGAATTAACTGTGTCCTGCTGTTGTTCTGAAAAGTACTTGTACCGTGTACAGTATGAAATCAGATCACAGTTGCAATTATTATTGACTGACTTCTTTATTAAAACAATGTGGGTTTGTTTGCCTGCGCTGTAAACAGATACACCAGTTTACACCACTAAACCACACGTGCTCACAGGTGTCACCAAATCAACCATCATCCCAAGCAGTATTGTCAGTTTTAAGTCTGTTTCACCTCTGACCACACCCAGCAGCATTGATGGGTGTGGTTGAAAAGTGAAAGTATTCTCTGTTACACCTGAAACCACACCCAACAGTGATGTCATGTGGCCCTGGAGTACACCTATAAATCACTACAACAAGGTGAGAAGTTGAACTTAAGTTGCTCAGTTTAAGTATCAAAGTACGAGCTCTACGGAAAATTGCCCCCTGTGATTGACAGTATGACATTATCAGAGCTGGTAAAGGTGTATAGTTTTAACTAATGTACAGAAGCCTGTGAGTTAGTTCAGGCATACACACGTGACATGCCTCACTCTCCATATTATCCACCAAACACATCCTCCCAATTCCACGGTCTATTTTCTCTCTCTCTCTGCTATGCCAATGCTGCTGCTGCTCTGCACCACATATTGCTGCCTGCTAATTCAGCCCCCCTCCCCACCCCCTCCACACCCCCAGCATTCACCTGAAAGCTCTGGCTTGGGAGAAGATATTTATGTATCACTCCCCAATATCTCTGTGAAAATGTGGTCTGCAGGGAGTGATAAGGGTTGGAGCCTAGACGCCAAACTCTATGTTCTTCTTGCTGTAGTTGTCTGACTAACTATAAAGTTAGGTTTAGTCCAGTGGTTCTCAACCTAGGGGTTGCGCCTCCCATAAATTTGAGGGTTCATGAGATGAACAGTGGGGTATAAAAGAATAAAAAAAACTAGATTTGAACTCCTTTTGTCCTTTTCTCTGATCTTAGTTTTTTTTTTTGCGAAATATAGCCAAAAAGGAATGTTTTGAAAAAAAAGATTATATAACATATAATCCTAATCTGAAAACTATTAACTATAGCCATCAAATAAATCAAAGTACAACATTTCCCTCTAATAGAGTAGAAGTATAAAGTAGCATAGGACGGAAAGTACAAGTACCTCCAAATCTTTCAGTAAATGTACTCAGTTACTTTCCACCACTGGAGAGCAAAGGGTTAGAAGGAAAAGGAGAAAGATGGAGCATCAAAGCTGAGAAGTCAATGAGGAGCTGTGATGGTTACAGCTGTTCTTGCAGTCAAATGTCCTCCTTAACAGACACTAAGCTGGCCTGACTAATATATGGAGCTTTAAAATCACTGTGAAAGCTAATCTGGGTTTATCACCTTTCAAGCTGAGTGTCAAATCAACAAGTTTTTAAGCTTCAAGAAGTCATACCCTGTTTTCTCTCTTTTTAGTGATGACTCCCAGGCTTCACAGAGTTTGAATTCTTCACTGTGAGAAAATCGTACCCTGTCATACTCAAATCAAAAGCTGTTCTCCGGGCTGCTTTTGTAACAAGCAGGGTGCACTGTCTTCTATAAAGGAGGGAAGAGATGCTTGGCTGCGTCTGAATCATATCTAATGTTGTTCAATCAACAGAGGCCTATATGGCTTCCTGTCATTCTGACACACAGTACTGAAGTTTGCTCAGTGGTGATCAGTCATTCTGCTGTCTAGTATCATTTCTTTTTACTGAAACATGGCATGGGTACTAGTTTCAAAAAATGCTATATAATGCTCGAAAATAATGATTTCTAGAGTGAAAAAGAAACTGGGGAACATGTGCAGACATGAAGCACTACAGAGGGAAGTCATTCGGCTGTGAGTCTACAGGGAGGACTTCATACATGAGCTGGAGTAACAGTTTCACTACAAAGTCACCACATGATCTCAGCCAGCTTTCCTGCCAATTTCTCATTCGCATTTACATTTTAAGGCTTCGAGCTGACACTCTTATCAAGACTGGCTCACAATGACTGAGCTAGCAAGTCTTCAGCGATTTGCCCCGAGACTGTTGATGGACACCTTCTCTGCTGCAGGAATCAAAGCTGTGACTTTTTGTACACCAGGCAGCCTTTCTAACAACAGCACCAGCCTCCTGTCAGCGGAGGTTAAACTGCCTGACAGCAGCTCCACGCAGTCGACAGAGCCCTGCCCAGGTTCCTTTCATTATTCCATCCATTATTAATAGAGAGTGAAAGGCTCCTGGTGAGCGGGCTGCAGGCCGTACCAGTCCCCACAGATAATGTAAATTATGTCTATGGCAGTGAGGCCAACTGTGTTTTAACTTCAGTGAACTTGAGTTTTGAGCCCTCCAAAGCTGTATTTCTAGCTGTCAAATTATACAATATTGTGTAAAACAAATGCAAATGTGCATGTTTTAACCCAAGTAAAAACAAATGGTGTGCACTTTGCATTTTTGCAGGCCATTTTTAATGCATATCAGAGTTTTTTTTTGGATAAATCTCCCACAGCAAGCCTTTTTTTAAATTCATCTTTAGAGATTTGAAATTTCATGAGCTTGGTAATCCATCACAGCAGAGATGTTACTGTCTTTTTGGTCATAGTGTTGTTTTTCTTTAATGTTTTGTCACAGTTACTTCATCATCATGGGGACCGTTTTTTAAACTCTCCCTCATTCTACACTTAAGGATGCTCCAACAGGAAAGAACAGAGATAACAGCGGCATTATTGTACAAACTAATACAACTTATATTAAAAATCAGATTAAATTCAAACAAAAATGAAACAAGGCAACACAATCTGTGTTTTGAATCTCCGAGGGATGATAAAATGAATCATTTTGTGACCTCACTGTAATTTTCTGAATCAATAATATGTTCAACAAACTTACCCTTGTGCATTGCCCTTATTGCCAACGTGTTTAGCATTACTGACCCATCAGCTTTAAATAACCACATTTTCTTCGGCCGACTAACAAGTTGTGTTTGTATCTGTGATATTGTCTTCTAGCACATTTTTGAAAATACCTGCAACCTGCCTCCAAACCACACATTTATTAATTGGAATTGAATCCAAGTTAAAAAGTTGTCCATGAAATGCATTTGTGGTTTGGAGTCAGTATGCAGATGTTACTTTATCACTGATGCCTGGCCCCATTTGCAACAGCACATCTTTTCCTCACCTGTTAATATTAACAGATTACATCAACCAAAGGAAATGCCATACTTGCAACACAGGATACACACTTTTATCTGTAATTTACAAGTGACGGTCATTTGTGAAACATGAAACTGCCACAATTTGTGATCTGTGTGTAAGCAAATTCCTTTTGTGAAACAGGTACCTGTTTTCCAATAGCCTTCCATGCTTATGTGATGTTAGAGTAATTACCCCTGAACTGTCTTCCTGTCGATGCTGCCTCCAGTTGTGTCCCGTGTCGCTGAACATCAACAGGTAGGCCGTCAGCCAATCAGAACTGCCGTAGCGTCCCTGTGTGGCAACAGCTGTGACTTGGGTCCTCCTCCCCAAGTCCACCTCCAACCACTGGTATCTGTCTGAGATGAGGGGAGACCAACCTCCAGCCCCTGCAGAGAGGACAGAGAATCAACTTTCACTTCATACAATAATGTGTGTTTGTGTGTGTGTGTGTGTGATGGAGAGATAGAGATGCTGGCAGAGGTGAAAAAAAGAGAGCGAGGATCAAGAGACAAATTGTGAAAGTGAAATGTGATTTATTACATTTTAATCTACTTGAAATTAAACTTTAAATCTGTGAATTTATAGTCTGGAGGAAGCGCTCCGTGCTAAGATTTTAAAGCCAGCCAATAATAAATCTAACAGTTTGGATATGAATGCAAAAGGCTTGTTTATATATTTGAGTAATGTGTTTAGTGGTGAGCTGTTTGCATAAGACAGGAATGCCAAAGAGAAGAGTTAAGGTACTGGGAAGGTATAGGAGCTAATGCTCTACGGCAGTCAGCACAGTTAAAGGAAGCTCTGCTTTTAAGTTGAACTGTTACAAAACATAGTATAAATATAGCTTCCCCTGGCCCTGGCTTTGATTTAAGTCCACTTATTCACTCACACAGTTAAAACCCTGCAATATGGTTTGGTAATGATAAACAATAAATCCTCATAATTAACATAAAGAGGGATATATCTGAGTCACAAACACTTAAGTCTAAAAGAATTAGACTGTGCAGCACCAGGATGGTATTTAAAGTAAGTTGATGACTCTCCACAACAGGTGTCATGATGCGTCCTGCTATTTAATGTGTCTACTTTGGTTATTATGGGACCACTAAGGTGACAACACTATGATAGTGTGTCGAATATGCCATTAAATCATTTGATGTCTTGTTCATTCAGCATTTCTACAATGATATGATCTAAATCCCTGAGCTGAAGCTTTTGTCTTTTCAACAGTGATTTGCAGAACTGACGTCCAGCCGATGTTCTTCAGGGTAACGTGCTCTCTTTCTCTGTCCTGGCGACAGCTGTTGCAACAGCTGGAGAGGACATCCAGGGATGTATGAGATTATATCACGCTGTGTTCATATTGTAGTCTATAAAAAGTTGGTCCCAGCACTGTAGGATGTCTGTCACTGCAATGGCAAATATGACAAAGTAGATTTTTTTGATTTTGATACCACTGCCTGCAAATCATTTATTACTAGTACAGTGTGACATTTCAGTTCAATTTAAAATGTTTGAAAGCATTATTCCACATTATTTCTGGGATAAACTTATCGGAGGCCGACCAAAAGACAAAGGTCTTGGTTTACTAACTTCAGCAGATGATAACTACTACTTAACATCTTTTTTCATTCATATTATTCTGGTACAAGGAAAAAATAAGAAAAAAATCAACCTTTAAGCTCCAGCAGCAGACACAGTACACAACTCTTTATGTCAAAAGTCTAAGGATACATGATGAAGGACAGATTTCAACATATTTCTGGGAGGTTTATCACTGGCGGTGTCAGATTACGAAGCTATAAGGTAAAAATATACACATTTAAGTAACAATAAAAGTAAATTTTAAAATTAGAAATAGGAAGAGATAACATTCCAGCGCTATATCATTGATTTGGTCTGTTATGAAGAAAAAGTTAATGTGTTTCTGCAAGACTACAGTGTAAAAGATCGTTTATGTTGCATCATATCACTGCAGAGCATATCAGTACATATTGATATGGAGACATTGTTTCAGTGATAGCAAAAATCTGAAGTAGCGGAAAGATTACAGATTAATCAGGGTTTTCACCAACTTTTAGAAACAGAGATTGATTTAAACAGACTTTCACTTGGATTTTAGGTTCCTCATCATGTTTTCCTGCTTCAAGACGAGAACATTCAAATTTACAGTAAACAAGAACCTGTTGCAATGAGTTGCTGAAAATATGCTTCTGTTTAAAAAAAAAAAAACACAAGAAAAATGTGAAAAAAGCGTAAATGACCTGATGTGCACCAAGATCCATTAAAGGTGTAGAGGTGAAAAAAGAGGAATAAATTGAACTGTTTACGCTGAAAAAAGGTATTCATGACGTAGCGATTCTATTTAATTTTCACATTTTTCTTAAAATATTATAAATAAACACATATACATTTCTGGATGCATTCTAATCAAAAATGATAATAGTCTCCAGTTATACATTATCTTTCTTATGTCCAGTAACTGTCCTGAGCTTAGGTTTTGAATTTAATCTTTTGGCACAGTCAACCTTTTTAAAACTGAGCTAAATGTGTGTGGTATTTGAAACTGATGGCTCAGCAAAAAGCCATGCAAGTAAACAATGGCTCAATTTGAACACAGAGAAGTCTAGAGTTTCAAAGAAACCCCACTGAGTGGTCCGGTGCTAAACAGGAAACAAGGCGGAAATACCAACCCGCCTGAACTCCATCCTTTGTCATAACCAGAGAACCAATTAGTTGGACGTGTTTTAATCAGAAAATGTTGAACCTGTTGCAGAAAGGGTCTGAGAAAGAAAAGACAGTTGTGTGGTTTGTGTCATGCAACAGGAAGAGATAGAGAGAGAGAGAGAGAGAGAGAGAGAGAGCAGGAGAGTTGTGCCTTAATACAGTAGCTAACCTTTGCAAGGACATTGCCAAAACTCTTCCAGCTGCAATCTCATTTCTACTTTGGATGCTGCTGGCATCTGCTACTCAAAGGACTGTGTGTTTGCATGTATATGTGCGTGCGTGTGTGTGTGTGTGTGTGTGTGAGTGAGAGAGAGATAGAGGGACACAGAGAGAGAGTGAAGGGAGAGCCATGGCAGAACCTGATTATGAAGAAACATTGGAGGTGATGGAAAAGGCTGGAACAAGATAACAACACTTTGAATACAGAGAAGGGTATGTATGTGTGTGTGTGTGTGTGTGTGTGTGTGTGTGTGTGTGTGTGTGTGTGTGTGTGTGTGTGTGTGTGTGTGTGTGTGCATGGCTAAGAGAAAGTGCTGAGTCAGGCCAAAACGAATACCTGGTGCCTGAACAGCAGATGGAGGATTTCTCCACACACACACACACACACACACACACACAAACGCTCACGCATGATAAAACAGCCAGCTTAAAGAGCACTTGAGATTGCGTTGCCAAGGTGATGTCACGCTGACACAAGGCCAATACAAATCAATACCACAACACTTCAGACACACAGCATGAAGTGGACACGTACCTCTTCCCATTATCAATCTAACCACATCTATTATAAAGCCACTTACTACTAAAATAGCAAATGATTACTGTAGTATCACAACCCACCGTGAACCCCATTAGGATCATGGGGCAGTGGTGGCCTAAAGGTTAGGGAAGAGAGCTTGTGACCGGGTCGCTGGTTCAATCAAATCTGGATGGGGAAAGAGAGGAAGAAGCGCTTTCCTCTCCCTCATTACCACCACTGAGGTGCCCTTGAGCAAGGCCCTTAACCCCAACTGCTCCGGTGGTTGTACTGAGCAGCTTCCAGGTATGAAAGTGTAGTTGTGTGAATGTGATCAGGGCGTTACAGAAAAAGAGAGGATTGCTTTCAGGGAAACTCCCCTTAATAAATAAATTTTAAAGAAACATGCTGTTGATAAGATGCTTCTTGATGAACCACGGTAGCAGCATCCTGCCACAGTTGGAAATGTCATTTAGTTTGGTTGAACGTAGAATATATCAGTGACTATAGAACAGTGGTCACTAAGGACAAAACACATGCAAAAGAAAAAGCACAAATATGAACAGAAATGGCCTCCAAATCAAAAAATGCAACTAATACTAAAACACATACAACAGCAGAATAGTCACCTGATTCACACACACACACACACCTGAATATCCCAGTCACCTATTACTCTCCCAGTAGTATATACCAGCTCATTTCCTCCAACACTTCGCTCAATAACCTTCATTGTTATAGTGTTTGAGTTTACTGTTTCCTGCCTGCCATGTTTTGTGAACCCTGCCTGTCTCTTTCGACTTGCTTACATGTTTTAATTGCCTACCTGTTGCCAACCACTGCCTGCGGTTTTGACACAGTAAACTGTTTTAAATACTGTAGCTGTTCTTTTGAGTCCAAACTCTCTAGACTACTGTTAATGAAGTCTCTTCATCTTCCATCAATACATTTCTTTTTTTTGTGTTTGTGTAATAAGCATTACTGCCTCACACGGTGTGACTATAGAGTTTTAAGCTTTTTATTTCTAGGGCTGCAACTAACGATTACTGACTAATCTGCCAATCATTTTCACCATTAATTGCTTCATCTCGTTGTCTCTGACAGCAGAAAACTATGAAAAATGTCCGTCCCAGTTTCCTGGACTCCAAGGTGACATTTTCAAATGTTTTGTTCAACCAACAGTCCAAAACCCAAAGAGATTTAATTTACTATCATGTAATGTCAAGAAGAAGCATTTGATAACCTGGAACCAGTGAATTTCTGACATTGTGGCTTGAAAAACGACTGAAACGAGTGATAGATAGATTAGAGTTTAATTTTCTGTTGATCGACTAATCATTGCAGCTCTACTCATTTGATGATAACATTTATGCACATTATGCACTGACAAATGTGCATATACTATATGTATGATGACAGATGACACAGGATACTTAGGCAGGATATAATGTGAGGTGTGACTGTTCAAAACTTAATAAATGCTGTAATAATAAATATAATATCATGAATAAACTTCTAACACCTAACTCAGGTGTCTTCGTATGTCAAAATACTGCAAAATGCGACTGTCTTTTCACTTTAAAAGCTGTGACGTGAGTTTGGGGCTCACGTAATTTGTCTAAAAAAAACAAAAATTTCATTTCATTGTTAACAAAACCAATATACACATACAAGACTCAAGAATAATGAGTGATTTGTTTCCATGCCAATTAAAAGCTGATTTGATCTGGTTTATGGAAAGAAAGAAGGTTGAATTGTGTCTGAGGTCATATTCTTTCCTCTGGCTTCGGTGTTTTTTCCTCCACCAGCTGTTTCGGTGCTCGTTAGGGCAGCAGCTAAAGGCCAGAGCTAATAAGTACCCCAGTAACAGACATGAACGCTGACAGCACAACAGGAGAGAGCAGACACCACTGACCTTTACTCATGCCCGGATTGGAGAGGAAAGTGAAGTGAAGAGCAGAAGCAAGGAGGGAGACTGACAGAGAGAGAGACAGAGAGAGAAATAACTTGACATCTACAGGATTGCAGAGGAGGAATTAGGAAGAGAGAGAGACAGGAAGAGAGGTAGATACCTTTGCTCATCAAAAACTAGAGAAGAAAGCAGAAGGAATCCAAATGCAAGAGTCAAAAGTGTAAACATGGACGTCCATGTGGTAAAAATTGTACACTAAAGCCACCATGTTTCTCACATATTACTTCTTTGATCACTAAAATAATACTTTCTGTCAACTATGTCTGTCAGTTCAGATCCAGTAAATCTTCTTTGTTTTCTCTCCATAAGTGCCTGTAATGACACCAAAGCACTCAAGAAGGTAATTGAGGTTAAAGACAGGTCAGAAGCTTTGCATCGACGCTTTGCTGGACATTCAAATTAGCACGTTACCACAATGAATTAACCAATAAGCAGACTGTGACTTTTGGGGTCAAACACATCAGAGGACTGACTTCAGGCGTAGCGGTGATCTGAGGTTGGAGAAGTGGGCTGGAAGGTCATCAATCCAGAGGAAAAGTGTGTGAATAATGCTCCTTCCCTAAACCGAGTCAAAACCATTAAAGAGTCCTTGAGCAAGACAGTTAATCTCTAATAAGCTGTTCACTGACAAACAGCACATATTGTTTTTTTCATATTTAACCAAGACCACAATCTTTCGTCACTTTTAACCAAGTCCCTAAACAGAATCAGAAAAAAAATGTTAATCATGCTTTACTTGCAGATATTGTGTTGCAAGAGCTGAAATACATTGTAAATTTGCAAACACATGAAACATTAACATTTTGCAACTTAGGAGATACAAAAATGTAATTTGGGTGGCATTACAGTTATCCAGAAATGTATTTACTGTTACAAATTAGTAGCATATAAATGTGATTTTTATAATGGTAATATGAGACTAATCAAAGACTTAATTGTAAGTAATTAATTTAAATGATGTTTGTTGATGAGCTTTGTTAAATTGGTATAAAATAGTTAAAACCAGGGCTGGGTATCATTTGAAAAATGTTATATTTTTATACTTGGCTGAGTGTTTTGGTAGCAAGATTAAAGTAATACTTTTTTTCTTTGGGCAATTTAAAAAGAAAAGTTTTTCTGTAAAACTCTACTTTAAGTCTACCTATTTAGATTTCATAAGCAGTTTATAAACAGTTAATAAATGGCTTATAACACACCATAATGTGATTGTAAGCAGATATAAGTGTATACTACCTCCTGTAGGCACCCATGAGTTGAGGCTGCTGTATAAACAGATAAATGAGTGACAATATAGTACAACACAACTGTAATAATATAAAATGCCATCGGAGAAGTTGTAATTGTTTACCAATACTGTACATTAATAAACACTTTTAAATGCCTTTATATCTTCTTACATTACAGTGTGAGTAAACCATTCATTAAATGTTTGCATACAGCTTATAAAGGCTAAATACAGGGACTTTAAGTGTTTTTTCTTCCAACCCTTTTCTCATTTAATAAAAGGAGTACAACAAAAGTTCTCGAATGTTAAATGTTGTCTAATTACACAGTGAACATAATCCTTTTATTTTCTTACAGAAAATATCTTAAAATTGCCCCCAAAATTTGAATAAAATCAGAAACTATCTGATCAAAGAATAAGCAAACAGTTACGAGTCTGACCAAACATTGGTTTTTGGTGTTACAGATACTTTTCAATATGTACCAAAAAGTACTGAGGTTTGATACTCAGCCATATAAATAAGGTTAAACAAATATTTCCTGTTTTGAATTATGGATCTGAAATCATAGCAAAAGACCTTCTTTTCCTAGGATGTGAAAATATTGGCTGATAGGAGACTGCACAGCTAAAATCAACAAGTTTGATTAGTACATGGTCGTTTAACAATAAATCTGGCTAAATTGCTGTATTGAATGCACAATTCTTTATTATTAAAATATATTCATCTGAAGGCTGCTGAGAAAAATGTTTTTCTATTAAAAGGTTAATCATGTGCTAATCTACTGAGGGTACATGGAGGATTTAGGTGTCTATGTTCTCATGTGCTCAAGTCTCTATGCATTCCTCTACACAAGTTAATATGTGTCAATCATACATAGATTTGTTTGGACTAGCATCAGAGGGAATAGTATTTTGGCAGCCACCACCTGGTTCAGTACTAGGATACAGGCCAAGGATGTGTGGTGTCAGGGCTGGATTATGACTTCTTTATGGTGGCAGTGGTGGGAGATGGAACTGAAACTCACTCCTCACAGTTTGTGCCCATCAGAAACCACAAGTCTTTTACAAGTGTCCTTGATTTACTCTGAGTAACAGCACAGTCTTAGCATCTAACTACTTTTTAAATCAAAACATGAATCCGCATTAGTGGACCCAACTTGGAAACCTCAATCACTTTTCCACTGGGACACAAATTATCTTGAATGTGGAGCAAATTTCACTTTGGAATCTCAACTTCACACCGTTAAATTATGGCATTTTCTGAGTGGCTTAACATGCCCTGAAAATAACAAAATATATTACACTGGGCTGAAACATGAATTAGTGTATCGGTAATAAAGGGTGTAAAGGACAAACAAAACCATCCTCAGTTTCTATCTTCAATTTCTTACCTGAATGGATTCAGTACTGTGACACTGTGACAATCTTTATTTCTTTACATGATGCTGTAAACCACAAAGCCAAAACCAGGCCAAGCCCTCATTCATAAATTCAAATTAATCATAACATAAAAGAGGAGATTTATGCATCGCTAAATTAAAACACATTGCACCCCATGAACTAGTTCTTACAAACACATTTGTTATCAAATACACCCAGTCACTGCCAGGTGCAACTGTTGCGTAACTGAACTAACAAAACTAACGTTAGCTTGCTAATAAACCCATTTAGGTTAAAGAGGAAAAGAGAGAATATTCAGTTTTGTCGACATATAACTGACACTTGATCAAAATGTAGTTTACTAATGATGTAAGGAATATTTTAAATCACTTTTAAAAATGTGATTATTGTTTTAATTAACAAGAAGTTATTTCACAGTTTACATTGTTTAATAACAATGTTTAATAACAATGTAAACTGGAAGATTTTATATTACATTTCAAAAAAAATAATTCAATGGCGACCTCATCACACTAATTAACTGAGTGTAATATTCGCTCTGAAACACATTAATGGATTTTGACTGGACGATGCTACAGCTGTTACCTGATTTACATATTACTAAAGTCTTCATTCAGTAAGACAATTCTTAAACTTTAATGGGGCAACCCAATTTAGTAAATAACAATACTAGTTATAATAGTAACTATTTAAATTAGTACAGTTATTTACTAAACTGGGTTGCACCATTACAATGACTTGTATCTAAGACCTTAGGAAAGACTTAACACACAAATTAGTGAAGGACTGTGCAAATAGCTGGTCCAACATAATCTCTATACAATCCTGCTCTGTAGATCCACAGTCTGTTTTCTAAGTAATGAATAATGATGGATGAATCGCAGAGAGGCCCTTCGAGCTTTGCCTCAGTAACACCACACCCACAGCTAGACCAGCTGGGGTGACATTCAGCCATCTCCACATGGAGAATTAACCTCAGCCTTTGTCTCTCTTAATAAGACAATAAAAGAACATAACATCCAACACATTATTTCTACCCGTTCTGTTCTGTTAATTGCAATCTCCTTTAGTGTCGCATGGGAAATAGAGGCTGACACAACACTTGTCAGGGCAATGCTTCACTGGAAAGAGCAGATGTGCGCACCAAATAAATGCAGTGTTTGGTAAGCAGTGGAGCACTGTTGTTGTTTGCTGAAAGAAAGGTAAAGACACTAAAAGGGACAGGAAGAAAAAAAAAACAAGACAAATGAGTGAAGAGACACAAGCCATAAAGGGAGAAAAAATCACCAGGAGTCAGCGGGTCTCAAAGAGAGGCAGTGAGATAGACAGACAAAGTCACAGACAGCCGAGCAGATACAGAGAGAGACAGGCGGTATTACCAGGTCAAGAATTGTAGATGTATCTGTGTGGGCTTGGGGAAATTTTAAAAAAAGGGGTTTAAGCTGATTTAAGTTGGAGAGTCACAGAGTTAAAGTGGATTTTAGGTAGAGCTCAAGGTGCTTTTCTGCCAGCCTGGGAGCTAATATGCAGATATATCTAAAGAATGACTCAGTACTAGAGCAAACAAACAGCCATATTATCATTTTCAGAGACTGCCAACAAATCAAAAAAAGGGAACAAGTCCAAAATGGAGCAGTTTTAACAAGACAGGTCACTGGAGCATGTGTGTGAGGTAAGATCCATTACAAAGACCTTGAAAACATACAGCAATGAAACCAGTTTTAGAGATCTTAGCCAATTGTAGCTGAGGAAAAAGAGGACCGACCCTTGGAGACACTGGTATGTGGAATTTTCAACAAAATGGCAGGGGGTCTGTGAACTAACAGGTCTGCTAAGTAATGGGAATCAGACTGACAGGGATTTTGTAAGGGGGAGGAAATCAGTGGAGCAGTTTGCAGAGGCATCAACAGTGTTCACATACAGTATATGTGACAAAGCTAATAGTGGTGTGACTGAGAAACAACAAGTCATCATAGCTTACTGACAAAATTGAGTCGCAAATGAGTCACTTGAGCATTTCCTGATTTGCAACCTCCATTGTAAGGTTTAGGCAACCAACTCTGTCTCCTAGAATTTATGTTTATTTACTACTAATTTGTTTTGCCAGTTACTTTTTGAGGAACAGGGATTCGCTGCCTGGATTATGTTTAGTGAGAACATTTTTTTCAATGAAGCAAAGTGCTAATTTGCACTGACTGTGACACCGAAATTTGCATTCTGAGTCTTGCATGTGGTTAAATTTAGTTAACAAAAGCACTGTTGAGATAAGGAAAAGATTGCGGTTTAGGTTAAATGTTAATAAAGTAAACACATCCTGCCTTGTGCTTGAAGTCACTGTCGACTGTTTCAATATTTAACGAAGACAATGATCTTTCTTTAAACTTATCCCAGTGTTGTGAGTGCCTAAACTTAGCCTTTCAAAAGTTTAATCATGCTTTAAGTTTAAGTGACAGATGCCATCTAGCTTGTGCAGGAATTATGACTGGAGTCCACATTTGGAAGAGTTCGGGTGGTGGACTGTGTTTTTTAAAATCTGTGGCGACAATCATCCCCTAACCTTAACCACGTGGTTATTATTGTAACCATGACATAGAAGGTTGCGTAACCTTAAGGAAGTAGTAACTTCAACCCAAACCACATGTTTCTCACAATTTCCAAAATGACCACCAGCACACTTATTAGAGGGTCTGAACTGAGAGACTGAGATCATAATGACTTGTTGAAAAAAATTTATTGGCATAGAATTTCTAGAGAGAAGTTGACACTTTCTGAATGGGAGTCTATTGGACCTAGGGGATTTTTTGGAGCCAGCCATCTAGTGACCGTCAGTAGTATTGCACTTAAAACATTGGCTTCAATTTCAAGCTGCAGTTGTTGGTGAGAGGCTTTTGGGTGCATTTTGTCAAGAAATCCGGGAATATTTACCCATATAATTAGATTCATGGAGAGAGTGACTACCTCCAGTTAAGAGGATTTGAGTGGAGGAGTTGTGGAATTAAACCAGATAGCGTTTTAAGGCGGTATTAAACGGCCACCTGGAGAGGCAGCGGTGGCACATAAACATCACACAAAGATCAACACCTGATTCTATACTTGCCTCCACCCACATACTTAATTTCAACCTACAGCCTTCTGCTAATGTTTAAATACCCTTTTCAAATCTAAATTAGTACTTCCAGAAAATGATTATTGGGGATTGATGGAGTGTTCTGAGTCTATTTCAGAATAATTACAGCGGATTTAATGTGCAATTATCAGTATGGCCCACTGAAAAACAGAGACCGTTTAGATGTTAAATACTATCATTAACATTTGCCTATAAATGTTAAATGCTGTCATTAACATTTGGCTATAAGATGGAATGAAGTTATCTCAATGTTTTTGTGGCAGTCGAAATGGGGCTGAGTTAAAATTACTATTACAGCAGACCGCAGTCTATAAGGAGTAAAACAAGAGAGTGACAGGGCAGGATATGACTGAGAAGGGTGAAAATATAGGAATAAATGATGAAAAGAAAGAGTAAAGGTGATGAGGGAGGGAGGGAGCAAAGGGAGAAAATAGGAGAGGAGGAAAGCTAAGTAAAAAAGTCAAAGGTTTTGGAGGTTTAAAGAACAAATCAGCAAAAAGGGGGCACAGAAATAGGGAGAGTTAAACATCTGACAACTTTTTAAAAGAGGCATTCACATCCAGTCAATAGACTATTAGGGACTTTTCATCCTCTAGCTATCAAACCGCCAGTGTGATCAGTGAAATCTCCTTTGTGTGAACGCAGCACTCTATTTCAAACAAGCCACTACAGACTTCAACCACTTATCTCCGCTCACACAAATCTACATCCATGTATCCAACTCACCAGGATAAGTCTCATCAACCTTGTGAGTAGTGGTGACAGTGCTTGTCACTTAGTTTTATTCAGCTCCATTACAACAACAACATGTTCAAATAGTTCTTTGTTGACTGATTCATCAATCACGAGGTATAGAGCTGCAAATTAGAAGGGAGCTATTTCAGGCGCTCCCGGTTCTGGAAGTTAAAATCTGTTTCATTTTTTCCCCTAGACAACGTTATGTGACAGTTGAAGCTCTTCTAAGACTTGGATCGGCATGAAACTCTCTCAGTTAAATAATCAGTACTAAAGATGAAGAACTGCGTTCAAAAATACCAGGTTCTTTGATAAAAAGTCGAAGGTCCAAGACTGTTTACATAAAAATTTCGAGGCAGAAGATAACTACGACTCCCAAAGTGCATTTCAGCGAAAGCTAAAGATTATGGTGTTGAGAAAACTGATTTTACAATCTGCAGCGTCAATCAGTTCAGTTTTAATTTCTGGGTCACTTTCGAGTGAATTCAGCAACTGTGGCACTTCATTTTGTTTACAACTTCAACAACAAAGTGTTTTCAATTCATTACCACTCTGATTTTCGCCTCTGACTGACTTCTTCTAATTGAAACTGGTGGCTACAATATAAACCTATAGGATTGTTTCATTGTCTGGGAGATTCCTTTGTTTATATTTTAAAGGACCAGTGTGAGAACCCAAATTTTGACAAATGGAGGACTTATTCTTTGGCATAAGAAAAAGCAGGGAGTGTGAATCCTCATCATCAAAGAAGCAAAAGCATACAGAAGCTAAATTAAATCACGACAGTTGGGACAGGTGACTTCAGAAAACAAGGATAAACATTGGCTTGGCCTTTCCCAAATGGAAATCGCTGATAAGGGACAAATGTTTTCAGAGTGACGCCGAAGTTGCCTGTTCTCTGCTGGACAGGTGATTTAGCCTATCAATCTAAATGCAATTTGTTGTTTGATAGCTTTAGCTAGAGCATGGGCATAGTTACCAACACAAGTCACCTTTTTCCCCGTGTCACTGTTGAAACATGTCTAATTGCTACCAGGATTGTGATTTTACATTTATGTGCCGAAACTAGAATTCATCTTTGTTATTTGGACCCAAAATACCCAGTGACATAACTGAGATCACCCCCCAGCTGCTGAGGATTATTGCCAATAAAAGTGTAATGTTAAGCAAAAAACTTTGTCAGCCAACAACTAACATAGCCAAACTTCACATTTTACAATCCTGGTGGAAAATTTTTATTTATGCATTTTGCTTATTATTAAAATTAAATCAAAACTCTGTGCAGTGCCTGTCAAAAGTGAAAATTATTATGTTTACTTGCTCCATTTGTATACAAAAAAGTGGAATGTAATGGTTTTTCATTGCTTTTTCTACTGTGCACAGAGGTGGAATCTGATGACGCACAGGGTAAAAGCCATTGCCAAAGGTTGCATTGTGTGCCCACAGCCCCCATTAATGGATATAAGTAGTACTTTTTGTTCAGATTCTATTCCAAGAGATATAAAAAAACAACAATTTGGTACACTTTGGGCACTTTGTTCATCCAAGTGAACAGAATGGAGAGGACCCATGGGCCTCTGCTGACTAACCCTTTGTAAAATTGATGTTCTTTGTTGTCTACTCTGGCATAGTCACAGACACTTGGCAAAGATTTTCCAGGTTGTTATCTATCCATGCCCAAGGTCATGCCTGTAGCTGACCTTATAATTGTTGAGCTGTTGTTGATTTATTTTGCACCTTAGGATGTTACAGATTGTATTACAGGGGTATGCGACTGTGTCATGTAGCACTTAATTTCTTGATGTTGTTTCTCCAGCTGTGAGAGAGGTCCCGCAACATTGACTCCCTTGAAGGGAAAACTTTTGCAAGTCACAGCTTCAGCAGTGTCTAGCATTGGTGCTTCTAGTGGGTAATTGTGCTGTCCTAATATGTCTGATTTCAAAGAAAAAAGTTGCTGATTACAGGGTTTTTCTTTCTAAGTTTATGTTTACTGTTGTATCTCCATATATGTAATGTATAGAACATGTTCTCTATTACAGAGATGGAGCATCTGAATGTCATTGCAGAAGCCACAGAAATTCAGGGCCTTGAACAAAAGGTAATAGTTAAACTGTCATATGTTTTTTGCATGTTTTGTGTTTTGTATGTATTCGTAACTTATATTTTTTAATGTTTTTATTTCTACAGCTTACATGTCATGAGCCTTGTTGAAGAGGACATGGAGGAAAATATTTTCAATGACGCTTTGAACAGTCTGTAAGTAGTGCTTCCTAATGACATTTATTACCATTTAGTGTTGTCTTTATGGAAGTTATTGTTTTCTGAATATGTCATTCTTTACATAATTTATTGGCAGATGAAGGTAAACAAAGTAAAGGACTTCTGGGAAGAGAGGACGACTGAGGCCCAAGGGAAAGATGTTGTTGTCCTAGGTATGTAACTTAAACTTTACCATGTTATATAACTATTGAAGACATTAGGCAATGGCAATGTGATTGTATGTAAGCAGCTAACTCATATGTTTTATTTTTGGATTTTATTTTCATTACTTTTTTTCAGTGGATGGCAGAAATGACTCGCCAGGCCATTGTGCACAGTACTGCAGCTACCTCATCATGGAGAATGACACCAATGAGATAATTCATGTTGCCACCATAGACAAGTGACAGACATCCTGGAACTCTGTCATCTTGGAGGAGGGTTTTATCGAGACTGTGGACAAGCTGACATCAGAGATAAAGCAGGTGAAGATCTGCACAGATGCTCATGCCCAGATCAGAGCCCTTATGAGTAAGTACTCATCTGATATAATATATGAATACATGTGTTAGAAGATGATTAAAATATTGTAGTAATATTAAATGATTCCTATTTCACAGACTTCTAAACAAAGAAGTGCTCATTTTAATCGTGCAGTGGATCAGAATGTGTCATTTTACCAACAAAGTTAAATTCAAATTTATAGTATTGTTCTACTGTGACAGATTTATGTTCTCATCACAAACAGACAACATATCACATGATTTACATGTGTTTCTTATGTATTTTCTTAGTATACCGGAATATATAAAATACCGCAAAGTTTATAATCTGATACAGGTACAGATCAGTGCTGAACACTAGACAGACTGAACGCTAAAAACATTCACAGATCTAAAAGTGTAGGTTCACATCAGAAAGTATTAATGCATGTATCAAATACATGACTTACACACTACTCTACAGCATGTTAAGATTTGTTATTCCACTTACTTTAAGCTTATTACTCAATACAAGGCTCAGCTTAAAAACCAACAATGAAGAAATTGTTACAAGAAAACAGCCAGACCTCCTGCACACTCATTCACAAATCACACAACATCAACAGGTGACTGAACGACCACTCAATTAAAAATGGGATCAATTCCAAATGAATGAGTGAGACCAGATAGCTCACTGTAACTTCAACAAGCAAACTACCTACAGCACATTATAGGATCTCTGCTGCATTCTTGTTAAGGAGATAAATTCACACAACAGCCACAGAGATGAAATTAGCAACCAAAGAGACAGAGAGAGAAGCTGTTTTGATTTTTTCCAATGAAGAGAGAAAAATATTTTATAAATAATACTGAGATTTGGTAATGGTTTATTTCAACCAAATATTCTTTTTTAATATTTTGATCTCCCTCTTGCCTCTCAAAAAATAGAGGAGGAGCAACCTCTTCTGCTTCGATGGACCAGCCTCCACTGTTAACCATGTACCACTGATGGCCGAGAGTACGTAAGTTTTCATTCCAGTCACAGTCAACAAATGTTGATTTCACTGATTAGCACCTCTTCTCTGGCTGAAGGTGTGTTAATCAATTCAATCATCTAATGTAGTCTTTGATTGGGATGAAAATCTGCATACTCTCAGCCCTCTATGGAATATGGCTGAATACCTATATCTTACATTATTATGTATGTTTTGTTTCTCTCCTCAAGTCAACAAAGATAAAAGGACAGTCCATTCTTCTCAACTGGCTGAAAGACATCATAAACCATTTTTGGTGGTGTTGTAAGACAGCTGACACCATCGAGCGGTTTCTTGTAAGCACGTAATTTGTATATATGTTTTCTCTTAGTATGTTCATTCATTTCCATATGAAGGAAATTTTTATAGTGTTGTTTTAGGTTTTGCTGCCACTATGGGTTGGCATCATTCACCATGTCTGTGACATTCACACCTGGACTATGGGAAGCTGCCAGCATGGGCACCTGGAAGAAACACGTGGAAAGGAGTGGATCCAGAGAGACTCCAAGTGCCACAAAGATTTAGTGGACATTGTTCTCAATAAGTGCTGACAGAAGGACATACATAAATATCTGCACTTCTGGTAAAGTGGGCAACATGATTCACACAGATGTACATTATATAACTATTTGTGCTTATTTTTAAATTACATATATATATATATATATACATACATATTTGTTTTTGTTCAATCAGATCAACTGCAGGCCTAGAGGCATTGCAGAATCATATTCTGATGTATGCTAGTAAGCACTATGCTTTCAGTCCCCCAGTTTATGAGGCAAGAGTTCTGCTTGTTGCTCTAGACTATAATTCCCACTGAAACAGACCAACAATGAAAACAGCTGAAGGCAAAGAAGATGTACATTTTACATTTGAAATATCCCCATTTACAGCACTGACACACACATTTTCTACAGTGTTTTGTTTGCAAGTGATTATTTATTTACATGTGCACTCAAGGTTGTCAGTTGTTATAATGAATAACTGATATTAAATGGTTGAAATTTGTATAATTACAGAAAAATGCCAGAAGATACAGCGTATAAACTTATGGATACATTTCTAAGTTGCAAGCAAGGAAGAGGAGAATCACAAGCGGAGGGGGGATGCCTCGAAGGAGGAGCCTTCGCCCCGATGACCCCAGTGAGCTCAGTTTGCTGCCCCCCCATACCTGCACCAGCAACATCAGAAGTGGTGCAGACACAAGTCAGGAGAGGTCTAGGTAAGTGACACACATTTATTTGTCTTTATTGTAGCATATTAACTTACCCTGTAACTCATACTCTTGGTGAAAAAGCATTATTTTCACAAAACCGTATAAAAACTATAAAGTAGTATATTAAATTAATGGGTAATGGCACCGGCTTCAACAGGATCAGTTTTCTATGCAGCTGCTCATTTGGAATGATCCAGATACGACTTCACCATGCCTCATCCAACAATAAATAGTTGAATCAAGGTGCTTCTCAGGCAGGACCATAGAATTAAAGAGCTGGAGCAAACTGATGATAAACTCACAGGTTTTAGTGTTTAAACAGACGAATGTTTCGACAGCCTATTCTGTCTTTATCCGAGTTGATTCTGATGAAGACGGAATAAGCTGTCAAAATGTTCGTCTGTTTGTACACTAAAAGCTGTGAGTTTATGGTTGTGTGCCAGCGTTTCTCCTTTTATTGTCAAGATTGAAAAAGATGGATTTTTACATTCATTTTATGGTTCAAACTTGTAAAGTACAGCAGTCCCCTGAAATGAAAATATACATTATAACCTCAGGTGGTAATGAAAATGTACTAACACTGCAGGGAAGTACTGTTATATTTATTGTATAAATACATGTTTATATATATATCATTGCAATAAATACAGCAAGTGCATCTGATTATCATGTTTTATTCATTAGTTATTGCACTTTAAATTCAAACTTCAATAGAACAAACATAAATACATAGATTATGAATATATAAACAAAAAATATAGAAAAGATATAGAAGAACAAGTATAATAATATATAAACTATCAAAAATGGGACAAATAAATAGCATTAGGTTTGACGCCTTGATGATGAACAGGCAAGTGTGCGAGTACTTGTGGTACTGTATGAACATGCCAGAAGGCCTGGAAGGAAACTCAGAGGCCAGATGTGAAACCAGTGAACTGTGCTTGGGGATCAGTGAATTTGTGCCTGATCTTCCAAACTCAGTGGCTGGCAATGACAAGTCAGTTTCCCTGGCCTAAAGAACCATGTTGCCAATAGATAAAATATCAATAGGCTGCATAACGGTACTCCCAGTTGTCATCCCCAGGATCCCTTATTTGGCCTAATACCGTAGTGTTTTCCCAGTACTGCCTGTGAGTGCGTATAAAACCTTCTTCAAGGCAGTACTGGGAGAAGTGTGGTAGTAGGCTCACAGAGCTGTCTGGCTCCTGGCCACAGCATTTCCTCTCCCTGGTCCATAGGCATATCCCTATAGTACACCATGGTACCCCTGGCACTCCAGCAAAAGGTGTGGCACTATGCCTGTGCTGATGCATCATCAAGGCATCAAAAAGTAGCCTAGGCTGCCTCTCAAGCAGTTGGGCGGGTGGCTCCCTGCGCTCCTCCAGGCTCATCTCTTGAAGAAGTCTTTGAAGAAATAAAATACAGGAAAAACACAGATAAGGCTTATAAATTGCGTGATATTATGTTGGCAATATGGTAATGGCACTGCAGATTAGGGTGTGTAGGCTGTCCAGCATTTCCCCAACATGTCTAAAACAATAACATGAGTTTAAATGTGTGAAAATATCACTACATGATACTGTTCCTATATAGTATTTATATAATCATTCAGTAGTGCCACTTATGTATCCCAGGCAATGACTCACATTACACTGTGATAACACATCAAACTACAGACTACAGTAACATTGCTACATGTAAAGCAAAGAGCTGCTATGTAAATACCACTTGGTGTTATACTGGTATTGTTCATATCATGCAGACCAGGTAGGAATAAATAAATAAATAAAATAATTTTATAAATACAAACCTTCGTTACTTCTTTTCAGTCTGTGTGGAGGGCTTCCACCCTCTCCTCTTCTTCTCTTGAAACTGACGCTCTGGTAATTCCCCTCCCTCGCCTGGCCCTGATTGCTCCACCACCTTTGCCTTTCCGCCCTCTTTCTCCCCCTCTCCCTCTAACCGCCGTAACGTTACGTGGTCTATCTGGTCTTTGACTCTGAAAATGGAGAAAAAAGATATGTATCCTGCTAACGCTATGTCACTATCAGACTAAATGCCTAGATTAAAGTAGCTTTTTACCATTACTTTGCTAATGTTAGCTTGTATTAGCATGCAAAGCAGCTAGCTAACGTTAGCAATAAAATGCGGAACAAGTAACAATAATAGTTGCTATTTTACATGTAAGCTATGACCTATAGTTTTACTGGCTAACTAAATGCAATTTCTAAATCTATCTATCTAAAGGAACCTCAGCACTTGACGAATTATGGCTACTCGATGTGGTCGTAGATGATGACATAAATTTGGAAGTAGCTACTGGCATCTGAAGGCCACTGTGGTTGTCCTACACACTTGGGAAGGGAGGGGTGAGGGGAGGAGTATTCAGTCTGTTGCAATTTGCAACCCATGGATGCCAATAAATCCTACACACTGGTTATTTAAGTATTAAGTACATATTGAGACAGAAGAGTAATATCAAGAAAAAAAAAAATGGGAATACAGCATCACTGTGAGTATATTTCCAATGCCACTGCTTTCTTTTGGACTTCATGTTTCTTAAACACAGAGTGAAAACAGCAGCAGTCCAACACCAGCCCCCTCTGCCCTGGTCTCAGACCCACCACTGCTGCTCACCTGGTCAAAGGAAGACAGATGACCCCATGCTGCTACCCGAGACCCTATTTAATGGTCTGCAGTAGCACTGATCTGCTTGTGTTAAAGCACCCCCCTGATAATCTGTAAACCTGTGTGCCCATACTGTGCCTTTTTGTGTGTGAAAGCAGGTTGCCACAGGACAGCAGATTTGAGCAGGCCTGGCCTCATTATTTTGTATTTGAAGGAGTGGCACAGTTAAGAATGTGAAAGATGACTGTTTAAGCTAAAAACTAGTGCATGTCAGCTACTGCAACTGTACCACATTTCATACTGTAAATACTATTTTCTGCCAGGGTACTACATTTTTCAGGCAATATCAGTTAATGTCATCTTGCTATTTCTTGATAAAATACAAAATTAAGTAGAAATACACTTGTGCTGAAAACAGGACAGGACAGATACCATCAAACTGCTCCTATGTGTTTTAATGAACTGACTTTTTAAAATTCTCATCCTCAACACCATATACCTTTCTGCACCATAAACTCCGGTGGAACTTTACTGAGATCATTTATCTGCTTATATTGGCTTGGTGGCTTAGAATGCAAACTGAACTCATGAGGGTCTATATTAGCTGCCTTGTTATTCTATTTAGACAGTTGCTTTTGGTTGAATGTGAGGTCTTAGTAAACAGTTGCTCGACTTTGTCTAATCATGCATAGTACATATTTAGTGCACAGCTTGCCACTTCTCCTCTCTAGCAGTGTCATTTACATTCATAAGGCCCTCCTCCTGTTGTTGTTGTTCATCTTCTGCATGATGATAACATCAGCTGAGACCATCAGCTTTCAGCTTAAGCTTAAGCTAGCCCTTCACACCACAGCCGTCTGTTAGAGGTCCCCTATGTCAAGGCCCCCCATTGCCAGCCTTGTGGACTTCAACAGAGTGGAGGAGAGGATTTAACACTCAACATCAGGGCATTCCCCAACATGCTAGATGTCCACTTTTTTAACCTGAATTGGACCTGGAAATATAAAATGTACGCTTTGTCCATTCATTGTGCAGCCACAACCCTGAGAGTGAAGGCAGGGCCACTGATGCCTAAATGGGAATTGAGTGGCCACCATGTGTGAACAATCCTTTCCATGCCAGCTCCCATATGGGCTGACTCACCAAGATGGGACTGACTGGCAGCAGTGAGGGCCAAGGAGGCATGTGAAAGTTTTGTCGCCTGGCCACTTGGCCTCCAAAAGAGAAGTATTGGGTCCTGAGACAAATCAGATGCAAAACAGAAGGACGCTTTTCTGTTGTTCCTCCAAACAAAATCTTTTATATTTGACATGTTTCAGATATTTTCTGGTTTCCGAGAAAATTAAAAATCTATCCTGAACCTGCCCTGAATAAATTCATATTGCCAAAAGACACTCCATATGCTTATGCTATACAGGATGGTGGAACTGGTCCAGCTGGGTGATTGGCTTTATGTCTCAGTGGTGCCAACAGACCCAAAAAGTGAGGACAGCCTGTCTTTTTCATTTATTTCCTGCAATGTGCTGCAATGTGTTTACAGGAAAACAAAAATGTACAAGCTTTACAATCAAACTTTCTCAGAAAGCAACATTCTGCTGGCTTATCTTCTATTTGTTTCCAAATAGGTAAAAGTATTCTTACAGTGGGTGTAGAGGAAAAAGAAATCCCAGACTCCCTGATGTGCTCTGCTCTGGCACCACAGTAAGCCACTGAGCACTGCAAGTGGGGAATCTACAAACCCATCCCTACAAAAAAAGCCAGGATAGCCCTTCACAAAGCCCGCAATCAGCATCCAGTAGAGAGCTCCATCTTGAATTTTTATTGTGGTTAGTGAATCGCAACTCAAATTTATACCCCTATTGAGAGGAGGTGGCCCTGTGAAGAGTTTTTGATATGCTAGTTTAATATAATTCCAATGTATATCTATACAATATACAATACAGATAGTTGGCAGTAACCACTGTCCTATCTATCTATCTATCTATCTATCTATCTATCTATCTATCTATCTATCTATCTATCTATCTGAGGCATCTTTCAGACTGTGTGAATCCAGCTGAGGCTTGCCTTTGATGTTTTGTGCTTTGTGTCCCGTAGAGAGTCTCTCCTGCACTAAGGGGAAAATGCACCACTGAAGCCCACAGAACAGAACACATCTCAGTGAGAAGAGGGGTATACAGTCGAGGGACATTGCATTTGCTATGGTTCAGTTCTCAGTCTGTTCCCAACATTTCTCTGGCCTGAAGGTGCTTCTTGACAATTGATGTTAACGACTGATCAAGTGTATAAAGTTTAAAGCGGCTCAAGGCTAAACTTTTTACGGACAGTCTGCACCCAGAAACCATCACTGTTTACGCTTTGAAAAGAAACTGTGAAAAATGGAAAAGGTCACGGCTGTAACGGAAAAGGGTATGGAAGAGAGCTAACCATGGAGCTTGAGCTAACAGGACCCTCCTCTCCCATTGATTTTCTATAATCAATTCAATAGGCAGATGGCCAGTGTTAGCAGGCAATCCAGCAAACCCCAATTGGGAACAGTGTTACACAGACACACAGAAATTTAACTCAAAATTACTGTAACAGAGTATTTTACATCAGGGCAGTATCATGGGGAAAGACCCTACGTATAGTAAAGAAAATAGATGGAGATTTTCTATATTTATCTTACTGTCTACAATAAGAACAAGTGTTGTGTGTGTATCCAAAGCCTGATATATTGTATTCCTCTGTGCTGTAGATCTCCGTTATTATCCAAAATGATTAAAAACACATCAGTGAGCCACGCCGTTGCACTGGGTGGCATGATCCTTTGCCCTGCAGAGTTTGTGCACAGTAGTTTTTTAGAAACAGCTCCAAAGACTAATAACAATCATCAGATTTTCATTCTCCAGAGAGTGGGTCCATGTATTAGCCCTTTTCCATACACATGTGCAACATGGCTTGACCCAAGTTGACTCGGCACGTCAGCCCAACACGGCAGGGATTTGCATCTCCATTACAACAGGCTACCCACTTTAGGGTGTGTCTTTAACCGATGATGCGCTTGTCTTGTCAATGAAATTTAAAAACAGTGCCCTCTTTAGCATTGTTTACTTAAGCTCCTAGGAAGTGCATCGAGCTGTGACTAGTGGTCAAAGTAGCAGCTGTAAAATGGTGGAAACATTTTTTCGAGTGTCACATCCCCCACAAAATGACTAATTTCACTATCAGAATTTTATTCATTTGGCCCGATAACATTTGGAAAGTCTAGAAGAGCCGCACGATTGAATCATTTTATCCCCATTCAAGTTAGCGGATAGCTAGCTAGCCAGCTCGTCCCTGAATGATGACGAAGCCCATCTGACGAGGCAGGTTGGGCACACTTTGACCGGAAGAAGAGAGATGGAGATGGAGATGGTCCATCTTGGGCGCAACTATGCATGACTAGGTGCAACTTGGCGTGTGTAAGCTGGAAAAGGAAATATAAAACAACATGGCATGGTTTGACTCAGCACAGCCAAAAGTGCCAAATGAAAAAGGCCATAAGTCAAGAGGTTGTGATATGTTGCACAACAAGATTGTGAAGCACTGCACATTCCCACACATTTGCAGTGGCCCCTGCCTTACATGGAACTGCACTCTGGGGACTGAAAATGGGATCACAATGGTGTGGCTCATTGACATGTTTTTAATAGTTTTTGGACAACAATAGGGGTCATATAGGAATAACATATATCAGGCTTTGGATTCACAACTTGTAAGTAGATTGTTGGTTTGGCTCTGCACATGAGATTTGTTGACAATAAGAAAAATATAGAAAATCACCAGCTATATCCTTTAAGCCAATACACCCACATGAGAGAAGTGTGGGTGTTTGCCAGAGATGGTCCACACAGGTACTCAAGACACAGAACCACACACATGCAGTCATGGAGTTCCAAAATAAATCTTTTTGCACTGCTGGTCTTCACCACAGAGTGGATTTCTAGAAATATTAGAGTATCCATTCAAGTAAAAAATAAACCTGATGAGTTAATAAAATCTAAAATTTAGATTTAGAAGTGTCCCATCCCTGCAAATCAAGATGCTTAATTCTGTCTTGTTTACCCAAATTAAATCCTGTTGGATGTTGTGTGCAGTCAGACAAGTAAATTCTTCAAACAAAAGATAGTCTCTTAAACTGCAGTGAGTGAGCGCTCTCTCTCCTCTCTTTCAGGAAAGCTGGATTTATCAACTATGAATGAATGTCATCACCACCTCCACTTCCTTTACACGCTAAGATGACATTTATGTCAGAGGATTTTACTGCTAATGTTAGAGCACTGCAAGTCTATATATAAGTTCTAGATAATGAAGTCACTCAAACTTTAAAAACTTACAACACTTGGGTGAGAGGCTTTCTAGTCTAGTTTGTAAATCTGGGACACTGAAACAAAGTCCTGTGCCAACTAAATTAAGTCCAGTCATGTCCTATAGGCAATCTCTGTAGCAGAATTCCACTTATTTATTTAAACTCATCTGTTCAGACAAGCATTTCGGTAGCATGTAGTATTTTATGTTTTCACTTGTGTTTTATGTCTGTTTCCCCTTGTATGTTTTATCTGTTGTTTATCTTTGTTTTATTTATTTGACTGTGAAGCACTTTGTGTCTTGAGTCTGTGAAAGGTGCTATATAAATAAAATGTACTTACTTACTTATTTATGACAATGTCAAGGGCATACATCTGTCTTTAAATTTGTTTTAACTGCAATATTTAAGTTTGACATTTGCAATAACAGTGATAGTTCCTCACCTTCCCTCCTGTTGACCTTAGCGAAGACCGGCCCATGGCTGCTAGACAGCTTGGAGGAACTTCTGAATGATGACGGTGGCAGATTGGACACCAGTGGGCTGTCACATACCTCTGTTAAAAAAATCACAAGGCAAAAAAGAGAAAGTTAAGGGTCAAGAATCATGTACCATTTCATTGAACCTATAGACATTATGTTATAGTGTCTTGTTAAAAAGCCAAGACTGAAGGAAATAAGGAAGTTTCCTTCTAATTGAAAGGTTAATCTTGAACATTGTTGAGTAGCTATAACAGAGATAACTGTGGGTTGGGGAAGATAACTGGTCACAAAGGGCAGGTGCAGGAATAAGACAACATGGTTTCAGAGGGAGAAGGAAATCAGCTAAGACCTTTTCATGCCTCCTACACTTTGATGTTTATGAATGTTAAGGATGGGAACTGGAGATCTAAGTTGAGAGTGACTCATATCTTGTAAGCATCTGTAAAACAATGCCATTGTTGCATTATATAGAAATAGTTTTGAAACTTTTTTGAGGTTATGGATGATGTAAGATTACACTTATGCACCAACAAACAACACTACATGTATGGCAAATATCTTTCAACAAGGACCCAGAGAAAGGACTTAAATTGCAAATGCAGTATCAACATAAAGTATGTTAACATTTTATCAAATGCCCCAGTATCCAGTTCAGTATTCAGTACGAGGTGCCCTGGTGCCCTAGAGGTCTGACACACTGACCATATAATTGCAACATCACAGTTTTTAAGGATAAGTCTGGTGTTATTTTATTTATAAGACCAAAACCCACAAACAAAATATCCAACTAACAAACATTGTATCCACAAACTGCTTATTAATTAACTTGTGATTTACCTTATTGTTAGCCATAACATACAATATAATATAACATATAATATAAAAAACATGCAGGCGAGTCAAACTGTTGCATTGTGTGACATACTGCATTGCTTCATTTTGATGAACACAGCCAGTATATCTATAAATATACAGTATACCACAGTCTTAGTAGTGATAGTAGTATAATTTTGCAATTTTTATTGTATTGTTGATTGTGTACACGTTCATTTATCATTTTCCTCATCATCAGATGGTAAATTTGACAGTTATAGCAACATTATATACAGCTCATTCAAGAGGTGATCATAAACAACTTAACACTGACTAAGATTAGAGATTTGATTCAGACTTGTATTAAATTAAGTTTTGAGTTTCTCTAATCAATGTTCAGACACAACCAAAGTTGAAAAATGAGATGCTGTAAAAACATAAAATACATTAAAAAAGCACAAAATCTCCTTCAACTCTCTTCCTCTAACTTTTAAATTTTAAACACATACACCTTTGCTTGCTAAGACAACCATTTCTTCACTGAAGTCTCTGAGTCAGCCTGTATCTGCCCTGCTGAAGTGTCTTTTAGCAAGAAATTGAAGATGAAGTTGTTATTCTGCAGCTGACAAAAGCAGTTATAAAACAGAAGCTGGGACTAAATTTAACATTTATCCATGGGGAGGCATTTTCCCTAGAACACTTGATTATTAACTAATTTCAGTTGGGACACTTACATCAAGGTTTTAATCATTTATTACAGCAATCTGCATTTAAGTCTTGCTGTGTGCCTCTGCTCATGTGATGCTCTGGAACAAATCTGAGCAAGCTTGACACAGACTTTCCCTGAGCTTGCTGAACATGAACACATATTAAAAGAAAACATTCAAAATTCATGAACAACTAAATCTAATACAGGATGAGGCTGAGGAGGTGAAGGGAGGTAAATTTTTGAAAGCAGGCAGCAGTGTAGCAGCGGGGATGAAGAGCTCAGCGTTATTGTACGCAGACTGAAATGTTTATATGAACCTCCTGTTGTGACAGACATACATGATGTAGGATGTACATAACATGACTATAAAATGACTTCAGTGCCTGCTTGAACTCCTGTGAGACTCCATTAACAAATGTTCACTCATATCCATGATTACTGTGTACGTTTAATATAAAACCTCTCTGTTAATGGACATTGTTCTCCACCACTGAGAAGAGAGCCAGTTCAAATTATTCACACTCCATTCAGAAGTGCCCAGTCCTGTCTCCCTACTCTGGCTTCAGCTGAGATTACTTTGTCAACATTATTGTACTTCATTTCAAGCACAGAAGGATTTTCATTACCTGAAACTATAAACCACCGGCTTTTGACAGTTTTGAATAGTCTGTCATATCTACCCAAGCATTCTCTAATCTAACTCCTCTGCAGGCACTTCAGAGTTTGTCTGTGCATTTCCACTCATGCTCAGGTCATTTACTACACATTCAGACAGATGGACTCTACAGGAAACTCTTGGCTTTTTATATCTCTCAGCATTTTATACAGATTCCAAGAGTATTTCTTCAGGATAAGAAGTTTAGAGAATATTTTCTCTGCTGAATTATCACCTCTTGTTCACACCTCCTCTGCTCACCTCTGATGTTTGTTAATTGGTACATGTGCAAAGTTGGGAAACTGAAAGACTGGACTCTAATTTCCTTTTTTTTATGTGTTAGTAAATTCACATATAAAATAAGAATAAATACAGAAATCAAGCCAGTCAGACCTCAAGGATTCATGGTTTTAAGGAGCCATGTTCTGCTGACGCTCAGGAACTCCTTCATAACAAAAAACCCAAGAGAAAAGAGCACATTTCGCCACTTTTGTATTCAACTTGAAAATCCAAGAGTGACCACCCATAAGACTTAAAAGACACGTAAATAAATAAACAGCATTGTTCTCGTATTACAATGTAGAGCCATGTCAGCCCTAGCATTATTAAGTATGATACAGGAAAATGTGGCAGACTATGGTAATAGTTTGGTTTATTGTTCATATTCAACAACTGTATATTTCTCTTTAAACATTACAAGAGGGAAGGATAATGAGTAATGTGTTTGGTGAACATAATGTTAGAGTCGCTAGAGCCTAAGCTTCCTTGAATCCAAAAAAGAGCAGTACAGAGAACATTTACATTTCCTTCATCACTTCGTAAACACAACCTGTTACTCCACAAACAAATGTAGTTAATGATGTGCTCCTTGGCCTTGGAGGTAATGCTTGGTTGCATTTTACATTAGAGCAGATAAACACACTGTGTAACCCATTCCTTATGCTTTTACTCTTACAAAAAAGACACCACCCTCCAAACTCTTTAAATGCCAAATATTTCTCTTGCTACAGCCCAACGCACACTTGTCAACAAGCTTGACAGGTCTGATGTGCCTAACTATGATTGCTAAGTTATCATCAAACAATTTTATTTGTGGTAGGGGGTTAAGCGAATGGTCAATTACAGTAAAGAACTTCTAATTTGAAGGGATGACCACAAACAAAATAAAGACTAAATAAACTTGTATAGATAGTGGAGCCTAACTCCATTCATTGTGCTGCTGTTGCATCATCTCCATCCAGCGAGGCCTGAAGCTGACACACAGACACAGAGCAAGCTGCGGATAATAGTGGAGCACTGTCTGCAAAGTATAGTGGAATTAGTGTAGAGAGGTGAAATGAGCACTGTAAAAGCTCAGCGGATAATGTGCTGTGAGAGCATGGCCCTGGCAAGAAAAGCTGGATAGAAGACAGATAGAAGCTGGATAGAAAACGGTGTTTGAAAGGGCGAGGCTGAGGCTTTCGGAGGAGTTGTGACATTTAAAGATTCTCTCCACACATGTATTAAGAGTTTAAAGATACTCTGCTTGGAGAAATAATGTGGGTCTGATATGGTTTTTTCGCAAAAAAAGTATAATTACCGCTTTATAAGCCGTAAAATGACATCTACTCCTTCTCCCTCATTAAAAATTCCAAAATCTATGAATATGCAAATATATTCATGGCTGCGCACAATAGTGCAGCGGCTTCTCTGGCTCTCGGTTATGGTGTACAGAGTGTTAGGGACACTTACTCACTCCACATGAGTAAGTGTGCAGATAACATGACCAGTGCAACTAGGCCAAGAAGGCACAACCCAACTGCACTTCTGAACATTATCAACAACTCACCCACCTCACTTCCACCGACTGCAGCTCCTGGGGACATAATGCCCTGAGGCAGTGGACTGGTTTAGCAGACTACAACAGCTCAGAGGTGAGAGCAAGTAGTTCGCACAGAAGCAGAAGAGGAGTAAGTGGGGTGGTGTGTTAGCTAAGCTAAAAGCTAACGTGACCAGTCCAGCAATTCCATCGCTCTTTCTGGTCAACGTTTGGTCGCTGGATAACAAAATGGATCTGATCTGTCTGAGACTGAGCGTTCATCGGGAGATGAGCAACTGTTGTGTTTTTCTCCTGACGGAAACTTTGCTAAACAGCAATGTGCCAGACTCGGCTTTTCAACTTGACAAGTTGCTCCTCTTCCTTGCAGATCAGAATCAGCTGTCAGGAAAAACCAGAGGAAGTAGATTCTGCATATAATTATCTATAATTATAAATGATCAGTTCCTTAGATTTGTGATGTTTTGAGACTGCCCTTGGTACACTGCAGTTTCAAAGTGGAAATTCTTAGTCATGGTGTTGACTGTTTATTTTGCTCCTGGTATATCTTGTTGCATATGAAAAACACCACATGGGCATGTTAACAAGGTTAAAAACTTGAAAACTTGGTGAGGGTTTTTCAAAGTGACTGTGAGAAAATAGAGCACAAATACAGGCAGCTTTGAGGAAAATGAAAGTAAAAGGCTGCTGAACTCGTAGCTGCTGACCGGAGCTTTGTCAGACATGATTTCAGGAAACTACAAGACATTTCTAAAATGGAGCTGAAAGAAATGAACAGTTTCATTATTAAATCCTTGACTGACAGCAAAGGGGAACTCTACTGCAATATATATATTGTTTTTATATCACAGCTAATGGGTGTTGTACCCCCTTCAATGTGATAGAATCACACTACACCACTACCAGGAGTGAGATATTGCTTTAATAAAATGGTTACAAAATATTACCATATATAAATTATAGACACAATCTAATGAAGACAGTTTAATTAAATAACAATTACATTACAAGAGTCATTTACAAAAAAGTAGTTCCTGGCTGCCATTGGTCGCTATGCAATGTTAGCAAACTGCTAAACTAAAATTCAAGCTAGTCAGCGATCTAACCAGAATTTATTTATTCACATTAATTTTAATGTTCCCTTTAATTGTACACCCATGGAAAAACTGTCTAATGCCACTGGGGTCCATTTGCAAAGCGTTTGTAATAATGTTAGGTCAACTAATGTTGTTAGGAGATGCATGGCTTGGTGTGGCGAGGATGCTGCTCCACTGTCTTTGGACACTGAGCTCCAGTTGCCAATAGTTCTGGAGAGATCTCTCACATTTGTGCCCGCTTATGGACGTTATCTTTCATGCTTCAAGGCCCGCATCCGAAAGCTTTTGCACCATGGTACTGCAGAGACCGTGGTTGGTGGAGCTCTGTGTCGTCCCCGCTTGCTTACAGATTGCAGGCAACGTTTTAAAGGTAGCCATGGAGGGATAATTAAAAATAGAACTGTAAAAGGACATTAAACGTCATAGCCATAGTACACACTCATTATACCACAGCTATCTACCAATCAGAGTGCAAGATTTCAACTATCCATTTTATAATTAGAATTTTTGATTAGAATGGAACAGAACCCAGAAGTTGAGGTTTCACTTCAGTTTTCTATAGAAGCTGCGTGTTCAGACAGAATGCGAAATTAATTTTAGTACATTCGCTGTTTGCAAGACAAAATAACGCAAGGCGAAAATTAGCTTCGTTCTGTCGGGGTAAAACGCATCAATATCTATATACACACTTCATAAAAGCAGCTATCATATTTACTCGCTGCATCCTTTTACTACACTTTTAGTCTGTATGACATTGTTAACTACCAGCTTCCACGACGTTGCTAATGTACCTGTAAGCCATTGCTTACAGGTACAGGACAAAGACACCAACACAGAGACAGAAAGCCCATCTATCCATCTGCAATATATCATCCACTTTACCATTTTAGTGAATAACTTAGTGCCCAGAGAAACTACCATAGAGCCAGAGATGCCGAATACCGGTGAGTATCATCCATCATTTCAAACAAAAGGTAAAAGAGCAGTTTAAGTGTCCCAGACAATCAAGAGTCGACTCGATGATCAGCCTGTCTCTCTCTCTCTCTCTCTCTTCCTCAGAATGAGCAGGATAATGAGGCCCTGCAGTACTTGTTTGTGCTCCAGAGCACTAACAACAATCGTCAAGTGAAAAACAGCTGTACTTGTTTTTTGTCTGTTTGTTTGTGTCTTTACAAACTTCTCACCCTTTACCAAAGCCAGTAGACGGAGGTTTATTATACGCTATGAGACTGTTTGACTGCAGAAACAATACTGGAAACTAAAAGGTGCTTGGAGAGCACAAGCCTCTGCCAACATTTAGCAACTTTTCCAACTTAGCAGAAACACAAAAATAAATCATGTCTAACACTGAAATTCAATCTCAAATGTATTACTTGAACTTGCAAATATACCCCACATTGCTTCTGGTGATTTCATAATAATGGATATAAACAATAACAGTCTATTTTTAGTTATTGTTTGCCCTTTTCATTGCAAATCTCAAACCTGTACTCCCTAGGTTTTTGAGATGCTGACAGACACTTAAACTAAAAGGATTTTCAAAACATGAAAATCCACCCACACTCAAACAAGCAACTGTCTGGTCCCAGGTGTATCACAAGGAACAGGGTGAAGGACATGACTAGAGAAAAGTGGAGGACAGAAACTTACAAATGTCAAAGTCCACATTCAGCATCTTCCTACTCAAGGTTGGACTGACAGCAGGTGTTGAGCAGTGAAAGGTCTCAGCCCGAATGGTGGACATAAATTTGTCTCCTGCAGACTACAGTGTTGGCACATGTCACATGTATGATTTCACATTGTCATTTTGCACTGTATGTCAGGTCATAATTTCTCTGTGTGTCAGTCTGTCTCACTGAGCATGTCATTGGAGCAATGTCAAAAAAAAATCCTGATTATTGAGTGGGCTATACTGCTATATTGCTAAAGTGGTGTGGCTCCCCTAGAAATTGCATTTCTAAACTACAAAATTGTTTTATAGTTGGGCTAATTAACATATTTCTGCCTGGATTATGTTCACAGGCAACTATTTTTAGTGAA
The DNA here is from genome assembly GCF_910596095.1 of Thunnus maccoyii. Classification (NCBI taxonomy): domain Eukaryota; kingdom Metazoa; phylum Chordata; class Actinopteri; order Scombriformes; family Scombridae; genus Thunnus; species Thunnus maccoyii. The sequence goes on along the minus strand of NC_056539.1, from coordinate 27,175,339 downwards.
TGAAGCACTACATTTATGTACCACACTAAAATTGGAGGCAGTTGGGTTGTATGACAGGCGTACAATGTCGCCACAGAAAATGTTTCAGCCATGTTTTTCAATCATCCCTATCATGCACCTCTGATGAAAAAGATACACTTCTGTTTTAATCAGTATCCTGTGTAGACACACAGACGGCACACTAGCTGCTGTTGCTGCTCTGCTTACATGCTGTGTAGACACGGTTAACTAAGTGCTATCAGTGGCTAAACATAACCATAAAAAAAGTTTAATAACGCCTATAGTCACTATGAGATATTTAACTGCAAGATCAGATATTTTGGTGAGAAAAAATAAAATACATTGTCACTAAACATTTTACATACAGTATGTTCAGTATCAACATTTATGCAGCTTGCCATATACATTAATTAACAAAATGTTCTCGTTATGTTGACAGAAAACATAATTTGAGTGTCATTATGTTTCCCTCAAAACATATTTGCTGTCACAGTTTAGTAATATATGACAGGAATTTCTAGGAGATGATATTGCTAGAGATGGCAATGTCAGTTGACAGTCCCCTGACTGTTCATCTAGTGACATCACCAGGTCAAAATTTGTCCAGTACCTTTTGTTTAGTGCTACTTTACATTGATTAAAACATGATGATTTTTACACTGTACAGAAATAACAACCAGTAACATACATGTTATGAATAGGTAATGTCTAAATGCTCAGAACAAATAAAGACTGGATCAATTTTTAACATCTTTACTTAACTTATACTACATATGATATCATAAATCTCAGTGTTGACCTTTATGCTAACACTTTTGTGCTCACAACATGATAAACCTTTCTGATAAAGATTTCCAAAGACCTTTATCCTGGCACTACTGTCTTACCATCTCACCTACACTTCAGTACATTTAGTTCACCCCGGCTGCTGAGGATCAAAAACAAACTTTAGACCTCAACTTTTAACAGTGTTGTTTCTTTACAATGAGCATTACAATCTCACAGGGACTCTAGCATGGCTGTAAATTCTTAGTCATGTTTCTTAATAAGTGCTACATAAAGTGTTAGATTCCCTCTGTAAATACAGACAAAATTATATTCACAAGTGAGCTGTGACTGATAACTGGTAATTATTCCCTGTTTATGACTTTCTATTGCTCTTCTTTCTCCCAAAGTTGTGAAGTATCACCTAAAAGTATTTTGTCAAGTCATCTATAATCATCACTATTTCTGGCTGTGTAAGACTTGGACGTGAAGCTTAATCGTTTGCCTGGTAAAGCAGTTTGGCTGAGACTCATGTGAATCCTGTGTCTGCTTTGGCTGCCGACTGGAGTCTGACAGTCTGACGGCTTAACTGCGACACTCTGCTGCTGGGCTGACTGCTAACAATGGGAGAAATATCTATTCCTCATTTCCAGCCCTTCATCAGTTAGTGACACAGCAGTCAGGCCAGTGATTCTGCTGACTCTCTCCATCTAAGACCTCCCTAGTTAGAAAATTACATTACATGCATAAGTAGTACAGCACTAGATAAACTGTTCTCTGCAACACGATTAACTACTTTCTTTCAGTGAAATGGTATGAAAACAATGCTGTAATTTCTTCCATGCTAACTACATTAATATCTGGCTCCATGGGAGGCAGACCTAATCAGCAGAATTAAATGATTAAAAAACAAACCAAAAAAAACTGCACTGCAATTAAAACATTCATCTAAAGTCTGTGAGGTTTAACCCTCATCACATGCCGAGTGCTGAAACAAGCAACACAAAAATAAATGCAAACAGATTAGTAATGAGAGGACAAATTCAGAATCATTCACAATGAAATATGTCAGTCTTATGCAGATTTGGGAGAACTGCTGCAGGCTTCATCACTTCCGCTAATGAACCCGGGAGGAGATGTGTGGAGTATTTGATGAGCATATCATTAATGGATCATATTTGCATTTCAAAATAGGGACAAAAAAATTGAATGGCATAGTTTTCTTTGCAGACATCCTCATTGAGAAGACATTAAGTCACTTTGTTAAAAAAGAGTGATTATGCCGTTTTTCCATTCTCCTTTGCCTCTAGCACTATTCCCTACGGGTGCAGAGGAACTGATATTTCTAAAGGATTTTTAACCAATCAAGCAAAACATTCCCCTATTTTCTGAAAGACAAGGAAGTTTTGCATGATTTAAACCCTGGGCTACTTAAAGACATTGTTATTGGCAGTACGTGGGATAAACATCCTGTTATGGACTGTAATTGAGCTCTTATGGAAATGTAAATACCTGCAAATCAAAAATTGCAAAGAGCCTAATGTCCTACTCCATCCTTCAATAATGCTCTAATAGACATTTATTATTAACAGTGATGAACCCTTCAAATATTTAATTATTAATCATTCTATATGAAGATGATTGCTATAAGTTTGTTTGCTCGAATTGTACTTATGTTTGCTGTTGGTATTGTTAAAATATACAATACTATTGTTAAATGTGAAGGTCATTTTTGGTAAAGTAACCACCTCCTAACATTGTGATCTAATAGTAAAATTTAAAAAGCTTTAATCAGCAGTTAATGAAGGGAGGAGGTTGTGTCTTTGTTAGTTATAAAGCCCTTGGATTACATTTGTTTGGATTGCACAATTTGTGTGTTGTTGTCACAGAATAAAATAGATATATTAGAATATTTATCTGCAGCTACAGAAACCATTCATCTGGTTGAGTGAATTTGTGAGTAACCTTAAAATTTTGAGATGGATTTATTGTAAGAATCCTAAGAAGTATAAATGTGTTAAAACTATGCATCACCAATAAACACCATTTTCCTTGATTCGATTATCTGTTCACATGTTTTTTCCTCTTTTTTTCTCATCTGCTATGCTGATGATATCCTACTCTATCTGTCCTTCCCACCAGATGACTCGACTGTCTCAGCACGGATCTCAGTATGCCTCAGCTCAGTCCCTCTAAGACTGAACTCTTGGTGATCCCAGCCAGTCCTTCTGTTCAGCACAACATTGGTATCCAGCTCAGTTTAGCCTCGCTCTCTCCAACAAAGTCTGCTAGAAATCTGGGCGTTGTGATTGATGACCAACTAACTTTGACTGAGCATGTTGCTTCACACTATATAGCATCAGAAGGATCAGTGCTTCTCATCTCCTTGTACAGGCAGTGGTAACCTCTTGCCTTGACTACTGTAATGTCCTTCTGGCAGGGCTGCCGCCATGCACAGTAAAACCTCTGCGAATGGCCCATTATGCAGCATCACATCTGGTCTCAAACCAGCAAAAATCAGCTCATGTCACTCCACTTTTCATCACTCTCCACTGGCTCCCTGTTGCTGCTCGCATGAAGTTAAAGTCACTAATGCTCGCTTTCAGAGTAGCTCATAGCATAGCACCCACCTATCTGAACTCCTTCATCTAGCTTTATGCGCCTTCTCGTTTTATACAATCTGCAAAAGAACGACAACTAGTCTTACTCTCACTACAAGGCAAGAAATCTCAATCGAAACTCTCTCCCTGTATGATCCCTCAGTGGTGGAACGCATTCGGTCAGCAGAATCCCTTTCTGTCTTCAAAGATCACTTGAAGACCTACCTCTCTCAGTAAGTGTACTTACTGACTTTATATGCTCTTTGTCTATCTCTCAATCCTTCTTTAGCTCACTCGCTCAAAAAAAAAGTAATCTGCAAGGCACTTATATTACTTCATACACCTGCAAGCCTTGTGTCAGATGGAACGTGGATGGTGTTGAAGTACTTACTCTCAATGGCTTCTACTTGATCTACTGCACCTCATTTGTACGTCGCTTTGGATGAAAGCGTCAATGAATAAATGTAAAACTACATGGCAACCATGTATCTCAAACTGAAAATGTTTCCATTACACAAGATAATGTTCATCTTTACATGTACAGTCTTATAATGTGATTTTTAGAAGACTTGAGAGCAAAGTTGAAAGTTTTCTAGTTAACTGGCCAGTTTTCAGAAGTGACCATTTTTGCCTAATATATCTTGTAGTGCTTGTGGTGTCAGTTGCAAAAAGCAAAACAGCAGTAAATAATCAATTGACTGTGTGTTGCAAGCTGACTGATGTTTTTAGCATTTTAGAGAAAACTGACAAGCTGTAACTGTCTATTGCAGGCACATGACATCCATTAAAATTCAAGTATTAGAAAATATTCTGCTATTTTGGTTTGTTATTGGTTTATTCATACAAACAAAGCAGAAATTAGATCATACCGTTAATGTCAACCTCATTATTATAATACCTGATACAATGTTTCCTTTAACATTGGATTCAATTTTAACATTTTTGTGAAAAGACTTAAAATTATTGCCATCATAGTCATAGATTTTATATGTTTCATGCTGTTTCACAGATTATGATAACTGTCTTGACGGTATCTTCTGAGAAACCACTTAACCTGTGTTACCGCAGCAGGGTTTTCTTCAAAGAAAAGGTAATTGCATTGAAAAATCTCTGTTACAGTAATTTCACCCTCCTGGCAGTACAGTAAAATTTTTCAAACGAACAGAACTTTATATTGCTGAGACTTGTGTTGCTGTGCAGCACAGAGCTGCAGCTGTGTGAAGGTGAGATGAGGAGAGTCAGGCGAATGAATCTGACATCACACACACACACAAAAGAAAAACCCACTGATGGGTGAAATGAGAGAAGGAGTTGGGACCGTCACTGCATGGCTTAAAGACGAGGGGTGACTACAATGGATGTCCACACAGGGCACTAAACTAAACTCCTCCACTTCTCTTTCTTTTGTACACTCCTCATTTCTTCTCTACCTTCACTCCTCTCGCTGCTCCCTTCTTTTCAGTATTTTTAAACTACCCACTTACTGGGCAGTCAGACTGAAAACAGCCCTGCATTACAAAAAAGCAGAGGGCTGCATTAGTAGTATGATACTTTGAGTACCAGTAAGATGATGAAATACAAACCAGGAACTCTAGTTTGAACAACAAATACATAAGTTTCAAGGTTTATCACTGCATAGTTATCATGACGGGAATTATCTTTAATGACGATTATGAGGTAAACAATAGAAAATCTACTAGGAATGTCTGCTTGCACGTATTTGGTTGGGCAATGAATTGCCTTGCCAGATTACACTGTATTGTGTCCTAGCTAAACTTGAGCCAGGTTTAACTTTTTTGCTGGATCAACCTGCATTCTTTTTGCCAAATCCATCTACACTGGTACTGCAGCTGTGCAAATACAGCTTTAGCATTGGAATGAATGAGAGGACTGATTTTTTTATGCAGTGTTGTTATTGTTTGAGACTAAACATGCTGGAAACATAAAACATATAATTTCCAAATATACTTTTTCTTAGTTTAGAAAAATTGTGGTATTGTTTTTAGGAACTGGATATAGATTGGGTTATTGTGTTACATTAAAGTAGACATAGCATCCTTTTTTCTCATTTTCTGTCATTTCTATACTGTTAACTGTTGAATGCTTATGCTAAACGTGGTCAATGTTCCAAAATTTAAGGTGAACGTATGTAAAAATGCTCCCTGTAAGTCAAAAGCCAGGGCTTCAGCCTGCTCTAAACGCTTCTTTTGCAAAGTTACCTCTACTTCCCCATCAAACTGACGTCAGATCGTGCCCACAAATGGCCATCCGTTCCATAGCCTTTGTTGCTAAGGTTGTTCCACAGGCTGTTCGCATTGTCCACTTGCATATTTTGGATTAGATTTCTTCTCAAAATTTACAGATGTATTTTAGAAGTTCATTCTTCAAGTAAAGAACAAAAAAAAAGATGTAAAATCTGACTACTACTGTTAGTTTAGCCTCCGAAACCAGTAGAAGCTTCCTGAAACTTGCCAACCAGAACAGAGTGGGCTTATTGGGAAGGGGGCAGGAGCAAAAACAGCCTATGCTGTTTCAGACAGAGCCTGAACTGAGGGGCTGCATAAATGCCCAGTATAAGATTATAAGGAGTTATTTAAATTGCAAATTATGCAAAGATATTCCAGTTGAGTCAGAGTCATAATATAGAAATGTGCATGCTATGTTCTCTTTAAGTAATACACATAATATTTTTCTTAATAGCTGATGACCACAGTTCCTACTTTCCTCCTGTTTCAGAGAGTGACAGTGAATAGTGACCTCAGCAGAATGTGGCTGATTCTTGGACCGATAACAAGTCATCTGATATAATGACAGGGCGATTTGATGAATGGCTCTGTTTTTGGGGAGGCAGACATCCACTGGGGAGCCGGCCTTGGGCAAATACAAAATCCCACAGGTCACAAAGGCAGATGGATGGACTGCAGTTCTGTGTCACTTTTATCGCTTAACTACTTGTCCCTGGATTAATAAATCTAGAATTATGACTGGCAGCTCCAGGCACACACCACCAGCCACTGCCACCCTTATGTAACCTTGACTTAATCAGAGCCTCTTCATGACTCCACTTATACTAAACACATTTTCATAAATGATACTAAAGAAGAAAAGTAAGGGTGATTTATTCTCCACTACTTTGCTCTTTTCGTGTGTGGATCTCTAAGACTGTGCTGTCATGAAGCATAAAGGACAGCAGAGTTTCCAGAGAAAATGTCTCACACATTCACACCAAATTGATTTTATTCAGAGGTTTATGTTCTCTCAGGGCAAACCACCACCTCATTGAAAAGTAATAAATTCTGATGAGACAGGACTGTTCGCATATGAAACAGGGAGCTAGGCCCAAATTTAAATCAACTCCTCTCCCAGCATATTTTTTTTTACCAGCTTATTCTCGGTCTAGCTCTAGATTGGAGGAAATGAATTTCCAGCACTCTGAGAAAATAACAGCACCTTAACCCTCATCCTACCAACATATTTAACATATAAGGACTACCGACTGGGGTCCCTGGGGACCCCAAGAATACATTACTGTAAGAAACAACCATCATAGCAAAATGTTAACTTATTTCTTCTCAAAACATTACTAGTTATCTGAATAATGCAGTCTGAAAAACAAACAAAACAAAACAAAAGCAGATTATTATTATTTTAGGAAAGTTACGGTTAATTTGCATATTGTGTAAAATAAAAATATATACTTTTCTTTGATACAAATTGCAGCTTTTATTCCAAGTACAATCTTTCCACAAAGCCTTCAAAATGACTGACAGAGTGCCCCTACCCCCCCCCCCCCCCCCCCCCGATAGAATGTGATACTTCACCCACGGCAAACATGAACTCAATAAATACTTCCATCTATTTAAACTTCATAAGCGGAATTGGATGCTTTTGACTGGGGTCCCCCAGGACCCCAATACATATTTTAGTATAATACATATAATAGTATTTTTAAAAAGCACTGATTAAAACAGAAACAGAACACAATGATATACAAGTCATGAAAAATTGGAATGACAGAATAACGCACTTGTGAGGTATGACAAAAAGTATACCTCTGGGGTCTGCAGGCACCCCAGTCGGTAGGATTAAGGTTGAAGTTCAACATGAAGACAAAATTGTGTTTTATGTAATGTGTCTACCTGTACACTGCTGGTGGTAAAGTGCAACCGATGGTTATTGCAAAATGAAGAAAAACAAAGACGGACAGTGTATGTGGGAGGAAGAAGGTGCTGAATGTTTTAACAGTGACATTATTAGTGATGAAGTTAATGAAGATGGTGGCTATGACGATGATATATAAGGATGGTTTGTTGACAAGTCGCCTCTTGCAGTCCAAAACCAAAAGAGACTCAGTTTACAATCATGTAAAGTCACAACAAAGCATATCACATTTGAAAACCTGGAACCTGGAGGACTACAATGGAAATAAGCCCTCAGGCTTTATTGTGTTTTCATCCTCTGTGATTTTTAGTTTATGTAATGACTGCAGCGCAGGGTTGTATGTGTTTTTTTAAAATTCAGTCATTCATTGATTCAACTGGTGAGTTTTTGACGTTTGGCTTCAAAAATTACTGAAATGATTAATCGATTATCAAAATAGCTGCCAATTAATTTTCCGTTGATCATTTTCTACTTCTACATGTGGTAAATAAAAAAGATGCAAAGTGTGGGTGTGGAAGATTTTGAGTTGTTTAAAAGCAATTTTGACGGGGCTGGCAGCTGAGTAATGAAAGTAAAGTAATTACTAATGGAACGTGTTACTTTTGCTGCTGAGTAATGAGTAATGTAATTACTTCTACAATGAGTAATGTGTAATCAGCAATTGATAACAATTTTCAAGTAACTTGCCCAACAATGGTCCCCCAATACAAAACATCTAATTTTAATAATAATAATAATAGTAATAATAATAATGATAATAAACTTTACTTATAGCACCTCTCAAAACAAAGTCACAAAGTTCTACAAAACAGCATAAAATGGTAGAGAAACAAAGGTAAAAATAATTTTAACATTTAACAGTTAAAGGTTGTACAACATTGGGAAGAAAATATAGAAGCAAAAGGAGCTACATATGAAGAAGAGTAAAATAAGAAAAATAAAAGAATATAAAATAATTAAAATAATCAATAAAATAAGAATTAAGAGAATGACTTAGGCTTTAAGAAGTGACTTAAAAGATGAAAGTTAATTCAGACCACAAGCCCTGTAAAAGCACACTTAGATAGAAATATGTTTTTAAGGGATTTAAAAGAGGATAAGGAGCTCGCCAGTGTGATCTTCTCAGGGAAGTTATTCCAGAGAGTGGGGACCCTAACAGAAAAGGCCCAGTGACCCTTGGGCCTCAGCCAAGATTGTGGAATGGCTAGCAGAGCCTTGGCTGAGGACCTCAGGTTGTGACCAGGCACATATGATCTGAGATGTACACAAGTATGAGTCTGAAGCGGGCCTTAAAAGTTATCAGTAATTTCTTACAATCAATTCTAAAAATTATGAAGAGAGAAAGAGAAGCTAAAATAGCAGTAATGTCTCTTTTTTGGCTTTGGTGACGAGTCTATCTGCTGCATTTTGGACAAGCAGTAATCTATGTAGACTCTGTTGGCTCAGACATGTGTAGATTGAGTTACATATAATATGCATTATATATAATAGTCTAAACAAGAGTAAATAAAAGCATGTATGACAGTCTCTAGATTTCTACTGGATAATATTGAACTAATCTTGGCGAGTCTCCTGAGGGGCGAAAAAACAAGACTGGACAACTGTGTTAACATGCCTGTTCAGGCTTGTTCAGGCTAAGGCCTACGGTGATTAGCAAAGATGACACCAAGATTTTTGCAGTTTTGGGCTGTACTGTGGGACAGAGAGCCCTGATGTTTTGAAGTATAAGCATTAACTGTGCCAGGGCCAATAATAATTACCTCAGTCTTATAAATATTTAGCTGCAGGAAATTTTGGGCCATCCAGCATTTGAGGTCAAGGACAGTCGTTGAGTGTATTAATTTGCCAAAAATCATTTGGGTTAAAAGAGAGGTACAACTGAGTGTCATCTGCATAGAAATGGAAGCTCACATTATGCCAACGGATGACATGCCCCAGGGGTAACATGGAGAGAGAGAACAAGAGTGGTCCCAGGACAGACCCCTGCGGTACCTCGCAGGTCATCTTCACAGAGGATGACTGTGACTTTCCAATGGCTACATTGAAAGATCTATCTTGTAAATAAGAATAAAACCACTTTAAAACTGAACCAGAGATGCCAACCCAGTGTTTGAGATGTTCCAATAAAATAGAATGATCAACAGAGTCCAATGCACTTAGATCTAACAGAACTAAACTGAAGACTTTCCAGCATCAGCAGAAACCAGCAGATCATTCATCACATTAAAGGGTGCAGCTTCTGTAATGTGGTTTGCCCTAAACCCCGACTGAAATGTCTTAGAGTCTGTTTCTGTTTAAAAAAGCAATCAATTTTTCAGCAACAGCTTTTTCTAGAACCTCAGAAAGAAAGAGAAGTTTGGAAATTGGTCTGAAATTATCCAGGGAGTTAGGGTCTAAAGAGGGTTTTTTTCAGAAGGCGTTGAACAATTGCATTCTTAAAATAAGCAGGGACATAACCAGACAATACTGACATGTTAATTATGGAGAGAATATAGGGGGTGACTGATCCATATACTTCTTTTAGAAATTTCACAGGCAGGATGTCGTGAGCACACAAAGAGGGCTTCATATTATTAATCACCTCACTGAGAGTGTCAATAGATATTGAGTATCAAAGGACTCAAAGAAGGCAGTAGCTTTAAAAGAAATTGTTGAGTCCTTTGCAGGAGGGGGAATGTGCATTCTCATGCTAGAGACTTTGTTGACAAAGAAGGTTAAAAATTCTTCACATTTCTCAGGGGAGGAGTCCATACTGACACTTGGAGGAGCCTCTGTGGCATGGTTAATTACACTGAACAAAACCCTGGAGTTGTGTCAGTTCTTTTCAATTAGGTCTGAAAAATACAGTGCTCTGGCATTTTAACCTCTGTATTAAAATTTCTCATAGAATTTGTTAAAATGTCAAGGTGCATGGTTAGTTTAGAGGTTTTCCACTTCTGCACATAGTGTTTCTGCTCTGAAACACTATGTTTAAGGACAAGATCAAGGGTGTGGTCCCTGTTGTGAGTGGGCCCTGTGACAATTCCACTTAAATTAAAAGATTCAACAATGTTTGAAAAGGATTATCAGGACAGCAAATGTGTATGTTAAAATCTCCCACAATCAGAACTCTATCATATTACATTACAATAGAAAGGAGTTCAGAGAACTGTTCAAGAGAGCCAGACACAGATTTAAGGGGGCTGCAGATTAAAAGGCACAGAGTTTTAAGGTTCCCTCTAATAGTTATAGAATTCTTGAGCTTGTCAATTTAGAAACTCTTGGAGATATGGATGTCTTATGCAAAAAGTTCTATTGACAAACACAAACTTGATCGACCAAGGAGATAGCAGTTACGATTTGATGGTGTAGACCCATTGAGATACCACAGCAAGTGGTTCAACCCTGAAGGAAAAGGGTTGAACCACTCTCAGTTATTCAGGCCGTGCCCAAGCGACCTTGTTCCTTGTCATAACATCAATGTAAGATTGTTTACTTTAGCGCTGTCTCTATGGCAACAATCATAAAGTTGTCTGTCTCTCACTGCCTGCCTGTCTATATGAAACTTCACAATAGTGAAACACGATGACTCAAAAGATGAAAAGTCACCCAAGGAGATGAGTGAGCACTTGAAGCTAACAAATTCAAGTTGACCTCCTTTACCAGATAACCTGAGACAGTTGAAAAAGGAGACATTGGGGGGTGAGAAATCTATCAGGGACATTAAGCCAGGTTTCTGGTATCATAAAAAGTCAATTTTGTTAAAGATGATAAAATCCTGGCAAATAAAAGATATGTTGGAGAGGGACCTTATATTAAGTAAAGTGGCCAAAAGTAGGAGTTGGATTTAAAATAACTAAGTTACATGTGTTTCTATGATTTGCAGGGGCTTCAATGGTTTTGTAAAACCATTTGAAATACACGTGTTAAAAACATGGCTATTAACACAGGGAGCATGAAACCCACTATCAGCTGAAACAAGTATATAAAAAAGGTCCCTAGGTTGGGTAGGGTCATGCTGATGTGCAGGTCCGTGGGTCTCAATAATACATTCAATAGGCCTAAAACTGGATAGGCCAAGCGCACTGCAATAAGTGTAGTTTACAGCAGAACCAAAACTGAGAGCACTGGGCCCCTGTGGATGTCAGTTAGTGACGGGGCTGTCCGCACAAGTGCGGATGCTGAATGTTGTTGTCCATAGCACAGACATGGGAGTCGGAGAGGATGGAATAAAACACATTTGCAGAGGACATTTGTGAACCTGCTTGATTTGGATGGAGTCCATCACGCTTAAAAATAGAAGCGTGTTCCCAGAACAGATTAAAATTGCCAATAAAACCAAATTGTAAACGGCACCACTGCGACTGAAGCCAGGTGTGAAGCTGCAAAAGTCTTCTAAAATGCCCACTGCCATGGCCGAAAATGGGGAGTGGGCTGGAGATAAAAACTTCCTTCTCACTGAGTTTTAGGATATTAAACTTAACTGACATATATAGATATACTGACACAGCAAACTAGGAAGTTCTGCCAGAATGTCATTTACCTTGGCACCTGGAAAGGTTTTTTCCCTGCTGGACCTGATGTCCCTGATAATGGAATCACCCACAATCACAGTAGGCTGTGGAGCAGGTCAAGTAGAATAGCACCCTCAACTATCATGCACTAGTGGATGAGGATTCCTAACCAATGCAGAGGACACTGCACCAGGTGGATGCTACCATTGGCCGGTTCAGAGTTGGCAGAGTGTCTGGACACTTCAGCAACCTACGGCATGAGAATGAGGTTTCCTTTTGGGATCTGGGGTGGTAAGCAGTAGCTGATGGGGAGCGCTCTGCTCCTGGATGCAACGGACCAGTCAGTGGAGGGAAGTCTTTCTTGCCCAGGATGTCAAATCCATTTGCTGGCAGGTCAGGGGGAGCAGCCGATGAGGAGGGAGGACAGCCAGCTGGAACAGGATGTACCAGAGATGGTGGAGAGGTCAGAATTTCCAGAACTTGAAATTGATTCCCAAGCTGAGTTACCTCCCATAAGAGTGGCTGGAGACAGTATTTACACCGGCTGAGCTTACTGCTTTTAACCTGGCTCTGAGATGGATGGAGTTGAGCAAACTTGGGTCTTAGGTTTTGCTCCAAGGTGGAGCCGCACATCCTCCCCCGTGGGAGAGAGGCCCTTAGAGTCCCTCTCCCTGAGTTCAGCCTTCAGTCGTGTAGCGTCTATCTCCAAATGTGCAAAGGTAGGATGGCAATCCACACACACAGCCATAGTTGTTGTCAGGACCAGGATTTAGCCACCTGGTTACAACAAGCCTGGTTAAAATCCTCACTAAAACTGACCCCCTAGCCTAGCCCCAGGCTAAAAACAAACCTAGTTAGGCTTAGCAGGAGTCGAGGTAGTCCAGTGATCAAGCAATGAAATTAGCATAAAGTGCGTAGAAGTTCTAAAAGTAGAAGATTGTTTAAAAACAACCTAAAAACCACAAATAAAGCTCTTAAAAACCACGGAGGGTTAAACTAAAACATAAAAGTCAATGTAAGAAATGGTGTGGTAAATGGTGTGGTCATGGCTAACTGGAACCACGGTTATGACTAGATTAGTATTAGTCTCCAGGAAATTAATGTAAATCCATGCAATGTCTTCCTAAGTGATGGAAACATGTTTGTCTGTGTTTATCTGTGTACTTTAGGCTTAGGTTAAAGTTAGGTTTAGGGTAGCCCCATATGTGACCTCGGCTCAGTCACATATGCTTCTCAACGAAAGCCTAATGGTAAACCTAAACACAAATGTTTTTTTCTAGCTGTTATCTCGCAGCAATCCCTAGATAAGAACATGTTTGTTTTGTACATGTTTGTAGTTCTATTTCTGAAAAGCTGGGCACAGTTTGTGGAAATACTGGATTTAAACTTTGGTTTCGCCTCAGGCAAAGATGTTCTCATCCCAGGCAAACAGTAAACACACGTGCAATCACTAAAAAATACCTTGGAAGATGCAAACTGCTGTTGGATAACAGCAAAAAGAAATGTACTTTGTATACCCATAAGGTTTGCACTGAGAAGCCTGTGTGACTGGATCAGAAGTCTAAGTATAACTATGTGTGTGCTTGAGAGAGAGAGAGACATATATCAAAGAGAGAAAGACAGAATCACTAAAGATGATGAGTGTGACAGTGACAGAGATCTCTTGTCCTTCATGTACAAAAGATGATGAAGGATATGATAGTTCCTCACTGAGCTGAAACATTTTCATTGCTTAGGAAGCATAATCTGGGCAGAAAACAGGTCTTTAAGTGGATGATAAAGGCTCTAACTGATACACACCTGATGTGAAACATAAAGGACAAGGAATTGATACAGTAAAATTGCAGGTTTTGTGATTTGTCTCTTGCTCTCGGGCTCCATGCACTGAGGAAATTGTTGTGTCTGAGCCAAAACAGATAATGTATTTATCTGAATTTGGGTCAATGTCAGTCAATACTATCAATACTCCTTTTTTTTTTTTTTTTAACAGCCGTTGTCTCTCCAAACAATCAATACAGTTGAGAAGCCACAATGCCTATCAATGCGTACATCCCTCCTCTCTCTCCTCCATTATCCATCCATCTTTCCGTTCAACCATCGATTTCACAACTCAGATCTCTTTGTGCTGATTAACAATATACGTGTGAAAACTTTCTGATCCATCAGGCTTATTAGTGATGTTTTTTTATCAGTCTGCCTACAGTGGTGTCACGTAAAAGGCTGATCTCGCTCCAAGGGACTACGACACTTCTTGTTGTGAGGTAAATTCTCTTATTCCTTAAAATCGGTTCTGTCACACAACTATTTATCAAGCAACTTTTTCAGTGACTTCACTTTCTAAATCTTCCCTTTACCCAAGAAGTCACTTCTTAGGATATTTTCTTAAACCTTATCTGAATGTAAAACTGGAGCCAAAACACCAAGAAGCATCAGCAGCAGCAGCATCCTCCTGTGCAGCTCTCCCACATCTCCATGGATAGACCACAGTCTCCCTCCCTCTCTCTCTCTCTCTCATGAGAACACATCAAACACCAATAGCTAAAATAAGAACACAACTTGTGGGATTCACTATCTCTTAAAACTTGACAGCCAAAAATCCCTCAGAGGATGTGTGTTCCCTTTCAACAACAAGCCCCTGCAGTGCCAACTGTTTAATTCACTAAATTCACGGCATAAACAACGTGATCTGGGCTACTTCTTCCCAAAAATGCAGAAACAAGTTCCAGAACAGATTAAAATTAGCTTGAAGCTACTGTCTTAACTTCCTTCTTTTATTCTGTAAAAAATAAGAGCTCTTACAAATAAATTATTAGGAAAAGGCTTGAGCTGAAACAATCAGTCAATCTGCACTATTTGATAATCAATTAAGTGATTTTTTAGCAACGTTACCAAATATTCTCTGTTTCCAGCTTCTCTAATGGGAAGATGAGTAATCCTACAAGGATTTGCTGCTTTTCTTTTTTATATAATTGTTGACGAATATTTGTCTGTTTATAGGACAAAGCAGAGCATTTGAAGGCATCACTTTGGACTTCATAGACTAAAACATTAATCAATTAATCGAGAAAATATTAGGCAGATTAATTGATAGTGTTACTTATTTAAAAACAGTAAATAGAGTTATTTATTAGCCTATACCTTTAATGAATGCTTGTATTTTATTCTTTTTTCTTTGTAAAGAGCTGATACATCACTATATAGACACTTAAAATAGTTTCATCAACAGCCATACTGTTCGTGTCTTCATCCAGCCAAGCACGCAATATGCCCCCCATTGTTATCCCATACAGCTGAGTGTTATCTTAATGCAATAATAACCATGGGGGTCCCTTTCAACAAAACAACTCTGTACAACAGCCTGCGCTCCTTCCCCAGGCAGCGCCGGAAGCGCACGGAGCCGCTCACCTTCTGCACCTGTCCCACAGGAGCCGAGCAGCAGCGAGGCGATCAGCGCAGTAATCCCAGCGAGTCTTTTACTCCCCAGAGGCATGTTGAAGCGACAGGATGCTGCAGAGTATAATCCCGCCTGTCGGAGGACAGACAGTCCGTCCTCCTCCTCCTCTTCTCCTCGCCTCTCCTGTTTGCTGCTTTCCTCTCCTCTCCTCCAGCTCCGCTCCGGTGCGCTGCGCTGCGCTGCAGTAGCCCTGCTGCCACAGTGTGGAGGGGCCGGCCGGTACCCGGTGGGGAGGAGGAGGATGCTCTCACGCCGCCTGCCCTCCGTCAAGTGATGGAGAGAGGAGAAGGAGCAAGTAAAACAGGAGGGAGGGCTTTTACTAGACTGTCGCAGGTCCGAGTCCAGCGCACCGCCCCCCTCACTGAGATCCTGGAGACGCACGGAGTTCCTACACTGATTTAGTTTTATTACAGCACAGTGAGAGCATGTGGCTGACTGCTGTTGCGAAGTTGTAATTCTTCCCTGCATGGGACCAGAGATGCCGCGGATAAACTCTTATATCCAGCTTTTCTTTGAGGCATCAGATGAAACAGTTTGAACAGATATGGTGGCCGCGCACCAGATAATTTGCGTCTGAAAATATATATTATTTTAACTGGTAGCTGTGATGCCTCATGAGGATCACCACTGACACTGGAGTCAAGATCCCCTCCAGACATGACACCTGCTTTGCATAATAATTTCCGCTCTATAAGGTTTTTCCACAAAAAAAGTTAAATAACTTAGTTAAAAATTACATCTATACCTCCTCTGTCATTGAAAACATAAACTTTGAATATGCGAGACTGTTGGATGCAACATGGCTCTGTCTGAAAAGTCCATAATTGACAGCTATTTTCAATAATCGTTTTACTCATTTTTAAGGAAAAATGCCAAACATTTTCTGGTTGCAGCTTCTCAAATGTGAGGATTTGAAGCATTTATGTATCATGCATGATAGTAAACTAAATCTCTGGATTTTGGACTGTTGATCCGAAATTATTGGAGGCATTTTTCAATATTTTCTGACCTTTTATAGACAAAACGTTAATTCAATTAATCAGTAATAACAAATGTTCCTTAGTTGTAGCCCTAGTTTCCAAATCACACACATAATTGATTTCCATACTAGTTGTGATGTCACAAAATCACACTTGTATGTGCATGTCTTAAACCCACATTTAAGGAGAGAAACACAGAGAAACTTCCCCTCTTCCAGTGGTAAACTCTGCACAAACATGTTCTTCATGATGAAAGTCAAACATCCAAGTGAAGTAACAATAAGTAAAACACGTTCGGCCTTTTGGAGCTCATCATCAATCATCGTTTTGTTTGTACAATCAGTTTTGTTTGATATTTGTTTGAAAAGCTGTGGTCACTTGTGTGCATGCAAATATATTTGTATCTAAATTTGATTTAATTCTGATATACTTGAAGGGCATTAATAAAATAATGCCTTAAAAAGAGCCGTAATAAAAGCCATGACACAGAACAAACAGACCTCTCAGACATTCATTTTTGCTAAAGTTTAGTACCAAGGTCCTAAAAACAAAAATCATTCATTAGACATTAATGATCTTTGCTAAGCAAAGAGTCTGTATTGAAAAGCAGACTGAATAGATATTCATCTCAATGAGAGGTCAGCAGTGCATGCACTGTAGTTCCTCCTTTTCCTTCCTGAAATTCACTTTTAAAATCAGATTTTCCCCACAAATAACATCTTTACTGGAGAGAATCTTGGCTGCATCATTTCTAGGGAAGTACATTTTTAAATATTATTCCTCCAATTTTTCTGCCTTCATAGAAAATTCATAGTAAAGAGAGATGAGAAAGCTGATCGAAGGACTCAGAGAGCACAGGCTGGATGTGACCTGCAGATCTCGCAGCTACAATGCACTTCAGCCAAATAAAGACTATTTTTGACAACTGAAGAAACTGTCGCCTCTCAGCGCACACACAGAGTCAATCCTCAGATCGATGAATATTCTAGTCTGACACACCTAATCAGTCATTTGATGTGGTAGACAGAGGTGAAATGCAAATTATGTTGTTTGGCACAAAGTACTAAAAACACTTTTATAATTATTCATGTTGTTTTCTACATATATTCACAGAGAGAACTCGAACACAAGAGAACCTTAAATTCAACATGAGATGTCCATAATCAATTAGTTCTGCATTTGTCTTCCAGGGTTACAAAGAGACATAGTCAACTTTAGACAAACACCCACAAATGTCAGTCATTCACAGATACCTCCGGAAACACAAAGCCAAATATACCGCTGACCTTCAAGCCGGAGAGAAAGAGCAGTGGAGCTTTTGTTGTTCACTATGAATCTGTGGGAGCGGCAGTAGCTTAGCCTCGCTAGTGTTCACCCACACAACCTTTGATCCTTGCTCTCAACTGCGCGCTGTTTCTCATGAAGGTCATGTGTTGCTGGCTGCTAGCACAATCTCTCTTTGATGAGGGTCTTTTCAGAGGTGGGCACAGTAATAAAGAAATTAATATCATTCTTGTGTAACGACTCAGATATGATGTGTTTTTCACCAACATATCACATCCTGGATCACAGGCCCCAATAAAAAACTGCAACTTTATAATAGCTGCTTCAAAGCCAGTGTCACAGTATATACAGACACACATATATATATATATGATAAATATTCTAACTGCCAGGCACATGTGAGCCCATAAACACTTTTGTGGGACGACATGTATGAATCTTTTTGAGCATACCTTCACCTTAACAAGTATTTATACCTGCAAGTTTTCTGATCTGGCACTTCCATTGGTAGGAAAACCACAAAACAGGTCATTTGCCTGTGTCTTAAAACCAAAATTACTAATTTAAGTGTTTTCTGACACCTCTATGGTTGAGGTTAGGTTCAGTTTAATAATGGGTTACAGATTGGGAAAGAAATGGTAGAAAAAGCTTTTTTTTCTTTTTTAATATAAACTTTTAGCAATTGAGTCATGCTGTTGTTTTTTTGGTGAGGAGTGTCTCAATATGGTTTTGTGTATTAAACACAAGAGGACCCAACTAACAGCAGTAATAGTTGCTCCTCTGAATGACCACTACCTTTGAAGTGGTGTATGTGTTAAAGTAATGAGGGAGGGGAGAGTTTATGTTTTGAAGCAATAGTGAAATAAGTGCAGTCTCAGCTCACCTAAATAAAATAGCATAATGTGGGCAAAGTAAAGAAATTTACATAAAATTTGCATATGTATGAACCTACAGGTGCAAAGAGGCTTATTTTGGCGTAAATCCACTCTGCATGGCTCCGTGTACCTGCTCTACTGTACCCCCTGAAATGAACACTAACAAGACTTCAGCGCTGAGCAAGAATGAGCCGCACACCACCCGCTTCATTTCCCCACTGATACAGTGTACTGCCAACGCTGATGAAGCTGCTGTATGATCATATTCAACAAAGCATGCACGGTAAGGAATGATAACTGGCAGCAGAAATGAGAGGCGGCACGTGTTCATATGCAGTAAAGGAGGGACAGCAGAGAGGTGATAGATGAGAAGAAGCACTGCGATGTGAGACAGCAGGTAATATCAACATACAGTAGAGGAGGGACAGGGTCTTACACACACACACACACACACACACACACACACATATACTACGACTATTACCTCTCAGTGCCTTACCAACTGACAGCACATAAAGGAATCAGTGGACTATGTAAAGGCAATATTTGCTGTCTAAAAACAGAAAAGGAGGAAGATGTGCACAACCACAGTAGATATATTCCAAAAATACAAAACTGATGAATATCTACTGAATTCATTGCCTTCCAGAAATTCTTATTTCACTCCGTAGGTGCACTGCAAGAGCAGTTTATTAGTAGTTCTTCACTTTAATGTTCATTGTTAAGGGGAAGAGTTCATGAGTTCACCGGTGCCGCATAGAAAGCACCACACTGGTAACACTTTCTATTCCAACTCAGTAATAACAAACTGATAAGGGGGTAATCTCTTTGGAACAACAGAATATAGGGTTAATACCATGACATAACCTTATAATATCTTGGTAATAACAATACCATGGTATGATAAGGGTTTATTTTCTGTAATAGGGTAATAGTAGGGTAAAAACAGATGAGTAATCCTACAAAGAACATCTAAATAAGGCTCTAAATAATCTAAGTAATAAAACATGGCAGCTTATTAACCTAGAAACACCCTCAATAGGAAACATACAAAACAACAAGAAGCAAAAATGAAAAAATCTATAAAAATACTATAAAAACTTGAAGAAAGACACCTGATCATCCTTGACAACATGCGTGATCCCTGTGTGAAAGGTTTTATGATCCATTCAGAGTGCTGTGGTTAAGGAGTTCCACATATCGATCCCCCAAATAGAGCAAGATGTCTGTCCAAAGGAGATTTTACAAAAGGACACCTTAAAAGGCACTGAGCCAGAAAACCTGAAGGTTTCAATTTAAGCACCTTAGGAGCCTGGTTATGTCTGACCAGTATCCCTGCGAATTATGTTCATACTTTTCACTTCCTGTCACAAACCAACAGTTAAAGCTTCCTTTTTTTCAACCATAACCATAAATGTTTCCTAACCTTTACACAACTCAGACTTTATTTAACGTTAACACAGTCTTTTCCACGCCTTAACAACAAAAGGAAATTAAATTTGGGAAGTACGATTACTCACTTTTTTGCCAATAATGAAACGAGAAGATCGATTACAGGGAATATAATTCAGGGTTTTGCAAAATCTTTCTGTCTGGTGACAGGAATGAATTGTGTCAGCATCGATCTGATCATGTTCAATAAACACAGGATGAGATCTTATTATCCGTTGTGGCTGGATTGTGGTGGATGGATGACACAAAAAAAGTTTTCAGGTGGACACACTCCTTCCCTGACGTTTTGTTGATTAGCCCACAACATCTCTGGAGGATTCGATAGCAAATTCTGGTGTCCTAGAGTCAACCCCTACTGTGTCTTCCTAACCTGTTGGTAAGTTATTTCAAGGCCTCGCAAGCATCCCGACACCACCTTCCTGCTGCCTCTGAAGCAGCCTCCAGGCCTGTCGCAGGTTCTGGCCTTTGATCCCCAAGTCTCATATGAGTCTGGTGGTAGAAGTTGACACAAGTATATTAAGAAATTAGATGATATGATCAAAACCTAGAGAAGAAGTTATTCACTGCCCTCTGCCCCTGGTTAAAAATGTCAAGTCTGTTTCACCTGTAATCACACGTAACAGTGATGTCGGGATGTACCTTGAAGTGCACTTCTACATCCCTGCAGCAAGGAAAGAAAGACTCTCAGCTGCTGCTACACTGCTTTTTTATCAGCATTTAGCTTCTTGAGAACATGGCAGTGGTTTGATCTTTTCAGCTTCCTATCAAACATTTTTATCGCGTGATGACGTATCCTCATCGTTAGAGGCTTGATTATTGCTGAAGACCAAGAAATTGCACAATAACTTAAATTTGAAAAAGTCCTGAAATGGAAAAGTAGTTGCAGCGTGAATCATAAACAGTCTGTGATGAGTGTAAACATACAATAAATAAAAATAAAACATTGACAGAGGAAATCGTACAGGGCTTCGGGGTTAATTAGTCGTTAATGCTCTCTCCTCATCTCTCTCCGCCTGTCTGTCTCGATCTGTTTTTATCCGTCTTCACTTACCAACGTTGGTCCCTCAAGGACTTTGCTCTTCCTCTGCCTATAAAACACTTGTGAGGCGGAGAAAACACCTCGGAAAATGCAGACAAACTCTCCTTCAATACGACATTGTGTCATAGAGGGGAACATAATGTCGCCCTCATCAACCTCCTCCTCCTGTGAAAAGCGAAATTGAAAATTGGATTGATGCTATTTGTCCTCTTGATTATTTGTTGCCGTATCTGAAAGATCTGTTGAAATTGCCTTACAATTGCACAGAATGTGAAACCATTCTGCAGCGGAGGTGTGAGGAAAGTAATTTCTCGCACATTGTGCAATTGCATCTTCTCATCTCAGCCGGCTGACTTGTTCCCTCATCTTTTAAATGTTACCATGAAAATATCTCCCATTCTACTATGAATACAAACATTTTTTTTTCTTACTGTTATACTTATTGTTTCCCCTGTTTCAAATGCAGCTTTTAATTAAAAATTAAACTCAAAATGTTAAAGGAAACTGATTTTTAAATAGTTTGAAGGAATACAAACCAGTGCAGTTACAGGAAAATCAGTCATTTGCAATAAAAAAAAAAAGCATTTCATGTCCAGAAAAGTGTTAGACCAATTTTAAAACAGTCCGCTCTCTGTAAGCTCAGCTGGTTCACTCTCCTTTGGGCGAACTGAGTGCAGAGATTAGCCCTGGTGACAGGAGGAAGCAGGCTGCAGCTTGATCTGAAGGTGTAGAGACAATAAGTGGTGCCGGTACTCATATCAGATCTGTGATCACGTCTGAATTAGCACATTTGTACGGGTTTTTGTTCTGCAGATTGGAGTTTTAGTCATGCTTACGTTCTCAGAGGCAGAGCTGCTCTGGAGGGAGAGAGTCAAACCTCAATAAAAAAAAGGTAAAGAAGTGAAGGCTTCCTGGCTTGGTAATAAGTCCCAGTGAAAAATACAAGACGGCAGAGAGGTAATATCATGATACAGCTGACTGTAAAAAGACATATTTCTCTTGCGATAGTTGTTGAATGTTTAATGGATTCCTGTGTTTAACAAGGAGACGTTCTGTTTCCCATTTAATGTGTGGAAATGTTTATCTTGTTTAATGAAGGAGGCTGAATCGAGTTGTTGGTAATTTCTTGATTCACGTTATAGAAACTCTTCCTGTTTCTGCACAGAAAGGTCAGAGGTCAGGTAGGCAGCAGAGCAGCAGTCCTGGAACTGACAAAGATTCAAGAAGCTTTATTCAGATCTTCATAACAATAAATAAACAAATAAATAAATAATTAAATAAAACTTTATTTGCATAGCACACTTGTCACAAAGTAACAAAGTGCTTTACAGGGATGCAAACAATAAAAAGCAAATAAAAACTATAAAAATCATAAAACACAAGAACGATGAAAATAAAGTAAAAAAGTGAAAGAAAAGAGAATCGTAAAGGGAGAGTGCTTTGAAAGAAGTTGAAGGTGTGGGTCATAACTTAAACCTCCACCACCTTCACCTCCTCCTGATGTGGTATTTCATATTTTAACTAAGATTTTAACTAAGATTTAAAGTTCACGTTAGCACATTAACTCTCTAACCAGAATCCTGGTATAGTATAACCATTTGTTATAAATGGTCATTCCTTGACATGTTTGTCTCTGACTGAAACAAAACACTACCCTATTGTCACCTTATAAAATATTTGCGGTGAACGTGCTAGAAAACAGTTGCCTATTTACACATCTAGCAGATATGGAGCAACGTTAGCATTCACTAGGAGCCACCTGACAGATGTAAATCCAATATTCAACCTCTTTGTAGCTCCGTTTTGTTCTCGACAAACTCCTGAGGGAAATATCTGGGTCTTTAGCTGCTAAATACTCCACTATGTTCACTAATTTTGTCTGTCTGCTGTTTGGTGTTGGGCAGGTGGTGCACTACTAAAGCTTTTTCGCGGATAGCAGCTGACTACGTCCAGAAAACTAAACTGATGAGAGCAGTGAGAGTGAACCAAAACAGTAAAGTTACAGACATTAAAACCAAAACAGTGAGCTGAAAGACACTTCTTAGAGCTGTGGGAATTTGATAAAAAAAAATTCTAAATAGTGCAGCTTTAATTTTAAGTGCTCTTGTAGAAAGACATTTTTTCCAAATTGAGTACACTTAATTTCTTTGATTTCTCAATAAAGTTTGAATATGTTCTTTGTCTCCAAATCGATGTCAGCAGCAGGAATAAGGATCGACTGTTAGAATCCATTCCTGTCTTACCTGCCGTTAGCTCTAGTTAGCATATTGTGCAAATGAGCCTCGGCAGTCTGTGAAAATAATTGCCTCATTTATCCAGACATCCGCTTCACTTTGATATTGAAATCTTTTTTTGGACATTAATATGTAAACAGATGCATGCACACACATTTAAACTCCCCTGTGCAATCACACACACACACACACACACACGCACACACACACTGAGAGATGTGCACACACAAACACACACAGGATTCCTTCAACAGCACAATACGCTGCTCTCTAACATTAATCCAGTCAAAGTTACCATTAGATTTCACACCAGTGCGTCCAGTCCAGTAATGTCAGCTCCCCCACTGGGCCTCGCCTGATAACATCCCTTCAACAGAGGAGAAGAGTAGAAAGATGCTCTTTTTTGTGAATCAGGCAACAAGAGGTAACTTTTTAATGGAGTACATGTCACCATGCTGTTCATCATGAGTGTTATGAAAGAGGAAAAGATGGGTGGGGTTGGTGATTTCAGGCGGGTGGGGGGTGGGGGATGACACATTCATGCAGGTTTTGGGTTTAAAAATCTGGAGAGACAAGGAATTTTTGCTGAAGCATACAGTTTGCATCAATTTCAATTATGTCTCTTATCTCTAGTTTGAGAGCGTATAGTTTTAGCGGGCTCATTTACATTTCGTTTTTCACTCTGAATTTCGGAACATATTTGATATGGAGTTAGCGAGAATGTAATATTCATGGCTGAACATTTGAACACAGCACATTTAACTCAGGAATTTTCAGCAGTTACGTGTCAGTTGATTCACTGTCTGAATATTGATAGAAAATGGAGGTTATTTCACCCCGGTGTCTTTTATGGTCGGGTTCAGCTGATATGAGATGATGAAATTTCATATCAGCTTATAATGGTGACCGTGCCTATCATCATAATTGGACTTGCTCAGGGGCAAATAGTGAGAGCGTGTGGTTGCGCTGGACTGCTCCCAGGTGTAATTGTATGTAACTCGGGCTGAAAAGGTAAAGGTGAAGCTTCCTCGTACAAATAAAATTATCTAAAAGTGAAGATAACATCTTATAATCAACATTTGTCAATTTTTTCCAGTTTGCTCACATTCTACTACAGCAAATCAACTGGCAGTGTCAGCTGATGGGAATAATTTGAGATTTCAGTGTGGACCTATCCAGCCACTATTCCTGATATGATGGTTTAATTTGCTGCTAAATGAAATCAATCATTTGGCTTTGCAGCTGCTCCTGAGTCACTCTCCTGAGCACCATTTTTTTTTCTGTGTGCTTCTATTTATTTCATAAACCAAACAGAGCCAGCAAAGTGATCAATGCACTCTTCCTCTAACTTTCGATACATAGCATCTGCTGCTGGATTCTCTGGGATTTTGGCAGGCCATTTGGCTGGAAAAAAAATATTCAGTGTCTCAATTGCTGCAAGCTCTTGGAAGAACTTCAACATGCCTTAGTTGTATTATTCATCCATTTTCCAAAACTACTTACTCCTGTCCAGGGTCACATGGAGTTGGAGGCCTATCCCAGCATGCACTGGGTGGAAGGAGGAGATATACATGCACACCTATGGGCAGTCAGTTATTATTTATTATCATTATTTTATTGATGTCCAGTAATCCAGGTGTAAACTTCTGGGAAATTGTATAACATTTTGGCCAGAACGGCTGTGAAGGTTTA
This sequence comes from Thunnus maccoyii, assembly GCF_910596095.1. NCBI lineage: Eukaryota > Metazoa > Chordata > Actinopteri > Scombriformes > Scombridae > Thunnus > Thunnus maccoyii. The sequence continues at coordinate 27,150,310 of NC_056539.1, read as the reverse complement.
GTCAGCAGGCGGAGAGCTGCTTCACGTCTCTGCCCAGTCACCCTTGTAATGAAAACAAACACAGCCTCAAGCTGTTACTTATGAGACTGGATTTATAAAGCAAGGTCAGACACGAAAACAGAAAACAACGGTCTATAAAAGTGATATCAGTATTCATGTTTCCTCTGGCTCATGTGTCTAATATTACAGGTTTACAAACAACACCTCTCTTAATCCTATTTGTTCATCTTCCAGGGCTTCTCCTGATCTTCTCCTCAGCTTCATTCATTATTGGCTTATCTATTATTATTATCATCATTATCTTATTATTATCTATTATAATTAATCATTTTAAAGTAAAACTCATTATTTTGGATGAGGCCATAAGCCTCCTGTGGCTGACAGACAGAAACATTGTTGGGTTGATTCATGACCTGACAGCACGACTCTGCATGCGTGAGATCATCATCTCTGTTAATATCATTACAAACACTCATGGTCTGATAACCGCACACGCGCACACACACACACACACACAAAACAGCTGTTTGTGCAAAAATCCCAGCGATAATAAGCAGCTCTTCAATTACCCTCAACGTAAAGTGAGTGGTGTTTTGTATCAGCTGGACAGTTGAATCTGAATGTTTCACTCTCCCCCTCCAGAGACGGTTAATGGCGCTGATATGACTTTAAGCCCCTTCAGGGATTACTACAAACACCAGTTTTCTTTCCGTTAAGCTGGTATTAATTCCATATTTAAGTGCCTGTGTTATACTACTGTAATAACTGTATGCAGGCTGTTTCTATGCAATCAGAGAGGCATAACATCCATTTAACCACAGTAAGATAATATCCTCACAGTAACTGTCACATTCCTGGCTTTCACTCTTTTTTTATTCATTTCACCTACTTAATTAAAGGATTGTTTAAAGGAAATTCATCAGCGTCTATCCTCCGTGTGGCTGGAAAGCAGCAGCTCTGCTTGAGTTACACTGATCGTTAAAGGGACAGAAGAACAATTGTACGTCTCACAAATCATCAGTAATTAACTGTTGGCATCATGGTGTTTCCAATCAGAGATTTGTTAAATAGACAAATTACCTGCCTTTATATGTCTAAGTTTGTTAGTTTAAGTAATGAATTTTTTTAGTCGTGCTACCAGTGTGGCTTGAGGGATGGCAATGTCGGTCCTCACTGAAATAACTGTCAATCAATTTAAAAAAAATGAACTAATTAATCGCACAATTTGCTGTGATTAATTGCTTACTTTCTTCTTAAGCTTGTAATGATGGACATTAAAATGTAAACTGAATTAATGTAGAATCAACACCAAAGAAGTGAATTCAAATACTATTGTTGAATAGTGTCTTTTTAACTCTGAACTGAGATTCTCTGTTAACAACAGATTTCTAATAAAACCATCAAGGCCTTTGACTGTCAGCTTGAAAGGCATATTTCTTATATGCACTGACAGAAATATTAACAAAACCCAGGCCTTTAAAGTGCCAATTGAATTTTAAAACTATCAAGGCCAACAAATTAAGATATCAGCTTAGAAATATAAATGATAATTTACAACAATAAATGTGTCCCATGTGTGCCAGTTTAATTTCAACAAAGGTCTACAATAGTCCATGCAAATATGAAAAAAGTACAAGGAAAGATTGTAATTGGAAGACAGAGAGAGAGAGTTCAAAGGGAGCCCTTTTCCCTTGCCAAAATGTAGCCTAACTTTGGAGCATTATGAAGCCCCCTTACCGACTAGCTACCATGACATAGTTGGTACCAATGGATGCCTTAAGTTGTCTAGTTTTATATAGCACCAGTATCTCACTCTAGCTCTAAAACTGAGCCCTCTACAGTCTCTGAAAGACAGTAATGTGTTAATTGCATTAATTATTTTTAATGCATTAAATATTTTGAGAGTGTTAATTTTGACAGCACTAATCTCTTGGTACAGACATTCATGTCCCCCTCTGGATGAATTGTATTAACTTTGGTGATCCCTTGACCTTCCATCTAGAGTCATCATCAGGTTAAAATTTAAATTTATCCGGTTCTTTGGTTCGTGACCAAATACCTGCAAACTAATGACATTTCCAGCCTCAGCTGCACTTTCTGTTTAGTGTTAATTAGCAAATGTAAGCATGCAATTCATGTTACAACCTGGCCTAAGGGAAACCCTGGGGAAATGTGAAAATGAGACTCCCTTCTTCCCAGCTCCCAAGAACCCACCAGTAACGAGAATTACAGCAATTTTGTTTATTTCACACAGTTGTTTAAGGACAAAACAACAGACAAATGGAACTAAATTAATCAACCTAAAAGAACTTATTCAAAACAAAAGTAAAAAAAACCCCAACACATCTCTTACCTAAAACTTCTAGCTTAGAAAAAAAGGAGAACAGTGATTAAACAAAATTGCTACCAAGCCCCACAGATCCAGAGGCCTTTAAAAACCTCTAGTTTTCAGGCTGGAACCAATCAGCTACCTGGAACAACACACAATCACACAATCACTCTCGCAGCCAGTCTGTTGATTTCACTCATCCGCATCCCAGTATGCCAAGCACACAGGAGCCGTTTAGCTCAAACTTGCAGAGTACGCCAACTGGTTGGGTTGGACTGAGGTCGAATCACATTCCCACAGCAAACAAACCGCTCCAGAGTTGGTTTGGGACTGGACAGAGACCACTTCCTCAAAGGGTCTCGGTGCGGTTGTTTTGGTCCACACCTGAGTATGATTGCTGTTTTCAGATCAAGGAGGGAAACAAACCACAGTTTGATTCACCTGGACTAACCAAGACAGGTTTGAAAACGCCTTTAGTAAATCAGGAGCTATATATACACACAGATTATGGGCACCACTTTTAAATAAAACCCCAAATGATATGCATTTTTAGAAGTCTATCTACCTATAGTCTGTCTCCCCAACTTGCTATATATAATCCAGTTTGCTGGATTTGTATCTACTTGCAGCAAACCAATATGTAAGCTGTTACTAGTATATTTATTTAAGTTTAATTTGCAATATGAAGCTGGCTCTCACCCCTCAGAGCAAGAGTGTTATGTAAGGTGGTACAGTATATTCTCAGCAAGATGCATGAAGATAGTCAGAAATTCAGGTGGATACACAAACACACCCACACAAGCTGACAGAAAGACAGATGCCCAGACAGACATGTCAAGGGAGGATAAATATAGGTCTCGCATCCCGAGCAGATGGAGGCTGACAGGGTTTGACATGAACCCACATGACATTGGCGCTGCAGGACTCTGCTCATTTGTCAGCCGCAGCCTGGGCTGAACATCACTGGCAAACCTGAGGGGACGATAAGGAGGTCCCACGACCACAGAGAGGCTGCTACTGCTGGTCAGCATCCCACCAACAGCTCCAGTCTCATCTAATCTTTCCCGCTGTTGAGCAGAAGTTTGGGGAGCAAATAGATAAAAAGTCAGGGTGAAGATGATGAAGAGGTTCTGGTGTTAACTCAGACCCACTTTGTGATTTAGGGTGACAAAAGTGTATTTTTAAATATAAGTAATGAATCTCACTTGTCAGGGTCAGGGGTTGAGAGTTAGATGACACTTTTGTAACCACATGTAGATGACGACATTATTTATATTTATCTCTTTGCTTGAGTTTAAGTTGGTTCAAGGTTTGTATAAAACAAATTTGACTAGTTGAGGTGCTTGTTGTCTCAATGAGACTTCAGCTGATATTAAAGAATGAGGGATATGTCCGGGGTATGTGTTGTAATTACCTTGAGTCAAATAATGTTAAAAGAAATAAACCAAAAGAGAAGCAGCAAGGTTTTCTGTTACAAATGATTTTTTCGGTGCTCCAAAAGTAATGAAACTGCAACTTTAAAATGAACAAACCATAAGAGTTTGCTTTTCACAAAACCTTAAGCATAGGTTGTTTTTAGTGTTTTATCAAATGTCCAGTGCTCCAATGCCTCCACCACTTTCCAAGCGGAATATGAACTCAACCACACAATGCGGCCTCCAAAAGTTGAATGTTGTAAAGGCACAAACAGCCTAACAGTACATAACTAATGCTATGTGAGCTTTTTGAAAAAGGGGGGAAAAAACATCTTGTATTTGGCTATACAGAGCTACATGCTCTGGTCAGCATACCAAGAAAGTTGACATCTCCTAGCAGCGCCGGCTTTTTGATGTCAGTTAACGCTCACTCAGAGGCCCGCAGCTAAGACTATGTCTACATTAAACTAGCTAATTTCTAAAATTCACTTGATGTATGAGCCAAAAAAGTTTTAGTTTCCAGGTTTTACTTCCCAGAGTGCCGCCCACTGAATATGCACAGTAGTGTTTCTCTCGCTCGGGTCCATAGACTTTACATTGGGATGACGTCACAGACTTCGCTTTTCTAGGCTTGATGAAAGTTTTACAAATATAAAACCTTCATGGATTAAAAATTCATAATACAAAGAGTAATAATTGACCCTATTTGCAGTTGAAGGTGTCCTGTCAACACTTTTACAGGCGTCTCTTTTATAATGGTGGTTTATGGGGAAAATGCTTTTTTTGCTGCAATACCACGAGTGACCACTGGGCAAATTTGGCAGCAAGGCTGAGCGGTGGCACGTATCCAGGTCTTATTCTATATCTATGCTCCGTCCACATTAAAACGCCAAAACAGGTAATTCTCCTCCTACTGGACATGTGTGGAGGACAGATGAGCATGCCAGTCACAAAAACCAGCAAAGAAGAAACAATATACTATTTTCGTTTGCTGGCTTTTTGTTTATTGCAAGCAGATTACAACAATTTCAGTGAGAGAAAGGTGGTAGATAGCTACGTTTAACTCTGAACAAGCTACCAAAGTAGACAATAAAGAAAACAACACTCGACCATCCGCCATTGTGTTTCTTCTTCTTCCTCTTCCAATGAAATGCTGCCCTACCATCTGTTCTGTCTCCGCCATGTCAGCATTTCTACAAAGCTCCACCAAGCTGGTGTTTTCAGATTTACACACTCTTGAGGCCGTTTTGGAGACGCTCAGTTTTCGAGGGAGAAAAATGCCATTTTAGTCTAGACTGAAGGCTTAGTGTGGACATGGTCTTAGACGTTTCCACTATAAATCCAAAAACACTCCATTGTTTTAGGGTTGGGGCCACATTCTCAAAAATGTACATTTCAAAACCAGCAGATGAAGTACAGTATCCATATATTTACCACTTGAATTATGTGAACAAAAATGTAATTTGGTTGAACTGACCCTTTAATCATAAAGAACAGTGAATGTTGGAGCATTAAATGTTTTCCTCAGTTATAAGGAGAAAGGAGTGTAACTGAAATTGAGTCCACCTTGACATACTGCACCATCCCCCTGCCCTCCAAAGGATCCCAATTGAGATTTACTATAAAGTCCCATTTCTGCCGAGAGAAAAGATTTCTATATTCCAGTGATCTCTCTATTTTTAAGGTGATGGATGGTTTGTTGGTGTTTACTCAGGCAAGGGAGAGAGAGCTAGAGGGGTCATGAAGCAGCGTTTGCCTCCTTTTTTGAATCTGCGAGCTACTGTATGCTTTTGGTTTTCAGAGACGGTTGTCGGCACCGCCGGGACGAAGAATGCGGATTGATCAGAGGCAGGAAATGGACTGTGTTAAATTGAAACAGACTGAAAAATTCTCCTATAATTATAACTGTGTTCAATTAGCCTTAACATGATTGCTGAAGGGACCAGGTGCTATGTGGTTCAAGTAAGAGCAGCTCAAGCGTGACAGTTGTTTCAGCACATAGATTTCACTTAGAGAAGCGTGTTTAACGACACCAAGGTATCAGAGGAAAAACACTGGAGCTCAAGCTGAACAGCGAGTCTGTTTCTAGCAAACCTGGACTTGTAGCTATTGAAAGCACAGGCTTCAAATGTATAAGACTGTTCAAATTTCACTCCAGTAAGTGTTTCACTCGGTTGACACTGATCTTTAGTGAGTGAGCAAGAGGAACACATGTACTGCGCTGCTGTTTGAGCAGCGAGGATGAGGTGAAGCTCTTCAGAAAGCTGTGTGGTGTTGAGAGTGTTGTGGAGCGTGATATTAGGGCCACGCTTTCCCTCCAAGAGGCCTCCGAGCTGTAACGACCTGCGACCGTCACCAGTCCGGGAGCGATGACGGACAGGGTCTTTCAGCCAGAGCAAAACATAGAAAGTAAGTGGAGTGATAGAGCTGCTGTCCAAACAGACAGCCTTTAATATGAATTATGCTCATATTAAACAATTCTGCATTATTCTGATTTACACTCACTGGCATACCTTCAGTGTCGATGAAGGAAAAGTATCATCATCAATCTACCCGACCATGGTGGCAAGGGGAGCTCTTAGCCTCTCTTTATCGCTGGGCGTGTTGGTTTCAATTAAGGACTTTGTGGTTGTTGCTCTTCTCACACTGTGGTGAGCAGAGCAACAGAAGGAGCTTTTTCTGGATATTTAGCAGTGTGCAGAATCCTTGTTTGTTTTCATGATGACACTAATAAACCATAACGCTGATGAGGTTATCAGCTGCCCAAAATTCATAGAGACAGACTGAAAGAAGATCGTTCCAAACTGATGCACCATTTAACATGACATCATCAGACAATAACCTAATGTAAATAAATCATTTTCATTAACTTCAATATAATTCAACTTTAAGTGGCTGTAAATTCTATTTTTATTATAACAATGCATGAAATGACAATGTGTAATATGTCGGGCATGGCTCATAGTGATCAGTGACTCTGCAGGCTTTACAGAGCTTTACAGTGAGTTTCAGTCATTGTTTAGTTGTCTGCTGGATGTGGAAATGAGCAACTGTTTGCTAAAAAGTTCAACATATCAACTTGAAAGCTGATGATATGTCATTTAGTTGACAAGTTGCCCCAAAAATCAGCCATTGCAGGTTTAAAATTTCTAGTTTTTATTCTCAGACTCAGTTCTTCTTACTTAAAGTCTTCTGACTTGAAATGATCATTTGAATGAAAACTGTAGAGCGTTCACTCAACTAATCAAATTAAGTTTTAAAGAAACACAATTAGCACATTAGCAGACCTCCCAGCATGCATGGTTTGAGGTTAAAACTCTTTCTGCCTTGTAGGTTGAAGAAAACATACATGATGGAAAGTTACTCTGTGTCGTTTAATACATGTTTAGCTAAACTATGATTAAAAACAAATCTCATGAGCAGGGTATGAACAAATTATTCAAGTTTAGCTCAGTCAACTCACAATTTTAAGGGAGCAGAGGGACTTTTTAAGTCTAATCAACTCATGTTTAATAATTAATGGTAAGGGAATTGTGAGGAAATTAATTCTGTGCATTTTTGATAATTAGTCATTTCTAATAATGTAATTTCCCTGCAAATCTCAGTAATAACATAACTTCTTGCTGTTCGGTTGCTCTACAGGCATTTCAAACTGCCTCAGGCTACATTAACCTAGTCAAATGAGGTTTTTTTTCCTCAGAAATGTTGTTTCTTTTCCTTCCCTGCCCCGTCTCCTCTCTTACTCACGCTCCCATCTGTGCTTTTTTATCCAAACATCACCTGTCTGTTACAGCGGATACCTTTTTCATCTTAGTCAGTCACCTGCTGATGGATGGGAGAATGATCTGAGCAGACTGCCGCAGTAACCTACCGAGAGACAGACGGAGAATAAACATAGCTAGTGGAAATAATGAAATAGGACATTTGTCCATTCAAAGGCCACCTGTTTCAAATTTCCTTGAGAACCAAATAAAAGCATGTAAGATAGTTCCCTTACGTTGATTTTATAGTGTCCTTCCATTATTTTCACTGACATGAAATTTTTATGTTCCCTGCATCACCTCTTCATGGTGTATCAGATGACAGATGAAACAGATTTAATGAAACGGCAGATGATGAAACACTGTACAACAGCATCTGCCATGGACAGGCTTTTTAAGCCCTGACACTGAACACCTGTCAAATCCTTTTTGGTGACTCCTCTTCAGCCTTACCACACAACACCGCTCAGTCCAACACTAATGCTCACATTAAGTCTGAGCGTAAAGCACGCCACCGGATAAATAAAGCACCTCATTTCTCACAAATACTTCCCCTATGGCCACAAAATGTCAAGCAACCATTTGCTAATTTAGCTTCTTTATGGGCTCACTGCAGCTCTTCAGCGTCACTCTGTTTCCAAATTAGAGTGAGTGAATTACTTGGCTGTAATTAGATTCCCCTCAGTAACAGGAAATCTGCATGTTTAGTCACTGGACTATTTGAAATGCCACCTGCTGATATTCTCCTGGAGTAAATAAAATAATGAGGAGGTTAATGTTTCTCCTTGAATGGTGGTAGAAGAATTTGTACATCAGTGACTTTGTTTGAAATGTATAACGGCCTCCTGTTGTTTTAGATGCATGAGTATGTCTTACTCTATTGCTTTAATTACACTGAACATGTCTTTCTCCTCTAATATGTTTCTGTCTCCTACCAGATTCATCTATTCCATATGGAAGCTCATTTCTCCCAGAAAAATAAGAAAAATAAGATAAAATGTTAAAAATGCCAAAATATAAATCTAAATTATGAGGTGGTAAATCATCATAAACTCATCATCTTGTCATAATATGTCACAAATTTAATTTACCATGAATATTTATGTTTGCTAAACTTTCATCTATTTTTTTTTCCATTTGTGATTGAAATGAGCTTCTACAGTTCCTGATCGAGCGATAATGTAACATCTTCTCTCCAGCTTTCAGTAGCTCGTTCTTTCATGCTAATTTATATTTCCCCAAAGACTAATTTTGCATTCAATATTTTTTTTTCTGATTGTGGAATTAATTTATGAACTGATTTGGTCAGAAAGCATCTCAGACAATCATCTCATTGTCTCCTCTCTGGGGGGGGGGGGGGGGGGAATGCTTTTGTAATAAATTTTAAATGAAAGCTGGTGACATTTCATAATGTGAATGATGATTAAATGCATACTGCACACACCAGTAAAAACAGTATTTAAAAAAAAAATCAAAACCATAACATCCTCTCCAATGTTGTCTATTTTATCCACTCACTATAATCCTGCACAATCACAAGAGCATTTATGTCGTTTAGATGTGACTAAAGTTGTGGACGAAACTTACACAATATCTGATATCAAATCTTGAAACTAAATTATGTACACTATAAGGCCAAAAAGTAAAATGCCTGTGGACACCTGAACATTACACCCAATTGTTAAAGATCTCATGATGCATCAACAGCAACAGGTTTTCAACAAGTTTCGGTCCCATTCAGCCACAAGAGCGATAGTGAAGTCGGACACAGATGTTGGCCAATAAGGTCTGGCTCACAGTTGGCGTTCCGAAATGTGTTGAATGGTGTTGAGGCCACTGCTCAGTCAAGTTCTTCCACATCCAAACTGGGGAAACCATTTCTTTGTGCATAGGGACATTGTCATATTGAACCTGAAACTGTTGCCATAAAGTTGCAATAACGCTGTTGTCTAACTATCTGTAACTTTAAGTCACTACTTAGCATTTCTAAGCTTTATAGAAACATTTTAAAAAATGTCTTACAACACATTATAATATAATCGTACGCTGATTTGAGGACATTGGTAAGTTTTTATTAATGTACAGTATTTGCCAACAGTCATAAATTCTTCTTTGAAGACATATTTTATATTATTACAGCTGTATTTTACTGATTGTCATTCATGACCTGTTTATACACCAACAAGGATAAAACTGGCGATTTTCTGTATTTTTTTCTTATTTTGTTATTTTCTTATTGTCAGAGCCAAACCAACAATTAATTGTTCCTACTTACAACTTGACTGTGTACTTAAGTTTTTTAAGAAATTTACAATGTAGTACAAAGTTGAGATGTTGTGATATGTAGCACAACAAGCTAACTGAGCACTGTAAACAGACATGCTCACTGGTTTTCTGCCTTACACAGAACTACTCTTCAGAGACTGAAAACATGATCGCTGTTATTAGTCTTTGAAGCCGATTATTATATTACATGTGCATCAGTGTGGCTCACTGATGTGTTTTTAATAGTTTTGGGACAACAATGGAGGTCTATGCCACAGAGGAATGAGATGTATCAGGCTTTATATACACACCATACTTGTAAATAGATCAGTTCATTCTCGGTTTGGATCTGCATGTGCGATTTGATGACAATAAGAAAAATATAGAAAATCATCAGGGGTATCTTTAAAGTTGAATGAGTGAGTTCATGCTAGTGTGTTTGCTTATCCATACCCCCTTTTATCATGAATTAATGACCAAATTGAAGATATTCTTGTGCTGAAGGCTGGTGTTAAGAGCTGTTGTTCTTCATTGAAACGGTGGATCATTATCTAACGGCATTATCTGTAACCAGCCAATGACAGGCTGCCTTTATAATGAGTTTCTCTGTGAGACAAAGTGGGGGGATTTCAAGATATTTCTTTCTCTTTTTCCAAACAGCCTTCTCATCAGCATAACACCTCATTAATTCTGACTCTGGCCTTGGCATTGTCTAATTCTCACTTGACCCCATTTGAACTTGACTTTTTGAGCTTGACTATAATAACAGCTAATGTTTAAAAGCTGCGAGAATCGTATCGTGTGGGGTGTATTTGGGGCCTTAGTGATCTTCAACTCTTTCACTTCAGAAGTACAGAAACAGATTAATTCCTCAGCTCGCACATAAATGGCAAATACACATCATTTGGATTCATATCTCTTATGGGTCATTACCAGGTGCTTTATGGTATCGAGGACAGAATGAAATCCTTTTACAGTCCATCCAGCCGTTGAGGCAACATGCTCCTTCTGTTAGAAGATCCACCTGTGTAATAAAAAGGAGCTGAAACAGTGGTGGTGTCCACCTCAGTCTGTGCAACACTCATTGACTGAGCAGTGATTTCCAAACAATGGTACTTCGCTGTAGTTGCCAGGATGTGTGTGGAAAGATTGTGGAGTAGCTCAGTTGAAAAAAATGTGATTTGATTGAAAAAATATATCCACATATTGAGTCAGCTGTAACAGTATGTGTTGCAACTGAGTGCATGAAAACTAGTTAGCAAGCAAGCTAAATAGTCAGCTAAAAGTAATGGATTGAAGGTGTATAGCTAAAGCTAAAAACAATGTATACATGGGTCAAAACGGGTTAAAGTTTGGTAAAAGTAATGTTAAAAGCAGATAAATGAATGAAATAGATGCTAAAAGTATCTTACTGGATAATTATAAGATGGCTAAAGTAATGGATAAGTTGAAATAGCTAAACATAATGGATAAATTATTGAAAAAGATAGCTAAATGTATGGGTAAACAGTTGAAATAAAAGCATAAATGGTAACTAAAAGTAAAACAGTAGTAAGTCGTGCTACTCTGTTAGTCTATTGATAGTACAAATGCAAATTTGACCAAACTGACCTAAACATTGACAATTCAGTGGTATGAAAACATCATTGTTACAATACACACTTTTACATCATGTGAAATAACATCCTGTTTAAAACAAAATCAATGTCTTTGCACTGAATTTAATACATTCTGAAATATCTGTCATGTCTTAGTTTTGTGTTTATTCTTACACTGCTAATAAAGGTCCAAACATGTGTCAAATGGAAATAGTGGCTCTTCTCTGATCATATTAAGAACCTTGAACCTACATACATTAAAAGTGTGTGAGTGCTGCTCCACTATAACATCTTTCTCTCCCAAATAAGGAACTCCACTTCCTCTTCTGCCATCTTGTGTTCATTTTCAAAACCTGCTTAAGAGGATGCGATTAAGAATAAAGTGTAGCTGATGGCAATAATTAGTGGTGTGGATATAATGCAAAAAAAAAAATCAACTGCTTCATTATAACAGCTCACTTTGAGATAAGAGACCAGCTGACAGTCATGATACCATGTTCTTTATTACAGGCAGAATGGGGATTGTTTAGCAGCTGAGTCCTGACCAACTGCTCAGCAGGATGATCACCAGTGTAGCCATAATGCTTTATGAAGAACAGGGAAACTACTTGGCTATGACATGATAAGTTTGGCAGATAACAAAGTTACATTAAGAGGGCAGGCACACACCCAGAACCCTAATTAACATATTATTTGTTGTTTGTTTAATCTGTTAATTAGTGAGTTTTAGAGGTGATGGTTTGTTACCTTTGGACAGAGTTTTCTGTTTCCCCTTTAATTTACCACACAAATGTGGCAGAGAGAGTGAGAGTGACATCCATCTTGGTATCTAACTCTCAGCAAGAAAGTGTATTACCCAGAATAGAGAACTAGTCCTTTAAAGGAGAGTTCAACATTTTGGAAAATACTGTCATCAATACCACCCTCATGGCTGGATCTAGGAGGTGATCAGTTTAGCATAGCATAGATGCTGGAAACAGGGAGGAAGAGCTAGCTTTGCTCTCTCCAAAGTTCAAAACTCCACCTATCAGCATCTCTTAAACTCACTAAATTACATGTTGTATCTATTTGTTTAACTTGTACACAAACAGAAATGTAAAAATTGACAATTTGAGTTTTTTGAGGGAGTTACTGTTACTGTTCCAGCTCAGAACTCCTTATAAAACCACAAATGATTGTTTTTACATAATTGTGTTTGTCTGAATAAACAAATAAGAAACATATTGATGAGTGAGTTTTAGATTTTTCTTTTACTTTACACAGTGCCACGGCTAGCTGTTTCCTCCTAATATTCCTTTAAGAGACATGTCAAAAGTCTGCAGGATTTCAGCCTGACTTAACTCCACAGCAGCAGATTGAACTGTTTTCCTCACCTGATCAGACATACCTGTGCTATGAGTTGCTGTTGTGTTTTTTTGGTAAGAAAACCTGCAGATAATTGGGCTTTGGTGCATAAATAAAACACAACAGACTTCATAGTAGCTGATTGAGTGTGAACCTGCATAGTTTTAATGTGTTTAACACCTGTCTAAAACCTTCATGGCGTGAGGTAGGTACAGGCTTTAGAAGGTAAACAGGTCCTATTTTAATCCATTGCAAAACTGTTATGCAAGCCTGCAAATTCGTTCTCCATTACAGGGAGTAATCAAACAAGGGCTTGTTGGTCTAGGGGTATGATTCTCGCTTTGGGTGCGAGAGGTCCCGGGTTCAAATCCCGGACAAGCCCTGACATTAAAGATCTTTGATAGCATGTGTGTAAAGCTGCAGGACTTTTATAAGAATGATCACTATGAGCCAAAGATGCGACTATTAGCATGTTAATAATGCTGGTAGTAAATGAAATGTGTCTGCTTGCATCTGTAGGTCACAGTTTACTACTAAACCTGGAAATAACCTCTCGCTTATATAAATCATTAGTCTTCTGGAATAAGCAGATAAACTGTGGCCTCAGCACTTGCTTAGATTAGGATAGACATGATGTGTTTGATTGATCAGTGAAAGGAGATTTTTCTGCAGACAAAATGATCCTTTGGGAAGAGAAGACTGTTGCAGCCTCAGAGTATTAAACTGTCTGCATGAAGCCAGGAAAGACCTGGATGTCAGGATACAAATCTATTAAAGAGATTTCAACTGATTTAGTGTCCAACTTTATCATTAAAGCTGCTGTAATTAATATCTTTATATTAGCAATGGATTAAATGTGAAAGGAGTCGCTCAGAATGACATACTGTCAACTGTCATAAAGTTAATCTCAGCTCGTTTTTATTTTATAGCCTGCATGACTTTACTGTTTTGATTCATTCTTGCTTCTCCCTTCAACCTTGTTTTAATAACTTAAAAAGATGATGTGTCAGTGTTTAAGCTACTATCTTACACTTTTTGTTTCATTTGCTATATGCACAGAAACAAAACATAGAGGTAAAATAACTAATTTTGCTACATTCATGATAAAGAAAACTGTAGTAAAGAGTCAAATGATATCCACAAAAGAAAGTAAAGACCTTTGGATTACCAGACATCATCATCATCATCATTAAGAGAAAATAAACACTTGTCAAAAAAACGGCTTTATTTAAAAAAGTAAACACAATTCAGGACACAAAGTTTCATTCATGGAAATGGGGAAGATCACATCATGCTTCCTTTCTGTTACTCCAGCAGACTATTATTGGAACCTGACACACAGACTCACCAAGATCATTTTGACGAGTCGTCTTTGTACAATATATCAAACACTACACGCGATCAGAGACTTTTTTTAGCCTGTAGGGAAATTTTTGATGTTTCTATATACAGGATGATGAAACCATCACTAAATATCACAGTAACTTTGTGGTTTAGCCTGTGATAGTAAGTCTGGAAGTCACAGAGGCAGTCAGAAAAGAAAACAAGCCCCCCAAAGGAAATAAATAATAGCTGCTAATACGCAGGGTCCAGTGGTCCATGCAGACCAGCTGTAGATTGTTTAATGGTGACAATCTGTGGTTGTATGTTGTGGCACTGTTGGAGCATTAATCTGATCCGGGGGGGGAGGGGGAGGTGAGGCTCGAGCTCTGTGTAGTCCAGACTGACTGCTGCGGTGGCGTTCGGTCTAAAAGCTGTTGCGCGCCTCTGTGGATCGATGCTGCTGAGCCAGTTTACCGTAGCCGCCTCTGGCTGGGTCGTAGTCCTGCCTGTACTCATCTCTCACCTACATGGAGACAGAAACACAACCAGAGGGCAAAAGAACAAACACAGGAAAGATTATACTCAAACATAGAGGGAAAAAAGAGAACTAATCCATTAATTACCCATTTTTAAACCATTTAAGTAACGGTAATGGCTTCGGTTGCAAAATCTTTTACCAAGAAACTTCACCTAAGTCTCTCTTTTTTTTTTGCAGTTTAAAAAAATTAATAGTTCTATTAATAGCTCTCATTTATTGCTTTTTACTTTTAATGTTTCACAATTTATATCTTTTTGTATGATAACAAAATAATCTCAGATGAGTTACTTCACCACATATCAGCATCTTCAGGTGTCACTGTTAAATGTTGTTGAAAGCTCTGAAAGCTAGTAAGTGGACCTTTGAGCTTTAATTACTCTGTGACATACATTCATCCTAAAGGTCAGGTATAAACATCAACGCTCAGAACGTGTCATTATCACGGTCATTTTGGTTTTATCAGAAAAGTTACATAACGGAGGGAAGCAAACTTGTCAGAATATTTTCCCACAATAAACCAGTGTTAGGTCCAGTGTTTGACTCTTATTTACACTTCCACGTAGCACGCTGTGAACGGCCGCAAGAAAATTGGACATGATTATGCATTTTGTATTTGTTAACATACGGTTTCATTCTTCAAATGCCATACTATAGTAATACTGTCCCTTCAAAGGCCACACTTAATCATGCATAATTTATTTTGGAAGTTATATCACTTTCTAAATATCATACGGTTGACTTAAAATGTCATGATATAGTGTATTGATTTTTTGAAGGCCATTTCAGTATAGGCCATTTTTCAAATGCCATAGTGCGCTCTAAGTTTTATTGTTTTCCAAAATGCTGTACTGCAGAAAATCCAACTTTTTTCAATATGAAGGAGACACAAAAGTGGTAGGGAGTAGACCCCCGAACCCCGTGTAATGACACGACTGCATGGGAAGGTTTTTGATGTATATACCCTCAATCCTACACCCTCATCCTACACCACAGCAACAGCTGGGTGTCAAATAAAGTTTACTATTATTAAACTACTAAAATCACTAGTTAATTATCACCCATTTTAATGGAGACTCTTATTACAGACCCCACACATTGCATCTTGTATATCTCATTCTATATTTCACAGTGCGACTCGTCTGTGTTGGTTTTAATATAAACTAGAGATTAACAGGATATGGATTTTTTTTTGAAAAAGGTCCACACATGCATTTTTGGGGTTGAAGCTGCTGATGTGCAATCTGTTCAAATGAAATCAGATATTTATGCCACAATAAGCATTCAGCGTCAAAACTGAATCCAAGCACGACAGCAAAAAACAATATATTTGTGACATTTATTAAACTTCTTAAGATCAATTCAAGTTGGGGAGCTTCTTGTAGACAATCAATATAGTTCCTTTAAACTGTTCAAGCTTAAAATAAATGATCCAGCAAACTGCATCATGTCCATCCAGCTGAGATCCAATTATCAACAAAAGTCAACAAGTCTGACCCTTACATGTGATTTTTTTACAACCTGCCAGCATCCACACAAACAAACATTCACACAAGTATTCACAACACATGATTGTCAGATTTCTTACCTGTCCTCCAGACTTGCCGCGACCGAACTGCCGTCCCTCCTTGAAGCCGGTGTCCCAGTCTGTCCTGATGATCCTGTCGTCCAGCCGAGTACCGTTAATGAAGCGCATGGCGTGTTCCGCGTCCGCACGTGTGTAGTATCTGGAACAGGAGGGGTTAAGGTCTGCAGCAGACTCTTAAACTCGCACGATGTGCACACTCAGTGCTATAATGGTATAACATGAGCTTGTGACGTCTGTGTCGGTAACCAGACAGGCAGCTGACTTAGTTTCAAAGTGTGTTTGCTGTATGTGAATGCAAGTATTATTAAAACAAAGATATTTTTTCATGTTTAAAAGGATACTCTACGAAGCAGAATCCACAAGCCGTCTTCTTCACTTTATCCAGGCCGATGATGATGCGCTTGACGTCTCCGCTTTTGGAAAACAACTCATGTACCTGCACATCAGAAACAAACAAAAAGAAAAACCAACACACACAAACAAGTGAGAATTGTGTAAGAGCTTGTACGAAATATATGAGTATTATAGAATAGAATATTCTGGCAATACTTTTGACACAATAAGTTTGAAAAATATCATCATTTCAATGTATCTGGGGCACTGAAAAAGGGCACTGAAAAAGTAATAAGCCAGAATAGGGCTGTCCCCAACTCACGATTTTCACTGTCGACACTTTACATTATTACTTTCTGTTTGTTTCTTCAATACAGCCTCCTATGAGAATTATTATTCATGTCTCCGCCCAGTTACCGTAGTTACAGTACAATCAAGTGCCCCCTGATATAACAGCCTACATAGTCTCAGTTTACCTGTAAGACTTGTGTTTATTTATGCTGTTGTTCATCATCTGTGATGTGAAAACGTCACATTTCCACACAGTCAGAGAAATAAAGAGTGTGCGTGCTGGTATTAGTTCAGTTATAAAATCTAAGCGCACCACAGAGCGTCTCTCCTGCCAGCTGCTGACAGCGCTGTCAGCTGAAGACTGGATCACACTGGACAGGAGGGGAGACGGTGGAGACGCTGGTGTGTCTGTTTAAACAGGAGTTTTGCTGCATTTAACACCGGAGCTGAGAGCTCGGAGCAGGAAACAATTGCTCTGTCCATCCTTCTCTGTTTCCGTCACAGTCATGTCGGCTATTTAGGTCATTTAGAGACAAGAATCTGTAAATGTTTACAGACTGTCATGCTGTCACGCTGCATTACTCTGTGCATAATGACATGGCTAAAAAAAGGCAGCGGTTCGACCGAAGAAATGCAAGTCAGGTTTAATGACAGATGCATCGACTCAGCAACTTTCAGGCAGCAGCCCTTGGCCAAAAAGGGTGAAAGACTAAAGAAGCAACAAATCTTTTAGTGTCCAAGAACCAGATACTTTCTTGAAATCTTATAAAAAGAATATGAATGGTATGAAATCGATTTCCAAAGAAGTCAGTGCAGGGTGATAACTAATGGTGTGGTCAGAAAATAACAGCGATGTATCCTACCTGCTCCTCAGTGGTGTAGAAGGAGAGGTTTCCCACATACAGAGTGTGGCTACCCTTTAGCAGCTTCTCCTGTTCATAGCGGTTACCCTGAAAACACAAACATCATCATTAATATCAGTATGTTCTTCACTCAGTAAGGACACAAGCCAGAGCTTCAGTTTATAGCAGCAGGCAGATTATCTCTGCAGCTGCTGCAACAACTATTATCTTAGGATGAGCTGATTTTAAAATGATAAAATTGGATTTATTTACATTTTTGGCTCCACAAAGAATGAAACAAAGACCAAGTTTTGTCTAAAAAGAAGTAGATAGAAAGCCGACTAAAAGTAAGCAGACATAACATTTCATTTGTATGTGAAAGCTGTACATGTCGTTCCAAAACCATCTGGGCATTAATCTGCTGCTGAAACAGCCTTCACTCCTCTATAAAGAGTTTCAACAAGATTTTGAAACCTGGCTGAGAACATTTGCTCTCATCTTGCAACAAGGTCATTAATGAGGTCAGACGAGGTTGAGGTCTGAACAGACTAGTCAAGAACTTCCACACTAAACTGGGAAAAACATTCTTTATGGACCTGGCTTTGAGCACAGGTTCATTGTCGTGTTGACACAGGAAGAGTCTGTTGACTCATATAATCATATTTTGTATTCTGTACCTCAAAAGGACAGGGTCAAGTTTCCAGGTCTGTCTTAAAACAACAGTCAGGAGCCCAAATGAACACTGAAACAGATTTTTCTTGCCATAATTATTCCTCCTGTTTTTACAGATCCCTTCATAATACACTTACAATGTAAGTGATGGGGGACAAAATCCACAGTTCTCCTTCTGTGCAAAAAAGTATTTAAAAGTTTATCTGAAGCTAATATGAACCTTCAGTCATCCAAATTAGTCAAATGAAGTAGACATCTTTCCACATTACAGTCTTTTTAGTGCCAAAGTCCCTCTTTTTGTTACTATACTTCCACCGTAGCTCAACAGGGAAACACTGAGGAAACACAAAGAAGGAATTTGATGCTAAAAAGACTGTAAATGTGGCAGATATCCACTTGATACGACTAACTCAGACTGCTGAAGCCTCATATAAGCTTCAGATAAACTTTTAAACTGAGGATTTTGGCCCCCATCACTTCCGTTAAAAGCACATTTGAGGGGGATCTGTCTGTTTTGTCCAAAACCCCAAAGATATTCAGTTTACTGTCATAGAAGACTGAAAGAACCAGAAAATATTCACATTTAAGAAGCTGGAACCAGAGAATTTGGACATTTTTTTCTTTTAAAAGTGACTCAAAATGATTAATCTATTATCTAATTAGATTGATTGATGCAATAGTCAGCAAATAACCGATTAATCGTTGCAGCGCTAGTTTTATATTGTTGTTATAACGATATCTAACGTTACACCTTTTACTTCCGAATCAGGCTCGAAAACCTGTAATTTAAATATCATTACTCAGCACCAAAGTTGGCTTAAAAGATATTTGAAGTAACGTAATAGCTAACCCTAAGCTACTTACGTTAAATTGCCATATAGCTTTCACCTCACCTTTGTACGAAGTTTAAGAAAACGTTTTTAAAAGTCTGAGTAAACACACAGACCCAGTCGCAGCGTGCACTGAGCTGCCCGCTGCTGTTAGTGAACGGCTGCTAACTGTAAGCTAACGACACAAACCGTTATGTTGACGTTCAAAACATTCAGTAATGTGTTCATCAGAGGTGTTTTTCTGACTTACCTTAAAATGTTGGTCTCTATATTGACTAATATCAATGTGAGAATCACTATTCAGGGCATTTAATTTAACAGACATTGTGAAGAAATGGTGGATACGCGGTCTCCAACTATTCAATTATTTAGCGTTTCAGCTAAAGCATGACGTTGCTTCCGGTTCGTAAGTCCGTCCTTTGAATGACTCCGGGTGCAACAACTGGATATTCAGCCAGCTGAGTGGCTTCCAACGCCGTTCTTCTTCGTCTTCTTCTTTGGGGTTTAACGGCAGCTTGCATCCTTAGTGTTGCATTACTGCCATCCTCCGGAGTCAGTCAAATCCTACAGTGTCCGGTTTGTCAGATTTTTCCGATTAATCCTTTTTTCCTAAGAAAGCTAAACAGACACTTCCTGCCCTGCCCTCTCTCACCACACTCCAGTATGCCCTCCAGACCTGCTCCTGTCAGCCCTGATCTCCTCATTCCCTAAATCATGTCCTTTCTCTCTGATGTATATTTCCTGCAGTTAACAAGTACATGCTCTAATGTTTCTGGTACCTGACAACGCTCACAAAGTCCAGTTGGATGCCTCCCTATAATGTGGATTCTGTTCAGGTTACTGTGTCCTTTTCCTAGTCTGGTTCCCTCCTCTTTTCTATGTCCTCCCCTACTTCTCTCAGTACCCACTCTATTTTGTATTGTCTCCCAACTCCCTGTTGGTAACATGTTATATTCAGTTTATATGCACTTTGGAGCTATAGAGATTTCTAATAATGATGATAGTGATTGTTTGATTCATATCGAATTAAAAACATTTTAAATTGGTGTAAAATATGGTATTTAGAGCAAATACAAAAGCATGCCATAACAAATCAAAAACACTTGAGAAATGGTGTCAGCAGAGCTCAGATTTAAACCTTACTTTACCCATAAAACTCTTTTAGTCATATCTCTAATACACACTTACACACCCATAATCTAATATAGCATTTAATATCAGTTAAACTTAACAGAGAGCTCATGGAGGACAGACAGTAATTGTTATTTATTTACTACGGTGTGTATACTTGAGTTGTTTTGCCTTGGAATGGCAGTTTTTTAATAGAGTTAAAGATTTTTGTACTAATTTGCTGGTGATTTCTTATGTTAGGCCAGTGTCTGTTGTGATGTTGTTGCAGCAATTCCCGTTATCCGAGACAAATTTCTCCAGAGGGAGACAACAAAAGTGACCTTAACGAGTAATTTTAAATGTATGAACTATGTTGATGATACACCAAATGTAAAATTCTTTGACCTTTAAAACAAAGAAACTGATATTGTTGATTCATCAAAATAAATATTTTACTATATACTTTTTTTTTTATTACCATCTGCCTTGTCTTTGCTTAGAACTGTACTCAATACATGTACCACTAAATCTAATTCTATAAACTTAGCATTTGTAAAGTGGACCATAGTCACATGACTACTGAAGCAGGAAGTTAAACTGTAAGATGTGGTGCCGAGCTATTGGCTGCTGTAATGTTGTGCAACTGATAGACTGCTACTCTTGTTTGACTTGTTTGTTCTGAGAGTTTGTGTTTGAACTTTTTAAAATAAACTTGAACATCACTCTGCTCCAGGACGTGTGCCAAAACACTTTCAAATACATTGATTGTTGGTGTTTCCTTCGGCCTTTGTCACGAACTTGACTTTTAAAAGCCTGCAAGTTTGTAAGTTGAGAAACCTTCATGATTAAACACTACGGTGCATTTATAGGGTGTATTTACCAGATTTTTTAGGTATTTAAATGGACTTTACAGATGAAGATGAAGTGTTAACATCATCCTTTATAGACTGCACAACCCAGCTACAAGCCTACTGGAGAAGTAATATTAAAAACACATACAAATGTAAAACCAAAGAAAGGTGTAAAAACTTGGGTATTTTCTTGTTCAATAAAAACACTTCAGACTGAAAATGGTCCTGTAAGGTCTAAATTTTATTATCACAATTCAAAAAATTTGACGTGAAAAAGAAAATTATCCTAATCTATCACCTGTCTTAACTGCTGACAACATTAACAACCATAATTATTTTGCAAAATGTAAGAACCGATATGAATGTACCCGCTTATAAATCACAGAAAATGAAAACATAAATGAGATGAAACAGCAGGGCTTAAACCTTCGACAAGATACTGGGCTTTAGCTGCAGACTGTTAATTCTACTAATGTTTAACAAGGACATATTGTCAGTTCTTGTATCAATAACTTCAATCCAATAAATCAGAGCATATTAAGCAAAGCCAGTAAAAGGAGGGCAGTGGCTCTGCCAGAGGGGGGGGTGACAACTCTACTCCCAGATCTGCCATGTAGTCTTCATCAGAGGTCAGATGATCTCATTCCTGCAGTGACTCCTGGAAACTGAAAGGAAAATGATACCAGTAATTAACACTTCACATTCACGTCATTCAAAAAAATAACATATAAAGCTCATTTTATCCTTGTAGGTATGAATACTGAACGAGTAGGTAATTGTCTCTGACGGTGACTGTGAAGCATGTTGTTTTGGGTGTCAGAACTCAAGTTCGATAGGGATTCTACTATTTTAGTAGGCATACATGATATATATATATAAGTGGTAGATGTATTATCCTCCTTCAGCCCTCTGTTATGCCTGATCATGTGGAGATTTCTCTTGCAGGAGATGCAGTTGTTCTCTGACTGTGAGTGAACATCACAATTATAATGTCACAGGTAGACAGACTGTTGCCTTTTAGCATTTAAGATAAAAGAAATATACATATTTGATGGTGAAAGTCAGTAAAAATGGCCTTTTAGTATTAAATATTTTAGTATTAATTTTCTTATCCTCGCTAAGTTCTTAGAATTATATATAAGCAAAAATCAAGTCTAGTCTAACCTTAGATGAACCTGACAGCACTGAAAGTTTATTTCTACCAAAGCTATATTGTGCTCCATATTAACGTCATATAGTACTGACACAAACAGTCAACAGATTGTTTACTCCACTGATCTGTTTTATAGAATTGTACATTAAATATATAGAATTTGATGGAACAACATCTGGCAGGCATGGTTCAACAATAAGGCTCACCCGATCGCCCAGGGCAGGTAAAATGCCACGTCAGCTAGTAAATCTGGCAACTCATTTGCCTGATCGGGGCATGTTTCAATCACATGTTTCAATCATTTTCTTTAAATCATCGTCATATCATTCTCTGGCACACAGCGAATCCCCCTCCCCTCGCGCGCATCAGAGAATAACAGCGCACACTGTTGACCAATCAAGAATCCAGTAGGTTAGTAGTGTGATGTGTGAAACAAACATCCCTCAGGAAATGTGAGTAATGTCAAATAGAGGAATCAGTGGAGCATGTAATGTTTCACTGCCAGAAATACTCTCGAGAACGAGAAACAAAAATGAAATCAGGAAGCCTGGACTGGAAGAAATTAGTTTAAAAAATGTATTTGCCTTCAGGTTAGAGAGACTATTACATTATTTGAGAGAAACAGTGCTGATCAAAAAAACTTAGTGTTCAGTGAAATATAAGGGATGGGTCGTAACATTTTCGATATGCAAGAATATATGTTGCTTCGCATCGATGACACTCTGTGACATTGTTCTGTTTCATATACTTACATAAAGAGACTCTTCATACATTTTTCCAGAGCCCAAAATAAAATAACTCGTTTTGTCCGACCAACAGTCCAAAACCAAAAGATATTCAGTTTTTTTAAAGCAGATATAAGCAGAAAATCCTCACATCTGCAAAGTTGGAACCAGAGAATTTTTGGTGTTTTTTGCTTGAAAAATCACTGACACGATGCATCAGTTATTAAAATCACTGCCAGTTATTTTTCTTTTCTAATCAACTGATAATTAGATGACAAAATTAATGGAAAAACTGTCCATTAACTTCCCAGAGCCCAAAATAGCATCTACATATATCTTGTTTTGTCTGACCAACAGTCCAAAACCCAAAGATATTCAGTTTATAATGATAAAAGATAAAGAAAAGCAGAAAATGCTCACACGTGAACAGCTGGACCCAGAGGATTTTGGCGTTTCCTGCTTGAACGATTAAAATCGTTGCCGATTATTTTTCTTTCGATGAATCGACTAATCGTTTCAGTTCTACAACTTATGTTTAAAGCAGGCTTTCTTTACCATCTCTGCTACATCAAAGGTCGGATCTCCTCTCGATGCTGAGCAGCTCCACTTCGAAGATGAGCGTGGCTCCTCCGGGGATCTTAGGCGGAGCTCCCCGGTCTCCGTAGCCCAGCTCGGAGGGAATGACCAGCTTCCTCTTCTCCCCTTCGCACATTCCCAGCAGGCCCTGGTCCCAGCCTTTGATCACCTGGCCGGTTCCCAGGGTGAAAGTGAAGGGCCTGTCGCGGGGGATGCTGCTGTCAAACTCCGTGCCGTCTTCCAGTTTGCCCGTGTAGTGCATGTTCAGCACGTCTCCTTTCCGTGACTTGATGGGGCAGTTGTCCACTCGCTTCTTGATGCCGATCTGCAGCTTCTTCTTCTCGGCTCCGTTGACCGCCGCCGGGCTCAGAGAGAGCAGCGTCACCGCGAACAACAGCAACACCCGCATGGCCGCAGTCCCCGCACGATTTTCAGGTGTTAAAGGGTTTGAGGTTTGGAGAAGCTTTGTGAGTGATGAATCAGGGAAAAGAGCCGCTGAGTGTGTTGCAGAGAGCGGATATACGTAGGAAACTTCACCGGCTGGTGTCACCATTAAAAACTTCCGGGGAAGAGTCTCTGACGATGCTGAAGTTGGTTTCAGATTCGATATTTTCTACACCAATTTAAATAGTGAAACTTTTATTTAATTATTTTTTATAATTAATCCACGGACATTTCAACACCAACATGGTCTAATGTGACCATTAACCACATAGGTACTACTCAGAGATTGTTTTATTTTATTTTTTTGTATGATGTAATGCTTTAAATAAATAGTGCTTTTAGTTTGGTATGATGTAATGTTTGATACATTTGATTGTTTTGTAAATTTGCCTGACAGGGACTGCTAATGAAATTTACATGTCTAGCTAACTCTGAGACAGTCAACTGGCTGTTAAATAAACAAAACAGGCATTGCATCTCTATAAAACATACAAAAAATAATCCAAGCAGCAGTAACCTGACACAAATACAACAAACAAGTAAATATAAAATAAATAAATGAATAAATAAAACACACAAAAAACTAAAAATTAAATGAATAAAATTAAATAGGTTGGGAGCGACCCCTCAGATTTATCTGGTGACCCTTTGGAGGAGCCCGACCCCTATGTTGGGAACCACTGGACTAAACTAGTTAACTGTATACAAAGTAGTTGAAACTAGCTCCACCTCCAGCAGCTACAACAGTAACATGCTGCTCTAACACTGATGCTTCAGTATTAAAGGGAAACTTCAGCATTTTTCAACCTGCAAACAAGGTCAATTATGACTCTTTCTATTATGAATTTCTGATCCATAGAGGTTTTATATTTGTAAAACTTTCCTTGAGCCAAGAAAAGCGATTTAAAAATTTGTGACATCATCACAATGTCAAAGTCTAATGGCCAAGCAGGAACTTGCGGGCAGGGCCAGTAGGGGAAACACCACTGCGCATATTCAGTGGGCCACACAACATGGAAGCAATCCTAGAAGCTAGAAACTTTTTTTTTTTTTGCCATTTTTAGTCCGGTATGCAGCTTTTTATAATATCTCCATGGTCCTCTTCCACGGAGCCTGCCATGTAGCACTGCTATGTTTCTTCAGTAGCCCAGAACTCTAGAGTTCTTTCGTTTTTCTTATGTTTTTCACAAGTGTCGCGACCACCATAGTTCATCTACACTCTTGAAGGGGAGGGGGAAGGGTTTTCAGTTGGTTGCAATCTGCAACCTCACCACTAGATGCCACTAAATCCTACACACTGGTCCTTTAAAGGATCTGAATAACTTACTTCTTCCACTAATGATCCAAACACATCATGACTAAAAAACAATGCAGATTAGAGACTCTGGAGACTTTTCAAACAACCTGCCAATTCTGTGAAAACTTACTTAAAAAGTAAATTTTCACAGTTTTTCCCCATTCAGCAATGATTCAGACCAAGAAAAGTGTGGATCATTCTCCTCCAACCTGAAGCTAACTTCCAGCTCTCTCCACAGTTTGTTATGTCACCCCCTGAGAGCTAGCGGTCACCTGGAGCAGCTGAAGTAAGTCACCTTTCTTAGTGATACTTATCAAAATTCACACCACAAATACAACTAACATAACAGTATGTCATCGATGTATATATATCCACAACTAACGGTGAACGTTGGTGTTATTTCAGGGCTAAACTATCTCGAGAGTTGGACGGCGAGTTAGCTGGCTAAGCTAACGTATCAGCTAGGACACCGATCTCTGAGGAAACACTTGAAAAAATGCTCGCTCGCATGTTATTTACCCTTCTGAACAGACTCCAAGTCGTTGAGAAGTTGGCAGAGTCTCGTCCGATCCGCAGGGCTGCTCAGATCACAGCCTACGCCCTCACCAAGGCTCAGCTAGCCGGCCAGGACGCCTCGAAGCGGGTCATGCAGTCGCAGACGCTGCGGCAGGTCCGGGAGGAGGCTGGACGAGTCCCCGGTGACCTGGGAGAGGTGGGCAACCGGCTCAAGAGGGTCCAAAAGACGTTTGTGAATGAGGTGAAGGAGGGCTGGAAGGATGGGTCCAGACAGATCAAGAAATAAAGACGGTCAGACTGGCTGTAGGATGTTATAGAGACTGGGAAGCTATTGTTGACAACCACAATGTCCGATAATGGACTCACTGACCTTTCATGTTTTTGTAACCTCACCAGACTGCCAGCTGGACAAACTGAAGGAGACATCATGTATAAATACCCCTCAGCAATGCATGACAACTGTCTGTGTGGTGGTTAACTACAACTGTCTTGAATAACTGGCTTCATGTTGGAAACGATCAGTTCATGTCACCCCTGACCTGCAGCCAGTGGCTAGTAATTTATGATAAGTAGGAAAGTTTAGCTAAGTACATCCAGGATTCCCACATTTCTCAGAAAACGTGAAATTGTGAATTGTAAAATTCCTTGTAGAGAAAAGTGTGGGGAAAAGTCAAAACTGCAGCGGCAGCTTGGAAAGGTGTAAAATGGTCAAGTGCACTTCTCAGAAGTTGGTTGAAGTTGAACTACCAAAGTGTACTTTTGTACCAGGGATTAGTCAGAAGACGGAATTAATAACAGACAATTCAACTAGACATGTACTGAAAAAAGTGGTATTTCTCTTTCCACCAACCAAACCAATACACCAATCCTGCCATAAAGTTTTTGTGGATCTGAACAGGAGTAAAGCTGTCAGTGTGAATCATTTTATTGGCCTAAAGTGTACAAAGAAATAACTGGTGTATAGAGAGAATGAATTCACTGTTATTCTGTGACTGTATAAATAAAGATTATAATTTATGATACAAACTGTGTCACTTGAGAGCTGTGAACTTATATTATATCTTCAAGAAATGATTTGTGTTCCAGTTCTGTTATTCCATCTGGTTAACCTAAAAGATGCACTTTAAAGTCCCCCTCCACTCAAAAAAGTGTTTGACGTTGCAGAGTGATTGACAGTATGTGCAGAGTTGGAAACGTGACATTCATCTGATGAAGGGGATAAGATAAGATTTAGATTTTTGGTGAAGAGGCAGACATCATGTCTCTGGTACTTTTGACATAATATTTTCTTATTCACAGATTCTGGATTGTTCAGTGAGGGGAAAAGGTGTGTTTAACTAGTTATTTTGACTTTTGGGGGGAAACCATATCAGACATAAATAGGCTACTTGTTCAAAGCAGAATATTCTTTAGAGCTGCAACCATGATTTGATTAGTGGATCTACAGAAAATTAATCAGCAACTTGTCTGACAATCAAATAATTGTTTTAGTCATTCTTTTAAGCAAAAATGCCAAATAGTTGCTGGTTCCAGCTTTTCAAATATGATGATCTTATAGTTTTCTATGTCTATAGTGTCAAATCTGCAGTTTGTCCTCTGCTGCCACAGCAGAGTCACAAGTTCACAGTTCACTGCTTCCGAGTTGTAAACCATAGTCCCTTCGTTTTCACAACTCCAGTAGGATAACGAGAGATATATGAAACCCAGAAAAGGATTAACAGCTTAATTAGAATAAAGATAAGAGGACTTTTACTGCTTGTCAGCTGGTTAACCCAAAGTGAAGAACTTGTCAGGAGACCATGATGTCTTACGCAGGAACATTTATTGAAGCTCGATCGAGGAGAACAGAATTACAGAACAAGTGAAACACTGTGCAGTGCCACTCAATTCTGCTGTCTACTTCCAGACAAGAGTGTTTAAACCCTTCAACAAATCCTTACCCTTACTACTGCCAAGTAAGGTTATGCTTCACACATCTATGCCTCTGTTGGTCATTGAACTATAAGCCACACACTATGCTGATTAAAGTTAACTGAAGTCACGTAGTCTGTACACAGATTACTTGCTACCTTGAGACCAGTCTGACCATCTGCACAAAGCACAGCATATCTATCTCCACCTGACCTTGGTTCCCATCAGAGACAGCCAGCCTTATCAAGACAGCTGCATATCCCGGCCAACCCCAATAAACAGAGATATATACCAGAAAATGACCAGAGAATGACCCGTGGAACACAAATATTTCCACCACACCACTCCCTGGGAGATTTGGTGAAAGCGGATGCAGAATGATACAGTTTGTAGAAGATATATGCACACCAGTGAAGCATGTGCAAAGACTGGCTTCATATCTATATCTTCATATCTCATTGACCCAATATAGTGCTGTCACTTACAGTAGAGGTTCAACAATTAGTTAATTAATCTATTTATAATTGATTTGGCAGAAAGTTATCTTGAGTACACCCTGAAAACATTTAATCAATGGTTTGTGCTTATGTTGTAATATTTCTTCATGTCAGACTACGAGCACCTGTTTTTTTTCCATGATGGAAATAAGTCCATGACTTAATAGTTGTATCCCTGACAAAGTCTGATGTGTTGTCAATAAACCTAAACCTATAAAAAATATTCAACAACTACTCTGCTCATCATTTTTATTGTTAAAGTCGTTTTTAAAGCGAGAATTTGATGGTTTTGGCTGCAGATTTCATGTCTCAAAGTTATAGATAATTGAATGTCTGTGGGTTTTGAACTGTTGGTTAGACAAAACAAGACATTTGAAGGCATCACCTTGTGCTCTGGGAACTTGTGATGGGAATTTTTCACTGTTTTCTGGGGAAATAAATGGACAAACCAAATTTCATGTATAGAAAGGTGTAAGAGGAGATCTGATTTCTGCCAAAATAAAACATTTGTCTGTGAAATGAAGCCAAAATTCACCTATTTTAAGACAATAACATGAGCAGAGGAGAGAGCACAGTTTGCAACATCTTCAGAAATGAGTAACATTCATCACTCTCACACACTTGTGGCACTTACATTTATTTAATTTGAACAAGCACAGAAAACAGCTCAAGTCAGCAGCTTTATGTAGAAGTACTAGTGCAGAGTTAAATGTTAGTTCAATGTCCCATAATTTCACATAAATATACATCTCTATTAGGAGGAAGAGAATGCATTTGTTTCTGACAGCATGAGTCAGTACATATACACTGATATGGCACCTGAACTTCATATAAAAATAAATCTCTGACAATAGGAAAATACACATCCGATCAACATTTTAAAACAGGAAACAGCATCAAGCATCAGGAAGTACAGCAGATATGACAAGAGCTGGTTAGTTCATTCGGAGGATATGACGCGGAAACAGTCGAGAATAAACAATTATTGTCTTTTAACTGTATTTCCTGTCAATTTTCTTTCTGTAAGTCAAACACAAGCAAAAAAGCTGAAGACGATAAAGTGAAAGCAGTTTTTCAAAACTTGTTTTTCTTCAATTGACATAAATTCCAGTTTGAAATAAACCATCCAGACAAACAAAAAACTCATTCACTCTCCAACACAAACCACAGGATGTTTTCTCCATGTTTTCTCTGAACTTGACCAACGAGTCAGTTTGTCTCGCTCCGACTGTGTCCAAATGAAATGCTAAAAAAGTCTGAAAAAATGGCCGATAACTGGGAAGAACGCTGAAGCAGTCAATCAGATTACATTAACAAGAGAAATGCTAAAATATTATACAGCAAAAGATTAAAAAAAAAAGATTTGAATGTGCAGCTGCAAGCGAGCGCAGATGAGAAACCAGATGAATGAAATAATTTATTTCCTTGATTTTAAAGTGTTTGAATAAAACACATGAAGCAAACAACCTACGGACACACAGTCACTCATCATCACACCGACCTCGGCACAGCTCTGTGTGGAGGGAAACACTAGTGCATATTCACTGATATGGCATCAGCTTAGAGTCAGAACATGGCCGAGAAAAGGCCATGCTCGTTAGTAGTATTCACAGAGCAAGTGGCAGCAGAGCAGAACAGAAATCTGACTTTTACGTTCACATGACGCCTTTTAAATGTCTGTAGCTGATCTGGGGTCAGTTACGGTCTTAATTTTTGGTATGTTTGGGAAAGTAAAAACAAATAAAGTGCAGGTTGTAATTTTCTTCTGTGGTTTCGAATGTGTGGGCTGACTAACTATATTTATTTTAATTGGTGAGAGTTTAAAAATAATTCCACCTCATGTTACTGCTGTTTTTACCACAAAGAATTTCAGGATTTTACTGGGAGGCCTAATTAGATCAGGTTTCCTGTGGTAAACCAGCAGCTACAACATCATCTGTGAGTCATGTGAGGTTAAAAATCAAATTGTCTGTTCCTGTTAAAACCAGCTTCGGAGAGACAGAGAGGAGCTTCCCACTAGAGCAAAGTAACAGGTGGTAGCATACGCACTGGTATGGCAGCTCACCTTCGGTAAACAAAGTGGCAGCGGCACCTCGTCGTGTCATATTCACACTGGCTGCAAGTCATCTGGCAGCTAACTCTCTTCTCTGCCGCACCAGTAAGTGTGCTTCATTTGCTTCAACATTACCACCATTAAAATCCAAAGGCAGTTCCAACATGCCATCGTCTCAAATATAATAAAATAACATATGGTGAATATGATGTAATCGTAAGATAAGATAAAACATGTAATCAGGGACGGAGTTTGGAGAGTGATTTGACTGAACAGCAGTCAAGAGGTTCAAAGTCTGAAGACTCCGGTATGAAAAAAAGAGAAATAAAAAGGGTAGAGGAGAGAAAGGAGGGAAGGGGGGGTGGGGTGGGTATGGGCTATAGAGAGGTGAGAGTTAAGGAAAAGAGAAAAAGAAGAAAGGAAGGAGGAAAGGAGAAGAGGGGAAGAGGCTGGACGCATATTGTCTTTACATCCAGAGGTTGGTCAGCATGGAGCTGAGCAGCGCCACCAGAAGCAGCCATGCAGAGGACATCACTGGAAGAGGGAAAGAAATTTTAAAATATTAAAGGAGACTGTACATAAAAAAAACAACTTTGAAGCATGCACTGGCTTTTAGTAAGTGGAAATTGACAGCTTATTGTATTGTGTATCTTATTAATGGATCAATCTTCCTTCTTTCCTTCATCTATCTTCACTCATAATTTCAAAATGTAGCCGAGTTGTTTTGGATTAAATTTAGGGAAAACATTAATCTCCAGCATTTTCAAAATCACACTGATAAATCCAGGGGCTCATCCTTTCTTCCACAATATCATATATGATATCTTAAACACCTCTGGCTGGATTTTAATGAAACAATGATGGAAAAAAAACACATCACCACAGTTTACTCTCATTTTTTAGAATTAGACTTATTGAAATAAGGGACAGCTTTAATCACAAGGTGACATAATTGTTACTGATTGTACTGTATACACGGTGAGCTTAAACATCCCCATGTGCTGAAGTACAGCCCTACTGAATATTAGACAGTGTTGAGCGTCCCACCAGAGCAGTTTCACAGTGTCATGTCTATCTAAGAACCTCTGTAACGTTGGTGTATTTGTTTAAGAGATTTATGAGTGTTTATGCTTCATATTTAACCAGAATTTGATGAGTTTTTCAACCAATTATAATAAGATTCTCTTTATTTCAGCACTGCCTGAGTGGTAAAAGACACATTTCACACAGCCATCAGCTGAAATGAAACGGATGTAAAGAACGATTAAAGAAATGTGGTGTGTTTTTACCTGCACTCGATGAGTTGCAGTCCATGTTGACCAGTGCGTCCAGGTAGCCCGGGCCCAACCACTCCTCGTAGGTCTTTTTGTCAGCGACACTCACCAGGCGAACGGTGGAGTCTTTGAAGATGAGATCTTTGCCGCTGTAGGCCTGTGAGTCGAACATCTTGAAACCACTACCAGTGTCACTGCCAAAATATGTCTGCAGAGAAACAGTGAAGGAGACAAAGAAGGTTAATAAAGACCAAAACATCATGTTGATTAAAGGTTCAATCCATGTTTACAAGAGTTGATTTCCTATATCCTAGTTTAGCCACTGATTCATCTCACTATAACATGAACTTGAAGACACATGAGACTTATCTGAGAGATTGTTAATCCATCACATTGAACTTTTTGTCTACTTTATCTATTTATTTGTTTTGGTCAAAGTTAAGTTATCAACATGTAGCTTTGTTGCCTCGACCGGGATCCTTTTCAAAAACTCAACAGCAATTTTATTATTATTAGAAACTACATCACTCACTTAAGATTCAGGTTACATTTTGTTTGGGACATTGATTTCTTGATTTGTTTATATATCTACTAAGATGTGGTCCTTAGAAGAAACTTTAAGCTGTATTTTTTTTCATTTGTTTTAAAATTCTAAACTTTTGGTCCGGCATTTTTGACATTATTTCTAAAATCATTACTGCTTATCTAGAATCAGATTCTTTACTAATCGTCCTCGGCTCATCTGACGCAACAGTAAACTTTTCAAACACTAAGAAACTCTTTCTTTTTCCCTCATTACAGAAAAAAAACACACTGGAGGGAAACTAATGTCCTAACCACTAAAGTGTGTCTGGAAGATTCAATACGTTTTAAAACACAATCTCTCTAAGTGTCATAGAATTTGAAAATCCTTAATTAAGTACCTTAATGCAGCTTGAAATTAGGCTACAATCTACATTTGGGATGATCTTTTTTATGTTTTTATTTATCTATTTTTGCTTTCTCAATTTATTTTGTTGTGATTAGTAGCCCTATTTTTTCACTTACTGACTGAATACCAGTGGATACTTGAGAGCACATGTTTTGGCTTTGTAATACACTGCTAAACAGAGCAACACCTGAGCAACACACAAAAAAAATCAAAAATCAAATTTACAACATTGATTGTTTGTCTTTTGAATTTTATCATCACTTCTCAGATGTCGGAGAATCCTTGAATGCACCACCAAGAAGAATCTTGAAACATGATGATCAATTTGACAAAAAAAAAAGACAAAAAACTGTAAGAATATGAAGCATTATTTATCTTAAGCCAGTTTACTTTGCTGGCTTGCACCTTCTGGATGTGTTCAGTTTGCAAGACATTCACCAGGCAATTAGGGCCTAATGAACTTCACCACTGAGTTGAGTCATAGAAAGTTCAAAAGTCAAGACATCTCTGCTTCTGTTGCTTCCACTTTGACTTCTTTTTAAAAATCTATCTCTTGCAAGTTTCCTAACTTTAGGAAGAATACTAAATCACTTTTATGTTACACACATTCCCGAATTCCTCTGACTCTCCACTTTAAAATGACACATGCATACTGTACATATGCATATTCAGTACCTGTGCGCTGTCCAGGAGTCCATAGACAATGTAGATGTTGGTGTCTGGCCGCACCATCACAGCATGGGAAGGGACTCTGGCCAGGTTACAGTTTAGGTAGTCCGTGACCTCGGCCCTGCTGTCCTGGGCACAGAGCAGCTGGAAATCTTTGGACAGGAGATTCTGTGCCCACGGGTCAGTCGAGTTACCTGAATAAAGACACAAAGAGAGGTGGTTAGAGAGGTGGTTGACTGAGAAGCGACTTTTAAAAGGAGAATATTCTGTATCCTGGAGTTACTTGTTTTACCATCAGTGTTTGTGAAGACAGTGGTGTGTTTGATGAAAGCCACTTCCCCAGTTCCCTCTGCTAGACACCTGAATGGACAAAGATGCAGTGTGTTACATTCAAATAAAGTGTGTTAAGCTCAAGCAACGTATCAAGCAATTTTTAGTACCTGAAGGCACCGTCGTATCCATCATACTGGTCTTTTCCTTTCTCACATTTGTTCTGCCCTGTGCCGTCTCCCTTACACAAAGCGCACAGGTTGCTCGGGAAACCGGGCTGGTTGGCGCCCGGTACGCAGCTTTGCTGGAAGAACCCTCCCACCGCTAAGCACCATGGGAAGCAGCAAACAGAAGGTTAAAGGAGAATTCAGGCTTTTAAACCAAATACATTTTATAATTATTGCTACCCAGAGGAAAAGAAATACTTTAAAGAGATACTCCTCCAATTTTACACATTACGGTCAGTTTACTCATCGTGATGAGTACTACAGTTTTATAATGTTTTCTGTGGTTCTGGAGGAGCTTTGTCAAGTCTGACATAATAACCCTGATGATGTCAGCAGGGCAATCTCAGATCGGGTCTGACAGAAAACCTGTGTTAATATGTGGAGGTATGTGGGTTA
The DNA here is from genome assembly GCF_910596095.1 of Thunnus maccoyii. Classification (NCBI taxonomy): domain Eukaryota; kingdom Metazoa; phylum Chordata; class Actinopteri; order Scombriformes; family Scombridae; genus Thunnus; species Thunnus maccoyii. The sequence goes on along the minus strand of NC_056539.1, from coordinate 27,116,284 downwards.
AAGACAAAGCATTAACCAGGCAGAGAGTTGTGACCCATACTGGAGACCTTTGTTACATTCATGGTCATATCCCATTTCTCTCTCCCCTTGTTTCCTGTCATATCTCAACTGTCACTATCTAATAAATGTATTTAATGTCCTAAACATACTTAAAAAAGTAACTAAAAGAATGAAATCTAGTGCTAAAACAATAGGTTGATTAACAAATGAGTCAATCAACAAAGGAAAAACAATGTTACAGTAATAACCAATTAAACATTTTAGTCATTTATCAAGTAAGAGTAATAAAGAAGTAAGAAACACTGTAGATTAGACATCTGTCGGTTTTGAACTGGTGGTCAGACAAACACGTTTTACCTTGAGAAGTTGAGCATTTTTCACAATTTCTTTACGTTTTAGTAACTTAATGATTCATTGAAAAAAGCAATCAGCAGACTAATCAATAAAAATAAATAAAATCATTTGTTTCCCCCATAATGCAAACTAGAAAATGAAACATTCTGGTAACGCACACAGGAATGCTCACATGTTCAGTGTATAGTCGATGGATTCCTACACAAGAAGTTCATCTAACTTCACCTGAAATTCCTCTGCTACACACACACACACACACACATGGACACACTGACATCCTACTGACCTTGAGGTATCTCACAGTTTTTGGGGTAGATCAGGCCTCTCTCAATCAGCGTTGCTACAGGAACGTTCCAGCCAGCCGTGCGGCCCACTCCAGTGTGACAGGAGCGACGGCCTCGCAGGTCGTTAAGGTTGTGGATGTTATTATTATTCTTTTTCACCACCGCAACTGCATAGTAAATGGAGCCATCGCGAGCCCCTGGAGCAAAAACAAAACAAAACATCCTTGAAACCAGAGTGTGTGACTGTGTATCTTCGTTCATATGAATCTGTGTGTTTGTGTTTTTACCCGTGTAGCTCTCGCCGGTCGCAGGGACCAAGCCGTAGTCTTTGCCTGCTTTGTACATGTAACCTCCATCCAGAGTGATGGCATCAGCCTCTTTGTTCTACACAAATAGAAACAGAAAGAACAGAGATTGAGATGCCAGAGCTGCTATAAGAAACCTGCAATCACTGGCCACTTGGGGGCAGCGGAAACACATTGTGAACACAAAACTGACATATCATCAGCTTTTAAGTTGATATGTTGAACATGTTAGCAAACTATTTCCACATCAGTTACAAAGCAACATTATCATGCATGTCAGTCCAATATTCACTCTCTTTTAGCTCTTTTTTTTTGCTCTCTAACAGATCCTGAGGGAAATATCTGACTCTTTGGCTGCTAAATGCTCCACTATATTTCACCAGATAGTTGCTGACTGTCTGCTTGCTGTTTGGTGCTGAGCAGGTAGTGCACAGTGAGTTTTAAGAGCTTTTGCTCTGAAAACAGCTGCCTGCTGCGGCAAAAAAACAACACTACTAGAGTGGTGAGAGTGAACCAAAACCAGGAAAGCTGCAGCCGGACAGCGAAACAATGAGCTGAAACTCACTATAAAGCTGCGTAAAGCTGAGTGGAACTGCATGTAATTCTCTGTGGGTTCATCACTACGAGTGACTCCTCTGACATAACACACTGACATTTGATACAGTTTTTATTAGAAAATATTTGCTTATTGCCACTTTAAAACAAAAACTACTGACACTAAAAGCTTTCAGTAATTTGTTGCTGCTGATCTCAAGAAACCGGCAGTGAGAAACATCTGTCTGGTACCTGGATTTTCTTCATGCAGTCAGTTTCAGACTCCCCGTAGACACAACTGATGTCTGGAACCAGATTTTTACTGCGGAAGGCGGTGGCCATGTCACCGCACTTCTGCTGCTCGCCACTGGACACCACACACCACCGCAGGGTCTTTTCTGTTGATAGATGGATGGATGAGTGGGTGGGTGAGAGGACAGATGAGGACAGATGGAAAGATAAACTCAGACAGATAAATATGCTTCACCTGTAAGGGTACAGCCCATGGCAGTCATGGCATTATAATAGCGACTACCCAGCCACTTCTTGGGGTCCTCATACCCAGCCTCTTGAAACATGACGGAGAACTCAGAGAAGAGCAAATTTTTTCCCCCGTACTCCGCAGAGGAAAACATGTCGAAGCCGGATTTTTCCTGCAGACAAGAATTTACACTCAGTCTCACAAATGAAATCTCACAGCGGAAATGTATAGTATTCACACATAAGAGACAATGTGGCCAAATGGATCACTGATTACTTTGTTGTGTCTAATACCTGTAATGAAATTCGATAATTCAGGAATAATAAATGCGGCGATAACCAACATGTCACATATATGTATTGTCACAGGTGGAAGGTGTCAATCTGTATCTCCATGGCTACAATGTGCCAAAAATAGAACTTTGATGACTGATGTAGAGCTGCAACAATTAGTCAATGGAAAGAAAATTAATCTGCAATAACTTTCATAATCAATTTATTGTTTAATTTTTCAAGCATAATTGCCAAACCTTCTTTGGTTTTATCCTCTTAAATGAGACAATTTGCTGTTTTTCTTTGTCATGTATGACATTAAATTGAATATCTCAAGATTCTGGACTGTTAGTCAATAATTTTCCCATTATTTTTTTACATTACATCGACTAACAATTAATCAAGGATGAAAATAATCATTACTTGCAGCCCTACACTGATGTATTATTGATGCATTTGGACGTACCATCCCCTGCGTCAGCATGTTAAACACCACAGATGGGGTGACGTGATTGCCGACCACGATGCCACGAGATGGAACGCGGACTAGATGGCAAGATTTCCACTGATCAACGGCAGCTCTGGTGCCATCACGACACAACAGCTCATAGTCTGATGACCTTAGTTTATGTGCCCATTCTGGGCCATGACCTGGTGAAGAAATAACTGGTTAGCTAACAGACAAGCTTACTCACTAGATGGGTATTAGCCATCTGAATGACAGCATTTAATCAAATTATTATAATAGCCAACTTATTTATGATTATCAAGCTAACAAGTTGTTACCATCGGTGTTGTCCTCGACAGTTGTGTGTTTGATGAACGCCACGTCTCCTTGACCATCTACCATACACCTAAAGAGACCGAACCAAAAGCAGGAGAAGTTGAGAGTTAAAGGTATGAACTACTTGTAAATTCTCACACCAATTTCATTGAAAGTGGTCAAAACCAGATGCTAACGCCATTCACTTTTTGTCCCTCTTGTGTTTTCCTCTTCATAAACACAACAGAGATATTTAAAGATCCTTTCCAGAGATGTTTTAAGATGTATATAAAATACTCTACTTTGAATAATAATTTGTGTTTGATATGGTTTTTCCACAAAAAAGTTATCTTGTTAAAATCCTTGAAATGACATCTACTACAGAAACTATGAATATGCAAATATTTTTCATCTCAGAAGTTTAACTGCTGGACACAAGATTTAAAGTCCATTCTCAGTGTATCTGCAGTGGAGGCTTCAAGTTTCCACATCACACTTGTGTAAGTTGAATATTGGACCAGGATCGGCTTCCAAACTATTTGTGATGTCACAAATCATGCTCAAAGGCTTGCCGCTTAAAATCAGATTTTCGATGAGCACAGAGAAACTTTTTCTCCTTCAGCAGATGAATATGAAAAAAGTCTAGTGTCAAACTCTGCATATACATCATTTTGCAAAGTGAAGCTCAAAAATTCAACTGTAGGAACAAGAAAAATATATTTCTGAGTGGAGGGAGACTTTAACCATCAAAGACACAAATTCTTGGATTTGTTTGTTTCTTTTTTATTGTCTGAGCCCAGAGGAGTAATTTCCATTGTGTATCACTCAAAGAGAATAGTCATGTCTGTGTGTGGTCTTGTTTCAGTCGTTAAGGAATTACAATTTTTTAATTATTGAATTGACAGGACTACAGCCATACATCTGTGAGGCTGTACGAAGTCACTATGCTTTGAACTGAATGGGTTAGGGTTACAATGAATGTTAGCATATGCTATCTCTATCTCTATGCTAATTTAACATTTTCAGCCTTTTCAGCCTTAGAAAACTACAGTGTAAAAATGCCATAAGATGTGAACATGGTAGTATATGTTATGTAATGTACTATATATTTATTTCTTTTTCTAAGTTATAGTTTTAGGTTACCGCTTGTATATTGTATACAGATGAAATGCCTGAATGTTGGTATTGAAGTGTGTGTGGAAAAAGTTAGCATGCACACATTTGCTGCTTAGCACTATGACCATGACCATGAAAAATTAGTACTATAAGTAGTATAATATAATAATAATTAATAAAAATATATATATATAATAATAAAAATATACATTATAATAATGTATGTATAACAAATAGTAGTTTTCACCCTTTACTCTATGTTGCTATGTTTTTTTTCTCATTTGTGTTAGCCTACAACATACGCATACAACTCACAGTTTATATTATATATAAATATATAATTTTGTGTAATGTATGTATAATTGACATAAGCGATTGTGACAGAACCATAGCTGGTGTTTCCTGCAACTCATGAGCCTTACTGTTGCTTTGCTTTCTACCCTGAATATAACACATAAACGATCCAAATATTTAAATATGAGTCTTAATGAAAACCTTTACTGAAACTGGTCCTGATAGAGGAAAGGAAGGAATTACCAAAAAATGACCTTACTGTATGTAATTCTGATGTGTGTGTGAGTGTGTGAGTATGTAGAATATGAACTTGTGTTACCTGAACGCCCCGTGATAGCTGAAGTATTTCTCGTTGTCGCCCCACTCACATTTGTGTCCTCCCTGCCCGTCTCCCCCACACTGCTGACACAGAGATGAAGGGTAACCAGGCTCGTTTGCTCCGGGGACACAGCTCGCATTGAAGAAATTTGCCACACCTGATCACACACACACACACACACACACACACACACACACACACACACACACACACACACACACACACACACACACACACACATACATACATGTTGTTTATTTTCTGTTTTCTGCTCTTGACATAATGAGCATTATGTAATGAAGGTCTCATTAGGCAATCACAGTCACAGTCATCATTTACATTTTGCATCAGCTGACACAACAACTCCATTAAACAACAGACTCCATGTTTCACACATCAGAATCTCACACATCTTGAGATTGTAAAATATGTAAGATTAAAAAAATCAAGACAGCAGCTTCTCTGTTCCACTTCCTGTCACCTGCCTCCCTTACCTTTTTCACAGCAGTAATAGAAAAAAAAAAAAAAAAATCACAGCTGTAACTAATGACTTTCATGATGACTCCAAGGATGGAGACCCAAAGTGTTTAATATTGAGTAAATAAATAAATAAATAGATAATTAACAGACAATAGGAAATACATAATCAAACTGTATGAATAAATACATACAAAATATTTGAAATATAATAGGTGATATAACCATAAAATTGTGAAATAATACTATTAATTGAAAACTCATCTGCAAAAAATAACAATAATAATGTCATTTTATTCAATTCTAGCAGTTTTCATCTCATTCATCAATCAGCTGCCCCCCTTCTGTATTGCTTTGCCTTTAATATTTTATCAATTTTCTTTTCATTTGTTATCTGTGCAATGCTGTCGTGTTTTTAGGATTTTACCCAAATTTGATTTATTTTATTCTACACTTTTAATAATTTTCTCCTTGATCCTCATACTTATATCTGTGTTTTCATTTGATTGTAGTTCTCAGTATCTGTAAAGTGCTTTGGTCAACATTTGTTGTTTTTAAATGTGTTCTATAAATTGACTCAAACAATAAACCAAACATTAAAATTATTATTGTCTCTCCAGCTTTCTATATGTATATATACAGTATATGTATATGTTTCCTACCCTGTGGGATGTTGCAGCCCATCGCAGAGATGTATCCCTGGTCAATGAAATATCCTATAGGCATATTCCAGCCGGCTGTTCGGCCTTTCCCGGTGTGGCAGCTGTTTCTTCCTGCCAGGTTGTTGATGTTGATGCCAGGGTTCGACTTTTTCACCACCGCGACTGTATAGTAGGTGGCACCGGTACCTGAGGCGACGACAGCACAGGTGTTAACACACATGACACTGGAGCACTGACTACTGCAAGTACATGGAGAGCAAAATATTTCTCTCTTATTATCAGGGAGATGAAATAGCATAAGATCAAAGTGCAGACTATAACGCTTGTTTTTAAATATCCCACATGCAGCACAGAGAATATAATCCAAGTACATGTGTGATGTGTGATCATTAGTGGAGAAATAATAATATATATTCACCTGTTTTCACTTTCTGTGTCTAGGAATCATCTATAAATTGTTATCTTTTCATGTCAGATGAACTGTCGGATCTAGTTCAGTAGTCAAGGTTTACAGAGAATTCACAAATGACTGAATCCACCTCTGGCTACAGTGGAATAACTCCAGTCAAGCAGATTAAGAAAACTCAGAGTGTTAATTTTCTTTTGTCTGATTCAGAATAGACAGATGAACTCTTTTATATAATTATTTTTTGTTCACTAGCATTAATCCTGCCCCATCATGAGCAATCCAAACTTATCAACTAAAGTCACTTGGAGTCATCATCAGTGTTGTTTTCATCATACTACTAAAACTTACGGTCAGGGCCTGATTCACCACCAGCAATCTTGAAGGAAGCAATCTTCGACTGCTTGTAGACGTTAGAGGATGCCATGGACAAGGCATCTGCTTCGTTTTTCTGCAGAGACGCAACAAAGAAAAAGATTAATGATGTTACAAGATTAATTATGTTAAAAGACTAAAGAAACATCTGTGGCCACATGATTTGCTCTGGAGCAAAAATGTGTATTTCTTCTTAAAATGGGACTAAAAGTCTCAGCAGGATCAAATCTACAAGAGGTTTAAAGATTCCACATTAGATTAAACATGCTTTTAAGCAGCAGATGGTGCTTTGGTACATCTTTTCTGGGAGTCTGAGAAATTAAGTACTTTTTGGAAACTTTTCATTAATGCTAGATACTGAAATTCAATTCAATTCTTGTTTATTTTTTATATAAAAAAAACAATTCAAAATATGAATACTGATTAGCATTACTTATTTTGCAAAAAAAGTATTTTGTTGTGTTGGACAGACAAGACTGCTCTAACTTTTAATTTATTTCTATACCTTATTTTCTTCCCCTAGAGAGTCATTGGAAAACAAAAATTGTGGATATACTTGATTACTTGATTTTTAGTCACCTTTTATCTTGTACTTGGAAAATGCAAAATTCAAAAAACAGTAGATGTTTAGTCATAAAAAATATAATTTACTGGATTTTTTTGTAAGACATAATTTTGGCATATTGTATATCACTGAAGTGCTTGTTTGTGCCCTGGGGTGGAGGGAATGAAGAAATGTGTGGACTGCATTGCTTGTAGTATGTACATTTTAATGAAATGTAAAATAATAAAGAAAAATATATTATTAAAAAAACATGCTTGTAAGAGGAAAACACATAGCTTATTGAGCCTATCAGCTATTTCCTTATAACCTGAATTTGTACATAATACTTGTATTTTGCCCCGAGTTTAGCTTCTGGTAATTAAGATAACCTGTTCAGAAATCTTCCAATCTGTGGTTAAACAAACCTTTACTCAGTGTGCTTTGCGCCTCCTGATAACTATATGGTCCATTAACAAGTTTATTGCACAAGTTTCTGCCTCGTTATCTGACACGTGATGGTGTGTTCTGCCACTTAACATTTCCATCAGTGCTCTATGTCCCCTGTTGCACTGATTGACACAAATCAATAGATGATTAGATCAAAGAAACTACACTTGTTTTAAACAAGTCAATTTGGAAGATTGGAATATTATTCCAATCTGACATGCTCGATTTGGTCCTCGTTATCACTATCCAACCTGCAGTTTCTGAACGCAGCCCTCGAGAGTTGCTCCCTTGACACAGCTGACGGATGGACTGATGGAGACGGCGGCGAAAGCCTTCGACATGGCCTCGCATTTCAACTGCTCTGGATCTGAGATGGTGCACCATCGGATGTTGCTCTGGCCAAATACTGAGGGTGAGAGACATGGAGAGGTACAGGGAGAGAGAGAGTGCAGGTGATCAGTCTGTTATTAAAATATTAAGTCCTTCATGAAAACATCCCATTTAATGTTTTTTTTTGCCTTTGTAGAAAATATCTGATTAAGTGGTAATGCTTTATTTTACAATTTTTAATTAAGTAATTTTGCAGGTATTTAATAGGAAATACACTCATTATAGAGTTTTTTTAAGAGTGAGTTAAAGAATTGTTATTAAAGGGGACCTATTATGCTCATTTCCAGCTCTATATTTTCACTGGAGTAGCTTTGTGTGATTCACAGTTCAAAAGGCTCCTTATTTATCTTATACTGGCCCTTTATGCAGTCCCTCACTTCAGTCTCTGTCTTTAACAGGCAGTCTTAGCTCCTGTCTCTTTAAGGCTCCCCTCCTGATGAGCCCACTCTGTTCTGATTGGCCAGCTTCAAGAAGCCTGCCGAGGGGCAGCCGTATCAGAGTTGTATTAAGTTACTGCCAATGCAAACCAGACATTTCCTGCTTTATTTGATCAAATTAAAAGCTTTTAAATTACTAAATAATGGGAGACTTTATTGTGACGAATTTACAGGAAATTAAACGTGTTCCTCACTGAATTAGCAGAGCTTTGTTAGAGGCATTACATGGAGATATATGGAGATCTTTGTTCAGCGGATCAGTTAGAAATAATGCAGGGACAAGCAGAAACAACCACAGTGGTGATGATGTTTGATGAAGAGCTGCAGACAACAAGCACACCTCCAACAAGTAAACTACTTATTTTACTTTGCCTGCTGTGTAATGGAAAAACAGTCACAGTGTGCCAGCTCGACTCGAGTCATGGCTCGGAGTGACTACCTCGAAAACCAAGGAAAAATGCCATAATGTTAGCAGAGTGGAGCAGATGACCACATAAAAAAATCCATCACGAGCTGACATCAGCTTGGGCTGAAAGTAGAAAAAAACGAGTGTTCAGAGCTTCTACATATGTTTACCTCATTATTTGACACTTTGTTCACATTTCATATGAACATCTGACATTGTTCATTATATATATGACTGAAAATAAGCAAAAGCATAATAAGTCCCTTTTAAGAAGTTTTGAAAATTAACAAGTATGAACCCAAATATAATGAGCAGGCATTTACCTAAGCCTTAACTAAACCACACTTGTCTCCATTTTTCTTATAATTTTACCAAAATTTCTGTAAAATGTCCTAAAATTAACTGTTCAATACCTAAAAATCACAAAGAAAGTGTCCAGGAAATTTGTATAAAATTAAAGGACCCATAAAATAAAGCATTATTATGTTTCCTTAGCAGGGCTGCTGTACAGAGGCAAGTCAAATCACCTTAAAAGTTGCTCTGTAAATTCACATCTGTGGTAATCCAATTTGTTGCTCTTAGACTTGTATTGCATGCATTTTATTCCAGCCACAAAGACACACATTATTTAATAAATCAATGAAAACATTCAGATAAATAATAAAAAAAATTGCTTGTTTTGTGTAACTCACAGTGCACACAGTGTAAAAAAGCATTTCTTACCTGTATTTAGTATTAGCAGTAGAGCTCCTACTGTCCTCCACATAGCCATGGCCTTGTTCTTTCTCCTCCTATCTTTGGTGAAATAGCCTTCTTTTCCCTCTCCTCTACTTTATATGACGACTCCGGGGTCAAAGTCCAACTTCTATTTCCAAGAATCAGCTTAAAGTCCTGGTGTGAAGTTCAGAAGAGATTGTATTTTTAGTGGTTTACAGCTGGCATCTACAGCATGTCATTTCTAGTGGATTATTTGAAGCTCAGTGTAGAGTTTAAGAAAAAGTGTGCCTCACTGGTATACCTGGTCTGACACGTCTCTGCTGCTGCCGCCTGGCTGCAGGCCAGAGCTTAGACAGAGAGGTCTTTTACACTCAGGACCGCACCTCTGCTTTCCTCTCCCTCCTCTGCTCTGCTCGCATGGTGCTTTTCCACTGATGGGCAAGAGGGAATGAAGGGTTTCATACCAACACAGTGACTCAATGCTGAAACAACACAGAGACAAAAAATATGTTTACCTGCTTTTGTTATGGAATGCGATCTTGCCTCTTATTGCTAGAGGTTCAGTTATTTGTTTTGGTGCAGAATAGGAAAGCTGTTTTCCTTGTTACAATGCTGTACCCACAGAGATCCCACTGTGTGGGCATGTGGTCTATAAAGTAAAGTGAAGTGAAGTGAGGTGGGTGTTCTGGCTCAGAGGGTCAATGTAGCCTATATAATACTCACCATTCATGTTCTTGGTTTCAGTCTGGAAACCTAACGGTGTCCCAGACCCCAAAAATGTCAACATCTTTCCATCTAATGATGTACATACATCCCTTAATTTACCTCTTCAGTGAAAGGTCTCATATCTTTTGCTCAAATGCCAGATATATGATTTCTAGACAGAAATATTCATCGACTGTTCTTTTAGGCTGATGGGTATCAAGAAGCAATACAATTGTATTTCTAGACTATTACTTATCTTTTATATTATCTGTTCACTGTTGTTTTTTAATTAATCAAATAGGTTTCTATTCTTTTAATTTAAATTTAATGTTTTTATGCAGTTTTTAAAAAAACTGTGAAAACAGTTGTATAAGGTCCTCTGTAGCCCTGGAGGGTTTTTTTTAAAGTTTGAAAAAAACAAAACCCTAGTGATGTCATCAGGGTTATCGCATTTTGGGTTTAAAGGACCTGTGTGTAGAATTCAGTGGCATTTAGCTGTGAGGTTGCAGATTGCAACCAACTGAATACCCCTCCCCTTCCAAGCGTGTAGGAGAACCTGCGGTGGCCGCAAAACTCCCCAAAAACATGAAAGGCCCTCTCTAGAGCCAGTGGTTTGTCCGCTCTGGGTTACTGTAGAAACATGGTGGTGCAACATGGTGGGCTCTGTGGAGAGGGCCCACTTCCTATGTAGATATAAAGGGCTCATTCTAAGGTAATGAAAACACAAGAATTCTTATTTTAAGGTGATTAAACACAAATTAAAATGTACTTACGAATATTATATTCCATTTCTGACAAGTTTGTTCAACTAGATGCACCTAAATTCTAATCACTGCACCTTTAAGACTTTGAATTCATAACAGACAGCCTTTGTTACAAACTGGAATTGTAGGGTTTGGGAGGAATGGAGGGTGTAATGAAAAACTGAAAGATGCTATTGAGTTGCGTTATGGGAAACGTAAGATCCAGTGTTTTTTGAGCATGACTCATACCCCCAGACTGCTGCTTTGACATTCTTTTTTTTAAATCCATCTCTTTTCACATCATAGAAATGAAATACTCTAATACTATGCAGTGATTACTTTATCATCCTTATTTGGTAACACACTGCACTGCCTCCTCTGTGTGACTTCTCATCCTCCAGTGCCTCATTATCATTAAAAGTACTTTTAACAGTGCTTGAACTTGCTATATGACTATTTTATTTGAAAGTGAATCTTTCTGTGACTATAATCTGGGCTCAGAAATCATGACGTACAAATAAACCCAGATTAATGTCACTATAGAGACAGAAGAGCTTCATGACACTTGAATTCCTTCTTTTTCTTATGATTAGATGATCCAACAGCTTCTGGCTGAAAACTCCAAAACACGTCTACCAAATGAAATCACATCATGTTGCAGGATGTGACGATGCATGATTACGGTCGTAAATTATTTCTAAAGACTCTTAAACACAGTGGCAACCTAACCATAAACATGTGTTATTGCTCTGATTGCTCCTCCTCAAAGAACATTACGAGGCACAGGTGATAAGAATAATAAAACTTAAAATTGAATAATGAAGGCAACAACAGTGCTAATATCTCATAATCAGCACTTTTTTCATGATAAAGACTTACATCATATTTAAAGTTAAATTATAGTTTTGGTAAATGAAATAAAACAGAGCAAGTGAAACTCTGCAGTAAAGACAGTAAATGTGACTGCAGGAAAGGAGATTGTTGGGGGAATACAGATCACGTTTATGCTGCTGCAGCATTCACATGACACTATGTGGCTGAGTGAGGATGACACAGAGGTGACAGCCAATCTGATGTGTCAGGTTGGTGTTATTTTCCCTCCACAGAATGCTCATTTACAGATATTTCAGTGTCAGTCAGCACATAAAACATCAGCTGACCTGAGAATCTGCTGTCGCCACTTGAAATGTGTCTTAAATTAGAAACCTGTGATTCATTTTACATAAAGTGAAAATAATGTGGATCAACTTTTCTTAAATCCTTATCTCTAATCCTTAAACCCTCATGTGTTTTGACAATTCTCTTAATATCACTGACAGCAGGCTCTGAGTGCAGTCACGGTACCTATAATCAGGATTTTTTCAAGATCGTATAAAGACATTATTTATATATCAGGTGTCCTAAAACTGAGACCTGCCACCTTTTAACGATTTATAATTTCTGCCTCCTCCCACTCTGACATCAGTTTACTGCAGGAAATTTGCCTATAATTACCTGAATATGGCTTCCTGAACTCGACGACCGGATGAGCTGAAGGGGTGTGATACTGTGAACTTTGGACCTGACACCTTTGGACAAATTACTCTAAAGCACCTGAAGTCCCAAAAGACAATTTTCTAAAATCTTGTGCAACTTTAGGACTTCAGCAGCTCTGTAAGGAAATGTTCTCACAAAACAACTTTAAAAAAAAAAAAACTCATTTAAAACATTTTTACATCAGGAAAATTCTTCTCCTTTCATCATATTCATCTTTTTTTCCTTTATTTTTAATTTATTACTTCCTTAATTCTTATGACTGAGACTACATTTGTACTGATTGACTGCCTTGATCTTTCTTTGTAATGGAAAACTTGAATACAAATCAATGTTATTATATTGTTATTATTATGTACTTGCTTTAATAAGATTCTTTGAATATTTTTAAATTGAAGACAAGTCCTATTGTTTGATCCTACAAGCACTAAAATATAAAGAAGACTCAGTACAACATTGCATGCCTTAAAGGATAGGTTCACACTCTTTTTTTAAAAACAACAGTCAGGTGCCCAAATGAACTTTGCTCACTGTAATCATTCCTCCTGTTCACATAATAACCCACAGGCTAAAACACATGGTGGGCATTTCTGGGACTGCATTCCAGTGGTTCTCCGTCTATCTCACTGATAAGACTTTCTCAGTCTCTGTAGGAGAACTTGTGTCAGACACTGCTGCTTTGTCATGTGGCGTCCCCCTGGGATCGGTCATGGGGCCTATTTTATTCTCCATATACATGCTTCCACCAGGACAGATTATCAGCAGTTTCAGCAACATCTATCATTTGTATGCTGATGACATCCAGTTATACTTTTCCTTCAAACCTGATGAGCTTGAGAGACTGTCTGTATTGAACAGCTGTTTAAATGCAATCAGGAACTGGAAGGAAAATAATTTCTTTAAGTTTAATGCAGATAAAATTTAAGTCTTGATTATTGTTCCTGATAACCTTCAGTCAGTGATCAGGCAGAACCTTGTTGCCTTATCCTTGTCTTCTTGGTCTAGTCTGCGTAATCTTGGTGTGATTTTTAACCAATGCATGAGTTTTGATGCTTATATTAGGGACACTGAATCGATCAGGTTTCTTTTAAGAAACATAGCCACACTCAGGTCTGTTGTGTCATGAGCTGAATTGGAGATGCTAACACATGCTTTTATCTCCTCATCTCTAGACTGCTGTAGTTCTCTTTTTACCTGCTTTAATAAATCTCCCTTGGACTGTTTACAAACTGACCAAAACGCTGCAGCTAAGCTTTTACAATGATCCAACACATTACACCTATTTTAACCTCTCTACATTGGCTTCCTGTTATTTTTAGAATTCATTTTAAAATCTTGGTGCTCACTTATAGAACCCTACATGGCCAGGATCCACATTATATTGTGGACTTTATGCACCTCCACACCACAATCTGAGCTTTTAGGTCCTCTAACCAGGGTCTTCTAAGTGTCCCTCAGACAGGTTTAAGGCTCAGGGAGATTGTGTGTTCCAGTCAGCACCAACTAAACTTTGGAATAATCTCCCTAAAAGTCTGAGGTCTGTGGACTCTGTGGAATCTTTAGCATTTAGGTAGCAAGTGGTGTTTTATGTTTTAACTTGTGTTTGATGTCTGTTTTTTCTCCTGTGTGTCACTGCCTGTGAAGTAACTGGTAGGTAAACTTTACTTTATTACTTCATACTGACTATTAAAAGGTCCATTCTTAATGTGCTTTCAATGTAAGTGATGGGGAACAAAGCCTTCAGTTCAAAAGTGTAGGAAAAAAGGGGAAATAAAGTGGATATCTTCTAAGGTTACGGTCTTTTTACTCGTTCTATTACTATCCTTTCACTGTGTAGGGAAGCACAAAGAGGGAATTTTGTTCTAAAGAAACTTAACTTTATAGGATATCCACCTTACATGCCTAATTTGGATGCCTGAAGCCTAATATAAGCTTCAAATAGATTTTTGAATACATTTTTGCACAAAATGAGGACTTATCACTTACATTGTAAGCACATTAAGAAGGGATCTTTTCATGGTCAGTATGAACAGGAGGTACTGCAGCAAGAAAAACCTCTATTAATGTTCATTTGGGCACCTGACTATTGTTTTAAGACAAATTATGCATTATCCATTTACTGCGCTCTTTGTTTATGTAACTGCAGTGAAGGATGACCTCATTCACACATACTGACCAACAATCTGTTGGCTCTGCTGCAGCACAGTGATTGATTAACCAGAACAACTGTGGGTGAGAGTGTGAGTGTGTGCAGGAATGCCTACAGGAAGTATTCTCAGAAATGTTGTTGACTCCTTTTTAATGGACTGGATTCAAGTATCAACCTCATAAAACTGACAGCCTGTAGAATTAACTCCAAAACTTCAGGGTTTCGTTCAGGCTTTACTGATTTAGTTCCACTGTATTTGCAACTACAGTGGTTAAGAGAAGGTTTTAATTTGTAAAAATGTTTTCTTTTTAAAAAAAATATACTTTACTGAAATATTAGTTCATTGACAACGTCTGTATGGTTCACAATCTCAAATGTATCATGTTGCAAGTGTTTTAGGTGCAGTATTGATAACTCTAATCATGAAAAAATATTATATAATTATGATTCAAGAGGGACAAAATGAATACATTAAAAATAAATTAAAAATAATTAATAGATTCTGCTTTTTTTTTTTTTTTTTACCTTGGTTGTGATGCTGTATTTTTAGCCTCACTAGTGACACCCTAGGGATGGAAATGTCAGTTGATCCCCACTTTGGTCCAAATCGAAATATCTTAACAATTATTGGATAGATTGCCATGAAATTTGGTAAGTACTTTTCTGTTGTTGTTGTGTTATTTAGATACTGTAAAAAACCCCTTGACAGAGATGTGGACACATTTTGTCTGTGTTTATGCTACTTGTATGAGCGCATTCAGTCTCTTGTGTTGTGTCTCCTGTATCAACCTGTGTCAACAAACTTAATGGAAAAATAAATAAAAAGTTAAATCATTAAAAAAAAGAAAAAAAAGGAATTTGGTACAAACATCAACGTCCACAAATTGTAATAATGATCCTTTGACTTTTCCACTTAATTTTGTATTTGGAACTTCAATGTTTTGTTTGTGTATTTTGGATCTTGAGATGGTATCTTTAATTTTAAATATGGAGTGAGCGGGTTCTTCGCCATCTCGACTGTGAATCTGGTTGTCACTGCTGAAGAGAACAACATCAGACATCAATAGAGACCACTACAAACTGGCAGTAGAGGTGGAAGTAAAGGAAAATATATTCATATTTACAGTTATTATAGTATATTCACATTCATTCACATTCCACAACGCAAACAAGAATAATCATCTCTGGTCATCAGAAGAGGGATTTCAGTAAATCTCAATAAAGACTTTTATTTTTTTTGTACCAAAATAGGCAGTTAGAGCAGGGATAAATATTATAATATGTTAGATATAGATCCATCTCTGTAATAGATTCTTTGCATCGGTGCTTTACTCTAACAGACAGTGGCATGGTCCCCTGGCTACGACACACAGCCAGAGTCATACAGAGAGTCCAGTTCTGTTAACTGACAAACACCACTTGTCTACTCACTTCACAGAAGATTATCGATGGAAACAAATATAATTCAGCTGAATATTCTGTGAGGAGTGGGACATATTAAAGCTTTCAATACACATGTAGTCAAAACTATTTATCATTTGGGTCTAAGAGCTACTCTGTTAGCAGAACAGGCTTCTCTGTGTGTCTCTGGTCTCCAGTCAGCTTGGAGCAGTCGCCTCGGGGTTGAAGGTGGAGATGGGAAGAGGGTGGCTGACAAGGTCCATACAGGGGCTGTGTTACCAAAAGCATCTTCGTAGCTCAAATGTTACGGTTGACAACAGAGATCCTTGTTGTGTTTTAGGTTAGCCCAAATCATGATGTCAGCACTCAGTATGTGAGAGAGTTCCCTACGCAAAACTTAGAGGAACATTTTTCATTTTTAACATTTTTACCTGTTATCCAACAGAGAGTTGCATGTTTAAATGTATTTTCAAGATCTCACAGATGCTATCTGTATCTGGATACATTATCTGGATAAGTAAAAGCACATCAATGCGCTCCAAATGCATTGTGATTGAAAGGCGATTGGGATGCGACCTGTATGTTGACAAGTCCACCGGCTCTGCCTAACAAATGTGCATATTGAGATCCGATCACAATGTGGGCACAACTGAGAAAATGTACAAAATTTTAATACCACGTGTAAATGCAAAGACCCAAAGAACATCAGCCACCAACTGTCGATCAGTGATACATCCTGAGACCGAAGTCAAGATGTGAGTTCGATCTTGTTCTTGTGCATTTGCGTTATACCAATAAAACAGGGTCCCACTTGTGAAAACATTGCTCCATGGCGCTGCTAGTGGTCAAAAACTCCACATTGTACCTTAAAGTCCACCGTGGTTGTGGAAATATAATATAGTGATTAGTGAATGTTGGTTAAGCCTCGGCCAAACGTTTTAACTTCCTGGGCCGACAGTACACATCTGTGGGATCATGAAAATACCTTTGAAAATAAAACTTGTTGGTGGACAATAGGTAAAAATATAATGTTTTGATTTTCCCCCAAAGGTATGCGACCAAACCACAGAGTCACATACAGATAGCTGAGGTCACAAATGTGTCTAGTTCCAGGTGTCGTGTATGCACACTGGCACTGAAGGCTCAAAGTTATATACTGGTAACCAGCATGAAAAACTCAAAAAGAGCCAATGCAGTTGATTAGTCAGTCCTGACGGAGTTCACCTCATGTCTTTAAATACTCCACAATAGCATGACATACAGAATATGAGATAACTGCAAATACATTTTTACTAAAAAGTGTTCCCTGACCTCTTTAACTCTTTCAAACCAGCATGATAATCACTGAATTAGCTGAAAGAAAAGCGAATGTGTCACATGTCCATATACCAGAAACACTGGGACGGTATCAGCTCTGTCACGCTAAGATGCTTTTAAGAAACAAGCCCTCATTAGTGCAACTACAGTAAGAAGGAAAGCTATGATGCTGATGATTATGATCGTGATGATAGTGTTGATGAAGAAGATGATACACAGCTTTATGCTGGGAGTGCTCGACAAATGTCACACTGTGAACGTGAAAGAGGAGAGGACGAGAGAGATGAAGGCATGAGATGAAGAGGAGGAAGAGGAAGAAGAGGAGGGAAGGCAGAGAAGCCCTTGTAGGGACGAAGACTCGGGGGATTCAGACCCGAGTTTCTTAAACTGAGATTCTGGGCCTGTATTTATCAAACTGCTGAAAGAGACATTTTGGACTTAAGTGAAAGATAAAAGTACCAATCAGTTATTCCGTTTCTATTTGCTAATTTAAGGATAAAAGCTACTGTATAAATAACATTAAATGTAAACTGTAGTACAGAAATACTTTGTGCGGTTGTACAAAAATACAATGATTTGGTCATGATGAGTAATACATTACCTGAACCAAAATGTATAATTCAAAATAGGGTAGTTTAAGCCCATTATTTTCATTTCATAGGATGTCTTTTTTTGTTTTTCAGGGGTGCAAACAAGAATTGATTCCAGTAACAATCACTTTCCATGCATGCCCATCATCGTTTATACATTATAAATATATTAGATTGTTGTTAATTTCATATGTTAATTGTTACTGGAGATATTAAGGAATTCACACAAATAAAATGAACATTTTAAAAATTAAATATTGCAGAATTAAATATCACAGGAAGACTGAAAAATGTGGCAGGTGTAGGGGTATATCCTTGTCTCTGATTGGCTGGTCCTGCTCTGTTCAGACATGTAATTAATCATGTGATCACTTGAGAGCTGCTTTTAAAGGTCACTCTTACTCTTTACAATAAGTAAGAATGATAATTTGATAAATGTGTCTTCATCTTTACTTTTAGTGATGACGTTTTGTTACTCGTAAATCAGCTTTTAAGATTTTTCTTAAGTGTAATTCTCAGAAATTTGATAAATACAGGTCCAAGGCTCCAACTACACTCTACCACCATTTTAATGTTGATATACGATAAACAAAATTGTGCTAGAATATTCTACACTTTATGTAATTTAATGAAATCTAATTTAGTTTTCTATTTCAGTTTTGAGTGAGAATTTCTGCTTGTTACAAGAAAGCAGGTGTCTCAATTACAAAAATCCTAAATTGCTTATGATTATTTTCTTGCTATATTCCTAAACAGTGTTTGTACTATAGTTCCATTTTGACCTTTGATGCCAAAATGCCAGGGCACATTGTTAAACTTTCACCTTATATTTAAAGCCTGTCGGTAATGTAAAGAGGGTGTGATGGGATGTAAGAGAAAAGACAGAAAAAGACAGAGCAAGAGAGACTCTAAACAGGAGCAATGCCATGAGGAAAGACAGACAGACAGACATGGAAGGAGATCAAGATTTTGTCCCAAAAACATGCTCTTAAAGCTACAGCGTGCAAAAGTCTGCCTCTTGGTGACAATATTATCATTACAAACCCATACATGAATGCATTACCCTTCGTTAATATGAAAACAACAACGACAACAACAATAATAAGAACAATAATGAAATCAAATCAGATGATGGTACATGTCGCCTTGATTTGAACCACCTCCTTAAACATTAAGGAACTGAGCTGTAGGAAGATCCACCGATAGGCTGCTGGACAGACATGAGCTCCTCCCACTTCAGGAAGTAGCAGTCCCAGATAGTCCCAGCCTCGTCCGACTTTATGTGCTTATGTGTGTAAAATATGTGTGTGTGTGTGTGAACCTCTATGTGTGTAAAAGAGAGAGAGAGAAAGAGAAAAAAGAGAGAGAGGAAGCAGGCTGATAATAGAAAATTAGAGAAGTGGGAAGTGTTGAAAATGTAATGTGTGAGTGTGTGTGTGTGTGTGTGTGAACATGTAATATGTGTGTGTTTATTCAGAGCCGCTCCTTGGTGGGCACCCAGATGTATGGACCAGACTGCTCATCAATGATCTGCTTCACCTGCGAATACACTTCCTCTAGAGATGAGCCCTGGACTATAGCTGCAGAGAGACAGAGAGAGAGAGTCATAAAAAATAATTAGTAATTATATTTTATTAATATATATTATATATTAATAATTATATTTCTTCACTTCTCTCCAAAGAGAAATTACAAAAAAAAAAAAAAAATACAGGTAAAACACTGTGTGCACAAAAATAAACCTTAATCAAAATCTCCATAAAAGGAGAACTAACCTTTCAGTTAAGTCTGTCAAATTTTTTTTACACCAAACATGATGTCTGCCTTGTGAAAACACAATGTGCCACTTTCTGAATCACTTTTGATTGGCTCGCTTAACAAAAATAGTACATGATAATGACCATGTTATCATTCTACAAAGGATATAAATGAGTGATTTCAAGCAAACTGCAATTTAATATGTAAAGAATGCTTTAGAGTATATATTCGTCACATGTGAAGAGTTTTGACTGATGTAATGCGTAACAGTGAAACACAGATTATTGCTTTGTACATCAGTTTCATTATTGTATATCTTATTTTGAAAACAATTTCAGTATTGTTATATATAATATATATTTTGGCTGATTTTATGTTTTTATTAGATAGCATACAGTTGGGAGATGATAGGAAATAAGGGGAGGGTTACTTAACTCCAAGGCTAAATGGGCACCCCATGATATACAGTATGTTGATAGAGCAAAATATACTTAATAATGCAGCCAAACCTTTTTTATAAAAATGTTGCTGCTTTTGTTTACATTAGAGTTGTAGTGGAATACTTCCAGATATCTTTAAGTCATGAACTGTCAAAAAAAAAAAAAACTGCAGCTTCTGTTTGCACTTGTTTCCATCATAGAAAAATCATCAGACCATTAATGGCTTCATGTGCATGTGGTAAAGCAGCGTCAGCTTGTGTATATACAGTTCACGTGTGTGCTTTCTCATAACTAACCGGTGAAGTACTCTGTGAACTCCTGCTCCAGTTTGACAGCTCTGTCGTAAGTCTTCCTCGCCTGCTCCTCAGTAAACCGCTTGTTCATCTCTCTGCGGACACAGACAAGAGTTTCAATGTCAGGGTGCAGGACAATAATGTAAAACTTCTATTACATGAATCTAAACTTGCATCAAACTAACTGTCTACACATACTTCATAGTAATTCTGAGTGCTGTCAATATATTTTGTCATTATCAAACTTGAGAAAGAACAAAAGTGCCAACATGAGAGACAATATTTCATTATACATAACAACATAACAGAAGGATTTGTCATTTTAATTGCTACAGCCTGCTTCAGTGTCACTCTAAAGTTGCTCAGAAGCTTCTGTTTGTCACTTGCAGGTTGTTATTTATTCTTTTGATAGTAATAATGACAAGCATGTTCAACGAGCGTGAGTTAAACTGGAGAAACATTTGGTGGCTTTCATGTCAACAAAATAAGACACAGTCATTTTTCTGTATTTTTTGACAGTGGATGAGTGAGTTTGTTTGGCTGCGCTGTAAACAGGCGCACCAGCTGCTCTTCTGTTGTATTTCTAACAAAGAAAGTTGCTCAACAAATGTTTGCTGTAGTATTAAACCACACTTACCATGAAAACCACAGGTGTCACCAAATCAATCTTAGACACTATAACTTTAAATGATGTAGAATTTGTTACTTGCAAATCATTGTGGGCAGTATTTTATTTTCATAGTGTATATTGTTTATTTTAAGATATCATGTTTCTAATTGTAAGTGTGGCCCTGTCTTGAAAATGGCTTCTTAAACTATAGACTTCAAGAATATAGTTGACACATGCATCAATAAATCTCTGTAGTCCATTTCACAAAGATGAAACATTGACAAAAAAACACATAAAACATACTGCAAAAAGCATGATAAGCATGTTTAGCAGACATGTGTGCTCTCTAGGCAGCTTATTGAACATTTTAACCAATCACAAGCAGAGCTGACTGCAGTTATTATTGTTTCTAATTAAACATACTGCAAAGAAACTATAGAGCTGCTTATCCTTAGCGAATTAAATACAGCAAAATACAGTTATTTACAAGTATTTCTAACAATAATCTTGCTGAAGTTGTATGATATTGTTGATCCTATTGTCAGGATTCTGCCATTGACACATACAGGATGTTGTATATGTAGTTTATTCATTTTTACTTACAGGATGTTGTTGACATTGCTTGGTCTAATGAAGATAGCAATGGGATGGAGGCCTGCCATCTGGAGACGCTTTATCGCATTCCCTGATACATCCAGTATACAGTGTTTACCCTGAGAGAGAGACAGATAGTGAGACAGCGCATCCCGTCCTCATCAACCCTCCATCGATCACTCCTCTCTGTTTCCTTTGCCCACTGTATTGTATCTCCTCTCTCCTCGTGTTCTCTCTTCCACTCATCATGTCTTTGTGTGTGTATGTCTCACCTTGTCAGCGACTTCTTTGACAGACTGTATGCTGGTTCCATACAGATGGTTGTTATACTGTCCAGCCTCGATGAACTTGTGTTCCTGGATCTCTTGCTCCATGAGTTCTCTGGAGGACATGAAGTGATAATCTCTGCCGTCCACCTCGTAGTCTCGCCGCGGCCGCGTTGTATCTGAGGCGCACAGACGTATACATAGAAAGCTTTGTTTAAAACAGCATCGCTGATTATACACACAAAGCAAACTCTGTAACAGTTTAAATTCCAGATCAAATTCAAGTATTATTTACAGGTAAATTAACAGAGTGTATATATGTATCTTCATACCAAATTCATCTATATACTATAGTAAATAGGTACAGATGGTGTTGTTTCAGCTCACTTTTTTGCAGATTGGGTGAAAGAAACTTTTAAGGCATTTTTTTTCAAGATTTTTCGGGTTTTAAACTTTGAACTTTTTAAAGAGAATGACATCTTATTCAGATTTTTAATTCATGGCCTCTCTCGGCCACCATTTTACAGTTTCTATTTTCAAGCTGCTTATCAAGCAAGTCATCACTTCATATTACTTTCATGGGATGTCTGTCCTCATATAATCTCCTTTCATAATAGCTAAACGTCGACTCCCACTGAGTTCATAAAAATGTACTGAAAAGGATATGACAAAACACACCATCATTTTAAGCTGATGTGTCAGTGTTCCTTACGGTATCATAAACATGATTTTATATGAGTTCCAGCATCTTTTAGTGTCTTTCAGATGTCACTATTGGAAAGCATACTGAAGTTCAAACACTCACGTGGGACACAGGAGCCAAACTTGTCAGGGAACTCGGAGATGAGGTCATCGTTGACTCGATCTTTCATTGGTCCAAGAATGATGACTGGCCGCGTGTAATTAACTGGGAAATAACAAACAAAACCAGGTTGATACACACACACACAAGAAACAAACTAAGTCGAATTAAGCAATGCTGACATTTGAAAATATAAACTAATTAACCCCTTAACATCCAGTTTTCATCTTTTGTTTAAGCAGCTTTAATCCTGCACTAATTGATATTTTATATTTTTGTAATGTGAAACATGTCGCTCGTAGTGACAAAAACTCACAGATAACTATCACCCAGACAAAGTTAGCGACTAGCTGGTGGACACAGAGGAGCATTTAGCAGCTAAAGAGCAAGATATTTTCACTCAGGATTTGGTGGAGACCAAAACAGAGCTAAAAGGAGAATGAATATTAGACTTACATTAATCAGGAAGATAGAAATACAATTGCAAATAAATGTTGATTTTCATTTCTGCTGGATGTGTAAAATTGCAGCTGCTGGCTAACATAACATAACCAGCTTGACCAACACAACTTAACCATAACAACTTTATTAGTGATACAACATCAGTGATGTGTTTACAGCTTGTTTTGCTGCCCCCAAATGGCCAAAAAATAAATTACTTCAGATTTAAGGTTGGAAAAATCATCTAATTCTAAGATTAGACTATTAAATATTTTGTATTAGCTTGGTTGAACACTTCATTCAAGACATATCATGTTTACATTGATTGATACACTAATGATAATGGGTATCTTTGGAAAGTTTGGGATCTCTATCTAGAATTGAAAATAAAGCTTTGTGGGTTTTTCTGTAAGTTTTGCTGCACAGCATGAATTTGTAATGACAAACCTACCAGCAGTTCAATTGATTTAAATGCATGCATTGTACAACACCTTACTTTTTTGTAATCAGCTATTATAAATTAAAGGTAAGTTTCCATACATAACTTAAGGTATGTTGTGTTTTATTCTCAATATCAGTATATGCTGCATGCTGGTGAAAAACAAATGATTCTTAAGAAACTAAAATAAAATGAGGATTTGGAGTTAAACACTGACCTTCCTGTTGCATGACTGGTTGGTAGGTAAGGAAGATCTCCTCCTGGCCAGCTGATTGGATAAACAGAAATCATAGACACATTTAGAGGCAAAGTAGGTGGGATTATCGACAACAACACACACCCTTACCCTTTTCTACTTTTCGACTACACTTCTTCAACAGCTCTGGAAAAGCTGAGAAAGGTAACCTGCGCACACACACACACACACACACACACACACACACACACACACACACACACACACACACACACACACACACACACAGGAACACTCACATGCACATAAAAATACAATAATCACAACACACAAACACAAACAAGCACACACAGTGAAACACGCACACACACACGCAAACCGGCAGCAACTTCAGGTGGCTGAGGTTTGAAAATAAAATTAAAAATGAGCAAGAAGTAGAATGAGTAGTGTCGGAGAGTGAGAGAGAGAGAGAGATAGAGAGAGAGAGAGAGAGAGAGAGAGAGAGAGAGAGAGAGAGAGACAGAGAGAGAGATAGAGAGAGAGAGAGAGAGAGAGAGAGAGGGAGGGAGAGAGAGTGAGAGAGAGAGAGAGAGAGAAGAGGGTCTAGACTTACAGGAACTACTCTCACTATCGCTGGTGCCAGAGGTTACCAGCTCTGGAAGGACAAGACAGGTCAGAGTCAGCAACACACACACATACAGAAGCACATAGACAGACAGACAGACAATCACACACTGACACACACACACACACACACACACACACACACACACACACACACACACACACACACACACACACACACACACACATACACACATCCTTTTTATACACAAAATTACTAACACACTTAATTAGAGAAAGCATCCACCACACAATATCGTTCTTCCATCCATGTTCTGTATTTGGAGGCTGGAGCGTATCCAGCATGCATTGTACAACACCTAACAAAACCTACACTGTATGGCCAAAAGTATGTGGACACCGGATTGTTACAGCCTCGTAATGCCGTTAATTCCTCTCTTTTAAATTTCTACTTCATTACTCAAGTACAACAATGGCCACAGGATTCCTCTGTACCTGACAAAAACCCAGTTTGGGCTTGAAACATTTTACTTTCTCCAGTGTAATAAATGAATTTTAAAGGGACACTCCAGTGATTTAGTATTGCTCCCACAAGATGGGAGACATGTAATACAGATTAAAAAATGAAGTTTTAAAAAACAAAGCAGCAGAGGCTGAAATATGATTTTTAGCCCCTAACACAGGTCAAGCTCCAAAGACACCTTCACCCTGTAGTAGACCTCACTTTGTTTACAGTGGCGCTGTCATGTTGAAACAGTTAAGGGTCCTCCCCAAACCGTCGCCACAAAGTTGGAAGCAAACTATTGTCTAAAATATAATTGTATGCTACAGGATTAAGCTTTCCCTTGAATAATACAAGGCTTATCCAGAACCATGAAAACAGCCCCCGGACCACAAGTACAACAAAATATGTGTTGACAGATGTGCTCACATACTTTTGACCGTTTAGTACAGCCTGCATGTCTTTGGACTGTTAGAGGAAACCGAAGCTCAGCCAGGACCGAGCCACTGAACTGCACCATGTTAGCAAATTAATGTATGTCTAGTAACATGTAACATTTCACCAAAAACAGCTTTTTTTAATGAATTTTGGAGGTGATTCAAAAAGGAAAATCTACACATTAGACTGGAGCTGTTTCTTCAGATTGTATTTGTTGTGATGGTATGTGACATCACCCTTCCTTTGTCTGACAATTATGTCAATACAAATGTATGTTTTTATATGATGAACTGATTGAACTGAACTATCCCAGACAGAAGCGTTATGAATTCAAACTTTACAGAATCCATTTCAGTACATCCTCCTCCCCCAACTCTCCATCTTGCTCCTCTTTCTCCATCTAGGAGGAGAACTGAGGAGGAGGAGGAGGAAGAGTTTGAAGGAGGATATAAAGAGAGACGATCAGGGTGGAGGTGAAATGGTTTTTCTAGGAGCTGGAGTTACATACACTGACCAGCAGATGTCACTGACGGAGAGAATACCTACCTTTATCATCCTGATCCTGCACAAAGGGACAGAGAGAGAGAGAGAGAGAGAGAGAGAGAGGGTATTAATCATCGTATCGAAAATGATCGCAACAGTATCTTGACTTTTAT
Source organism: Thunnus maccoyii (assembly GCF_910596095.1). Taxonomy (NCBI): domain Eukaryota; kingdom Metazoa; phylum Chordata; class Actinopteri; order Scombriformes; family Scombridae; genus Thunnus; species Thunnus maccoyii. Next base: position 27,090,243 of record NC_056539.1, on the reverse strand, counting down.
CAGCAGAAGCCCTATTTGAAAGCCCATGGGATCTCTATTCTTTACACACACAAGACTCAGAGAGAGAGAACAAGACTAATTGCAGTGTCTCTCAAAGCACAGAGCCAGGGGATATGGTGTGTGTGTGTGTGTGTGTGTGTGTGTGTGTGTGTGCGATCGCTTTTAATTATCAGGTCTTCACCATGCAGAGTTGCTGAATGAAGAGTTGCTGATTCGCATAGTGTGAGGAAAACAGAGAGGGAGTGAGAAAGAGAGCTGACAACACAATGATATCAATAGCTCGCATTAGACTCGTGTCTCGTCTCTCATCATCGCGCTTTTAGAGGTGTGATTAAAGTCACGTCGTCGCCTCGCCTGTGAACTCAGACTAGAACTGTCTAGATCACAAATAATCAGTTTGTGTACTTTTAATTAGTCTTTAATTAACGGTTAACATACCTACACTTTTCCGAGTAACACGTGATGTGATGAAACACATTTTTAGTCGACTCATAGCTGTCATTCAGCATCATTTAACATCTGTTGATTTCACTCATAATCTGTCAAATCATCATGCAGAAGGACCTTTTAAAATCTAGCGCTATTAAGAGATTTGATGTTGTGATGTTAGCGAGGTGACATTTTTAAGTGGTGGTAGTAGTATAATAGTTCATTCCTCATAAAAAGACCATTCAAAAAAGAGTAGTTGAAAGAAATGTCTTCGCCAACAGGGACCTTGACTAGTTCACCTGCCGAATAAAACAGAGAAATAACTATCATAATATCAGCACGATTACCTTTTACCTTTATCTCTGTCTGAAAAAGCCATCAAGACACTTACAGCTAATTCAGAACATCGCTGCTTGAGTCATGACAACGATCTCAACACCGGCAAAGAATTCGTTTTTAAATCACTAAAATAAATAACTTGATAGTTCTCATCTATAATCACACCAGATCCATACTGACATATTTTATATCATTACATCTGTGTTTTTCTACATTGTCCTCCATTATCTGTTTATACACCAGCCTCCACTTGTTGATGCCCCCAAGAGGAGTTAAAGTTGTTCAGTAATACGTTAATACACACTTATATCTGCTTACAACTACATTATTGTGTGTCATAAACCATTTATTACCTGTTTATATATTGCTTATAAATGCTAAATAAAGGGGACTTAAAGTAAAATCGTATCATTTGTATCTTATAATCTATTAAATTATCCAAACCTGACCTCTCAGGTTGTTTGACTCAGGTCTTCTTATTGTTCCCAGGATTCAAATCAAACAAGTTAAAGATGCTTTTAGCTTCTGTGCTGCTCATACTGTGGATTAAATTCCAGTGATTACTTTTAAATGAGCACCATAAAGTAATCTGTCTACCACCGTTCTTAATTAAACAGTGAGTTACTTGTGGGTCTGTGCTGCAAATTTCATTATTTTATTTTCTTGGTTTTTTATTCGTTTGTTTGTTTTTCGACATTTTATTTCTGTTGTTTTAGTCTCAATGGCTTACAGAAAGCACTTTATATTACCCTACGGTTTCACAATAAAGTTGTTGTTTGTACTACGTGTTGCTGGAGTTTTTACATCTTCATCATGTACCCTGGAGGTGGCTGCAGTCGAGACAGAAATCACGACTCTGTAATTACCCTATGTATGAAATGTACAATACAAATAAAGTTCTTCTGTTTTGCCCTAATCAAACAAATAAAATAATTCTTTAGTGGTCACACCTTTTAAATATAGGATTAAATCACATTGAACTAATCTTTAACATAACTAGCTGTTGTGGTCTCACATTAAGATGACTTAGATTTGATTAATAACACAGTCATTAACAGTTACATGGACAGGTGGAAAAAACAACTTTCCATTGCAAATAACACATTGTCAAACCTCCCTTTGCACCTACTTTAACAGCATCTTAACACCTTCTCATTTATTTTCATCTGAGAACTGAAGTTCACCTGATAATCTGATATTACATATGGTATTCATGTTTTGTGTTATTAGAAGTGTCTCGAGAGTGTCTTGTGTTTTGAAACGACACGTTGTAGTTGTGAGAAAATATTAATTGACCCTTGGCTGTTATAATTTTACCAACATGTGTTATTTACGACACACGGGGAATAACAACACTCTACCTATAAATGTTTAATCTTTTTTTTTTCCCAGCAAGAACCTTTATTCTCACGACGCTCTGGATGAAAAGGGAGACTTGTTATTTCCTTTGACGTGTCTGTCCTGTTATATTGAACAGCACGGACTGATGATAAGACTGCAAAGCCGTTTGATGTATTTGATGTATTTTTTTTTTCAAACTAAAAGCAGAAGGTTTACAGTTAACTTTTTCCTCTAACTGTGTGTTTGCCTATCCTGATCAAACAAGCACACAAACAACGTGACAGAGACTTTATGGTAATCCTAGGTTTTGTGTTACTTTCACAGGAATGTAATCTGTCCTAATTTTAGGGTTTATATGACAAGTCGCTACTCACCGATCTGTCCTGAGACCTCGACACTCTGACCGTCTTTAACCTCGACCTCTCCTTCTTCTCTGCCCTGTGAGAAGGAAAGACAAGAAGAAAAGACTGAGAGAAATGCTAAGAGATAAAAAAAGACGCCAAAACAAAGAACAGAGAGAGCATGGATGGAGGCAAATACAAAAAAGTGTAGCTGAAACGAGGCTTCTGTTTGAATCTGTATTTACGTGTTGGTTTTTCAGACAAAGTTTAAAAAGAAGTTCCTTTTGTGCAGGATATATTTATTAACAGGTATGTAGGGAAATATTTGTTCTTCAGAAGCATATCAGTCATCCATCTTGGGACTTTCTTCTGCAACTTCCTACATTATTCATCGCTTAAGTGGTCAGTTCTATTTGCGGAGGGATAGTCCCTCTAAAGCTCGTCTCATGTCTAGAAGACCATAAACACAGAATCACCATGATGCAGCTGAAAACATCTGGAATGAACTACTTTAACCCCTCATATCTTTTCACTTTTCAAAATACAATCAAAGAGAAAATATCATATAATAACCTTTTACTCAAGAGGTTATTTTGCAGCTTATTATGTTAGAATTTAGTTTTTTTTTGGCAATCTCTTTCATATTTCAGAAGCGCTATGATATTTGGGGATTTCTGAGGGAGCTGATTGAATTTCATGACTTTAATATCCACAGCTTACGTAACTTGATAGCATGTTCATATCCGCTAATCTGAATGTGCTGTGATTACCTTGTACTAAATGCAAAGGGATGAGAGTGAGACAAGATTAAAACAGTTTGGACATAAAGTAGAAAAGACGGTTTGGTCAAGGTCCTGCTAATGAGACAGGTTTGTCTCCTGAGTTTAAATTTAGATTTGAGGGCCATTTCCTGCTGGTGGTCACATCCAACACTTGAATTTTAAATAAGGTGAATATCCAGTGTCTTAGATAAGGGACCTGCTCCTCTGTTGAAGCCTCATTTTCTAATTTGGGTTGAAAAGCCAGATGCATTTTTATACTAAATCTTGCATAATGCAGTTTTTAATCTCCTAAATTCAGCCAAAAAAAAAAAAAAAAAAATCACAGACCAGCAGCATTGTGGTCCACAGCAAAAATTACAGTAATAACTAAAGGAAAAATGCTGGACTGCAGGCCTCCTTTGGTTTTAATCCCTGATGACAAGTCGGCTCTGAAAGGCTTTACAACCCGACACTACCTTCATATGAGCACATTTACACTTCTGCTTCGGCAAATAAGTTGTCTTTGCTTCTCCTCTCCTCTCTACCCAGCCTGCCTCTGCTTTCCTCCTCTATCTAAGGAGGAGTGGAGAGAGGAAAGGAGAGGACCAGAGGGGAGGAAAGGATATGAGGAGAGGAGAGGAATGAGATAGAGAGGAGGGGGAAGAGGCTGAGAGGATGAGGATGAGGTGGAGAAGAAAGAGGAGGAGAAGAAGGGATGAGGATGAGGAGTGGAGGGGAGGAGGAGGAGGAGGAAAGAAAGAGGGGAGAGGAAGATGAGAGAAAAGAGAAGAGGAGGAAGAGGAGAGGAAGTGGAGAAAAGGGGAGCAGAGGAAGAGACTAGCATGAGGGGGAGAGGAGAGGAGAGAAGGAGATGATGCAGAGAGAAGAGGAGGAGCAGGTGGAGCAGAAAGAAGAGAGGACGAGGAGGAGTAAAAGGAGTAAAAGAGAAAGAAGGAGAGGCAGTTGAGCATAAAGAGGAGGGGAAGAAGGAGAAAAAGGAAGAGAAGGAGAGGAAAAGAGAAGAAGAAGAGAGGGCGAGGAAAGGAGCAGAGGAGAGGAGAGACAGAGAGGGAGGAGGACAAGTGAGCCAGACAGGAAATCTATTGAGATCAGATGACAGCCTTTATCAAAAGACTAATTAACTTCACGTTCTTCACACCAGACCTTATATTTCTCCAACCTCTAACGATCCCACATATTATAACTTCTGGTATTCTTCTATTATACTTCATATTCTAAAAGCTCGGTCTATAATACATGAAGTCATATTATCCTTTTACTTTAACAGTTATTCCTTTTACCCCTGATGCATCAGCCTCTAACAGCCCAAATTCTCTCACCCAACCTCTACTCTAACACCTCAGTCTATTAATACCCCATCGCCCAAACCCATGACAATCTTCACATCCATCCCTCCCACGTTCTATTTGCTCACTCCCACTCACTTCTTGCTGCCTCTAATCCCTCCATCCCTCTTTCACTTATTCTCTGTCAATTTAACACTCCCTCACTTTCCTTCCTTCCACTCCATCACTTTCCACATCCCTCCCTCCCTCCCTCCCTCCCTCCGCGTCACCTCCCTCGGTGCCACGAACGGTTCTAAATCAGCTCCTCCTCCTCCCACCTCAGAAACCTATCAACATCCGTCTGTCACCTCCTCCACCGAGGAAACAAGGAGGGAGAGAGAGGTGAGAGGAGGGATTATTGCTATATTTCTATTACAGGCATAAATTCAGCAGATTCAACGTGCCGATGATGCCTGCGGTTATTGAGCCCAACATAAAAATGACAGACCAAAGTAAATGGAAACCAATTACTGTTGAAATCTTTGCACACTGACAGTTTCCACAAAACAACAACCATGTTGTTTTTTATCGTAGTGACATTTCTCAAGTGTACAGTGACAGCATACACTTGGAAATCAACAGTTTGGTCTAGTGTTTAGTATGCCACATATAGACGTCATTTTACACTTTTATTGCATGCCACACTGTGTGAGACAGGTCTAATAAAATCTTGGTGGCGATCAGTTTTGAGGCATGTCAGGTGGCGTGATGAATGCCGGGTGAACCGCAGCGCTACGATGTAAACAGAAAAAAAAAACAAATGCAAGCAGAGGCATGTCATCGACTCATTTCATCCATCTGCACTGCTCTCGTGTTTTGAGAATATAGCGAGCAATAAACAAGCTTTGCCCGTGGTGCTGTCACGTCTACATAAGAAAAACTCAAAAGAAGGAAGAGCAGATGAGTATGGACACGTCGCAGCCGGGGAAAAGAGAGCTGTTGATTTTGCAACATGAGTTTGAGGTAAATATGTTTTTAGCAGTCACTTTATGCTCCCAGTGGATTCTGAATAATTTCCTGTCATATCCTGATAGGTTGTTTTGTAGGCATGAGTTGCTGAAGCAGTCACATTGTAAGAATGTGGTTCTAAATTTCTGACACTGTTAGAATTAGACACAGTCTGTGTTGCCGAAGCTTTAAATCGTCTGTCGGTGTACTGCTGTTTTTGATTGATTTCACCACATTTATGTCATGACTGCCAACTTTGTCTGGAACAACCTAAAATCACAAAGTATATAGGAGCCTTTAGTCAGATGGAGTAGAATAGGTTGAGCTGTCAGAACTGTGTTTTAGAGATTGAGATTTTTAGAGGTTTTACTTTTTTCTCTCTGGTTGATAGTCACCTCTGACCATACCCAACAGTGATGTCACAGGGTCCTGCAGTACACCTGTACACCACTGCAACTAGGTGAGATGTTGCACCACTGGAGGCTAGCATAAACAAGATATTCAGGGGGTGTTATGTTACTCTTTTAAAACAGTTTGTATGAAAATGCCACAGATTGTTACTTAAAGTTATGCCTCCAAGAGTCGTCAGCACACAGGGCGATTCAAAAAAGAGAAACATTTTGTTTAAGAAATAAGAATCAATAAACTCTGACCTCCTGCGGCTGGGGATGACCCCGACTTCGGGGCAGTTTGGGGGTGGGGGGCTGAGGTGACGTGCTGGCCACCACTCCTCTTCGCCAGCACTGCTCACGTGGAGGATATCCCCGAAGTGAAATGGCAGAGCCTGATTGGGCGCGCTCAGATCTGACGCGCTCCCATCGTAGTCGAACAACGCTCTGCAGACAGAGAGACAAATAATTACACAGTAAGAAATGTTTGAATATTCACCATACATTTCACATTAATTCCAAATAAGAAATAGAGAACAAACTTTTGTTATGACATCTTTCACATTTCTCACAACTGTTGACAACAACTCGACACTTATAATAGTTACTTATAAACAGTTTGAGATTAAATAACCTGACAAAACAAGACAGAGAGGCAAACAGAGAGCTGTCGTAGTAAGTAAGAGCCGAAACAGCTGAGGACTGTTTTCCTGCACTATTAATTCATGACCTTGTCTGTGTGTGTATATGCCTTTCTGTGTGTGTCTGCAATTATACACATCTTTGTGTGTGTGTGTGTGTGTCAGTCTGTTTGTGCACATTTATATGTTTCTATGTATGTTGTGAGTCTGAGTGCGTGTGTGTGTGTCGGAACGGTGATCTGTCTCTGTGACCACAGAGTTCCAAACCTGTCCAGAGGGAAAAGGGAAAGGGAAAGTAGGCCAGCAATGTGTGTGTGTGTGTGTGTGTCTGTGTGTGTGCGTGTGTGTGCAAAGGAACTAGAGCTGAAATAACAGGCATCCCCTAAAGTCCCCACTGCCTTCATCAATAAAACAGAACAGAGACAGAGAAGGAGAAATCTAGAGAGAAAGAGAGAGAGCCAGACATCCGTAAAAAAAAAAACAACAAAAAAAACACCACCTTATGTTTTAATGATGTTAGATAAAAGTAAGATTTCCACATAGCACATTACAGTCAAAGTTGGCTGCAAAAACAATCTGTCTGTCTCCACTGGACTGGATTCATACAAGCTGCTGTTAATGACTAACACTGTAATTAAGGGTACAGATGTCTAATAGAAATGTGATCTTATGACCACAAGGTCAAAAGTTCAGATCCTGTTTTGATGCAGCTGTGAAGGAATTTGACCTTTGCTAACTGCTGCAGTGACGCTACTCCATGGTCAACAGTACAGTAGAGTACTGTCATCATCAGATCAGAGGAAACTGAGTTTTGTTTTAATCTACAGTTGTGGTGTTTTTTTAAAAATATATTATATACAAAAATAGCAACTTAATGAGATATTTAGAGATGTTTCTCTATTGTCATAAAGTGAATAATTTGAATGATGGCTTAAATAGTAAAGATAGCATGTTAAAGGTCCCAGAAGGAAATATTATATTAAAACCCAGTATGCACGTACGTAAAGCAGATGTATAAACTGTGCATAGTCATACTGTGTAACTCTCTAAGGAATCCTTTCAAATGTTTTTCAACTATTATTCAATTTAAGAAAATGTAGAGAGACCATATATTTGGACAATGTATAATATATAAATTTCCCTGAGGGGATCAATAAAGTTTTTCTGACTCTGAATATGAACTAAATGGATAATGTTTTTGTTTAGTCTTCCATCTTTGGTCGTGTATGAGTGTTTTGATGTGTGCAAATCTGTCTTAAGTGATTGCTGAAAGTACTGAGGCAGCTGTGTTTCAGGAGGCAAAGCTGGTCAGAGGGTCAGTGGTTCGATCCCCGGCTCCTGCAGTCTGCATGTCGAAGTGTCCATTTACCATTTAATGGCAGACCATCTTGCCACTTATGTTATTATATGTTATATAAATGCAACCCTGCATTTATATTAGTGAGTTTACATAACATGCAGTAAAGGGAAGCTGCCAGATTTGAGTGTAAAAGTAACCTTCTTTTCATTCATAATATTATTATTGCATACAGTTGATACTTATAGAAAAAAAATAGAATAAAAATAAACATGTGCACTATCATTTGAAGAGCTCCGTACACCCTGAATCGTTTTTTTTTTTGCAGCTGCCAGGTTACAATGATAGATGGTGTGTAGTATTATTAAGGCCACAGCTGCAGTATGTAAGTGTAACTCTAAATCAATTACCTGTTCTCAGTGTTACAGTTGTTTTAATTCCTATGTGGGAACCTCTGAAATCTAATTACACGAGTCAAGGAACATATTAATTACCGCAGTGTGTAACAGGAATATGTAGTCTCATTTTACACTGCCCTTTTCCCAGTGAGCGCTGTCGGAATTTTAAACATTAAATACAAAGTTAGTGTTGGTTTTTGCAGAGCCAGCAGCTTATTTTCCAAACTGTATTGCAGTTTAACTTTGCACTCAATACTCATATAGTATTACTGCGTATGATCATGCAACACTTTCTATCCCGAAATCCTTGATTCAGATGAGGAAAAAAACTTACATGGATGCAATAAATGGACATATGTATTATACAGGCTTAGTAGTAATTCGATAGATGTTCTTTATCAATACTGTATGTCTAACATTTGCTAATACCATATAAATGAACAGTCAGCTCTATCAGAGTGCTCCAAATAGCCCTAAAGCAATCTGAAACCAAAATATTCTGTTTCAAGAAGCCAAGGTCATAAAGCATTTACTTAAAATGCTTCAAAATTGATATCTACACCATAAATCAGTACAGCAGAGAGAAGTATCATTTTTTTGTGCCCAGTGAAACACAACCTTCAGCTCTCAAACCTCAATCTAGAATTAATGCATCAATTATTTGTTAAAAATCCTTTGATCAGATTCTCAAAGTCCTGGACATTAGCAGACTGACTATCAAGTCTCTTATAAACCTTTTTACCTCTAATGCTTGGATAGCAGAAAAGTCCAAATATGTTAGAGGAATATATAAATTAAAAATTAAAATAGAAATATTTTGAAAAATATACTCTATAGTTTATAAGGGAATGTGACTTTATCTTCTTATTCTTTCCTTGCCTATGCAGGTACCGTAGATCTTTGTGTTAGCAGTGAAATATACAATTACAATGCAGAGCTATCAGGCCATTCGGTGTGTTTAAAATAGTGGAGTGGATGTAAAATGAGGAGAGAGAAGGACGATGACTCGATAGAAGAACAGAGAAGAGCACAAACACACACACCTTCCACACACAGGACAGTCGTACATGTTACCTCGCCTCAGCGAGATTTCCTCTGAGGAAAGGTTATTCCGTGTCTTACAAATTATGCATATGGTAAAAAAAAAAAAAAAAAAAAAAAAAAAAAATCCTACCATGCACACATGCATGCATGACCACACACATACAGCAGCCCAGAGCACCAGACACCGCGATCTATCATGCCACCATCCACCTCAGCTCGACCAATCAGCTGCCAGTCCGAGCCTTCCTCCTTAATATTTTTATGCTGATTGATCACTTATGGGTGGTAACCAGATACAGGTGCTTCACATATGACAGTGATTTATCATGTGGCTTGTTGGGAGGAGGGGGGGGGGGGGGTTACTACATTATTTTACATAACCTTGAAATGATCATGGCCTGATTTTGACTGTAGACTCGGAGGAATGTTGTCATTAAGATTCAGCACGTAAACTGCTTAACTTACAGAGGGTGTCATGATAATTATCTGATATATGCATATTTTCCTTGTTAAATCTATCATGATACGGTACAGTCATGTACAGAGAGCTCAGTTTTATCAAATATTTGTTAAGGGGTTTCAGAGTTATATCTCTAAAGCGTTTGGAGCTTTTCTCTTGGTTTAAGTTTGATGTGTTTTGTTCTGAATTAAGGCAAAACTGCCTTTATGTACGCTATTTTTCTATGAAACTCTATGCAAAAGCTCAATATTAAGCTTTAATATTTTATGTGAGACACTCAATAAGGAGCAGTTTTGTTTTGGTCTTTGAACCTGCTGTTTTGCTGTTGGACTATTGACTCTTAAAGCAGTTACACAGAAAAAAAAAATCATAGCTCTTCTTCTGACATTGATTGTGTTTTGCTTTCATTTTATTGCTGTAAAATATTTGTCTGCAACTGTTTGTTCTCTCCAGCCAGGTCCTCTTTGAGAAAATATAGTGCAACAACTTGAAATTGCTGTTGCCCTCGACGGTAAAGAGGCTCCCCGGCATATAACGAACATTTTTGTTTCGTTGTGTTTCGTTCCACATACTAAGCCTTTTTGTTTAGAGAAAAACTGCTGAGAGGAAAGTGGATATTGTGTTTATATAGCACAATTTCATCAAAATGCAGTTCAATGTGCTTTTCATAACAATAAAATAATCACATAAAGTGGTGGTGGACATTGTGACGCAGACTTCTTCTAATTTAATCAAATGAGCAGTGGACAAGCCATTTCTCTTCGTTTTTAGCGGGAAAAAAACAAATAAAAAATAGTGGGTGCTCACTGAATTTATGCTAATGATAATCATGCCTATGGGTGACTGCTTAAAAATTTAACAAGGGTGACGGCAAGCAGCTGCAATGTCATGTTTCCCTGTGTTTTCCTATTGAATCTGCTATTCGCTAAGGAGATCACACACTATACGACACACTATAAGAAATGAAATGGAATTTAATATCAACTAGAATCATATTTCAGTAGACTATGAAAAAAAAACAGACAAACAAAAAACAGCGACTATGAGTCAGACATTCAGGCTGTTTCTCAGTCAGTCAGATAAACCAGATGACCAGTCAGTGTGATAAATCTCTGACACTTGTTGGACTACATTTCCCAGATGGCTGAATGTGACCTCTGGCCTCTAGCTCCCTGACCAGACACAACCTCAGCCCTCCTCTCTGTGTGAGTCAGCGTGTGTGTGTGTGAGAGAGAGAGTGTGTGTAGTTCAAGGTGACTCTGTCCCAGCTGCTGCTGCTTTCTCCTTCCAGGCCACTTGCACATAGTTCAGGTCAGATGTTCCTTTCATGCAGAGTACATGTCAGCTGTACTTAAATCTGAGTTTTGAAGTATTTTATGTGATTTTTTTTGTCATCAGACATAAAAACAAACATGGGAAGAAGTGAAGCGTGATGTGTTTTGCTGCTCATTTCTTTGCTTCGCATCTTTCTTCAAATTTCACCAAACTTTACTACTCTTGAGAAAAACCACCATCATAAATCTGCTGTTTACTGGGCAGTATCTACATAGTTAATACATGAAAAAGGAATAAGAAAAATGTGAACGTGAAACCATCTAACTATAAAGCAAGGAATCTCTCTCTGTCTGTCTGTTTCTGTATGTATGTTTGTCCTCTGCATATCTTGAAAACCATTCATCCGATATACTTCACACCTGGCGTTTGTATTGCTTGGGACTCAAGGAAGTGCAGTGTCAAATTTGAAGTTGGTTAGATAAGCAGTTCTTGAGAAATATACAAAAAAACCTCATAAACAATGTTGATTTGCTTCTTCTGCCTGTGGAGTCAACGAGTGGAAATACGGACAGCGCCACTCTGCCATTGCAAACCACATTGTGGTCAAAGGTGGGATTACATCCGTAGTGTTAATGACTTGAAAAAGAAGACTTAAGCTCTACTGTTGAACTATCTACTGTGAATGAAAGTTGGAACTGCAGTCCATCTAACTAAAAAGCAAGGAATCTGTCTATCTGTATGTATGTGTGTCCTTTGCATATCTCAAGAGCAATTCATCCAACCAACTTCACTTGGCGGGTACTGGACATGCAATGTTGAATTTGGTGCAATTTGGACACGTGACACATTTACCATTAATAAACTTTGAATATACAAGTGAACAGCGTGCTGCTCAGCCCTGTGTCTGAGTGCAGCGGGGGCTGTTTGATATAAACACCATCACATCACGGCAGGGCGGGGCTTCAGGGCTCTGACTCGACTTCACACTTGGTGGGTGTACTGCTGACGACCCAAGGAAGTGCATTGTTGAGCATGAAGTTGTTTGGACCTGCGACAGTTTTAATAAACTTTGAATACACAAGCAAACAGCGAGCCGCTCAGCTCTGTGTCTGAGTGCAGCGGGGGCTGTTTGATATTAACACCATCACATCACAGTGGGGTGGGGCTTCTGGGCTCTGACTTACTGAGTGGGACAAAGGCACACGCCCCACTCAGTTAAAGTGCCCGAGAGAGTGTACAGGAGAAAAAACAGAGGCGGAGGCAGTAAAACTAGCCAATAGGAGTGCAGACATATTCGATTTGCAACAAAATCCACCAATGGAAGGCCGTAACCTCAGTTTAGTCCCACTGGTCAAGTTTCTGTCTAGATTTAAACCATTTAGTTTATTAATTAATTATTGTTTTAATTCATACGTTTGGCAATTGATACATATATATGCGGTTCTCGAGAAATAATAAGCAATCGTCCTGTTCCGAACAGGCACATTGTGAATGGGCACTGCACTAGTGAAAGGAAATAAGAAAAATGTTAATGTGAAACCATATCCTGAATTTGAATCATTAAAGGTACAGTGTGAAGGATTTAGTGGCATCTAGCGGTGAGGCTGCAGATTGCAACCAACTGAATATCCCACCCCCTCCCCTTTCAAACATGTGGGAGAAGCTATGGTGGCTGCAAAACTCGCAAAAAATGTGAAAGGCCCTCTCTAGAGCCAGTATTTGGTTTGTCCATTCTGGGCTACTGTAGAAACATGGCAGTGAAACATGGCAGAGAGGACCTGCTCCCTAAGAAGATGTAAAGGCTCATTCTAAGGTAACAAAAACACAACAATTCTTATTTTCTGGTGATTATACACTAATTAAAACATACTGAATATTATATTGTATTTCTGCCAATAGGTCCCCCTAAATCTTACACACTGGTCCTTTAACACCTTTATATGCTCATTTACTTCTCTTCTGTGCACAAACCCTAAAATGAAGACACAAATGAAAATGGTTCCTGTTCTTGAATCGTTTAGATTACAGTCATGACCCTGCTGTCTTCTGAAAGTCTTTGGAGTTTACTAATATAATTGTATGAATTATTAATTATTAGACATGGTAAAATAAAAGATTGTAAGATTTTTAAACTGTTCTGTTTTGTATGCAGTCTTGTTACAAAATAAGCAACTCTTGTCTCAGTGATCGAGGAATCTTAATGTGATTTACATGGAAAAATCATGAGGCTTTGTGCTTTCAAATGATAAAGTATCAAAGTTCAGTTAGTTCAGTTTATCATTCAAGGAAAAGTATCAATTTTTTAATCTAATAGTGAAATACACATCTATAAAATGGTAAATACTTTTTAATTAAAAACAAACAAACAACAACCTGTTTTGAAATCATTGCCAGCTGTAGCTTAACTGATAAAACTTAATAACATGTTATTTTTGTCCTTGAAGACTCAACAATGGATTCATTAGTGTTACCGTCAGAGCTGCCTGTGTTTGTTCTCCACGTTATTGATCCTCCAAGAGATCCAGTGTGACTAATCTGGACTCAGCGACCTATTGTTTAATCAATATCTAAAAATGTGATTCTTTTGAAGAAAGGATCTTGAAAGTGTAGTTTTGTTAGGACTGAAACTGCTTCTGGGCTCTGCAGAGGAACCTAAGGAGAGACGGGGTGATTCAGAGAAGACTAAACGACGAGGACAGGCAAGGACAAGAACAACAGAAGGACAGAGAGAGAGAGAGAGGAAGTTGACAGGCGATGGATGTGTTTGTGTGTGAGTGTGAGACAGTATTTGCCAGACAATCTAATTGTGATTTCAGATGTGATAACCCCTCTTTCAACCTCTCACACACACACAAAACGTTGAGGAGACAGCTGAGATAAGACCTTATAATAGTTGTGTCACACTGAAGGACACTAGACAATCAGTCACCTCTGTCTATTGTGTATGTGTGTATTGTGGGTTACCTGACGTAAAGTGTGCGTTTCTGTGTGGAGCGGAGCGACGTGGAGCTGGAACTGACACTGCTGGTCATCATCTGTTCTCTCAGGTCATGGATCTTCGCCTCGAAACGACTGTACTCTACACACACACACACACAGACACACACACACAAAGAGGACAAATATTGTTAGACCCAGCAGAACTGAGATACATCTTAGCTTCCTTCTTTAGAGCTTTGGAAGAGGCCTGATCATTTACATCTTTGTACATGTTCCCTTTAAAAATAATCCTTACCTCAACTGATTAAATATTCAAAGAATCTCATTTAAAATACTTTTAAAAGCTACCTGTTACTCCACATTAGCAGCAGCTGAGTGACAGCGATTTTTTTACGCTTCAGTCATCTTTGCTCAGTAGTTCAGAAACCACTTTACATGCGGTAGATCAAAGGGAGGAGCAGGTGCATGAACAAACACAGATGCAGGTGATGGAAGTTAATGTACTGTGTCATATGCAATCACATTTCCAAATGAGGTACAAGCGCAACATGTATTAAGACATAATGAAAATTGCACCCAATTTCTTTCACATGCAACATTTACACTCGGGCTGCGACTAACAATTATTATCAATTAATCTGCCGTTTATTTCCTCGATTAATCAATAATCGTTTAGTCTGTGAAATGGCAGAAAATAGTAAAAACATGACCGTATCAATTTCAATGACAAGCATGGAATCATCACGTTTGAAAAGCTGAAAACCTTTGGCATATTTGCTTAAAAAAATAACTAAAATGATTATTCGATCATCAAAATAGTTGATGATTAATTTTCTGATGATCCACTAATGATGACTATGATCCACAACTGTTGATCTCACACACACACACACAGACATACACACAGACGTGGAGAGGCAGAAACACATCTTGAACTGTCAACACATTCTCCTGAGCCATAATCTAAAAGTCTGTTTGATCTGAATATGAACTCCTGTTACATCAGACCAGATCCTTATCAATAACATCACAAAAACACACGTACCTACACACGCAAACAGTCAGTTAGAGACTACTGCGATGACTCAGATACATCACGTCACTAAAAATAAGCATTAACAAATTTCTTCATGTCAATTGGAAGGTTATTTATATCTGTTACATCCTGCAGTGTCCATGGAAATGATGTGTCTCGGCCTCACAATCAGACTGCCGTTTTGTTTCACTTCATTCGTTCACTTTTCTATTGCTATTTTTCACAAATGTAGCTACATTTGCTTGCTAGCTTTGTAGAAAGATGACGTCCCCACTTGTTATTGGGCAGAACTCCAGTAATATTTTTATTGCTGAACATATATCAGAGGTCTTAAACCAGGCAGTCAGTGTTTTCATATTTCCTTCCTTCCTCCACTAATATGCCAACAACTAATTACATTTTTAGGTTTTCAAGTCTATCATTCAATTGAAATTGGATTTCAATCTCTTTCATACAGTTTAACCATGTGAATAACAATGATTTGAAAGTAAGTTTCTTTTTGACTACGGATATACTCTAAGCCATGCGACAGACAAATCTGTCATACATGACAGCTAGACATGTTAGATCAATCTGACTTGAGCTGTCCACATGTGGTGTTGTACATGACAAACAAATAGACAAAGTCTGCACTGATCACAAGCGTCATATTATACATGCACACTGATTTCACACAGTGACATCCAAGCAGCTCAGCAGTGGTGTGACACTGCATCATTGGTGCAGTGTTATTTGGCTCATATTTGCTGCTTGGCTGGAATTAAACAGACCTACAAGAAACACACAAGGCTGGAAAGAAAAAGCAAAAATCACTGAATTTCCTGCAAAATGGCTGCATTTGTTTCCATTCGTTTTCACCCTTGCACGCACCAATTATAAAACTGTAATCTGGACATGTGGATTCATTTATTCCTCTTAAACATGCAAATTCACAACAAAAAATTGCTGATGTCTTGTACGCAAATACAACATTTATAAACAGCACTTTAAGTTTAATTGCTAGGAACAACTGTATCCCCATCTCACTTGAACAACAATTAGTAAATTGCGAGAGCGCAACCAGTTGGCCAATCGATGCAAAGTGCAATGATTTGCTCAAACACTCAGCATAGCAGCCCTGTGCTTTAGTATCCTCCTGCTACATGCAGCAACAACACTTTAGTTTCTGACCCATTTTTTTTCTAGTGGCTATAAAAATGTCATTGGGCCTCTTTAATTATAAATGTACATTACTTATGGAAATTCACAAAGTGCAAAAACAAATGACATAATGTCTCCTCTGATGGGAAATCGTGGCTTTTGGGATGATGGTCTTCCTCGAGCACAAAAAAGTAAAAAATATTTGCTTTTAACCAACAAGCTGATGTCTCTGTTTGGCATTAAAATGTGCTATTTTTGATTCAGAGTGGCTGAACAAACAGCAGATGTGTGTTGTAATAAATCTGTACTGACTGTCTTCTAGTCTTAACACCACACAGCTTCCCAGAAACCCCTGAACTAACACACGGATGACAACGCCGCTGGCAATAAGCCTGAAAAAGCCCTTCTGAAGGATGTCCCTGTGTGTGTGTGTGCATGTGTGTGTGTGTGTGTGTGTGTGTGTGTGTGTCCCTGAACCATTACTGTGGACTACAGAATCTAATTAACCCTGAGTAATTCAATCATACTCGAGGTACACACGGTCATGCACACACACACACACACACACACACACACACACACACACTCTGGGACCTGCAGTATCTGCTGATGTTTCCTTGCTTTCTCCCTATTTCTGTTTTCCTTTCCTTGTTTCACTCTCTGCATACACACACCAGCCTACAATACCGAGATATCATCCCTGATTTCCCCTGAAGTGTTAAATAATCTGACACATTGATAGTCACAGACACAAACAACTAAATTGCACTGAAACATCTCAAAGCCACACCGACTGACGTGATCTCTCATACTTTTATCTCGAGCTATTTTAAAACAAACACCGATGGATTAGTTGTTAGAGGACAAAAAGGTTCACCTTCATGTGTCCAGGATTTAACTGGTAAACATCACGAACTAGGTTTCAGTGCCAAATACGCATAGAAGCAAAACTTCCTTCAGTTTTCCATCATGAGAGGATAATTAAGGTGACATTTTGCTGAAAATTTCATTTCTTGCTAACCTTAAATATTTTCATCACTGACCTCAGTCTGGCATTTTCAATCTTGGACCGGCATCAGCTCTAATCCAGTATGAAATGATGGATTAACACTTCCTAATTCTGTTTGTTTCACTCCATAGAATGATCACACACACACATCAAAATCATCAGACATCGTATGAACTTTCACATCATCAGCATCTCACCGCCTGTGTCAACACACATCGCTTCGATACAGCATTATGGGATTAAGCACGAGAGAGTGAGACCGAGAGAGAGAGAGAGAGACATTAGAGGGAGGGAGAAAACAAGACAGACTGAAATGAGAGAGGAAAAAAAAGGAGTAAAGAGGAGGAGAGTGACTGACTGAGCTTAGATGTATTGCAGCAAAATCACATCTGATGCAAGGATGTAGTGAATAAAGACAAAAGTTTATCAGACAGTGTTGCAGCATTAGAAACAACAGAAACAGCTAGAGCTTAAAAAGAGATGATGTTGCTGTATCTCTGCTTCTCTTTGTGATCTACGGAACAAAGACAACTAAGATATTATTGTTGTCGAGTCCTGAAGAGAAAGCCAGCAGCTCTGATCGTCCTCTCTTTAAAGACCAAAGCGAATGCTAGTGCTGAAAAGTCTGAGCTGTATTCTTGTTTTTTAAGTCTTAAAAACCAAATGTTATAGCAAAAGTACAGCAGTAATTCACTCTGTTGAAACAATCAGTTGACCGGAAAGAAAAAAAAAAACAAAGTGAGACTGTTGATACTAAACCGGTGATGTTTCTACATCACTGATCATTTCTTTCACTGTTACTCAGAGCACAGACAGCGTAGGAGCCAACATGTCAATGCTGCATCACCGGTCATGAGAGGGGTAACAGGGTGTCAGTGCACCACAGATTCACCAGATCAAACCTACGTTTTTCAGCCCAATATCAGCTTTACCATCATTTCCCAAAACCTCTCCAAGTCCCTGAACTAAAGACAATGTTAAATCCATAAACAGTCGAGCAAGGTTGTTACCAGAGGCAAGATGTTAACAAGTAAATCAGTTCAGATCTCCCCCAACTCCCTCTCAGCTGTACTCACATGCTGCTGGCAGACAGGCAGGCTCAACGTCCGCGCGATATGATGCCGGTACGGTAGCTTTCAGATCAGTGTCTGTGTGTGTGTGTGGCAGTGGAGTTTGCTGTTTAGTGTCCCTGGATGTGAATGAAAGGAAAAAAAAAAACACAGAGAGAGCAGATGTGTGTTTGTGTGTGTGTGTGAAAGAGAGAAAAAGATGAGTACTGATGGAGAGGATCTAACGCCAGTTCCACGTTGGATCCAGCATGTGAGCGAACTGGAGTGGAAAGATGTGAACGTGTGTGTGTGTGTGTGTGTGTGTATGTAAGTGTGTGTAGGTATGCAGTAGTGTGTGGCACAGAGAGAATATGTGTGTAAAATCAGTCCAGTGCTGCTCAGCTGCCACAGAAACAACAGATGCTAACGCTCTCCCTCTACTACACTCCTCTTTTTTCTCTATCTCTCGTTCGCTGGTGCGTTCGGTTGCTCCTCCCCCTCTTTGACAGCAGCTCGCTGTAGGGCGGAGACACACACACACACACACACACACACACACACACACACACACATGCAAATACACATGCAAACAGACACACACACTGTTTCCTCAGGTCACTCATGCAGGAAGCTGAGTTGATGCCAGGCTCTCCTGCCCTACTTTGGCCCAGGGAATTGGCCTACACACACACACACACACACACACACACACACACACACACACACGCACACACACATGCTCACGTGCGCGGTAAAGCTTGACCAGGCATTTTGAATATTGATTTTTGGGAAGCTTAATTAACAGCTCAATACGTGGTTTTTACATCGATTTTCCAAAAAAATGTGTCTGTTTGATATGGAAATAGTAAAAAAAGAAGCTAAAATCTTCCTTCATAAGTATAAGGAATTAAACTCTTCCTGCTCTGCATGATTTATATTTGTCGGCATTTCCAGCTGTCTCTCCTGTTTCTGTCTCAATTTTTTTCAGACTAACTTTCTTCAGCCTGATATCTGGTTCTCTCCTGTCCTGGCTTTCACATGTAATAAAACCTTTTTATGCAAAAATGTGACTAATTAAAATGTTGTGTTTGTGTGCAAACCAGCAGGTTGTCTCACAAGCTTCTATAATTACATCAAAAAACACACACACACACACTTTTATCTCAGTCTCTTTCTCTGGGTGTGAAACTCCACAGTGCCATCACATACATCAAGATCATCAGATATGAAGTTTCACATTATCAGCATCTAACTGTCGCTGTCAACACACATCACCTCAAAGCAGCATTATCATATTATGAGCAAGAGAGAGAGAGAGAGAGAGAGAGAGAGGGGGGGGGGGGGGGGGGGGGGGGGGGGAGAAAACAAGACATAATGGAGACAGAGAGACAGAAATGGGAGAAGAAAGGAAGAGGAGTGGAAACGGAGAAGAAGATAGGGGGGAGGGGTGGTGACAAAGACTAATGGCTGTGGGGCTCATATTCCCTTCTTCTCTCCTTCCTTCATTTACCTCTCCTCTCCTCTCCTCTCCTCTCCTCTCCTCTCCTCTCCTCTCCTCTCCTCTCCTCTCCCTAGAGGAGCATTGTTCATCCATTCAGCAGCCAGCAGAGACCTTTTCTGCATTGTGCAGCTTCAGTGTGCAACCCAACAGAAATTCATTGGAGAAGGGGCAGTTCTCATCTTTAGGTTGTGTTCATTGCATCATTATTTCCCTTTCAGATCAAAATTTCTTACATTGAATTAGAGTCCTGTTTACACAAAGGACTACCTCCTTAGTGGGTACTGTAGATACTATCTCCTTATTTAGTTTCCTAATGGAAGGAGCATAGATTTTATCCTGAACCTGTGTCCTATCATATCGTATTTGCTGTAACATTTAGAATTTGTATTGCTTATGTTACATTAAATCTACCCTGTGGAGTTTTTGACCAATTTCACTCTGTTCCACTGGTCAACAGTTGGTGTGGTAATGCACAAAGCAGCATAGTAATGTGTCAATAAAGGCAGAGAGGGGGCATCCTAGTGGCCTGATGGTTAATGCGCATACCACATAACCTTAACATCCATGCCATCCCAGCCAGGAGACCCAAGCTGCATGCCATACCCCTCTCTCCCTCCCCATGTTTCCTGTCTCTAAACTGTCTGTCAAATAAAGACAAAAAGATTGAAAAAATAATCTTTAAAAAAAAAATAAAATAAAAATAAAGGCAGAGAAGAAGACTGCAAGCTTGCACATGTGGATGTGAACAATGCACAATTTAAAATATTCCAGAAAAATTGTTTTGTTTTGTGAGGAAGGACAAGCATTCAACACATTTGTAAAGTCTCAAGGATACACATAATCCATTTTGGTGAGTAACAGTAACTTTGACCACAAGAAAACTCCACAGGGATCCTTTGGTTCCGAGATTTTACTTGTATTTTTTCATTATTCCAGACTGAATCTCTTTACTTTTACTGCTGCAAAAAAAAATGATTTCTCTAAGGGGTAAAGTTTCATTATCTACACTTCCTAGTCATTATGTGTGCTATACTTAGTTTTTAATCATTTGGTGGATGTACATATCAGACTACAAGAGACTAGAGGTATTAAAAGAAGCATGCATTTACAGTTAAACCTAATTGTAAAAGGATGTCCCTCGCATAACTAATCAGTAAAACACAAGTATCCTTTGTATTTCACTTGATTCACTAGCAAGTCTGTTGTATAAGTGTACAAGAATTGATATGAGGCTCTGGCTCTAAAAATAGCTGTGCTAGAAGGAGCTCATCTATAATTGATACAATACAGTACAGTAATCTATATTGGTATTGATTAAATGATCAGATTGCAGAGGAAATGAAAGTACAGAAAAAGAGACCAGAAGAGTAAAAAAAAATAAAAGAAATAAATGTCTCATAATGTACTGAATTCAAGTTTAAATGTCAAAACTGAAAAAACGTGTTTCATCTCTGGTAGCTAATAAAAGCCTCAGCATGACAGTGACGAGGTGACGCACTGCGAGTCTCTAATCAGTCACCTTCCTGTTACAAGTGACGCCTCAAATCCCCTGCATCACACTTTGTGGGCGGTGAGTCAGACCATTACCACAATAACACTGGGGAGGACAGGAGAGGAGGAGCTGACAGGTGGAAAGGAAAGAGAGGGACCGAGAAGAGGAAGGAAAAGCAATAAAGTAAAGCAGGAGAAAAGAAAGAAAAGCAGGCTACTGTGGGTATTCGACAGATAATATTCCCACAACTTTGTGTGTGAAGGCACTGCGATAGAGTTGCTGTTAATCTTCTACTTAACCAGTGGTGCACGACACACACAAACACACACACAAAGTGTAATAAGCAGGCTAACAGAAGTGAAGATAATCCTCTCTGCATCACCTCAGTATTACTGCTGACAGAAACCGCCTCTTTGTGTGTCATGTCTAAGTGTATGTGTGTTTGTGTGTGTGTGTGGGTGTGGGTACAGTTTGTGTGTGACTGTGACAGTTGTGTGTAATCCCAGTGACTAATACTGCTGTCAACCTGCAGGCATTACTAGTCCCACATCAGGAAACTTTATGGCACAGGAGCAGATCTCACTGAAAGGTCAATACTGTTAAATATTAGACTTTTAACGCAGCCAGATATTTTATTTTGACCTGCGCAAACATACTGGGCACTTGAGAACTGGGAATTTAAGCATAAACATTTCCTCTACAAGGAGACCTGAACGGCATTGCTTTAAGATCCTCTGTTGGGTTACAGCAGATATTAACACCAGTCTTAAAACTTTTATTTTACAGTTCTTCTGCTTTTTATTCTCTGTCTTTTCTTAATCTCTATCCCTTTTACGATGTGTGCTTTTTATCATTCGATGCAGGGCCCAAAAATTACGGCATAGCCTGGAGGATCTGAGGCTCGCAGACTGAGTACATACTTTTAAATCTCTTCTAAAAACATACTTTTATAGATGTGCTTTTATGTGATGTCGTCTTTCATCGTCTTTTATAATTTAATACTCATGGTTTTAATTCCCCCACTGATCTCCATTTCTTTTTTCTTTACCTCATAACGTTGGCATCACTGTATTTTGTTTTAACACTTTAATTTAAAAATGAATTGATTATGCATATGTGCTTTTGCTGTGTGTTTAATTTATAGATGTGCAGATAATGTTAAGCACTTTGTACAAATAAAGATAGTATTATTACCTTCTTCATTTATATATATATTTTAATGTTGTATAAAAGTTTCCCTGTTTTATTTTATGCTTTTTATGTCCCGTCACTGTCATTATTATGATCACTACTATTCGAAGGTAAAGTCACAAAAAATGTGCTCTTTGCATTGTGGGTTTAGAGCCAGTGTGCTAAACTTTAGCTTGCATGTCTTCATTTTTCTTAATGTCTTAACACCATGTTTTCTGTGGCTTTGGTGGCTGCAAAAGAAAGAGGGATTTTCATAAACTGTGTTCTTTCACTGAGGCGAAATTTGAAAAATAACTTAACTTACAGTTTGAGGATTGGATCCATTTTCTCTACTCATACCTCCTTACCAAAGTGCTGCTCATACAGTAATCTGCTTCCAATGCACCACAATGAACTTCAAGTGAAGTTTAGTCAGCACCAAATAATCTTACGAAAAGCCAGCAGTTGGAGGTTTTTGGGAGAAAATCCAGTCAAACAGCCTTGTCTGGCCAAATGCATATGAATTTTGGGACAAACGCATTTTGGAACCACAGGTCTGATGTACAAAGTTGGCTTAAAATAGCCTAAAACGTGACGAGGGACATCTATAGTACTAATACAGCATGGAGACTTTTCACAGACAAACATACTCCATCTGCTGTACTTCATATAAACATAGATCTATATCTGCTGCATCAGCTTAAATCACACACACACACGCACACTGCTAGGAGTCCAGTTCTGTGGCGTGCTGCGCTGTGTTTGGCTGCAGCGGGTACTGTATTTAATATAAATAACAGGGGGAGATCTGCACACACTTTTTCCTCTCCTGGTGGAGGTCATTATGAGTTCTTCTCTTGTTGGCAGGAAGTGTGTATGTGAAACAGAGGGAGCACTGCTGGTCACTGCGGGATAACGGGACAAACACGGACCTCAGATGGACACACACACGCACGTAGTGCTGACCAAAGCCCAGCGTGGACAGAAGGTTTGATGTAGAGTTCATTCAGCAGTCAATAATGAAGTCTGTAGGAGAGTCACGACACTATCATGTGCTATCATGTGAGCAAAATCACAGTCATACACCTGCTTACATGAATATAGAGCAAAAACAACCTAGAACATTAAAACTAAGCTATGAGACAGCCTCACTGAAATCAGCTGGGTCATTGTGATTCCCAGTGAGTGTTGCCAATGTAAGAATTCCAATATAACACCTGCAACAAAGCAGAGACACATCACAGCCAGCTAAACCCGGACAAAGCAAAAGCAACAGACCTCAGAACCATTTTTATCTTTGGTTAGTATTGAGTAAAGAGAGAGGATAGAGATTAAAATATTTTTTTTAACTTTCAAAAGATGTACTACCTATGTGAGTCAAAGATATGTTGTGCTACCTGCTCTTATGTTTTACACTAACATGAACTGTGGAGCAGCAGTCAAGTTAGAAATGCATAAAACGCATCATTTTGAGGTCACAGCAGAGTTATGGAACCATAAAATAACCTGATTGCTAATGAAATCTGTTGTCCTTGAGTATCAAACAGGACTGAAGCAGATTCTTACCTGCTGGAGTCTGGGTCGAACATTGTGAAAGCAGTCTTCCCTCATAACTGGACGAGACCAAAGGCTACATCTGGCTAAAGCTGTCTATTGTTAGAGTTTTTAGCATTTTTAAACACATTGGAAAATAATTTCTATACTGTAACTGTTCTAAAGAGTACACTTAAGTGATCATTATTAAATACCAATGACAAATAATCATATTGTTTGTTCTGTCTATATGGATGCTATGGATTGCTATAAATATGTCTGTCCTTAAGAATCATGGGAGAAATTTGTGATTCTCATTTTGACCAGAATCTCAGAATTCATAGCCCCATGTTTCTCTACTAAGGCATAAAATGCCCACAAAAATACTTCAAAAATGAAACTTTTTAGTCCATTTCTACCCTGTTGATACATTATCTGGTCTGTTTCCAACAATCCTTCCATAACCAATAAAACGCTAAATACTATTTCCGGTGGAATTATTTTCGGAGCATACTTAACATATGGATCAACGATGGAAAAATAGATGCAGGAGTAGTTCTGTAAGTTATATATATATGGACTTTATGATTGCTTTGACATGTTTTGACACATTTTAATCCTCAAGGGTTACGTTTTTAGCAGAACATTCCTTTAAGGCCATAGTGCGCTGTCCATGGTGCTAATCCTACTTCATGTCCCTGAACAAACACAGGCAAACTATTATGAAATGCACAGACGTTCTCATTGGTATTTCTAACAAAAGAGTAAGAGTAACAAAAAGGCATGCTGAGTTTCCTCTTCTATTGTTCACTCCCAAGATCAAAGTGTATCACAACTTTTTATGACTTTTTAATGACTCTTAGATATCTGGGTGAGCCTTGAAACAACCAAACTGTATCCCAGTGATCAGTAGTAAGAGGAATGTTTCTGATCAGCCTCATAAGAAATATATATTTTATAGCTACAAAACAATATTTCATGTACTGTATGTGGAAATGATTATAGAAGGAATTCAGTGTCTATCAGTTGCCTGCTACCAGAGCTACATCATCATTTTCGTTGCTGTGTTTGATTTTGGCTTTAACTCAATCATATTTGTGTGATCTAAGCACCTTGAATTTGATATTTTTCTTCTTCTTCTACAGTGTCGATTCAGCCTCCGCACCATCACGTAGAGAAAAGAAAACCTTCATTTAGGATCTTCACTTTCTTCTGATATTAGAATTCATAATCCATACATCATGGTTTTCAACATGATGTATGGATTAAATCCTCCTGCTACTTCCATAGGCTTCCAAGAAATTTGCATACTGCGGCTGCTGGGGAGCTTCATTATGTCCTGCAAGTGCTTTTCCACAACTTAATGTATTTTGCTCCCCTCCATATGAGTTGGGTTAACATCTATTTGCCCGGCATAATATTTGATCCCATATCTAGGCTGGGTCTTTCCCCCATATGCTTTTACTTAAAGCCTAATTAACGTAGGTCATTCCTTGGTGGTATTCTGACTCAAGCTCCTTCACTGTTTTCCTCCAAATATACTAGCTTTCCCCACTTCAACTAAAATAAAAGTGCACTAGTGTTTTGGTGACAGCTCCCTATTTTCCCAAACTCTCCACCTGTGCATTTTTTTTTTAGCTGCCTCCAAATTCAAAATCAACTGTATTAGTCATAGAATATCTGTCGTCTTATCCTGCACTCCAAACCTTCTTATATCATAGTCATCAAGTACATAACTATAGAAATCATATGCCAACAGTTTCCTCAGTGTCAGCATTTCTCCATTTTGTTAGAGACTCAGCAATCTTGATGCCTTTAAACAGAAGTTTCTGCCAACTAATATTTGTCCCCCTTAGCAGTCTGACCTCCTTAACGTCTCTCCGCTGGTCTTCAGCACTAAACTCTATCTTGACTGGATAATAACTGAACGTTGGTGGGTCAACGGCCATGTTATAGAATCATAGCAGTGTTGGATTCACCCTTACATACTTAGGTAATGTCAGATGGCTTACATATATGGTGCATATTTGCAAGACTACACTAGCTGGAGCTGAAAATTAATTAAATCAAATCAGAATTCATCAAGGGTTGCAATTTTATTTTTATGTTACGGGTTAGATTTCATTTCTTCTTTATGAGGACATGTGATACTGTATATCATGCACTGTTCTAGCCCATAACCACACTGCTCTAGACCACCTCTCTGACTGAATAATACATGACTGATACCATAAAAGAGACACACAACCCACAAATACATTACACACACAACCTCCTGCAGTAAACACATTTCTACAGCAAATGAGGGGCCAGGGGACCTGATATTGTTTAACTGTGCGCACGACTGTGTGCAGGTGTGTGTGTGTGTGCCAGTGTATGTGTTACACTCAGGTCCCCTACCACAACAGCATCCCATTAGTTGAGCCCATCAGCAGTTATAACTTGGTTTCCTAGGTTACGGCCTTCTCAGTCACTCCCAGTAGACAAACATCCAGGACATTGCTTGTTGGGAACCTCACTCTGTCTCTCAGTGTGTGTGTGTTTCTGTTTGTGTGTGTGTGTGTAGTGAATGTCAGAAACTTCTGTACAAAAAAGCATAAATAAATGTGTGTTTCCACTAACTACTTCTAGCATAGTGAACTACAATATCACGTGATAAAAAGAGTACAAATACCTATAAAATTATTTTAAAAAACAACAAAAAAAAACTTGGTTCATCATGAATCCACCTAAATTGCATGTTTGTTGGTTTTAATATTATTATTTCTCTGCCAACGAATACTGCATTTTGAATACTGTATGTCATTTTATAAATTTTGGGGCTTTCTTACAGAGCAGAGAACTGTAACTGTAGGCGGCAGCAATACACTCACACGATGTCCACAGTACATTGCCAAAATTAGAACAAGAAGAGGGAGAAGAAGCAGAGGCAGATCTACAACATCACTGTGTATTCCACAACATGTATCTCACTTTCTCTTAATCGATACACCAACTTTTCTACCTAGCCGAGAAGAAAAACCTGAGATACTGCAAATGTCTACTGATTACATTCAGATTTTCTTCTACATTAATCCGTACATAAAAACAGGTAGATGGAAATGCATTGCGTCTATCTGCAGTACTCACCCTCTGGTCTGTACTGCGCTACTATGGTCACGGTCTGTCCTGCGTTCTTCAGAGCTGCAGCTGCCTGCTCGTGTGTTGCACTGGACAGGTCCACACCGTTCACCTGCACACACAGACACACACATTTACACACAATAGTAGAGCCCATGCCTTGGATCAATAATAATAAATGTACAGTGAGATGAGCACGCCATTAAGAACACTATACATCTTACTGGATCGATAACTCACAGGTGACCAGTCATATGTGTGTGCATGTGAAGGCTTGTTTTATGCTTAAAACCATTTGATGTCAGTACTTGCATACAATGAATACATAATTTGCTATGAAACACAGTCACAGTCACTCAGCAGGGGCTGCCATTTCACCTTAATGGAACAGAAAATACAGCTGTAACACACACATCCCATGTCAGCCATTAATGGTGACTATCTGCTGTTGAACTCCAATGGTGGTAATGTGCAAAGGAAATGATGCCAGTTAAGTGAAAGTTAACTTTAAATTCAGATTGCTGCAGACACTGTGAATGAATGTGAGAAGCATCTGATCAAATTATAAATCAGCTTCAGTAAAACATTTACAGTTCTAAACTAAAAATGCACAAAGTAGGATCTCTATAGGAAAATAAAATGACATGACGACTTCCTTGATAAACTGATAACCATAATATACAGTGATAACAGTCAGATTAAAGTCATTAATAACATTAATGGAGACAGTAGTTGTTAAACTCAAGGCCCGCAGGCCGAATCTGGCCCAGCATCTCATTTTATGTGGCCTGGAAGAGCTTGCAAATGTATGTATGTGCATAAATGTGTGGGTATACAGTAAGTCATCTCAGGTGTTCAGGAATTACCAGCTCTAATCTGAATTTGATTTTGCATCTAAAATCTGTTTATATCATACATATTTAATAGGCAGACTCTGGTTTGGATCTGGACCAGTAACATTTTAATCCAGTCTGGGAACGAAATTTAACTACAACCTGACCCGGACCGCTTTTGTCACCTCAGCTGTCATCATTCACCTGCCCCTAGGCGCCACAGTTAGCAAGGTGCCTGAGGAATGTAGGAGCTGATAAAATAAAATGTCTTATTCAAAACTAGCCGATACAAAAAAGAAAAAAAGAGGTTGACAGTGAAAAACATGACTGGGCTGAGAATACATGATCATTTTGCCTGAGGGAAGTATGAGACCATTGTGCTTGAATTGCACTATATATATATATGCAGAGGCAAGTAGATACATTTATATAGTCTTACATTTACAACCGACCCTTTGAGGGCAACTATAATGTTGATGTGGCCCAGGATGAAATTGAGTTTGACATCCCAGGTGTTATATATATATATCTGAATGTATTAGGTCTTAGATCATACCGAGAGGATGCGGTCTCCCTTGCGCAGTTCCCCACAGAGATCAGCTGGACCTCCTGCCAGAATGAAGGAGATGAAGATTCCTTCTCCATCCTCCCCTCCAACAATGTTGAAACCAAGACCTGTAGACCCTCGCTGAAGCACCACCCGCCTGGGTTCCCTGGTGAACACACACACACACACGCACAGTGTTAGAGTAAAAGGTGATAGATTGTATCCATCTTTTTAGCACAAATAAGTGCAAAACCTTCATGTTTGATCAATTTTGTAGACAACTTAATGATCAATCAGTCAGGACTCAGATAGTAACTGAGTCTAGCTGATGTCTAGTATTAAAACCTGGTAACCACAGTCTAAGAATCAGTGACTGGTGAGCAGTGATAGATGATAAGAGGATGCCAGGATGAGAAATTATATTATTATTATATATTTTAAACAACAACGAAATATTGAAAATGTATTAGAAGATACAGTAGTTTTGTATGTACTCTAATGCTTTATGATTGTATAAAATCATTATAAAACCCTGTAGTGTAGTGATAAATGATACATCTCAACGGGAGGAAAGGGAATTTGACATTAAGATATATCACCATGTTGACCAGCAGATGTCAGTGTTGTACTATCTTGTTTTGTTGCACTACGACAGTAAATCTGCCCACCCCAGACATATTTTTGTTTTTTTAAGCAAACACCTCAGCCTCAGTTTATACCTATTTATGGTTAAATTCTTTAATCAATCACCATAACTTAAATTTCTTTAGAAAGCCAAAGAAACAAAAACACACTCAGGAAAATCAAAGTCAGAACAGACAAGACATGCAAACACCTTTAGGACAGAACACAGGTTCTTCTTGCTATGAGGCAGCCACTGCACCATCATGCCACCCTAACTTGAAATGCTTGTGCACAAAAAATTCCAGAAATCCGGTTGTGAGAGTTAAATTCTTGTTAGTGAGTTATCAGGCTATTAAATACAGTACATGTATAAATAAACTAAGCAAATACATACACTGTACATATGTACATATGATCTCTATTTTGGGGAATATGTGTTTCAATTTCTTTACTGATTCATTATCCCTCATTAGCTTCTATGACTGGGATGGTACTGACCTTATTAATCTAATTCTGTATAAATCAGATGTTATAGATCCATGTTAAATACAGTTTCTATGTCAATGTCATAAAATTCTGTGTTTCTACTAACAGTGGCATTCATTTAGGTGGGCTGGTGACTCAGTTTTTGGTGCCACAACAGTACTTGGCCTAATGTTGCCTTTCAAAAAATGATCCCAATGAGTTCCATGCAGTTTGGTATACAGATATAAATTTGGGAAAAAGAAAACTGGCATCAGTTTTGGTAGATATTCTGTGTTAGAGAGAAAAAGTCAAATTGGTGCAGCCATCGTTCTGAAGCACAATTTAATAGGAGATCATATCTTTCACCTGAAATCACCTACTTAGCAAAAAAGCAGATGTGCACACTCAGTGAACATTTATTAAAACCCATAATCCTCTATTTGCATGACAAACTAATCAGAGAGCGAAAAAAAAAGAGATGAAAGAGAGAACGAGGGAGAAAAAACAGTCAGAGAAAAGAGAAGGGCAGACGTCAAAATGACCATTCTGCAGTCAGTCCGCAGCTTATCAGATTTATTATAATCAAAGCGCTCTGATTGGCCCAAAGGGTTATGACGGAATGAGTCATATTCTTGTAACCACGGTGACGCCAGTTGAGTGACGAGGGTTGTGATAGGCTGTAATCCCTCCATTAAAATGGATTAAAAACAGTAGAGCAGCACTGAGAGTGTATGTGTGCGTGTGTGTGTACATATGTGACCTGAGTTTACATGCCAGACAAAATTTGCACGGCCATCTGCCTTTTACTGCCAAACACGCACTCACACACACAAATACAGCAGCACAGTGAGCAGAGAAGGACAGAGGTCAGTCAGTGTATTTTGGTCTGTCTATTGGAAAGGCTAGCAGAGTACTGAAATGTCCTCAATATTGTAAACAAAGTGTTTGTGGTTTTTAAAAAAAAAACAAGTTATTGCAATAAAAGTGATGGAGATGAATACTGTATGTCAAACAAATTATGATGGTGAACAAAAATACTAAGCCTGTGTAATAATCTGTTTTTATTACATAACAATTGAGTGGCCTTTGACATTTTGAAGAGCATTTTTTGAGATGGTTTTTACTTCTGTCTTATGACACAGATACTCCTACATACACAACAATTTTGATAATCAATTTATTGTTTAAGCAATTTTTCAAGCAGAAATGGCAAAAATGCATGGGTTCCAGCTTCTTGAATCAAATATTTTCTGGTTTTCTTGTATTATATGATCTGAAACTGAATATCTTTGGGTTTTGGACTGTTGGCCAGACAGAACAAAACATCTGAAGACGTCACCTTGGACTCCAGGAACATGTGACATGTATTTCTGGTTCCACAGACAGGAAGGTTGGAGTTAGTATGGACTGAATGGATGGAGGCTTTAGTATCTCCTTGCATTACTGACATCTCGCGTCTAATGTGAATTCCCAGTAAAGTTTCTGCAAGCCTTAAACCTGCAGTGTGGAACTTTTACATATAAATGAACGTCCGTTACATTCAAGTCCTTGCCAAACAAGTTCACACAATGCTAATTAAGCCTAATCACTGTCAGATGAATCTTTCTGTATTTCACAGAATACCGGAGTTTTTAATCTGGTGTCGAGTTTGACATTCCCGTGCTGGCCGGATGAATACATATGGCCGAGCCGCCTGAATTCCAGTTAGCTCTGCTAACCTGAATGGGGATAAAATCATTTAATCGTGCAGCTCTTCTAGACTTTCCAGATGTTCCAGACCAAACGGATTAAATTCTGATAGTGAAACGAGTCATTCGTGGGGGTGGTGTGACGCTCAAAACAATTTTATCCACTGTTTTACAGCCGCGACAGTAGCGACGCGGTAGACTACGGTGGAGCCGATGACATAAGCACGTGTTGACAGTGTTTTTGTAATTACTCTCACTGCCAGAAGGGGGAGGCAAAAGTCCCACAGTCCCCAGCTTTAATTTCACCAAAAGCTCCACAAAAAGCTGCTATTTTGTGCGACTTTGAGTTATGGTTGGGTGGTCATTATATGATGCATTCAAATGTTGCAAAGAACTGGGAACATTCAAACATTTGAAAGAAAATTCATTATGCTGCCAAAATAGACTTTCTGAAAAAAAGGCTTCTCTAGTTTCAGTCACAGAAATAACTTTTTCAGACACTCATGCCTGATAAAAGACCCTGTGTGTGTGTGTGTGTGTGTGTGTGTGTGTGTAAGGTCTCACCTGGGGACATCCTCGTCTCCGGTCATGGCCCTGGGCAGAGGTGAGTATCTGGGTGTGGTCAATGGGGCGGGGCTTACAGACTGGCTGCCGCTCATGTAGGGGCTTATATGGTTGTCCTGGTGTGGGGAGTAGGCTGGAATAACACACACAATCATTTTCTCTTTTTATCAAACTGTCACACATACACATTATTTCACAGATGATTCCTGTACGCTCATGTACATTTATGAACGTACACTTTGAAACACTGTCCTACCGCAACTGCCTCTGATTACACAGAACGTTTCTACTCTGAAATGTATTTTCTGGTTGGTCGATTGTCACACAATAAATCACAGCTCATACTGTCAGTCAATCAATAACTGTTTATGCACCGTATATAATTTGTATATTGGATGAGATATGTGCTGTTTGGTAATGTGTTAGATTCAGAGCGGTGATAAATGACGTGTTGTTTTGATAATATGCTGATTTGGAGATGTGACAGGTGGCTGTAACCCAGTGGACCAAATTTATCCAGTCTGATTATCAGACCGTTATATAACAAAGTTTAAAACTGTCTGGGTGATGTGATCATTGTAGAATATCCTTAAAACATCGACATATAAAAAAAACACTAGAAGTATTTGCTTTTTATCAAAATGAACAATGCATGTGTTTAAGATATTGCTGCAACCTCCTCAAGTTCACAGCATCCTCTGTTCAATTAATTCATTCTTCTTCTGTTATATTAGGGTTATAAACAACCCTATACACAATAAAACGGACTTGACTTTCATGTTTATAGTGCCAACCCCTAGTAGATATTTGATGTCTAATGTGGAGCGATAAAATTTTATTGGTCTATCCCATGTGAACAAAAAGCAGTCCCCTGTAGTATCAAAGCTGTTGTGGAAATACTTGGCAAGGTCTTTCACTTCACTGACAGTAAAACCATGCCATTATGACAGAGTTTTCACAATAGGGGATATGTTGAAAATTCAAAATACACCTTTAAACTTCACTAATAGACTGATGACTTGCATCTGTATTTTTCTGACTGCATTTAGGGTAAGTGTTATGTCCTCTCCATCACCACTGACAGCAACACAGTCATTTGAAATCAGAGCTAATTTCGAAAAAGCTACTGCACATGTTGCCTTGATTGCTTGCTTGTATTGATGGTGATCTGGGAATTCAAGCTTACTGTGGTGTTACAGTTCTAATAAGAGTCTCTGCTAAAAGCCTAATGGTGCATGTGAGCTTTCTTATAAACCCACCCTAAGCGTAACTCCACCAGCAGATTTGCTCCTTGCTGTTCTTTATAGTTAGACACCATCTGGCTCTAAAATGCTTCATCCTCTTGCACTGATGTGTGCTACATTCACCAGAGCACTGTTTCCCTGCAAGTTGTTTCTAATGTTGTGAAGAAAAAGCGAGAGCCTACACAGTCTGGATGATGCTGGATAGCGCAAACCCATGTTATGTAATGGACCATGACCGAGATCATATTGTTCTCTATGAGGAAAAAGTAAAAAAGTATTATACTAAGAGCTCTCTAGTGTGTAAAGTATGTACTCACAATTAGTAACGTCGGGTGGAGGGAAGTTGTCATTGATAAAAAGAGAAGTGTGTTTGGCCACACGCAGGTACACAACGTCAGGAGTTGACTTCAGGGCGGCCACTGCCTCCTCGTGTGTTACCTCCTCCAAACAGGAGGCATTCACCTAGACACACATGAAGACACATACTGTAATAAACACCAGATTAAATGTAGACAACATTAATGTCCTCTGTAAAACAACACCAGACTCCAGCACCAATCTTCGGTACAACAGACCATGTGGATGCTATCGTGGTTTTGTGGTTGTGTCCATTGTCTGTTCCTGTATCCTAAAATCTATTGTTGGAACATAATTTAATGGAAAAGAGGATGTGATCATGTTGTTTGTATCATTGAGCTGAATGAGCCTGTAGATGTGTTCAGTCACCTTTAACAGACTGGGATATAAAGCAGAAGAGGAGCCTCCTAATACATTTATATCCTTTTACACTGTCCTTCTCTAACACTCCTCGTTCCTTCTTAGTATATAATATACCCTGTAGGAGAAGGTACCATGTTAGAATCTAATAAAGGGGGTACTAGGGATGACAAGCCTTGGTTTTGCTCAGCTCTCAGTTTAAAATATAAATACTGACAAGTCATCCTAAATGTGGTATAATTACACTTCTGATTTTATTGAGGGCAATTCATGTCATATTCGGGGTTACTATGACAAAATATCAATGATAAGTTCAATAAAATCAATTCATAGCTTGCAGGACGAAAATACTATTCATTACATTTTGGGGGATATTAAAGCTGAATTCATTCATCCATCTGAGAATAGTTCAAGCAATCCCCCTTAGATTAGAAAACAAATTGTGTTGTGTGAACCACTGAACTCAGCTGTCTTTAATCTAGACTGCAATCTGCACCCTTTACTGAATACAATGAGACTCTGTAATTATTGGCATGACAACACATTACTGAAGTGAAGCGAAGAAAACGTAAAAAAGAGGGATAAAAATAGAATAGCTTACAGCTACGAGTTTGTCGCCTATCTGTAGCCGTCCGTCTTTGTGTGCAGCCCCTCCCTCGATGATTTTAGTCACGTAGATACTGTTGTCACCCGGGACATGTTGGTTTCCAACTCCACCTGCTATACTGAATCCTAAACCTAAAGAGAAAACATTAACAGGTTTTAATTTGAGGATTAGGGTTAGCAATTACCTGAAGAAGCTCTTAATGTTGGATATTTTTATATGCTTCACTACCATATTCGACCCCCATTTCGACCAGTTGTGTTATTTTTTTTACTTGATACAGAACAAATACAGGGTAGTAAACAAAAGCCAAATCCAAGTAGGTAAACCATACCTTGGTTTATTCTTTTCTCTCTCCTGTTCAATCATATTACTGTTCTTTGCTGCTTAAACATGCTAACTTCTCTAAAGAAATCAGAACATTGTGCCTCATCTTACTCTCTCACTTTAGGGCACCTGTTGATGTCTTTGTTTCTTTGTCTCCTTATGGTCCAGTTCAGTAAATAGTAGGACAGCAGAAGCATGTGAACTTTAACCTCATAGTCATTGTTTGATTTCTAGTCCAGTGTTTTGGACCAAACTACAACAATATATCCATGTAACTACTCTGTATGTTGTGTTTACATTTGTTGTATTTTCTCACCTTTCGGCCCTTTCACCAGCTTGATATCCATGATTCTCTCCGTGAGACTCCTCCTTCGTCGTATACACAGTCTGACCAGACCTCCTGCCTCCTTCAGCGCCTCCACAGCCCCGCTGTGGGTCACCTCCCTGACGTCTGTCTCATTTACCCGGACTATGCAGTCATTCACCCTGCGAAGCAAAGTCCCACATGTCATTTGAAATGCATGAGGAGACAAACGGTGAAGACAAATGCTGCACATCACCTCCTCAACACAGATACTAGTCTTTCACTCTGACACGACATGTCTAGACGAGACATTTATCTGTTATAGAAAGAGCTAAGTGTGAGTGAACTGCTGAAAGAGGTTTTTTGAGTGGTGGTTTTCAACATCATCCAACAGTATGTTTTTAATATGTCCTATTGAAATAAATGTGGTAACTTTCAGTCAACTCTATGGTATAGTGCGGTGAAACAAAAAACTATTTATTATTACAATCAGACACACTCTTCTTTCAACAAATGAGGCGTTACTTGTCAAAATGAATGTATCTAGTCTACAACAGTAGCTATAAGCTACACAAATCAGCTTCAATAAGTCAAGGTTTAAGTATTCCTTCTTTAACCTTCCAGCAAAAAAAAAGTTAAAGTTAGTTGAAAGAAAGACTTTTATTTAATGTTTGTATTAACATGTACTAAGTATTAATCACATTGTCAGGACACAGATCTGCTCACACAGTGGGGATTCATAAACAGCTGGTCCCCTCAAAGTTAGTCATTTATTTTATGGTTGAGACTGTTATTTTTGGTTGAAGATTGAATTATAGTTGGGTGAGGTTTAGGACTGAAGCCTACAGTAGTTTCCGGTGATCGTAAACCTCCATGACGAAATAATGGAACTCAATACAATGTCATTAGTCACAAAAACAATTGTGTGTGTGTGTGTGTGTGTGTGTGTGTGTGTGTGTGTGTGTGTGTGTGTGTGTACCTGAGTCGTCCATTCTGGGCTGCGGCCCCTCCGGGTATAATCTTGGTGATGAAGATAGAGGGGTCTTCTCCGATGTGGGGGTTATCAGTCCCTCCTGCGATACTGAACCCCAGGCCTGAGTTACCCTGCACATACGCACAGAAAGACAATGTGTTTTAATAATAAACATTAACTGAAAATCCACACTGGTTTTAAAATATCTCTGTGACACGAGAAGCTTGAACTAAATACAGTTACTGTGAACAATGTGACCACGATGTTAGACTGATTTTTATCAAACCGAGTTGAACTATACTGATACTTATGATGCTTTTTAGTAGTAAATAAACTGATCATTGTTAGATAAGAAGCTGATAACCACACAGGAATTATAACTTCCTGTTGCTAAAATCTAGCACCATATCAACACATTACCACATAAAATCCAATATAATACTGTACTTCTACAAATCTCACTCATCAGCAAGAGGAATA
This sequence comes from Thunnus maccoyii, assembly GCF_910596095.1. NCBI lineage: Eukaryota > Metazoa > Chordata > Actinopteri > Scombriformes > Scombridae > Thunnus > Thunnus maccoyii. The sequence goes on along the minus strand of NC_056539.1, from coordinate 27,053,874 downwards.
TAACAGTGCATCCTCTCCAAATGTCATTCATTAAAAAACTACATCTAATATAAATGTTCTCCACTGTCAATTACTACCAAGCTAATCTAATATCTCCCCAACTGTCCCTTCTTCTCATTTATCACCTGAACAAACTACATGTAGTAGATTCTGCTTATTACCAAATGATACCTAACAGATCACCTCTGTAAATCAAACACATTACCTGATGACATACATTTCTGTATATATCTCTCTCACTCTCTCTCGGTCTGTCACCGAGTATAAAGCTAGTGTAATGTCTATGCCTCTTTAAAGCAGAGCCAGTCAAGCAGACAGAACCAGGTCACAGGAGAATAGAGTGAGAGAGAGATAGAGAGAGATAGACAGAGAGAGACGGAGAGAGAGCCTCAGGGTGAGAGAAAAGGGAATATAATGAGAGGAGGAGGGAGGTGGATGGGAGGGGAGGGGAGGGGGGGGGAATCAGGGAAAGAAAGTAGGGAAGGATGGATGAGGAATAGAGAGGATGGGAAAATATGGTCAGCAGAGTTGGACTAGTGGTGGGACTGAGTAAAGACAGAGCAGAACGGTGAGATGGAGGGAGGGGAGAAAGATAACTGAAGACTCAGAGAGGTAACAGATGGAAGTTTTATCTTTTTCATAAATGTGTGTAATGTACACTTTGGATTCAAAGGACTTTATTTGTGTTGTAGTGATAGGGCATGTAGTGTCTTTTTCTTCCTCTCCTATGATTTTTTTTTTAGAATTAGTGAACATAGGAATATTAGAAAATGTGAGACTTTTTAAGGCGTACAAAAATAACCTCCCTGTGAAGTAAAGCTAACTTATTACGAGTGAGAGGCAGACGTAAAGAAAATGGTGTGCAAACTACTGTGTAACCTCCAGTCTCTCATCTTAGTACTATATTAAAAACACACTAATATAATAGTTTTATTAGTAGTAGTTTTTTATTTCCATAAAACACTCCATCGGTTACTTTAGTGTCATATTAATTATGATTATTTGTGCCCTTAGTTTACCTCTAAAATGTCTGACAGCCTAAAATGGTGGTAAAAAAAAACTCTAGTTAGTCACCATGTTCGCTGGATTTAACCTTAATTAAACTATTTCGTAAGTATCTTTAAATAATTTCTTAATGTTTAAATGAGGAATACTTATTTACACTTACAATTCTGTCAGTGAACTGTTGCTTTCTTTTGTACTGTAGTGAGAACTAGCAACAAGCTACTGTTGATGATCTATTTTAATTGACATCAAGCATGAACAAAGAAACATCATGCTTTGCAAGCTGGCACATTCTCTAAGTACTGAAAAGGCTGATTAAAATACATAGTTAAATCTACCACATTTAGCATTGTTTATACTTGCCAAAAATGATCTTGAGCTCTTGTTATAGTTGGACTGTCTTCATAATAATATCCTCTCACTGTCAACTAACGCTTTTGTCTGCTCAGAATTTAAAAAGTGTAAAATCTGGAGGGCTTCAGGATGTCAATATCAGCTCATTCAAATGGCCTGTTTGAAAAAGAAGTGAGCAATAGCGACCTTAACCCGTCTGAATTCCTCAGAAAAAATATATTCAGCCTTTTCACACCTTCTCAGCAATCGTTTGCTTGTTTTAGTCAGAAGCACAGAGGCACAAACACAGTTTCCTGCTTCCGACAGCACAATGTTTTTAGCATAATTATAGAGGAGAGTTAAGAGGAGGAGAGAGGTCAGTGTGATTAGATGGAGGTACTGTCGCAGAGTGCCGATGTGACTGTGTACATTTACGGTATGTAGAATATTATGTTGATGGTTTTTTACCCGCTCCAGCGTGATTTCTTCATATTCAAAGTCTGCTTCTGTTCCATTGACCTGTTAGAGAGAGAAGGAAGAAGAAAAGGGAAATGTGTAAATAAAGAGTAAACCTTGGTTATGAAAATGTAGTGAGGAAAGCTGTTCTACTATGTCATATTAAAGCTTGTTATCTGAATCATTTGTAAGATGTGTTTTGTGTCACGTCACTTGCTGTTGGCAGGTACACCACCCTCCCATCAAACCTCTTTGTTTATTACAGCTTTATCACATTTCTCACTGGTTCTCACTGGTTCTACACTACATGCTGGATTTTTTTACTTTGCAAATCATTTTTAATTTAATTTTAAACATAATATGAAATGTTGAGTGTGCTCTGTGAAACATAAACAGCACAACATAAATGAAGGACACCACATAGAACCAACATCAACAAAAAAGCAATGAAAAAGCCGTCTAGACAGGAAGATAAATCACATATTGATTCCATTTCAGTTCAAGTCTACTTTCCGATTTTAAAACAATACAAAGAACAGTGAGCTAATTGTATTAAAGGATGAGTTCATTCACTTATTAGGTAATACAATCTGCAACTAGCCTCAGAATGATAGAAAAGTGAATTTAGACGTTTGATCATTTATGAATGACGCATGAATCTCAGAGATTAAACCGGTAATGCGTATTTACCGATGATGTAGCTCTGATGTCATATTTAAGAACATCCCTGATGAATTGGCTGTGAGTGAATATATTAACGTCTACATTTTTCTGACTAAATGAACAGCACACAGAATTAAATCTGATCTGAGCAGACTATTATGTATTTTGTGTTTTACTCGGTTTATACTGGGAGATGAGTGTCTTGCTCCTGTAGGCAGGCACACACACACACACACACACACACACACACACACACACACACACACACACACACACACACAGTGGTCGAGTGGCATCCCAATGGCCCATGTAATCCCCTTGGCTGTAATCTGTGTCTCTGTGCAGTCAGATTAGTTTAGATTTTGAATTTCTGTCATTTCAAACAGAGGGCACAATCTTCCATCAGCCACTGTGTACAGTATGTCTACTATTACCTACCACACACACACATTCATTTACTATCAATATAAAATACCAGATTATTCTGAATTACAAAGAGAATATTTTACTGTTATTGCAAAAGTTGGGAGTTCTGATCTCTGTAAAGTTTCTTTAGGTTACTATTTAAAAAAACAGTTGACATACCACCTTTGCCTCATTTTGAGCCACAGAAATCCTATATTGGCTTTGATATTTCTGTATTTTCTGTGTGTATTTATCACATATTTCTGTAAAAGAGAGAATAACAGTCACCGATAATATCGATGAAATATTAAATGAAAATATTTTCCTGCCTGTGTTTTATTCTGGGCTGTTCAGCGGGGAGTAATTCCATAGTAATTACATAATAAACTTATCTAACAACAACAGACATTGGTTCTCTATGGCAGCTGGCTACCAGTAAAATGACATCTGGATCCATCTAATTCTAGACTGAGCATTCTCTCTGAAACCAGGACGCTACTATCATTATTATCCATGTTTAAGGGGGGAATTAATGTAAATTATGGCATATTTAGTAGAAGCTGCAGAAGCCTGTAGAAGTACAATAAAGCTTAATATTAACTTTTTGCAGCTGCAGTTATACAAAGAGGAGAAGTTGTTGTAAATACTACTAGAATTTTATATAAAAGCTCAGTGAGCTATATATTGATTATGCTGTAAAAAAAAGCTCTTTAATCTTACAAAAAAAACCTTTCCATGCCTCACATAAGTAGACACCTTATAGATTTGCCCCCGTTAAAATGTCAGCGGCAGCACTGAGGGCTGATTTATCCTTCTGTGTCGAGGTGTTGCACAAACGTTGTAGGTATGAGGAGGGTCATGCCCTCGCTGACATCTTCAAAAATGTAACTACACATCAGAACTATGTGGAGACCACAAGACCTGTGATCGGTCTGCTTGGACTGGTTTGATTTCTCCAACATATTTCCAGTGATGTTAGTGTTTGGTAAAGAAAGGCAAAGTAATGTCTCCATTTAAGTAATGTTGGAAAACTTCAATTTTGTGATCCGGAAAAACTATTTCTATCTATAAACCTTCTCCTCACGCTATCCCAAAGTGAATATGATACTTTAAATACACTCTTCACAAACACTCAGTCAGTAGACGTCTGCGCTGAACTATAAATTGATTCCCACACCAGAGGCATCCGCATCGTAACCACCACAACACCTCAACACAGAAGCTTAGGAGTTTTATGTTCTGCACATATACTACGAACATGTGGCCAAATCCAGCCACCAAAGGTCACAACTTCACACACGGTCACTGATACAGTATAGTAGTTTAATATTTATCTTGATATTATGTGATTTAACCTTATTTGCCTTTGGTCAGGAAAGTCTTTACAGTATCAACAGGTTGCAGGGTTGTATTTGAACGTGTACTCACATATGGGGGTGTGTCGACGCTGTCGGTGTTGACCACCACTGGAGGGGGGTTGGCCTGTAATGAGAGAACAGCAGAGTTATTAAGCACTTTTCATTTCAACAATATTACGATTTAAACAGAAAGACAGACTGTGAAACTTGAACACCACGCAAACACACAAACAGAGAGAGAGCCGTGACAATGACTTACTCGTCTCATGTTTTGGTACAGCATGTCGAGTACATCTGCTACAGATTACCACCATGGAGCGACTGCATACACCGCATGACATACTGCACAATCCTTATATTGGACAATACTAATGTACTACACTGCAAACCACATTTCATGAAGCTCTGCTACTGCTCCGTAAAGTACACTCAGCGATATAACAATTAACTAAATTATATTCTTATATCTTTGTTGTACACTCATATTCTTTATACCTTTAGTTTTATGACACTACACTGTATTTTATTAGACTGTTCTGTATTACATGCATGTTCTGCCCTAAAATGAAAACAAAATCCAACAGCTACAGTCTTATATCTTCACACACAAATGTCTTTCCTTCCCCTTCCTCCCTGTGTTCAGTCTACTCTTTCTCCCTGGTCTCCGGTCCAGGCCTGGACAGATCAGATAATAGACATTATCTCTCCTATTCTTATTCTTCTTGCTAAATATTTGCTTTCTATGCAATCACAGATGTGTTTTTCTCCTCGTATTTGCAAGGGGAGCATCAACCGCCATCCCTACACCTCCCCTATCTATCTCATCTCACTTTCTCCACAGAAAGTATTTCGTGTTCTCCAGTCCACCGTCAGCAGCTCTAGTCTTCTCCCACAAACCAGCCATGAGCGAGCCAGTACATGAAGGACAGTTGGAGGCTCCGCATTTGCTCTTGCGGCTGAAAAAAAAAGTTAACAAACCAACCAGCTAACCAAGCATCAAACGAGCTAGCAAACCAAATGGACAGTCCACGCAGGCATCACAGCATCAATGTGCAACAGAGCAGCAACAGCATCTATCCCTCTACACTAATCTCTACCTCCCTCATCCCTCCTTTATCTTCTCTCTCTCTCTCTCTCACACACACACACACACTCTCTCTCTCCACCACATGTCCAGCTGTCTGTCAGTCAAGCTGAATGGATGCTTGATCCCACACGGGAACAGAAAGAGAGAGAGGAAGAGAGAGAGAGAGAGAGAGAGGGGGGATCAGAGGGATTAAAGGTATGGTGGGAGGAGTCAAATCCGTCTGCTCAACAACAGCAATGAGCAGAGCGTGCAGACAGATGCACACAAACCTCCAAAAGCACACACACACATGTAAAAAAAAAAAAAAAGGGGGGGAGGGGGGGGGGGGGGCAAAAATGAATGGTGTGAGAACAGAAGTGGAGGGAGGTTGAGTAAGAGAGGGAGGGAGAGATTTGGTGGTATAATGAAAATAGAAAAAAATGCTCTCACAGCACAGTTCATGGATATTGAGGAGACAGTAAAGACATGCTGACAGTTGCAGCTGTCAGGATCTGTGTGTGTGTGTGTGTGTGTGTGTTTATGTGAATGAAGTATAGACAGAGGGAGAAGATAATCACTGTATAATAATGTTGTATATGAGGCAAATATCACAATTATTCTGGGGCCAGCTGACTCCACTGCCATTAAGCTGTTCAACACCTCAAGCTGTGAGGGCTTTTAAATATTACAGAATGACACTGCAGATGATTTCCTAATAGGTAAACGGTAAATGGACTGCATTTATGTAGCGCCTTTCTAGTCTTATCGACCACTCAAAGCACTTTACAACACGTGCCAACATTCACCCACACACACACACACACACACACACACATTCATACACTGACGGCAGAGGCTGTCATGCAAGGTGCCAACCTGCTCATCAGGAACGTTACGTCACTTCTTATTCAAAGCGCCTCACGATGTTTCTATGCTTACGCATTCACACTCACACACCGCTGGCACAGCCATCAGGAGCAATTTGGGCTTTAGTATCTTTGCCCGAGAACACTTCGACATGCGGACTGGAGGAGCCAGGGATCGAACCACCGACCTTCTGATTAGTGGACGACCCGCTTCACCTCCTGAGCACAAGTCACCCCTACAGGCACATTTATAATAAATATAATAATAATTAACTTTATTTATATAGCACTTCTCTCGACAAAGTTACAAAAAGCTTTACAGTAAAATAAATAAAAACAAAAGGTCACGTATGGACCAATTAATACCATCGGCTAGGGCCTCCAGATGAATCTGAGAGAAATCATAAGATTGTTTATCAGATTTTTTAAAAAAATATATATATTCATATACATATATCTGTAACAAAAATCTTTAATTTTACATTTTTCTTGTGGATACTTTCACCAGGCCAAATCCTTACATTTCCCCTGCATTCAAAAGTATGTTTTTTCTTCTTGTTCCTTCAGTTGGATGTTTGAGTTTCACTGTGCAGAGTTTGACACTAGAAGACTATTTTCACATTTATCTGTTGAAAGTTTCTCTGTGCTCACTTCAAACAGTTGTAGGTGTGTACCTACAAGCACAATTTATGTCTTCACAATTAGTTTGGAAGCCAAGTATGATTCAGTATGCAACTTACACAAGATGTGGAAACTTGAAGCCTCAAGTGCACAAACACTGAAAATGGACTTTTCAGTGAAAACACAGCATATTGATAAAATAATAATATCAATAGAATGAGGCATTTTTTTCTGAAAAAAGAACATATCAGACACAAATTATTATTCATTTCATTTTATATCTTATGACATGTCTGGAGGGGAAACTATCTCTTTGGCTGAACCGCTCACAACTGCAGTCCATACAAAGGTGATAACCTGTGATCAGAGTCAGAAGTAGACATGTTTTATCTTTAAGGGGTCACGAGCCAAAAAGTTTGGGAATCACTGATCTAAACTGTGTTTTTCTCTGGAAGTATTTTGATGAGCTGTATGACTTATGAAATATTTAGTCTATATAAATTTGGTTGGGAGGGTGAACAACATTAGGTGTACAGACTGCCAAACACATTGCATTTATTGTATGATTCTCTACCCTCTGAGACTTTTTCCTTTCTCGTAGAACACTAAAGGTACCCAGATTTTTTTTCTTTTGGTTTGTCTAAATAATTAAAGATATTGACCGATTCATCTCAGCTGAAGCCTTCTCACCTTCTGCTGACTTTACCCAAACAACTACCTGCCTGAATTTATCTGTCATTACCTCACACTTACCAGTGTTACGTGTCCTTGTCTAAACTTTAAATAACTCCATCACCATTGCAACAGCAGCATTACAAAGTACACAACTTCTGGGTATGTGTCTTTGTTTATGTGTGTGTGTGTCATTGACAGAGCAACAAATCCAGTCGGTCAGTCTGCTTGTGAGTCCATTGACACGCTATGTCAGACTGCACGCTTATGTAACATCAATATGTGTGTGTGTGCATGGGGTTTGTGTTACATGGAAAGGCCAAAAGAACAAACGTGCAAATATAAACAAACAAGCACTCACACACAAATACAAAAACACACACAAGGTCCATATCCAGACAGTGTTTTGTTGCTCTATGCAAGTGATTGTTAGTCATTACATAATTGCTGTTACACCAGCTGTATTATCATGGCATTATGACCTGGTTCAGCCCAGCACAGCACGGTTTAGAAAGAGATCTAGACTATCCCTGGTTTGTTTCATCAGACCAAGAGACAGACAAGAGCTTTAGTGGTTCAGTCATTACTCATGCCATGTAGGATGGTTGTTTAGACATGACGAAGTACTGTAGGTGTGTGTGTGTGTGTGTGTGTGTGTGTGTGTGTGTGTGTGTGTGTGTGTGTGTGTGTGTGCTTTGGGAAATGATTTCCCATCAATGCAGGGTGCTGGATCCAGCTTCTACGGTATCAGCATGATAATTCAATTATCAATTAGCGGATGAGTCCTGATTGGATAAACAGAAATCAAGAATCCCAAAACATCTAATGATGCACAGCGGCAGTTTGTTAAATAATCGTTTAGTGCTGTGTGTCGTACTATGCCAGACATGCGCACGCTCTCACACGCAAGAACACACAAACACAAAGGCCAAAGTGAAAAAAAGGAAAAGTCACAAACCAAACTGGGAACAATGACGATTGATTATATGAGTGTTACACAAAAATAAGCTGCAATATTTAAAGGTTGCATTAAAAACTTGGGAAAAACTCTACTCCTGTAGATTTAATTTATTGTAAGGAAGAACCAATGTTGAGACATGATGTGTAAAGACAAGAGTAATGCACACATCCATGCTCACAAATACTCCACTCCTAATATCACTGTTCACTATTTCTTCCTAATGTGAAATGAAACTCCATTTGACTAATGAGCTAATCAGATGGAGCATGACTCTAATCAAATCAGAACTGCTGTGCTAATCATGCTAATCAGACTATCACTACCTGCTATCTCTGATCACTGTGCCCACAGCAGATGTACAGCACAGTGGCCGAACGACAGCTAACAGGCAGCTGGCTTGCTGCTTTTTCTCGTCTGTTATGGTTTACACAATACACAAGTCCTGCTAAACTTGGATGGACAAGTTGCTTTGACTATATCACTAGGGAGGTCAAATTAACTTGAATTCTTTTTTACTGACAGCTTTATTTTGTGCTGAGCTGTTGCATTGAACCTTTCATTTACCCACAATCTGCTCGGTCTGTATTTTTCCTTAAGCTTGGGACGAAACTTATGACTGACATCAAACCTACGAGGACTACACAAAGCACATATTTCCGCCAACAGACGTAGATTTTCTTAAGTCTTGACAGCAGGAAAGGAGCACAAATTGAATGACTGAGTAAAAATACCGATATTCATCAAAGAGTTTTCTTTGCTAATTGAAACTGCAATCCATGTGGAAGAGGGAAAAATGTTAAATTTTAATGAGATGGAAGATGTAGAGATGAGGGCATCACAGACTGTAAACTGTGAGAATATGAAGTTGATTACAAAATAGTAGCGACTCTGTCAGAGCACATCACGGTTTGCCGTTTTAAACTGTGTTTATTCAGTTTTGGTTTCATTATTATTTCTCCAGCTCACACACGATATCAACATCCCGATTCCAGTCGTATACATCTAACATATCTAAAATAATAAAAATGAGAATAATGGGCGGTGACTAGATTGGAAGACATGAATGGATTGGAAACCTTCAACACCACAGATGATTTTAATTCCCGACTGGAACAGACTTGGTCCGATTGGTTGTGAAACTTAAATCATATCTATAATCTGCTCAGTAATCATAACGTGCATCACCGCCTTTACTAGGAATATAATGCAATTCTGCAGATAAGTCAGAGCCAAGGTTTTTGTGGACAACAGCATTGAACCACTTCGGGCTGTCAGTGTTTCACTTAAAAGGGCAGTTTGACAAAGATAATGGCAACATTACAGAAGTGACCTTCCACGTCTTAAATGTCTACAACACTGTGGTACAAATACAAGGCTGGTTCATAGCAGCTAGCGTACTGTGTAGACTACTCATCACATGGTAACACTGTGGATTTTATGGTCTCTTTGTTCGATCTCTCCATTTAATCTGTCTGATATATCTTGAAATGTATTGATTTCACCTTAAACGTTAATGGAATAAGCAATCCATTTGACTATGTGGAATTAACTTGTTATGTTTCTTGATACAGTGTTGTTTATTCCACTTTTGAAATCATAATTTGCATTCAGATGTTATGATAGTACAGGATAAATTGCCGAAAGAATGCGAAGTATAGCTTTTCATCACGCCATATTATTTTCATTTTTGTATTTCATTGGTAAATAAGGTAAAGTAAGTTAAGGCATTGTGGGGGATAGCATTTGTATCAAGTTACAATTAAAAAACTGGTTGAATAGCACAGCAGCAGGATGCTTGAACATTTATACGCACGTGTCAATAAACAATATCAATAATTAAAGAGTAACTTAACACCAGGCTAAAAAGCTGTGTTGCTGCCCTCTCTGGTTGAAAGTTTCAAGCCTGTTTCACCTCTGACCACACGGCTGGGTGTGGTCATGAATGTACTCTGTTGCACTTGTAACCACGCCCAACAGTGATGTCACTGTGTCCTAGAGTACACTTGTACATCACCGCAGCAGAGTTAAACCACTGGAGGTCAGCAAAGATTTTTAAAAGGTGTTCAATTACTCTTCAAATGTAAAAGTTTCAGTTTCTAAACAAAATACATAATCTAATGAACACATGTAAGACCTGTGTCTTCAATCATCTCTTTTAATGCCTGATAAAGGCCATTGACCAAAACATAGCTTGTTTAATGTATTTTATGCTTACAGTGTATAAGAGTCTACCACATTTACAAAGTTTCAGTCTCTGATTTCTTACTACAACCTGTGTTATCTATCTCTTTGTATAACCTGATTAAGTATTAGATGTGGACAGGAGCGCCCAAAAATAATTGCTGATACATATAAGCTGTCCTTGTGGCTCACTGGCCCTAATGCATGCTACAATATATGTATCCACCCAATAAAACCTACCTGCACATTGGCTTTTATTTGCGGAAAGTGGTGAATGTGCGGCGCATGTGGGGGCGTTTCCATGGAGTGCGTGGTCCATATGTACGTGTCATTGGGCCACGGCCTGCTTCCAGCCTTGCTCTTGGCTTTGCTCTTTGTGGGACTCTTCTTGCCACTGTCTCTCTGGTTTGGGACTTTCCCTCTAGAGCCCCTGGTGGCCAGGTTGGTAGGCAGCGTGCTCCACCCATAGCCGCCCGGTCCTGTACACAGGGGGAGCTGTGGCGAGTGAAATGGATGGATAGACAGAGACTGGGAGGCGTGAGGAAGAGGAGAAGGGTAGTGATGGTGGTGGTGGTGCTGGTACTGCTGGAACGACTGGTGACTGGGTGAATGGAACTGCATCTGCTGCTGCTGTTGGTGATAGATTTGATGTGTTGATTGCGAAGAGAGCATGTGACCGGGCGAGGCCGGAGGATGTTGCTGTTGCTGGTTTTGAGAATGATGCTGCAGCTGATGATGGCTTGGTGATAAGTGCATCTGGTGGTGGCTTGGCGAGTGCAGCATTTGATTTGGTGATTGTGGGGCCAGATGGTAAGTTGGTGATGTAGGAGCCAGCTGATGACTTGGACTTGATGGTGCTATGTGGTAGTAGCTCGGAGAAGGGGAAAGAAGCAGATGTTTCGGCGAATGGCAGCCATGATTCGGCGAATGAGGGTGGTGCTTTGGAGAGTGCAGCGGTGAAGGTTGCATTTGGTGATTTGGTGTCTGTATTTGCAGCAAATTCTGGTTATGCTTTGAGTGAGAGGGGCTCTTACTTGACTTGGCCTTCCCTTTGCCAGATTTGCTCTTAGTAGAGCCACTGCTGGGCTTCTTGGGGCTACAACAGAACTCATGGCTGTGGAAATAAGTGGTCATAGCTACAGAGATATATAAAAATACAAAAAGTCACAGAGAGATCCTCCTGTCTTCTTTCGTCTATCTTTGTATCTCCCTCTCACCACATCCTCTCCTTTACAGAGATGACAAAAGGGAGTAGCTCCTTAGAATCACTTGTGTCCACATAATGTAGGTCATGCCTTTCCAGAGCAACCAATCCTCCTCTGTGTCCAGTGCCAAGTCAGTATTCCTGCTCTTCCTCTATCTCTGTTATATATTCGTACGCTTCAGTATTTCAAGATCAGTGGAATATCAGAAATACAATCCATCCTTTGCAGGCTCTGTTTCCATTTCTTCTTCCTTGTGGATAAGACCCTCAACTAAGCTCCTAAAAAGCAAAGCATCTTCTTTTAGCGCGATATAGCACTTCTCTTCTCGGCTGTCTCCCTCTTAGGAGCACATTAACCCTCTCATCATCACTCTGGGTTTTAGGGTCAGCAGTAAGATCAAAGGTGCGGTTCCAAGAAGAAGCAGCAGGACCACTTAGATGAGTTGAGCTTCTTTTCGATCCTGCTTTCTCTCATGGTGTCTCTGTTTCTGTACGTCAGTTCATGCGCTCCAATGGAAGATTTCTCTTTCTCATTCCGCGATTAAGCTCCACTCCAGTGGTCAGTCATTCAGAGTAACTCATATTATCCACGTATGTTGTTGTGCACTCCAGCTTTGTATCTGAAGTCTTGGTTGCTCTGTAGACGATGTAGTTTGATTTGTATATTCCAAAAGAAAAGCAGTAGACAGTAAAACAGGAACCAAACTCAGATCAGATTCCTGTTTGATTTTTTCTCCGTTAAAGAGTTCAGAGAACATTAAAGTCAAAGAGTAAAATTTGCTTGTCTTTGTTTTTTTTCCCTCTTTTTGCCTTTGTGTTATCATGATTTGATATTAAGCCACATCTCTATGCACAATTCTCTTTCTAAGCCTCTCTCATCCTTCTGTGCTGCCTCCCTCGCTCAGTGTCTGTCCCCCTCTCTCTACAACTCTCCCTCTCTCTCTCTTTCCTGGACTAGCCAATTAGGGACTTCCCTGGACTCCTGCACATGACAGCAGCCAGGCATGACTAATCGATAGGCGACCAGGGACAGTGATACAACGCTCAGAGCTCAGTCAGTGTGTGTGTGTGTGTGTGTGTACAATGAACCCAGAGCTGCGATTGGTGGAGAGCGGTCCCTTCCATCAACCTTTGTCTTGTTCTTTTAAAGCATCACAAGGCAGGCTGGGTCAGCTGGAATAGAGTCTATGAAAAGCTGCTGTGCGTTTGTGTGTGTGTGTGTGTGTGTGTGTGTGTGTGTGTGTCTATGCGTTGGCCTACTTCCTTGGGAGAAGGAGTTTAAGTTTAATCTTTGTTCTACACAGGCAGATGTCAATCTGCTGTTAACTGTCTCTACAAGAGGAAACACACATACGCACGCACACATGCACGCACACACACACACACACACACACACACACACACACACACACACACACACACACAACCACAAGACCTAAGATCTAAGATCTAAGACTCCAATTCATTTCAGTCAAGCCCATTCAGGAGAACAGTTTCTCTGCAGTGAACCGTAACATGACAGTAAACACAAATGTCTCCTTTCTTTTGGTCAATGCTTGTGACTATGAGATCATTACTATGAGACGTCGATACTTTCTGAGTACCAATCAAATTGTGTCATGTGTCTTTGAGTGCAAAATACTGTAAAGTATCAAAAGTTGGCATTAAATGTTTGGTCTGATTCTTAATCTTGTTTACTTACTGTATTTGTTAATCAGTTGATTTAAATAATACTTTGGTATTTTTTTACTGTATTGTACTTTGACAAATTTTATGTTCAAATGTTTCAAGAGTGACTAATCGCACGGATTATGGTTTGATCCCCTGCTCCTGCTGGACACACGTTGACTTTGTTATTTAGCAAGACATCAAACCTCAAATTGTTCCTGATGGCCAAGCAAGCGCCTTGCATTCCAGCTCCGCTGCTATCAGTTTGTGAGTGTTCGTGTAAATGGGTGAATCAGATGCATTGTGAAGAGCTTTGTGATGCTTAGTTAGAAATGTCCATTTACCATTTTAACGCTGAAGCATGTAGAAATATATACATAGTAGTAGAAGTAATGGTAGTAGATAAACTACTCAAATACTGTATTGTATTGACACTTGTACTGGCATTGAAAAAATTACCAAAAATGCTGTGCTGTAAAATTCTGAAAATGACTAAAACCCTCAACATTCATTTTAAAGTTATGTATAGAATGATTAGAGAGTGGCCACTATTTTTAATAATAAATCTCATATAGCTTGTGGCTGACAACAGCTGGTATTTAAGAGAGTACAGCAACAGTTATGGCCATGGGGTTCAAGCCTCTATAATGTCAGCTAATATATGCCACAACTTGCCTCAAACCAACCTGACGATAGAGAGAGAGGCAGATAGACAGACAGATGAGGGACATTAAAAAGCAGCACCCATGTGGAGAGCACAAAGAGATGAAGAGAGCGTGAGGGTGGTTGAGATGAGAGAAAGGCTGTTATAGCCACCCAGTGTGTTAGTGGGTGTGTGTTCCCTGTGTAAAGTGCTGCTAGCGCTGCAGGCTAAGCGCTCAGTCAGGAGAGGATGAGCAAGGAGAATAGGCTGCTAGCATCACAGCGCTAAATGAAGCCAGCACTAATATATTGCTAGAAGGTGGGATAGGAGGGGGGGGGGGGGGGGGGCTGCTGAGAACTGTAAATGCAGGGATAGGGCAGAGATGTAGCTGAAGACAAGAGATGAAATGTGGCTAGGGAATGGATGATCTGAGTGTTAGGAGGCTTTCATTTTAAAATACTCCAATCGTTTCAGTCAAAATCACTTCTGTGATCTGTCAGTTAATTTCTAGCGCCGGGTATGAGTGCTTTATTCACACTAAAAGGAGTGACAAACTTGAAACATGAAGAAAAAATGCCTTCAAATACTGTTATGTATGAAATGTCTGAGTGGTGATCTGCCCACACACCTTGTCAAGCTTTACTTTTGTCTACCCCCACCTCTATTCTGATTTACAAGAAAGACTTATTCAGGATCAAATGAGTCTACCGAGACTGTCCTCCCAAGAAAAATGACACAATAGTTATGAATCTCAGTCATCCAAAAAATTATAGTTATGTTTGAGTGACAGATGCCAACTAGTGGCCGTAGTAATTATAATCCAGACAAGTGGCATCTATATAACTTGACAAAATGTCCTCATTCGGAGGTGGTGGATTGGATGGATGGCTTAACCCAAACTTGCAAACAGCAAATTTTGCAACAGGAAACTACTGTTTGTTTGTCGTTTCCAACCCTTAATGTCACAATTCCAACCGCAAATTTTTCAAGGACAGTTTTTTAAAAACTATGATCGTCCCCTTACCTTGACCCCGTGGTTATTAGTGGCACAGTGGCTCAGTGGTTAGCACTGTTGCCTCACAGCAAGAGGGTCCAGGGGTTAAACCCCAGGTCCTTATGTGTGGAGTTTGCAGGTTCTCTCCGTGTTTGCTTGGGTTGTGAGAAGTAATGCGAGAAATGACGCAATACCATGCACAAGAAAGATTGTTTGTGCGCTGATTTGCAGCGAAAAAACAAGAAACAAAAGAATATGGGTAAGAGAATGGATTGAGATATACAGGCAGCAAGGATTGTCTGTTTTGCAGAGAGAGAGAACACTGATTTGCTTCTGATTTGGGGCTTTTGTCGGCCATCTCCAAAACCTGTAAGCAAGTGCAAAATCAGGGCTACGATTATGTAGTTTGAACTCATTGAATCTGCCTATTATGTTCTGGGCCAGACAGACCCAATGACGAAGTTTAAAAAGACAGGAAAAACATCCTCATTTATTGAGCATAAAACCTTTTCTACGCCACATAATTAGTGTAATGGATTTCAATTAGTCTGCTGAACACAGACATCTTCTCTGTTTTCAGGTCAATTTATCTGTACCAGTCAATTTGACTCAGAGTGAGGATAAGTATCAAAATATCTCACATCAAATTTATTCATTTTCTGAATAAGACATAAATGAACCACATTTCTCATGCTGTTGCCTAAGCGCCAAGATACGGCACAAGATATCAAAACAATTACATTCACCAATATTATGTTTGACAATGCAGACCCACTAATGTAACAAGTGGTACAAAAGAGTGGAGTGAGCATATATGTCAGTATCTTGTCCTGCCTCCCATCCAGTGATTTGCATGACAGACTTGCATAAAATATTCTACTTGGTAGAGAAACTCACTGATGCATTAAAAAAAAAAATCCAGTAATCAGGTTTCCTTCCAATTACACTGTCTGCTTTGACACAAGATTGTGAAACTGAAAGTCACCAGCAGGGGGCCTCAGACTCCACAGACAGATGGAGGACTGAGGAGAGACTGGAGCACACTCACAGACATGACGATGCTACTCTACAGTGCTGTTCCTCCATCATTATTGAGTTATTCCCATCTATCTGATATGAGCAGCACTGATAAACAGCATGTATGATATCATACCAAGATACTGCAGCACTGCATGCCACATCAATGTCCAGCAGACTCTTATAACACATAAGACTGGAGGAAGCACAAGCACACAAAGTGTTAAATCCAAATTGTGTTGAGTATATGCAATCCAGCGAAGTTACATGCACTCTAGCATGCAGCATGTGAAAAATATCCTAATTGAACCATTCTGAAGCCGTCATGGATCTTGCAAATCTGCTGTTGTGTTGTTTGGTTGACTGACTGGTTGGTTTTTAGCTTAGTACCACTTTGCTTTTTAACACTGATGGAAATGTACTTTACTAATTTCTACTTAGTATTTTGAAAATACAACTTCAGTATGATATATTGTAGGTACACTGATCTGATGAACACTGGATGAATATTTTATACAGTGAGCTATGCAGTCGAATCCTTAAGAACGACATGTTCCTTAAGAACATGACATGAGTGTTACCAATATCTCAGTACTGCATGAATATCATTTGTCTGAGCTCTATTAACTTTTTTTTTGTACAGAATTTGCTTTCACTTTTTCTACACTATCCTACTGACTGAACTGAACAGCATTCTTACAAAAATGGACACAGAATAACTGCATAATGCAGATGAGACACTGACATCATGTGAAGGTAAAGGATATGAAAAGACTGCATCTCAACACAGCAGAGCTGTGGTCCACATGGATCCAGCAGGTGATCAGACAGCCTGAGATCCTCATTATCATATATCACACCAGCAGCTACACACAACATGGCAGAATAAATCAGTATTCATTAAGTCCATCATGATTAGAGCAGGAATTTGTTTTGGAGAGGAGGGCTGTGGTATAGTGTGAAACATAGCAACATCACACAAATCAACATGCAAAACTAATCTTTCATTGCCTAATGTGACAGAAAATAATGTATATTTGAATAAACTATGTTTAAATTAAAACTGTACAATGCTAATTCACATAGTATGTTTGTGGTAAATTGAGAAAGGTAAGAAACTGTGGTTTAACTTCAAAACCCAGAAACTGTCTAACATGATAAGATAAGACTTCAGCTTCTCTGAAACAAGCTCACAGAAAACAGCCCTGATGTACTATCAGCTTATCAAACTGAGAACCACACTGGAGTCATATTTTTGGGTGCCAAGTCCGATACTTCCTTATTTTTTAGCTCAGGTTGGGTCTCAACCATGCTTGGGGAAAGTTGTATACACTCACCTTGACTGAGCTTGTCTATTGGAAGCAACTGAGTCATCAGGGTGGGGGAGAGCCATGAGACTCAACAAATGAAAAGCTCATTTAGGGCCATTTTAGCTCAAAACATAGGGCTAAAAGAGGCTACATGCTGTGTAGGGCTGAAGAGTAATTTGATTAAAGTTACGATCTAAGACATGTTTTAATGGAGCGATAAGTTTAATGTGTATTTCTTCTTTTTCACAAAAACATTCTGCAGAAGTGCATTGAATCCACAGCGTCTCAGTGGAGGGACATGACATGTTCTTGGCTTTTACATAAGAGGTTGTGACTACATGAAGTCTGTTCGACTACATAATGGCCCGGAGCTTCTCAGGGACCCGCTAATACAACCTCTCCCCCCAACTGCACAGTCGAATCAGTCGTTAAAAATTGAAGAATGTTTGCCTGCAATACGGAAAGTCTGATTTTGATTGCAAATGGATGCTTAAGTGCATTCAATTTCCATATTAAAGCAGAATAAAGAGAACCGTTGAGTGTCGTTGACGTTTTAGAGGACGCACTCTTGCCGTCTGTGTGGGCAAGCATGAAAGAGATACAGGGTCTAAGTGATGTTTTCAATGCCCATTGTGACGCACACTGTTGATCACTAATGCTCACTTTATTAACAATTACGCATGCACATTTTGGTCCTATGACTTGAATCAGACTTGAGGACCGAAATGTCGTCAATAAGGTGAATACAAGTGATGGACAGACAGTGTGTGGGATTCTTTGGTTTCTTCAGCCAATATTTTTTTTCCGTATGTACCTGTCAAACCTTTTTGGTGTACAAGCAGTTGCTCTTAATGCCCATTGTATAAAAGATGACTTATAAATAATAAATGTATTATGTAATGGGTCTGCCCCAATATGTATGAGGCCCAGTCCGGCTCCAAAGCTCATGATGAATATATTGAACCCTGAAGTTGCAGCCCTCTTCATAATTTGAGGTGATGATAATGTGAAGCACAGGTTCAAAACACAGAATAGATCTTTGACTGTAGAATTTGTTTGTTGTAGTAGGAAATTAACTGCAATACAACACTATCCTTTATTATTCCATATACTGTAAGAAGGGCTATTATATGCTGTAATAGGATCTGAGAGTTACTAGTAGGGTCAACATTAGTGGAACTGAGTCTTCTACACTCTGTTGAGCAGATCTCAGATGAACCTCCTCCTCTAACATTGATTGTTCAACTGAGGAAGTGATCCGACTTGTGGAGCGGTTGGGAAAGATCACTTCCTCGGGTCACGGCGCTCGGTTCATCAGTAACCGAATAGCTCATTTGCTGTGGTGTTCAGACCACAATACTCTCTCTTCCTCCATCTATCTGTGTACCCTCTGTCTCCTGCTGTCTCTGGTGAAACCCTATCTTGTACTATGTTGGCTAGACTGACTGTACCTTGCTCCAACTGTGAGCCAAAGAAGCAGAGAGAAGTAATACTGCTGAAATGGTATTCATATTGTTACAGATGCGTTTACAAATCTGTCTTTTTCTGTCTCTATCTAGGTGTCTACTGTGTCTGCCAGCCTCGAGATTTCCTCATTCTTGACTTAAACTCTATTTTCAAAATCTAACAGCTCTGTCAATCACAGGCAGAGATCAAGGAGCTGCAACCACAACTGCGACATAACAGAAAGTGGTATAAAAGTTCATAGGTTCTGTATTTTATTACTATACTACAGTACGTCATCCATAAGCTCACATCACAGGAAACACAAGCAGTACAAAAGAAATGACAATGATGATAAGACATAAGGGCAAAAACTAACAATTATTTTCATTAGAGCTTCAACAATTAGTCGATTGACAGAAAATTAATCAGCAACTATTTTGATAATAGAACAATCGTTTTTTTTTTTTGTTTTTTTTTAGCAAAATGAGAAATATTCCATCATTGCAGCTTCTCAATGTGAGAAGTTGAAGCTTTTCTGTGTCATACATGACAGTAAACTCAATATTTTTGGATTATGGTCTGTTGATCAGACAATACAAGACATCTGAAGACGTTGCCTTGAGCTTTAAGAAATTATGACGGTATCTTCTGTATCTTCTGACATTGTATAGACATAAATTGATTAGTCGAGAAAATAATCAGCAGGTGAATCGATAATGAAAATAATCATTAGGGAGCGCTGTGGTAGCCGAATGGTTACAGAGCATGCCACATAACCACAGCGTCCCTAACTTAACTCTGCCTGGGGACCCTTGTTGCATGTCATGCCCCTCTCTCTCTCCTCCTTGTTTCCTGTCTTCTTCTCCACTATCAGCTGATGATTAAAGGCAAAAATACCCCAAAAAACATCTTAAATATCTTGTATTTCATTAACACATCCACTGACTCGCACAATGTTTACCAAGTCATCAAGAAATGTAACCTTACAGAACCTGGTTGTTCTGTTATACTGTACACCTTTCCTGTGGTAGGCTCCCTTCTCCTTAAACCACGGGTGATGTGATATGTTCATTTGTGTAACAAGATACAACAGATTTAAATTCCATTAAACTGTAACTTTAATTAAGAAACGCAAAACACCTGCGAGGAGGCACAATGACTGCAGGTCAAGATGGAGCGCATTAATTGCACAGAATAAAGTTTTACTGTTGTTTTATATTCTCTGTGCAACAATAGCTTTTCCAATTAAAATCTGTGATTTATGCAGTAACAATTCCGTCACTTACTGTAACACATCCGTGTGAGACTGCTTGAGGTAATAATATCACTCTGCCTGGCAATATCACACGAGCAGACATTGTTGCTGTAAGGTAAAAACCTGATTCTGAGGCAGCAATAATATGTAAATCACGTCACCATCATCCTTTATATCCAGTTATGAAGTTTTCATGTGGCAGCAGTGAGTAGGTCAAGCCTTCAGTAGTGTCAAATCATGCCATGCTAATTACAGTAGGATAGATGGAGCTGTCATTATGTTGTGTTCAGCCTCATTAGTCAGTGGTCATATTAAGTGATTGCTCGTGGTCAGCTAATCTGCGTTGATTATATCAGCATAGACAGAGAACAGGCTGGAGGTAGGAGACTGATGGAGAGGGAGGAGAGAGAGAGTGTGTGTGTATAGACATCTGTGTGTGTGTGTGTGTGTGTGTGGGAGAGTGCTGATATGCAAGCTTCATCCCACACGCAGAAGGTGACGCAACACCTAACACATTCTCAAGCACCAAAAATCTAATACACTACAACACAGTGTGTGTGTGTGTGTGTGTGTGTGTGTGTGTGCATGAGTGTGAGTGACCTTGCGAGTATATTAAGCCTTTAAGTTTTTACATACTCATCTTTCTCTCTAACTCACACATACACACTCACACACACACACACGCCTCGCTCTGCTTGGTGATCAGCATAGCAGCATCACCATGACAACAGCTGATGCTGCCTGCAGTGTTGGCCAGCATCAGAGGAGAAGCTCATTGGTTACCATGGCAATGGTGGTCCAGGTTGTAAACATTTGCATTAGCCACACCCACTGTGACATCACCTCCTCACTATCAGCAACGTAGTGTCAAGACCTCTTGTTCTTTAACTCAGATTTAGAAAATGGTTAATTTCAAAGAGAATAAACGAACAACATTGTTACACAACTCATTTTCAATTCACGATCACAGCAGCACACAACAAGTATGTTCACATGTAACAGTTGATCAGGATCAACCAAAGACAGCTGTACACATCAGTCACGGCGCCTTCAGGGTTTCCAACAAGTCTGAACACGTTAATGTTTCCAAGTCATTGCTTTTAACCTTCAAGTTGCTCCAATATTTATTCCCATACGATGTGAGGCATAAGCAGGAATAAGCAGGAATAAGCACCAATACTGTGCAGTTCTGTGGTGTATAGACAGAAAAAGACGAAAGGGACACATCAAGACAAGACTATAAAAAGGTTTCCTTATTTGCACATTTTACCTCTTGTACTATACTTCTGAGGCTCTCAGAATTTGTCATGATTTCAGAAAAAGAAGCTTTGTTTTATTCCTTGTCACAAGTTTGGTTGTTTACACAGTCGTAGCAAATGCTCCTTCTCTTCTTCTCACTCCTGCACTGAAGCACTGCTCCATTTCTATGTGGTGATGATGTATAGTTTCTGAGTGTGCAAAAAAGATAGTGGGAGGTGAAAATTTGCAGTTATGGTGTGAAGATTCACAAAAATACAACTCTTTCTTCAGCTCGTTACATGCTGCCCACTCAAGAACAGACATGATCGACAGACATAATGCGCCACAAACTGTGATGAAGTTTCATAGTATACATATGCATATAGGTTGGTACAGTATCTGACTCCTGACAAACACACTTAAATATGCTGTTCGCTACCCATTGCACTGCAGTGATACCACCATGTTAAAAAAAAAAGAAGAAGCAGGACAGAGAGACAGAGAAAAGGAGAGAAGCCTACACAATCTCAGTCATATCCCACGAGGCACAGGGAGAGTGGAAAGTTTCCTTGGGCAACAGAAAGATAATGAGCCACTCTCTACAGGAGCGGGGTGTGTGTTGGGGAGAGTAGGTTGAACTTCACTGTATAAACGCACTTCGCTGTATGGGTTGAGAGTGATAATGACATAGCTCCCACACATTTTCCATTTTAAAATGACCAATGTATAAATGACATTTCAAGACCTCTTTCTAGCAAAAACTGCAATTTTTTTTTACAGTTTTGCTCAGTTTTACATGTGATTATATCAGAATGTGCTTTGACGTACACGAGTGAATTGTAAAGGCTTTTACCAAACTCTCCTGTGTATGTTACATCTTTTAATTTTCAACATTTTTATTTAGTTTTCTGTGACTGATCTGTGTAATAAAATGCACATAATAATGAAGAGGTAAAGCCAAAGTGAAAATTGAAACACTATAAAGTGAAAGCAGTAAAAGAAGTCTCACTTACTCACTGCTTTATTGTTGATTCTTATAGAAATATCTGATGGATTTATACTATTTACGCGTGCAGATAAGATGATTTATTAAATAACAGGTAATATGAGTATCCCAGCTGACTTGATTTATCTCTTTATGTTGATTGATGCATTATTATCTATGGGAGTAATATGCATGATATATTCACATTGCTCACTTTGGGCAAATAGGCTCTCAGATTTCTCTCACAGTCCTAATCAATCAATAATTCTCTCCGTCAATGTTTCTCTCTCTCTATCTATCTATCTATCCCTCCATCTCTCTAGCTCTGTCCATCCCTCTCTACACCCATTTCCTGTGACCACTAAACACCTCTTTAAGGCTTTTAGAGCTCTTTCTGGAGAGCCAGGATGACTTTCATACCTCTGCTTTACCGCTCATCAATTATACACAAACAGGGTGGGAGCTTGGGGGAGTGGGAGGGAGGACCACTGTTTGAGTCCACAACAAAAACAACAGAAAAGAGTGGGGTTAACCATTTAACTGTGATTATTGAGATTACTAAACTCCGGCGAGGATACAGTACGAGATCTAACATGAATAAGATATGACAAACACTTTGCTAAGCTGCACAGAGTTCCTCAGGCAACATAAATTCTGCATTTAGCTTTCAGCAGACATAGAAAGTGGTACAAAATCACTTTGCATAATATATAGTAGCTCTAAATGGAGATAATGAAACTCCAATTGCCATACTGTCCATGGTGCTGCTTAACAATGTCTGATAATCTAAAGTCAACAATGGAAACATTGAAACAGACAGATTGACCGGTGCACAAAGCATCAATACCATCATTGCCAGCAAGGAAACGATATTGCAATAAAATGCTGTCTAGTGAGATAAAGTACTATGTGTGTATATTGTGTGTGTGTGTGTGTTTGTGTTTAGGTATAATGGCCTATCAGTCATGCAGTAAGTGCCCTGGATAGGAAAATGGCAACACCTTGGGGAAACACTGGCCAATATGATTACAACAAGTGGGGGAGGGGTTACTTTTTCCATGGGCTGAGCTGTAAATCTGCAGACAACTCTCAAAGTGCTGCAGAATTGAAACATTTTGAGTGGCGCCCCACCCGTTCGGGAGTTTTAGATCAATAATGTGGGTTTGAATCCAATTCAGACATTATTGCGTTCGCCATCTGAAGTGCAAATAGTGTCGAAAAGAAAATACATCATAATGCTGAGAGTAGCCATGACAACGTATTATCAAAAAATGCTGATTCTTTGAAACCAGGGTGACAATTATCTTCTCCAAAACAGATCTGCTGCAACCAACTAAAATGTCAATTAATAAAACTCTATGTTACTATGTATTACCCTGAACTTTTTTTGTAATTTGGGACTTTTGTTACAAGTCTGTCTGTGCAATGTCTAAACTCATGTGACTTTAGAGAGCCGGTGTTTCAGGGTGTGAAAATACTTTGAAAATGGGCTCTTTAGTGCAAATCATATATGTATTAAAATGAACTGGATATTGTGTTCAAAGATGGTATCTGATTAATTCCTTGGAAAGTTGCTCATGGGTACATACAGGCTTGCGTTTCCTTGTTTTTGGGCCCGTCAAACATGCAAGTCCTTCTACAGCGAGCCCAGCTGAGCGTCCATTTGAGACTTTCTCTGGCCAAGCTGGCTGACTTGCTGTTGGCTCCCCGCACATATGAATGGGATAAAATGGTTTAATCATATTATCATCTCTTCTAGACTTTCCAAATGTTAGTGCTACAAATGAATAAAAGTCTGATAATAAAAAGAGTCATTTCGAGTTGTTTGTGACGCTCAGTAAAACGCATTCACCATTTAACAGCTGCTGCTTTTCTAATGATTGTGTATGGGGAAAATGTGTTTTGAGCAAGTGTGTGCATCATGATGCTGGCAGAAGTTACAATACAGACGCCAAAATCGCCTCACAGCCCAGCACTGTTTCTCAGGGCTTGGTGCAAATGCAATCATGAGTGCAACCTCTCGGCACAGGCACACAAATGTGTGACTGAATTAATTCTTACAATATTGCTGACCAGAGCCTCAAGCAGGAATTGAGCTGAAGCAGGTTGAATACACTGTTAGCAGGAATCCAGTATCAGCTGCTCGAGGGACTCAATAATGGCCAGTCGCACCAGCTCACAGCAGCAGTTCACTAATGGGCCAAGAGTTCAGGTCAGCTTGTCCTCAGAGATAACGGTTCCTTCTCACAGAGGTGCAGAGTGCAAAGCACAGCATCTTAAATTTACAGACAGCATCTAATATTAATATGCAAGACCCCAAACATTCTTCCAGGAGCAGACGATGCACATTTGAAATGCAAATTAAAAAGTGAGTAAAACTTACAACATGAAACAAGCCTACATAAAAGGGATTTATGTTTTCTCTGTGCAATGCTGAGTGCTTGGTTTTTGGATGAAAAGGTGCCAGGGATTATGTCAGATTTAAGAATCTGAAAAGATAGAGGGGACTTTGAAGCATTATTGGAATTTGCGTCATGCAAATTACCATGGTCACAGAATCATTTTTATAACATTATGGAAGTGGTAAGGAGAGGTGTCTTGTAAGAGGCTTTAGGACAACTTAAAACTGTTTACTGCAGACAGTGGCTGCAGCATCTATTAACATCAGAGGGGATCCATGTAAAGATCCTCATAATCTATATAGCATTGCTGCCTGAGTGGTTCTTTCATGGGATGGGACGGTTGGATTGCTTTGGTTATTAAATAAGCAATTTATGCTTAAGCTGCTGGTGTGATGACTCTAGTTGATTAACATAGACAGCAATGTTCTTTACAAGTGAACACTATGCTTCCTGAAAATTGGTGTAAATGTTATTACTTTTATTTAACCAACCAGTCAGGCTATGGACACATTCTCATTTAAATAAAGCTTCATATATCATTATTATGGCATAATATTTGTAATAGTGCCATCACTGCACTTAAACATTTTTGTTTAAGCATGTGCAAAGTGGTGATGTAATGGACAGCTAACTGAACTCATCAGTTATCTGGGTTTATACTTGACACAAGGGGTTAACAATAGTCCCACCATAGATACCTATAGTGAAACTATGCCTACTTACACCTACCCTAAGTTTTGATTGACATCATAGTTTGGCATCACATTTCACGTGCCAGCACAGATGTATCTCACATGATCAGGTCACACAGTGAAAATGATATTCCTCACTCTAATCGTGTGTACATTCTTTCAATTTCTTTGTATCCAGGTAACTTATTTTTCACCAATTGCAAAGTATGAAACTCGTGTGCAAATGCCATGTTATAGAGTGACGATGTGCAAAAGATCTGCAGTGTAATGGCCTTGCTGAATGTGCGTTACTGAAAAGGAGAGGACTACCGAGCCTTTCTTGAACGTCCTTAATGTTGTCTTCACTGTCAACAATCTCCTCCAGCATTAGAAACAGTCCATGCTGATCAGTCACAATTCTTATGGTTTCCACTTGGAATCTCAATAGATGCAGTAGCCTCGATATATAGTTAAAGGTGAGGAGGTGCACATGAGCTGTGGCGCAGCTACATTTGCTACGTGAATAGGCTTGGTGGCTACACTATAACCCATTAACACAGAACTATAAATCTTCTTAAGTCAATAAAACAACCTGAGTTCCATGTCCAATTTAAAAGGAGATGTAAATTATTTATAAACATACATCTATGGAAACATTTCAAAAATGTTTTTTTTCAAATTCTTGCTGTAACATCATGTAACGAAGGACCAAGGTGACATTGACTCCTCTCTCATCAGGTCAACAGCACACCTTCCCTTTTCGTGGTAAGATTTTGTATTCAATGTGGATTTAGCAGCTAGTACCACTGGACTGCTCAGCTAAATGATGGCTTTGCCATGGCAACACACCAGCTCTCTGGGTCTCATACACTATGCTGGATCTCATTTCCATGACAACATTATCAGAAATCTCAACCACAAACAGGGAGCTGCTTAAGCTTCCATTTAAATCCTGCCTGCTTCACTGTTTTGGCTAAGAAACTGAAACTAGAGAATGTTTGCTAATGTAATGACCAGCCTCATGTGCACGCACACACACACACACACACACACACACACACACACACACACAGTAACAACAAAAACCCAGCTTAAGTTACATGCTTCCCACCATGATCCCCTACCACCCCTCAAGCATACGGCACACACACACACACACACAGCCTGTGATGTGTGTGTTACCTGGCTGGCAGTAATACAGTCGGTGAAGGCGCTCCTCCTGGAGAAGAACGTAAGGAGCTGCTGCCAGCGAGAGGAGGACGTGGAGGGGGAGGAGGAGGCGGGAGAGGAGGTGGAGGGGGAGGAGGTGTGGGGAGGTGCCAGCTCCTCCGAGGAGCCACGCTTGGGTCCCAGCTTCTGTTTGACTCCTAGCCCCGCCCCTTGACCCCCGGATGCCCCGCCTACCCTCGCACTGCGGGGGTACAAGGTGTTGTTACCGAAAATATAGTTCATTGTCTCTGCTGTCTGTTCTTCCCTTAGACAGACAAGGTAGAGTTCATGTTGTAGAGCTTTTCCATTGCTTCATCTTCAGTTTCTCTCCTCTGTTGCTTCGTTCGTTCTCTCTTTATGTCTCTAAAGCTCTTGAAGCGTTGTTGTCTGATATAAAGTCCAACTCTTCCCTGTATTTCTTTAACCAGTTCCGGGTGAAGACTAGGTGGCTATTGTTGATATGATATTTTCATCTTCTCTTCTCAATTTTCTCTTATAGTTATCCCTTTTCTCTTCTTAAGCTCCCTCAGGATGGAGAGAGCAGCTGGCAGATGGAGAGTTGATGATGAGGAGGAGCTGGAGGAGGAGATAGAAAGTGCAGGGCAGGTAGACAGAGTCCTCTTAGAGTTGGAGCATCAGTCTGTCTGTCAGGGTCTTTGTACATCCATTCATCCATCAGTCCATCTGCCCGTCTGTCTTGTTGTCCATCCATTTGTCCATCATCCCATCTTCTCTCTAGCCAGGAGAAATCTCCAACATCCACATCTCTGGAAATCCAAAATCTCTTCTCTCAAACTCCTTCCTTTCCCTCACAGAGAGGACAGAGTGAGGGGCGTGGGCCAGGCAACGGCAGGATATGAGAATTGATTATTTAAGAGAGTTCACTCTTTCTCTCTGTCTTTCTCCACCCCACCTCTTCCTCCCTCCTTCCCTCCCTCCCTCTTTCCCTCCCTCCTCCTCCTCCTCCTCTCTGATATAGTAGTCCAAGGAGATGACCAGTCAATCTCCCCTCTGTCACTATGTGTGCTCCCATTAAATATGGAAGGAAGAAGGGAGGGATGGATGGGTAGCTGGATGGATGAAAGGAGGGAGGTGGAAGGATGCTGGCGAGGAGGAGAGCATCTGAAGTAGATGGATGGTTGGAAGAATCATTCTGCAACTCTTCTGCAACTCTTCTGCTTCTCCTCCCCTCCCTCCTGTATCTCTGATGTCGCTCCAAGTCTCACTCTCTCTTCTCGTCTCTCTCTCACTCAGTACATTATTCAGTCTCTCTCTCTCTCTCCTCTCTTTTTTCTACCTACCTACCCCCCACCCACCCTCTCTCTCTCTCTCTCTCACTATCTCTCTCTGCCTGTCTTTCAGCAAATTGTCTTTTCCAGTCTTTTATTGGAGCTGCAACCCGACGCCTCTCTCTCCCCTTTACTGTCAGATATCATTACTGGTACAAGCCACGCCCCTACATTCCAGCCAGCCAATGACATAACACAACCCACCCTACTCCAAATACACACACACATACACACACACACCCTGAAACATGCATGCACACACAAACATATGCAATGATGCCTGTTGCAGGTTGAGGAGGAGACAAGGTAGGAAACAGCTGAATGCCACAGAAGAACAAACTGAAATGCTAGCAGTGGCTAGATAGATAAAGAGATAAGTGTGTGTGTGTGTGCGTTTGTGTGGGAGACAGAGAGAGAAGCAAGAGTGAAATGAGAGAGACGTTCACCCAGTTTCACCCAGTAACAACAATTCACATAGAAGCACAGCACCAACAGGTATGCTTCTAATGTATGTAATGTAATGTATGTGTGAACTAGTTGATAGGTTTGTTGTTTATACATATGTGCATTGGGTGTATGTGTGCTTGGAGGAGAGAGATCTTCTCCTGAGGCTGTTTCCAGACACTGCAGCACCCAGCTCTCCCACACACTCTCACTCTCTCTCTCTCTCTCTCTCTCTCACATGCAGACACATACACACACTCACACACACACACACACACACACACACAGACAAACATACACACATACACAGAAATACACGCATAGAGCATGACTCCAGAATGGAAAACAACAGGCTGTTGCTGGGCACCGACTGAGATAAAAGAAAAGAGAGAAGGTAGGAGAGGAGAATAGAGGAGAGGAAAGGAGAGGAGAGGAGAGGAGAGGAGAGGAGAGGAGAGGAAAGGAGAAAGTCGACAACCGACCAGGACAGCAAGCATCCTCACAGCATCCTTAAAGCATGGCAGAAAGGCCTAGAGGCTTTGAATTAGCTAGTGTGTTTTAAGGCAAAGGGAATATAAGTTAGTCCTGTAACTTGCTTCACCACGTCTCAAACTGACCTTAGCTGTAGTCTCTAGCTCTCTACCTCAACTAATCCAAACCATTTCATTTGGTATTCTCAAGAATCTTGGGTGCACAGTTAGCCATTGCTAACTAAACAGCTATTGTATCCTCCCTGAGGATTAGCCACAGGTGGAGCAGCACCCCTGTCACAGCTTCTTCCTGTGTTTCCTTGGGAACCGTATCTATGGCAACAGCTTTGCAGAGTCCTGAAATACACCTGATACTGGCTGACTAATGTGTTGTTTTCCTAAGATCTGAATAGATGTCACTGTGATTTCTTATGCTTCTTATTAACCTTCTGAGAAGAAACCTGCCTCATATGTGATAACAGAGTGGGTGAGAGTGATCGAGCGTTTTTAGAGCAGTTTCCCCTGAATCTGGCTTGAATCATCCCACTTTGGAAGAGCCCCGTGTGTATACAATGTGAATGAGGCATAGTCCCTACAGTCCTACTTCACAAAGTTCCTTCTAAATTCTCATTTTGACTTTATATCGACACCACTGAAGTCTATTCATTTCCTGTAAGTAACTCAGAAAACTTTTCGCCACTAAATTAAGCTAAAACTTGCTATGTGGGAACAATCACCCACCGTGCTGGCTGAGAAAAGTTATTTGGGACTGACAGTCTAGGAGTTCTCATTAGCCTGGGTTAGCAAGTTAGGATTTCATGACATTCAAATAAGTAGCCTAAGTAAAAGTCTGACCTACAGCATACAAGACAAAGAACATAGCAGTATTTTTCCCATATTTGTAATAAAGGTTTGTAGCTGCATGGCTGAGGAAGTGCAAAATGAATGAATTTGAGAGCTGATATCAGACATTCACACATAACTAAACTTTGTTCTAAACACCAAAAAAACAGAACCCAAGATGAAAAAAACATGCACTAAGTTGTTGATGGTCAGATGTTGGGTACAAACTACTTGGTTAACCATCGAAAACAGCACATATGAAGAGCTAAAACTATATGGCTGCGGAGCACTACACTGATGCAACCGGAGCTTCAAGCACCACCCACAACCGGTAAGAATAGGGAAACACATCAGTCATGTTGTGCTCAGTGCTAATGCACAGACAAGCTAGCAGCTAGCATAAATTACAACTGGAACAATATCATTAGCATCCGCCCGTCACCCTCTACCGTCAGTCTGTCTGCATTTAGCTACATTAACAAAAAGTACAATCCACAGACATGTGAGCTGACATAACAATTCAGTGACACACTGGCCGTATCACACCAACCCCGCCTTCGTGTGCCTCTTTCTCTTTCACTTTTTCATTCTCTCTTTCTCTCACCCTCTCTCTCTCTCCAGTCAAATGTCAGCCAGTGAATGCCAGCTCTATTAATATTTCAGGACCAATTAAATAAAAGCACACATCATGCATGTTTAATGTCCAACTGCTGAGAGAGCCAACTTTGCCATTCCATCCTCTACAGGTAAGCCGAGCTAGTTATAGACGGCCTAACATACAAACGCTGCGTTCACTTTTTTTTTTTAACAAATGATTTCCTACTTCTCCTAGTCTGGCTGTGGGCCACCACAGACTGACCCACAAATTATTTTGGATCCGAGCTCAAGCAGGCTGTAGACAGTCTGACCCTGTAGGCACAGTAACCTACTAACAACACAGCTACGCATGTTTGGCCGTAATATAACCTGGACTGTTGTCTGTCTGAACTCCTAAAAACATAGTACAGTATTACCATGCTATGTAAACAATCAGATGTTGAACATTAGTGGCCGACTAAAAATTGAAACCTAATTTTGTATTTTTTGTTGCTCTGTCACATTGTGTTAGCTTGTCTTTAACTTCTAACATGACTCTCAATAAAACTGCAATAAATATTATCTCTTTATATTGTCAACAGCCATAAAGGGACGCTTGTACAGCTATAAGCACTGTAAGCCAGACGCCATGCGGATCTAGACTGTGGTCTATTCCAGTGGTTCCTAATCATTTTGGCTTCCCCCCAGCCTTTCCATTAGATCCCTTTCAGATTCTGGTAAGGGCCATTTTGAAGAGCTACAGTATGTCAAGCTCCCATGGTAAATACGGAAGATATAGTGAGAGAGACATAAAGCACTGGGGGGTGGTTGTTTGTCTTCTCAGCTATAAAGCAATTTATTTAAACATCAAACTCATTTTTCTCCCAAGAGACCTGGGTGCTTTCAGCATCAACAACAAAGAACATAAAATAATGGAAGCACAACACAAAGAAACCCCCACAAAATGTCATAATTAATACAAGCATCAGCTTATTTCATTTCTGTTTTCCAGCCAAGTATTAGAATACACAGTGGCACATTCACAGTGGTGTATATCACACTGCTATTGAGAAATGCTGATCATCTCTTCGCGTCACACCTGTCCTGAGTGACAGTGCCAAGTCAATATTTCTCATTCACTTATCTTGCGGGTTGATGAAATTTCACTCTGCTAGATGGCTCGATACCAACAAAGACAAGGTGAAACTAGATACCTGGCCATCTCTGCGCTACTTTACGGGTGACAACATGCAGAAAATTCAATATTTCATCTCTAAATAAATAATAATAGATAAATATAAGCTGCTCAGTGCTCCCGCGGGTGAGGTCAAGCTTGATCCATGCTGTTCTGTAAAGGCTTTATCGCACTGGGTGTCTGTCAGGGCAGAGCCAAACCTCGCCGTAATGGTTTATAAAAGTGTCTGGATGTTATTTTTTTCTTGCGCATGTACTGTACAGTAGCTGGATTGATTGCCCATTCAGCCCAGTGGCCTTGCAAACTGGGGCAGAAATCACTTCACACCTGTTAAACGCCAGTCCTGCATGTAGAGGTCTTACTGACTGTTGATTTCTATTACTGTATCAGCAGGAGGGAAGCAGGATTCATTGGGGAGGAGTGATTTGGCTGACTGACAGGGTTGAGCAACATCCAGCAACAAATCTGCCCACTGTCTCTGTGTCTGTCTGCCTGTAATTCTCTCTTTATCCCATCTCTTGCCGCTCCCTGGTCCTCTCTGTCTTTCCTTCCTTCCTTAATTATCTGCATTAGCTTAATGACTAAGAGCCACTAAGGTCTACGAGTGGCCTATGTGTGTCTTACTGTTTGTGTGCTATACAGAGACAGCAAGTGACTTTTTACTGTTCTCCTCAGTCGGTCTCTCCAGTAGATATAACTTCTGGCAGTGAAGTTATTTAAACATAGTCAATTATACTGCTGCAGTACAGGCTGCATTTCCTCTCCAGTCAAACTGTCTAACGGGTTTGTCAATACTGATAACAATGAGTCCTACTATTCCCTTTATTACTCTCCCGTCTGTGCTGATGATATTCATTTATTCAGCCATCACTGCCCGCAATTAAACGGTTAGAGAAATTCTGTTTAGTCAGATTTTGATTTGTGAGGGTGCCACACACAGAAGAGGTTCGCTCTTTGGCTTCTGCTGCCTCCTGCAGTTTATAACTGCAATTACATCTAAACTAAGAGAAGATGAAAGGAGAGACTGTCAGCTCTCTTTCCACTCTCTTTCTAATGAACAGGTTCCATACAGAAGACTCAGCAGCAAAATTAACAGGTATTATGGGACAGACAGCAAGAAGTTTGGTAATAGACTAGATGTTAGAAAGAAATTATTTCTACTTTCTGGGCTTTTGCTTTACTGAGTAGCAGGTGAAGATTACACTCAGGTTTATTCCTTGTGTAATCCTCCACATCACATCCATGTCAGACCATGTGTACAGTACAAAAAGTCACACAAACATATCAATAATATTATCATGCTCTGCATTAGCATCGTCCAGAGAACCAAAACCAGTGGATACAAGAGCATTAAGGCAGCGTTTTGGTTCTGACTTTAGGAGATTAGATATTCATGTTAAATTATTTAGATAAAAGCATGCAAGCCAGTGAGCATGCAGCAGAGCCGATCTCTTAAAGGTGCTACATGGAGCATTTTTAAATGTCAGCATAATGAACATATCCTTGTAAAATTAATCAGGATACAAGGTATAATTACCATAAACAAAAGACAAATCTTCTGTGGTATTTACTTTTCTATTGTTTCAAAAGATTAAATCATATAATTTCCTACAGGAATTTCCTATTCCTGTCACATACTTGTCCCATCCCTCCCTGCTGTCTCCTCTCCAGATAAGTTGCTTGTCTGTAAGAACATAGACATGCTAGAAGGTTGTTTTTTTTTGTTTTTTTTCTGAGAGCTCTGATGCTTTAGCTCCATTTGCACAAGGAGAAAAGTGTTGTATTGCATAAGGTTTCCTGTCTTTTAACAATTTATTGATCTTGATAAAAAGCTACATGGAGCACCTTAAATTGATAAATAAATTCAATCGATGTAACGACAACAATTCCCATAGATTAATGAGTCTCAAAAAACACAAGAAATAATAAATAAAAAAGAACTGCATGCTCAAATATCTTTAAAATTGGGGACAAGAAACGACTGCAAACCAACATCACATCACGAATGAACAGCGATGAAGTCATGCGACGGGCTCAGAGGCGGGATTACCTGGTAGTAGGCGTGGCTTTGCGAATAGAGGGAGGAGAAAGGTGGGGCTGGGACTTCATTCAGCCTCTCTCCCTCTGGGTGAGGCCACGCCTCATCATCAAACGGAACCTCAGGAGATTCTACCTACGATGTACAGACAGAGCTCAGGATGGTGCAACTCATACACACACACACTACGGCAGACTAATACATTAGGCGCCCTGCAGGCTGATCATTGCACAGGTGGCAGCATTAATTTAACACAGTTATCTATAATATATTCATTCTTTCATGATATACTTCAGGATCGAGCAGAAAGTCACTGACAATCAGTGACAATTGATTTATTTAACTCAAAAATGTAGATCATTACATATTATGACCAGTAGTGGAACGGATAGAAAAGAAGTCTTAGGTATACTATTCTAAATATATATGTGTGTATGTGTATATATATATATATATATATATATGGCAGATCAAAAGTCGGGGCTTAAATCTAAAGGTGACCGTGCTTTTGCCATCAGGTCCCCTCGGCTTTGAAATGACCCGCCTCAGGATGTTAGGTTAGCAGAATCAGTAACTTCTTTTAAATCACTTCTTAAAACCCATTTCTACAGACTTGCTTTTATGTGATGTTGTATTTTTTATCATCTTTCTATATTGTCTTTTAATCTTTATGTCATCTCTCTATTGTTTTTCATTGTCTTCTACTGTCGTCTTCTTAATGTCAGACTTGTTATTGCTTTCTGTGTCATGTGTCTTTGCTTTTGTATTGTACTGCCTTTGCTTTGTCTGTCAAAGCACTTTGTAAACTCTGTTTTTAAAGGTGCAATATAAAGATATTATTATTAATACTATTATTATTATTATTATATGTTGCATCACAACACAAGATGTGATATACTGTACGCATGGATTATTTACAGTACATAACAGAAACTGAGTACATCCCAATATCACTAAAATGTTAAATGATTCAAAATTGTATCATCTTACAATAATTGTAGTATTTTTAGGGTGAAGTGAAAGGTATTTGATCTTATTTGTAATTAAAAACAAACAGGTTAGAAGGACTAAATTGAAAATACAGGCCTCAAGTACAACCTCAATGCAACAATAGTGAGTACACCTGTGACCACTGAAACGAAAATGATTACACCTGCGACTTCCAATTAGATTAGATTAAATAAGGCTAATTGCCTGAACAAGGTTGTAAAAGAACCTGTGAACACCACAACTTTCTTAGTTTTGGCCTTGGTTGTGTCTCATGCAACATGGCTCCACATGGTGAGGAATTGCCTGAACAAGTAAGAAACGAGATTGTGAGACTTCATAAAGATGGGAGAGGGAGAGGAGCAGAAGTCAAAACACAGTTGCAGCAGTGGTTATTAGGTACAAGAGGACACATACTACCAATAACAGACGGTGCTCCGTGCTCGAAAAATGACGCCACAACCTTGCATTGACAAACAGGCGGGCAAGTGCTTCTGATTTAACTGTGGAAATTGGTGTTTCAGTGAATGATCAGACAATGCGAAGGACATTACATGAAGTCAACCTCTACAGATGACGTCCAAAAATGAAAACAGAACAGCACAAAACTGCAAGGTTAAACTTAGCCGAAGAACATGAAAAGAAGCCTGATGAATACTGGCGGCACATTCTTTGGTCAAATGAAACAAAAATAAATTTCTTCGGATCAGATGGAGTCCAGCATGTTTGGCGCGGACCTGGCCAGGACTACCACAGTGACTGCATAGTGCCGACCGTGACGCATGGAGGTGGGAGTTGCTGATATGAAGCTGCGTGAGTAAAAAGGTGTAGGGGAGATGACATTTATAGATGGCACTAAGAATGCAAGTTTGTATACCTAAATACTGACTGAAAAGATGACTCCCAGTCTCAGGAAGATGGGCAGGAGAGGGATTTTCCACATACTAGTTTTTAAAGAAGAAAAAAGTGAAAACTATGACCTGGCTAAGTGTGTCTCCTGACCTGAATCCAATAGAACCTTAAGAGTATTTTAAAGAGGAAGGCAGAGCAACAAAACCCCTCCAGCAAAGAGCAGCTAAAAAGAATCATCTGTGAAAAATGGCACAACATCTCTCCACAGATCTGGACAAGACTGGTATCATCCCTGCCCAGGAGGATCAAATCTGTCATCAAAAACAAAGGCGGGCATATAAAATATTAAAAAATAAAAGAATGGAGTCTCACTGGTGAAGGCTGTACTGACTTTTGTTGCGGTTCGTTCCTAAATATGGACCTTTCATTATAGTTTGATTAGTGAAACATTCTGTGGTGTTTTGTCTAAAAACAAATAAAATTGTATTAATTGAAAGGATTTGTAATCGCTTAACATTTTAGTGATATTGACCAGAGATGTTTTGTTATATACTGTATATGATGAAGACGTAACACAAATGTACACTTAAGATAAATTACAGAGAAAAAGAAGGAGAAAGTGTGTGTGTGTGTGTGTGTGTGTGTGTGTGTGTGTGTGTGTGTGTGCGCACTTGAAAAGGAGAGAGAGAGAGAAGGGAACATGTACATGGAGAGAGCAAGATGGCAGATCCATCTGTCATGCAGAAGAGAGCCAGATCGAGCACCTGTGGTCTCACTCTCACACACATACACACACATACACACACATACACACACACACACCATTTGGAAAGGAGGAGTTCTCAAAATAACCCGAATACCCAAATACACCAACAGCAATACACAAGAGTGATGCAAAGATGATGGTGTTTATGATATAGTGGTGTGGTTTTGTTACTAGATAAAGATATGTGGATCTCTAAGCTATGTCCATGAAGCGTGAGATGAACCTCAATGGTCACAGGTGAATGATGAAGATGGCATCCAACTAGGTTAACAGCCTAAAACTCTTTAAATACATTTCCAGATAAAATACATAGACATAGACAAAATGCATTGTTGGTGTATGGTGGTTCATGGTTCTTATCAAACAGAAGGCACATATTAAAAACTTGATTAATTAATTAAGTGAATAAAAAGATAAACAATCAGTCAAATAATCAGCCATTCATGTGATGTTACAATTTTGCATTGATGTCAAAAAACCTCGCTACACACCTCAGTAACTTCAACAGTGAAATACTTTGAGAAGAGATGGGAGGCTGTTATCCGGCCACAAGGTGGAGCTACAAACCAACATTTCCTCCACCACACTGATAAAAATGAACTGCTGTAGTTTTGTCCGAAGCTTGTCCTGCAGACAAAACTTGGACTTGAGGTGACTGGCGACTGAGTCAGTACAATGACAGCGTATGATGACTTAGAACTGACACACCGCTAATACACACACTCCTCTGCTCTGACTGCCCGCAGCATGCTGAGGGCTGTCGTAACTTACCCAATAAACACACACCGCCGCTGACAACATAAGTGATAATCACTCATGCCAGATTTTTAAAAAAGGAAGACATATTAGTGGGGGAGGGGGGTGGGGTATGATACAAAGAAGAAATACAGAAAATGACAAAGAGACAGAGACATGAATGAGAAATGAGAGAAAATCAAAGGAGCGAAAAAAAATCCTTTGCCGTTTTAAATCTTATTCTTTATTGCCTGTCAGCTGTTTAAGAATCATTGTAAAGCCTTTTGTGGCTTATAGCTTGAAAAAAACGGAGCATTTGCGTGGCAAGAGAATGATAGAGAGAATCCACGGGAAAATCACTGGGTGAATAAACCTTTGATCACTGAGTTTTGTAGTTCAAGGTGGTGTAAATAATTTGTTTCTTAATATGCATATTCTCATGCATTTCTAATGGACTATGAGCCTGTTTCTGCTCTCTGCCGGATTCCATATGAAAAAAGACACCAGTAAAACCTACAACTCAAAAAAACAAGTAACATAAAGAGGAGCAAGAAACATAAACAAAAGATGTTGACGTGTGTAATTAAGAAATGAGTGTTTGCATGCTAGAGAATATATGAGTGTGTGTCTGTGTGTGTGTGTGTGATTGGAGCTGTGAGAGTACAGTGATTTAAGCATTAATCTGCAGACAGATACAGCCCAATCAACCAAAATATAGAGATTACCGAGCGACGCTGTGCGATTATGTGTGTGTGTGAGATTGATATAGAGGAAAAAGAAAAGGAGACAAAAAAAGAGGGAGCCAGACGGACACAGACTGGGTGCAGAACAGAGATAGTAATGGGCCTCATTACTAAAAAATGGGACAAGCATTCGACTGAATCCCTGCATGCCAGTTCTGCAAAAGTATTCTCCTGGTACAAAGAAAGGCTCTGTGCATGGAAGTAAATTTAGGCCAGTATCCTTGACTTCTAAGTACTTTTCAAAAAAGACCTAATTCTGGAGCCATATTGAAAAAAGGTCTCACTACTTCTGTTTGCACTTGAACTTAAAAAGGTTCTGCTTCGGCCACCTTGACAGCACCGTGTAAAGTCATCCGCCTCGAAAAGATACTAGACCAAGTTCTGAATAAATTACTACACAATTGTATCATGTCTATTTTTGAGTGACTATAATAAACTTGACTGTGTTATGTTTTTGTCCATTTTCCAGTGGCAGACAAAGGTTCCCAAATATTTGTATAGTCCCTCAATTAAAAGAAATACTCTGTGGTCCAAATGCAAACAAAAAAGTAGTTCCAAAAAAAAGGAGGAGACGCTTTTGGCACGTCACAAAATGCTCATAAAATATCGAAAGTGACAACATATTTAATTTGTTTTCCCTCAATATCGGTTTCTCGCAAAGTCACATTTGTTTGAAACAAATAAAGCATGATTAAACATTTTTATGGTTTTGTTTAGCCACTCACAGCATTGTGGTCTGTGTGGTCTTGTGATTAAATATTGAAAAAGCCAATAGTGGCTTGAAGCATTTACTATTAACATTAACCAAAACCACAATCTTTCCTTAACCAAAGTGCTTTTATTGCCTAAACTTAAACCACACACAGGACTCAGAGCGCAAACCACAATCTAGCGTGTCAAAGCCGTACACTTCCTACTACTCCCACCATCTACCCTGACCGCCTCCTTTTGACTTCAACACAATACAAGAACATCACTGCACTTAATCCAGGCAGCAGCTATTTTTCCCTCAACACATAACTGTCAAAACAAATTAGTATATAAAAATAAATTCTTGGAGAAAGGATTGGGAGAGGCACATACTCTGGCACTAATCAAAGGCAAAATCTAAGTTGTTGTATTTTTCTGGTGCTGTTTAAAGGTTTATATATTGTAAACACAGCAAGAAAACTGGGCTTCTGTTTCAATAATGATCAATTGACGATGTTACCCAAAGTCTTCAATTATGTATGAACACCTCAGACATGTGAGTTCAAAAACTATGGATTGGGCCTTTAGGTCAAAGCATAAAAATGACTGAAAGGTTTACTAAACTAAAACATAAGTAATATCAGAGTTATTTGAACTGACGGACAAACAGAGTGGAGCGTGACCTTTGTGTTTGTGTTCCTACAACTACAACAGACAGGTAAACAGTGTTTGTTAGCAGATGTGATGGCGACCAGAGAATGTCAGTATAATGTGAGAGCTTGTTGTTTGGCATACTGATAAAGAGCCAGAGCCACAGGGATAGACAGCGAGAGTTAGTTACCTGAGCAGGCGTGATGTGTGTGTGAGTGACATATCCGTGAACGTGTTGAATCTGAGACAGCTGCCGCTCCGCCACCTGAACCAGCTCTGCCCCCCGCAGGTCACCGTGACGACTGAGAGATCCGTCCCTTCCCAGTGATCGTTCCCCTTCTCTCTCCGTGGTCCCGGAGCCCCCTCCCTCTCTCCTCCAGGTCCCCCGCTCCCTCCCCTCCCTCCCCAGGGTCCCTCCATCACTCAGCTCTCGGGCTACTCCCATCGGGTGCTGATGGCAGGGGTGTTGGTGGAGTTTTGGGGCGCCTGGCGACGCCCCTTCCTCTTCTTGATATCGATACTTCTACAGCGAGAAGGGAGGAAGATGAGCAGAAGGAAAAGAAAATGCGGGTATAGGGAAGAAAGGAAGACCGAGAAAGAAACAGAGCGATAGAGGAGATGTCAATAAAAGAAGACAGAGATGGTCGGGATGAGGAGGTATAAGAAGGTTGGCAGGAAGCAGAAATAAAAGACAAAGAAGAAGAGAGAGGTTATTTTAAAGGAGGAAAAGATTTAGTCAAGCTAGAAAGTAAGAAAGCATTAGTGATGCTCAGCAAAACTGCAATCAGCATAAAAGAGTATAGCGGAGTGTGTGCATGTATGACTGGTATGACTTAAGTCACTTTCAGGGACACACACCAGACTTAAGACCGGTTGATTTGGGACAGCTTGTGCAATTGGGGACAAAAGCCGTGTCCCCAATTGGTAAAACGCTGGTTTTTGGGTCAGTGGTTCAGGTTAAGGTTAAGCAAGCAGTGGTTATGGTTAGGGTTAGGGTAAGTCTATGTAAATACCTCAAAAGTGACTTAAGTAAACCTGTGTGTGTGTATGTGTGTGTGTGTGTGTGCATTCATGTGTAATGAGATATTTCTACAGTACAGTTTGTGTGTGTAAGCACATGCGGCCGTCCAGGTGTACACCCAGCATGGTAGTAATTGTTTCATAAGCTTTCTATATTTTTATACCTGAACACACACACAAAAACACACACACACACACACACACCTAAAAAATACACACACGCTGGACATGAAACAGAAGTTTTGAGGCAAAATGAGATGCAAAACTGAATGAGGACAGTGAGCGGGAGGCAACTGTGCCTGAAGGAATAACTGTTTCTTTCTCTCCTCCTCGTCTCTCTATACCTTCATCATGCCTCTTTCCCTTCCACATCTTAGACTCGCACTAAGTCTCACTATTCCCTTTCTCCCCCTCTCATTCCCTATTCCCACGCACTCTACCTCGCCTCACTTCATCTTTTTAAAAAAATGTTTTGATGTTTTTTTCTGCTTTACTGGACAGAGTACAGTGCAGCTGAGGGGGAGGGATGACAGGTCCAGTTTTGAATCCCTGACATCACGGTTGCATGGTGTGCAATTTACCCAGCCGAGCAGCTGGGAAACCGGCCTCTCCGTACAATGAATGCACAGGGACAACTCATTCCTTCCAGGAAGTACAATGATAAGGTGAACCCAGGTAAAAATCCTTCACCCCTC
The DNA here is from genome assembly GCF_910596095.1 of Thunnus maccoyii. Taxonomy (NCBI): domain Eukaryota; kingdom Metazoa; phylum Chordata; class Actinopteri; order Scombriformes; family Scombridae; genus Thunnus; species Thunnus maccoyii. Next base: position 27,013,250 of record NC_056539.1, on the reverse strand, counting down.
ATTAAGTTTTCATCTAGACCAATCAGCAGGAGGAGATACAGATAAAGGGAAGCAGGATTTTTAAGCTTCGGGACAAATGAGATGTGGATTCTCTGATCATATCAACACCGAGATAACAATGCAATTTCAGCTAAGACACAGACAGCTTATACAATGACAAAACAAACCATTTAAGTAGGATCTAGTTACGCATTCAGTATAATTCAGGTATTGGACTCACAGCTTGACTCTATCCAAGGGTTAAACGAAAGCGAGAATGTGCACTGTCAGAAAATTATAGCACATTTAAAGGATTTGCGGCACACACCTGCTAAGACTATTATGCTGCCATCTGCATTTCAACCTCATTGTACCACAGCTCAGTACTTGTATTGAAATACACCAGTTGACAGACTTTCTACATCATAATACAAGAGACAGAGATGTTAAAACAAGTGCTTTACTAACCCACAATGTAATAAATGTCGAGTAATATAATGACATGTCAAATGGCATGAGTACATCAGGAAAACACTATAAAGGAATACAGTGAAGGTCATTGTCACTGCCTTTAAAATGACTATCTCTTATTCATGACTGAAACGTTTTCTGTTTGTGAGCCTTTTTCTTTCTTTTTTTTTGCACATTTCAAAATGTAAGTGTTCAGCTTCACCACATGACCTCTATCAAGAATTATTCATTTTTATAATGCATGGCTTCCTTTTAGTCTGTCCCTGTTCTTCTTCTTCTTTGAAACTACACACCTGAAACATTTTGTACACACAAAAGAAAGTGAAAACATCCCCTTAGCCACTCTTCCAAGCTGTTATCTAATGCAACTTGCAACAGCAAATACATTTTGAAGGAAATGTAATGCTAAATGCTAAATGAACGTATCTGCAAAATGTTCAGCGACAATGTATTTTGATTTCTTTTTCAACAATATCTGAGAAATGTACATGAACGGGAAGGAAGAGGGTTAACTGATGTTTTACAGCTGGACACTGTGATAAATGTAAAGCTCAATTCAAGAAAATGGTCTTAACAACATGACTTTTAAACACAATATATGTATTAGCACCAGGTAGTGGGTACTGGGTAGTCAGAAAGGCAGATTTTGTGAACTGGTGTTGTTGGTTTAAGTTGAGTCATTACATATAGAGTTGAGAATATAATAACAATAACCATTAACAGACAAATACAGCCTGCAGCTTATAGACAAGATAGATTCACCTCCCCTACAGTGAGCCAGACAGTCTCACAGTCAGTCCTATTAATATGACATTTAACCTTTTGACTCGCTATCTATCTAGCTAGCCACAGGAAGCCAGGACTGACTTCCCTGTGTGTGTTTGTGTGTACTTTTATTAATCAAAAAGCTGTTAAACTGGTCCCTAAAAGGTTAAACATTAAGTTTTGGGTAAATCGGGTTAGAGATGGAGGACTGTAGGTGTATGGTGAGGGTTAGTGGTTTAGATCAGAGCTGAAACAGCTAGTCAGTTAATCAAATAACCAACTGAACATTAGATGAATCAGCAACTGTTGTTGTTTTTTTTCTTGTTTTACATTACAGTAAACCAAATATCTCCGGGTTTTGGTCCGACAAATATCTGAAGACATTGCCTCTAGGATATTGTGCATTTTTTCCGCTTCATTAATCCAGAAAATAAACATGAATCATGAAAATCGTTACCCTATAGTTCAGACAATGATTGGGGTCAGGCATGTAGCGGTAATGTTCAGAAAAGCCTCCAGGTAATGTCCATACAGCGTTCCTACCAAGTCAAGAAAACAAGTGTGTGTGTGTGTGTGTGTGCGTATGCGTGTGATTTGTCATACAGCTCCCTCTGTGTCTCTGTATCAGTAACTACGCAGCCAACAGTCTTAATTAAACATCCTTCCCAAGAGAGAAATTTAAACAGTTTGTGCTCGGGCCCAGACTGTGTGAAAATGCTGTTATTGGTTTTTCCCTTGTCAAGTGTTATTCAATATTAGACTTGAAGTATCCTTGATTCAACAAGACTTAACAACAGTCTACTCAACATCGATTCTATGATGTGTTTACACTTATGTTTTAACAACCACCTACTGACAGCAAGCGCAGTGACTTACCAGGGCAAGATTAAAACATTATCACTACATGTGACCCCGCACTGCGGCCGACTGTCATCTCAGTCAGCATCAAGATGCAAAAGCTATTCTAGAAATTGTGTTTTGGGGCAGGGAGTGGGCGGCTACTTTGCCCAGGAGAGCCCCTCTGTGCGCAACGGTATCAGCTAATTCTTGTGAATTCAAATAGACATGGTGTGCTCTCTCCCCGCTTCCCCTGCTGCATACTTTAACCTCATTTAGACTGGAATTGGGAGTAAACACTCCTCTGACAAATGTGAGCCCGTCTCATGACCTTCAGCACGTTTCATTCCCTCTCCGCCTCTCGCTCTGATCTTTTCATTCACTGTCGGCTCGCTAATTAGTCAGAAATGCCTCAAAATAATCTTGGAAGCAGCGGTTGAACAGCCAAGCACTAAGACCCTACAGAGACCCTGGCTCACACTATTGTCACAACACTGCTGCTCCTGCCCTCTGCACTCACATACACGCGCATGCACACACACACACACACACATAATCCTACATTTTGTGTTTAATTTTCACATGACACAAGAACACCTCTGAATAAATTCATGGATGAACGGACAGAGACACCAAATATGTCTATTTTAATAGTGTGTATGTGTGTGTGTGTGCTTCTCTGCTTGCTCAACTAGCAAGAGCAAACCATTCCTAATCAGGACTGTGCCTGCAGATAGCCTGCTCAACACATGCACACACATGCATACAAACACACACGTGCACACAGTGGCTGTCATGTGTTAGTGTGTCAGCCAGTCTTGCGTAGCCAGAAAAACGTGACTAGATTGGGAGCAGATTCAGCATCCTAGTACATATCTGTGTGTTTGTATCTGTGTGTGTGTGTGTCTGCGTGTGTGTGTTTGTGTGTGTTTGTGTGTATGAGAGTAAAGCCAGGCATTAGTCACGCTTGGTGAGATATGAAAGAGCAGGGGATCCTCTGCCGTAAGGGACTTCTCACACACACACACGTGCCTTTGTCTCTCTCTCTCTCTCTTTGCCTTTTCATTCTCTATCTTTCACATCATGCTCTCTCTCATGCTTTATTGGCGTGAAATATAAAAGTACTAACAACAAATAACAGCTGATGACCGCATTTATTTAGTAACAATGATAGCGTGACAGTAACAAATACAAATGGCTCAATGATATGAAGTTAGCCGATCACAAAATCAATGGACACATTTATCAAAGGAATGACTTCTTTCTAATAGGATAATGAATGTTTTACTATACAGTTTGGACACACTTTGCACTATTGGCACATTTTCTTCCCCACCTACAGTATCATTCAATTTTTATGAACTACAATAAATTAATCTAAAAATCTGTTTCACTCCACAACTCTCTGTTGGTAAATATTTAGTGCATGTTTTCTTTTTTTTTGTTCCATGACAACATCCTCCCTGAATGTGCTTGTTACTATAAGGTGATGTAATATGACCGAATAGTGGAGAGTTAGTGAGAAAATAAGGTCCCAGTGTACAACAGTTACACACGAACCACTTGAACAGGCTACTTGCAGTTTTCATAGTGCCCGAATTCTGATTTTTTTCAAAACTCTATAAGAATTAAAGTTCATGATCAACAAAAAAGTAGTTTCTATGACTCGAAGTTTAAATTAAAAAAAAAAAGCAACAGGAAATAAATTATTTAAAAGCAGATGTCCTGAAAAAGTAGAATAACACAGCTGATAAAGTAAGACACTCAAATACTGAATTAAAGTTATTTAAAATGTCAAAATTGAAAGTTCTTCTTCAATATCTTCATTAACTCTGAAATATGTATGAGGACCTGCAGATTCTCCTTAACTGACTCAAACATGGCCTCGCTCAGTGAAGTGTCTTCAGTAGAAATATACAGACCCAAGCAGAACCAGAGGAACAGATTCATCTATTTTGAATGTGTTGAAATGTCTGACCCAGTTAAGGTGTGTTTGATTTATCTTCTCAGGCAGTTAAAAAGCTTCAGAAATGGACACATTGCTTTGGCAACGTCAAATGAATATACTTTGCCCTCATGTATCCGTCTATGTGTTTATCTCTCTCTTCTTCTCATAACTTATGTCAACATGTTATTTTAAACTTTACTTTTCTTGTTATTACCAGTGTGGAGTGAGTATTGTTGAGATATTATCAATTCTGATGCCTACACACTCATAGTAGCTTTTTATCACTTAACAGGGTATGTTAATGAATGCTGTTAGAGCTACACTATTATAATTATTACGGTAATTACAGTAATGTCTATGCAAAAACAATACTTCCTGCAGGGAAGCATTTATTAGGCAAACTACAAAAAGCAGTTGAAGCAAATCTTGACTTAGTCTCAGAGGTTAGCAGCTGACTTAACTTGCTTAAAAAAAAAAAAAAAAAGGATATACACTTAGATAGGGATATTTTCTGCACTATTTTGTCACCACATATTCTAAAGGAGAGATACATGAAAAGATGCAGCCAAACATACGGTCCCAGGTGACAGTCGTAACCTCCATTGAGGTAAGCGCTGCCCCCGACTGTGTCATTGCTGACTAATGGAAACACAGTTAGTGCTATGCTGGCATCACAGAGTCTGATCATGGCTGCTCTCAATACACACAAGCTGACAGACATCTGAAATAGAATGGTGGTAGTTGACCAACAGGACCAAAAATCACATCTACAGACTGTACAGCAACATTCATGAGTACAAGAACACTGCTCTTACTGTGTCACACACTATTGTTGACCCCCGTCCTCTCTCTCTCTCTCTCTCTCTATAGCTCTAGTCTAGCAGGCTGACATGATGAGGTGATCTAATAGGACAGAAGTGAAGTCCGTACAGTTTATTAGGGCCTAACTGCTGAACTGCACAACAACATGCCTATGCATGCACACATATACACACACACACGCAAACACAGTCAACTGGACCTACTGTACTTTCTTATATTACATGAATTAATCACAGAAAATTGAACGCTCTCCTCTCAATCTCAACCTCTTCTATTCAATTATTATTACTGGGGTGATTAAAATAACACTGCTAAACCAGTAAAAAATGAACTTTAAACACGATACTAGGATAATAAGTCATTTGTTTGCTAAAGCTGTACATATTGTCTTTTCATTTCCACGTGTCTCTCACTCTCTTTCTCAAGCTCAGGTCAAGTTTTCACCGTGGTATTTAGACAAGTTTATAGATCCATTTATGGAGCCATTTTTGGGTTAGCTGTGTATTTAATAACAATTCGAAGATACAGCACAGTGTACTAACAGTTCCTCCACATCAAAGGCACATTTCCTTAAGCTCTTGGGTGGAACTTTAATATTTCATGTGTTGATTTTCCACTCAACAGTTTCAGAGTACTTTGCAAGATGATGATTGCCAATTTTAGCCTAAGCTCATTCACTTACCATGGCCTGATGTTATGTAATTAGCGAGTGGGCATACTCATGGGGGTTATAGTTTTATCAATTTAATAATGGGGCAGAGATGGTGCGGTCTGCCAAAGAACTGTCAAGTGGCTTCATTCATAATGGAATGATGGTGAATTTGAGGCAGCTTCGATGGCTAGAATATGGATTTACAGGGGAGACAGATGTCCAGAGGATTCTTGTTTTTAATCAAACAAATTCATGAGTAATTTGCTGTGGAAATGTACCATATTAATTTAGACATACATCTATTCTCTACCTGCTGATCCAGTTCAGATCTGTGGGTGTGAGAGCCTTTTCCGGCATGCATAGGACAAGACACGGGATATCCTCCCACATTGCCACAGGGGGTAACGCAAAGCTTCCAATTCACCTAAACCTCCTTGTCTTTGGATAAAGGGAATAAAAGCTGAGCACTAACACAAACGCGGGGGAGAACATGCAAATTCCACACATAAAGGCCCAAAATGACTGAAGAGTTTGAGCCAAAGACCTTCTTAGCGACATTGCTACACTGTCCACTGCACCACTGTGCCTCTCATCGACAGCTAGCTTGCATATAAAAGAAGTACATGGATAAAGGTTCTTGGTGAAATTATGTCTGGGCACAAAACCTTAAGACTTTTTTGGTGGCAAAAACTATCAAGTAATAAAAAATGACCTTGAATACCAGGTCAGGTCCATAGTCTTGTGTACTTCAATTCAAATAGTTAAATTATAATTTTGCTGATTTTAGACTTATTTTTATTTAGGCTCAGCTTTTGGGTTTTTGACTTTCGGTCAGGCAAAACAAGAAATTTGAAGAAGTCGACTTGGGCTCAGAGAACTTTTGATGGGCATTTTTTGATATTTTGTGATATTTTAATAGACTAAACAATTAACAGTTATACAAAAAAAATATACAGAATAATATAAATATACAGACAAATAACTGACAGCTTAATCAATAATGAAAATAATCATTGGTTGTATCACTAACACCAAGCTCTCATTTGTTTATGATTATTACCAGTATGTTACACTTAATCCAGCAATCATATACATATTTATACATATTTATAATTAACATTGTGTTGCATTATCTCTGTACTTAAGAAAATAGCAAAATGAGGCACGTTTACAAAAGACATAAATAATTTTAAGTGGTGAGTCAGTGAATCCTCGGATACATTAGTTGTAAAAACAATGTGGAGATGTTGGTGATAAACTGGCTGTAGAGAGTTTGTGATATAAAATTAGACAGCAGAACACAAACCTGCTTTTCTCTCTCCCTGTCTCAACCGCTCAGCCACACACACACACACACACACACACACACACACACACACACACACACAGCTAGGACCTCTCTCTCTCTCTCTCTCTCTCTCCTGTCGGCTACTAACTCTCACCTTAGTTTACCTCAACCCAGAATTCCTTGACAAGCTTAGTCATTAGCTCTTTCTTTCTCTCTATCAGCATATATTGCCTTAGTCAGTCTCTCTCTCACTGTCCACTACTTTGCCTCCATCCCTTACATGTCGTGCACACACACACACACTCACACACACACACACACACACACACACAAACACACACACACACAAACACACACACACACACACACAAAGCCCTCTACCTACCTTGCATCCAAACATCAGAGATATGGTGTTGTTGGTGCATGCTACTTTGCAGTGGCACAACATGTGGCTAACGTTAGCTAGCTGGTCCCGCGCTGGGGGGGCATCCTAGCCTTCATATACACATTTCACATTCACACACATGCACACACTCACACACACACACACACATGCACATGCATGTGTCCTATCAACTGAGCTCCATCCTGTCCCACAATCCCCCACTCTGCCGGCCCCCCCTCTACCCCCGCCGCCCCCCCTGCCTGGCTACGGTCCTCAGCTGTGGCAGGCCAGCGTCCTCTCCCCCATGCTCTTCATCGCTCTCATCTTCATCATCATCATCCTCATCAGTGTAATCCTCATAGCTGGTCAGGATGCAGGGAGCAACATGGTCGCTGTCTGCCTGTGCGTCAGTGTATGTGTGTGTGTGTGTGTCAGAATATGTCAGCACGTGTGTGTGTTCAGTATGTTGTTGTTGTTAGCATGTGTGGTTCAGTCTGCCTGTGTTTGTGTGAATGAATGTGTGTGTGCATGTAAATGTGTGTATGTGTGTGTGTCAGTATGGATGTGGTCTCTCTTGTCCTCCTCTGCAGCAGCAGTCCCAGTCCTCTATCTCCTCTCTCTCTATCTGTGTGAGAGTGTGCCTCTCTCGTTCTATCGCTCCCCTTCTCTCTCTCTCTGTCTCTCTCTTGCTTCCTCTCTATCTGTGTGTCTCTCTCTCTTTCTCTCTCTCTCTCACTCTCCCTCGGTTCGCTCCACTGCCTCTCTTGGCCCGCCTCTCAACAGCAAGATCAATGAGAGAGCGAAAGAAAGAAAGAAAGAAAGAAAGAAAGAGAGAAAGAAAGAAGGAAAAGAGGAAAGAAAGAAAGAAGGAAAGGAGGAAAGAAAGAAAGAAAGAAAGAAGGAAAGAAAGAAAAGGAGGAGAGACCTGCGCACAGAGGTGGAGGGAGAATTAAAAAATGTGTCATCTCTCTAGTGTCCCCCTATTTCTACCTGCTGCAGTGATGTTCTGCCTTGTGTAGTCACACACATACACACACATACACACACATACACACGCACACACACATACACACACACACACATACACATACATACACACACATACACACAGTGAGGAGGAGGGGGTAAGTGTACTGTATTATACGGGCTAGTGAAGATTGAATTGACCAAATATAACATTGGCAGAGAGAGCGGGCTAGAGAGACATAAAGAGTGAATGAGTGAGGCAGAGACAATGTCATTGCATCACCAGTCACAAGCCATGATCTCCCAAACACACACACACACACACACACACACACACACACACATTACTAGGGTGACTTGTTCAATTGACATTTGAACACAGCTCTGTTGTTTTGCTGGCAGCAGCACTTTGGCACTGAGCCATTTAAACCACAGGTGACCAGGACTGAATAACTGACAAGAGGATCAGAGTGGGACGGAAACATTGTGTAAAAACAATTAACATTAGAATCAAACCACCGCAGGACAAAAGTTTTACATAATATTCACTCATCTTTAAATCTGGAGCATCCCATTCCCATGAACTGAAATGTCTAAGATTCACCCTGCTTGCGAGTAACCTAAACCTCACAACAAAATGTGAGCACTCTGACACCACCTGAGTAATATCAAAAAAGTCTTAGTACATATTAATATACACTGCATACTGCCAGCTACCGCCTTTGGTTGCATTTACTGTAAATATTAAGGTCAGTATCATTTACACACTTCTCTATAGTATCTGTGCTTATAGTGATCTTCTTAAACAGACTGGGTATTGGCCATGATGTGACGGAGCCACATTAAATACAGTCTCACCATCAATGTCAATGTAAAATTCAGTCTTTCTGCTAAACTCAGTCATGGCGAGCCGCCAACTCAGTTTTAAGAGCTACAGCAGTCCTTGGCCTTACGTTACGTTACATAAAAATGATTTAAATAAACTCCACATCGAGATTCAGATTTTTAATTTGGGAAAAGAGGACAGTAGTATCAGACCCAAACTCGTTATCAACAAATACCCTGAATAAGGATGTTGGAACCGGTATCAGGACAACAAATACACATCACGTTTGCCACAGAAATCTCAAGTGAGTAAATTTAGCACCAAAGCGGTCGCAGCTTATCACACAATAGGTAAATATCTGGACAATCATTTAAAACTTCATATAATGTAAAACACAGTCACAACACCACAGAGAGAGGCTGCAACTTACAATTATTTTCATGATAAATTAACCCGCCGACTATCTTCTCAAATAAATAACAAATTAGTTTATGTCACAAAATACTGAAAAATTACCATCACAACATCCTCAACACAAGGTGATGTTTTCAAATCACTAGTTTTGTCTGACCAACAGTTCAAAACCCAAAGGGATTCAGTTTCTCATCACATAAGACAAAAAAGCAACAGTTTCTCAACATTAAGACGTTTTTCCATGAAAAACTACTTAAACTATCAATCGAAATCAAAATAGTTGGAAACTCCAGAGAAGTGTTATTTGTAATAGGCATTGAAAAAGATAACATTATCTGTACTGCACAAATATTTGGACCTTGTTGAGTTACATGCTCACTGGAGAGGAGAGGAGGGGAGAGGAGAGGAGAGTAGAGGAGGATAGAGGAGATGGGAGATAAAGGGCAGAAGTCAAACAAGCCAAAGCGCACTTTTCAGCCAGGGCTCTTAATGATGACAGCTGGGCCATCTGGACCATCACACACGCGGACACACAGACCTAAACACACACAGTAGTCTCTCTGTGGCTGTCTCTGTGTTCTCACCTTGAGTTGAAAACAAACAACGCAGCATGAGAGAGAAGAAGACACAGAGAGGGAAACAGTGTGAGAAAGGACAGGATGAAGCAAGTGAAACTAGCAGAGGGTGATTTAGAGGTCACTGACAGGGAAAGATATTGATGGAAATGTGGGCAAATGGAGAGATAAGCTGTGAAGTAAAGTAATTTTCTAAACTCACTGATAAAGCAATCAATCCACAATCCAAGATTGTGTCTTAAGTTACATTAAAGTTGATAATCAGTAATGAGAAATTAGTTCTAGAGGGTTTTCCAACTGTACACAGATAAACGATGCACGTATGCAAGCCTGGAGGAGCCAATTAAGTCTAGAAGATGATGCAGGTAGACAACTCAGATAAATAATGCAATGACATGAAAGGTTATTCTGAGCACAGCAGGAACTTAATCTTCAAAAACATTTCTTATGTAGAATATACATACTTGCACATGTGCAACTTTGTACGTATTCTGTATAAAGCATGAATAATTCATTCATAATTGAATGAATTAACCATGTTGCAAAGCTTTGTTGTTCTTTATTTAGACATGAAAAAAGAGTTTCATGAAGCAAACAGTGTGTTTTGCATCCAACTCATTCAGGCTCACATTCACAAGTTATTTTTAGCAATATGTGATATTTTATAATATCTTTTTGGATGTACTTTTGATTTTTATATAATTGGTAATCTGAGATCCTCTTTGGTGTTTGTTGAAGTTTGCTTGTTTTTCAGTGACTGATTTTTGGCACTCAACGCTTTGCTTTGAAATGCACTGATCATCACCAGAGATCGCTTCCTCAAATATTGAGGCCAAGTACCCGAATTCATGTTCTATTTCTTCCAAACAAACACTTACTGTGTGCCAGAGTTGAGAATAACAAATGCATACAGGTTGAATCAGCACTGTGTGACATCATCTGATGACTGACGATAGATCAAGGGACATTTTTATGAAAAATGTTCTGAATGAGTGGATTCTAACATGTTTTCTTTTTGTATTTCAAACAGACAACTTAACCTGAAGTCCTCCAGAATAAACCAGAGAGTTATTTTTATGTTTCAAAGAGTCAGCTTTTGGTCATGTGCCCGTCTCTGCTTGTGTGATAAGCTAGCTGTCCTAAGACCAGCTATATGAGTGCCTCTGTGTTTGACAAGTAACAGATGGAGATCCTGCTGATGTGTGTGCATGAACATATACACACACACACACACAAATACATTCATACATCTGGGATAGCCACAGGCATTCTGGCTCATACGGTATAGCTCATAAAACATAATGTGAGAGTAAAGATAGCATCAAATGTTACATTACCAACATGACACACTGAACTACTGAAAGAAAGAGAAGATGAAAGAAAGAGCAAAAGAACAGAAGGAAGAAAGAATGAGGAAAGGAAGAAAGGAAGGAAAGAAAAAAAGAAAAAGGGAGAGCGACAGAGAGAGGGAGAGGATGCTACCTCATGTGCCTAGAAGGCATGCACTACATGTTAACATTAGTAGGTCAGCCAGCACAGAAATAACTACACTGTGTGTATATACGTGTGTGTGTGTGTGTGTGTGTGTGTGTGTGTGTGTGTGTGCGTGCGCTCGCGGTAACCTCATACACTCCCTACTATCCAATCGTGGTGGATTCTCCATTCTACACAGTAACTAATCAGAAAAGACTCCATACATCAACATTTCAAATATGGTCACATGATCTGCTTTTACCAGCTGTGAGTTCAGTTTCCACATGAGTGAACTTTCCTCTAAATATATCTCTTCCAATCCCTCTAAAATCCTGTGCGAGGACACACAGACTGCTGAATAAACCTCACAGCTGCAAATATCACATTTGCAGCAGAAAAGTCTGAGGTTCTTCCCATTATTGAATTCTTTAATGAATATTTTACAAAAAAAAAATAAGTCCAATGGACATGTCATTTGTTTGTGTAGTTAAATAGCAAAAGGTAAGGTGTGAAGTATCTGCAGAACAATTCAAGCACTCAACATGTTGGAGTGTTTGTCTTATGTACATACAGTGCCACTATGTGGCAAAACACAGACACAGCAGCACCTGGACAATATTCTCTAAATATTCATTTTATCTCAATCATGTTTAATATAAACTTTAAAAAGTTTTAAAGTTTAAAGTATTATAATAGTTATATATAATATAGTAGTTATAAAAGTTTTTTGCTGACACTGAGAGAGAAAATTTAACGATATGTGGGGGCTTAGCATCTTATTATATACAGAGCTCAAGGAGGTCTGTATGTGCTGAAATGTTAACATACACAGCATAACAATGTAACAAGGCAGTAAAACATAGCTTAAGCTTGCAAGGCAGCTGGATTCGTGAGATCATGCAAGGATCCATCTTGTCAGGCTTCAAGTTATGCGCTTGTGTCCGAATCACCAGCGGTTCGGGCCAATCAGCGTGCTATGAGGATTCTTGTGTGATCTTGTGATCTTGTGAATCCAGCTGCCTCACAAGGTAAGACAGTGAGAAACGGAGATTGACAGATGGTTCATCCAATCACCTGCCAAGTATTTTTTTGAAAGTGCCTGCCCTTTTCCAAACAGTTTCCAAGGACGACTTCTCAGATGGTTCCGTGTAACAAACCATCTGGCGCACCAGGTTAATATATAGCACCCTCTCTCTGGATCTGGAGGAAGATGTAATATGGGTTTAAACATGTATGAGTATAAAATACTTAGTATTTATTACTTCACTCATTTTTGTGAAAACATCATTACTCGATCACGTGAAAAATAACAAGAGTAGGGATATAGGCCTTATGTGAATATTTTTATGGACTAAGTGTGAGAACAATGCGAACAAAGCCAAATATTGAGGACAAATATTGTCTTCAAGGAGACGGTTCTCCTAGTGTCAGTCTCAACAAATCATAATTTTTATTGCAACTGTTGTATGTATACTAATGGTAGAACTACAGACCAGCACAAGAGGGACAAAGGTAACATTTTGAATCTTTTTGACTCAGAATACACATGTAGAACGGCCTTGATCCACTATCTAAACCATCCTGACAGTCAAGGATCAAGGGGTCACACAGTCAGGACGATTACTCTTAAAGATGTTTAATTTCCTCCCTCCTGAAATACCAATGTGAAGACTGAACTGAACCAGACTGAACTCATTTGACTGCCTTTTTGTTTGTGTGTGTGTGTGTGTGTGTGTGTGTGTGTGTGTGTGTGTGTGTGTGTGTGTGTGTGTGTGTGGGTGTGTGTGTGCGGGTGTGTGTGTGTGGGTATCTCAACAGAGATTAGTCATCTTCTTAATGGGATTAGCTGCTCTGGCTGTACTCAGGCATGACATTGGCTGAACAATTTAATGTTAGCTAATAGCTAGCTAGCCTGCTAGCTATCTGACTGCAGTTCCTGTGAAAACTGAGACAATACATCTGCTAACAGCAGTTGTAGAAAAACATAGACAACTTAGATGACTTCAACTCTACCCCCTTGCTTTCTGAACACGAATAACAGCCTTCAGTCACAAACTACTTGTTCATAAGGCTGTTAAAGTACTGGCATCATGCTTGTGCTCCTTTCCAGACTGGGTTATTTTTTCAGAGCCAAGCACTGCTCAGTCCTCGCCTACAGAGTTGACCCTGGTAACCAACCAGCCAAGTTGGGCTGATTGTGGCTGAGGTCTGATGTGAGCTGAATGTCAGCTGGCAACACCCCAGATTTGGCTTGGTTTTGGGGATTTGGACTTTGATGGATTTGAGCAGCTACTGTCGCAGCACTCTAGCAGTTTCAAAGTGATTTTTAAAATGACTACTACTTCACTGTGAAGTCCATTTTCAGTGTGTGCTCATTTGATGCTTCAAGTTTCCACATCATACTTGTGTTGTTGCATACTGCACTATGATTGGTTCCAAACTAGCTGTGATGTCACAAATCATACTTATAGCTAGTCTTAACCTCAGGACCAAGTGTCCTTGAGTCTGCATTAGTTTGCTTCAGAAAAGGCTCCTTATGTGTTCACAGGTTGGAGAAATCCTTTGGTTTGGGGATGATGGGGTGAGGTAACATGCTTCCCAGGTGTAGCCTATTTGTTGATCTTTTCTACCAACAACTGACTACATGTTATTCCCTTATTCCCCTAACCTAAAGGTTTGGTGCTCTAAAAACATTTATACATCTTGGGTTTTCCAATATGATTGTCGACATATCATATGGCATACTGTTTACTTATTGGAAAGAGAAACGTCTAGAATTGGTTTGAAATGTATATACTCAGGCTTAGACTGGTTGTCATAACCCCACTACTCCTCCACAGTCGTGCAGTAATGCAGTTACCACTCTAGCTATACAATTTTAAGCTTTTGATAAAAATAAAGTTTTAAAATAAAAAGCTATAGCAATGGTTTGAGAACAACATTTGCCTGAGTTGTATCTGGTTCTATTATGTGCCTTTGTTGAACACAGGTTCATATTTTCCAATATGCCAGTGTCAAGGTGAATGAGTAAAGAGGGTGTTCTTATGTAATTCAGTCAAGTTAAGTGTTAAACAGTCATCAGCCTGTTAAGTTTGGGACAGAAGCAGCTGGGTAGCATGGCCACTACAGGGAATGGAGCATTAGTGAGCAGCTCTCATTAATGTTAAAGCCGTAACCTCATTAATGTTAAAACCATAACCTCTGGCCCTGGACTAATTCCTCTTAATTACTCAGCTCCTCTTGGTCGACAGCCAGCCTTTGTGATTCCTAGCACCTCCGATACAGTTCCACGGAACCATAAAGGCTTGGTGATTGGATTTTGGAAGGAAGTGACACAAATCTTGTTCCAAGTTGATTTTGGAACGCTTAGGCGTCAAAAGGATGTGTGTTGATGCCAATAACATATAGGGGCAAACTTATACTACAACTAAGACAGGCTTTGGAAACAGGTTGACACTGATACTAAATACTGTGTCCGAGAATGGATAAGAAGTTTGATGTAATGTGTTGAGTCTTTTTTGTTTGTTTGTTTTGTATCGTAGTGTATATACATGAGGATTACAGAAAATGTGCTTTATGTACAGTATGTACATACAGTATAGATACTATGTAAAAACAAACAATGTCTGTTTGACTAAATGGACCGGTGTGTAGGATTTAGTGACCTCTAGCAGTTTTAGTTGCAAATCACAACCAACTGAATACACCTCCCTCTCCCCCTCCCTTTTCAAGCGTGTAGGAGAATCTACGGTGGCCACGAAAGTCGTGAAAAAAGCAAAAGGCCCTCTCTAGAGCTAGTGCTTAGTTTGTCTGTTCTAGGCTTCTGTAGAAACATGATGGTACAACATGACGGGCTCTGTGGAAGAGGACCTGCTCCCTGTGTAGATATAAGGGGCTCATTCTAAGGTAACGAAAACACAACAACTCTTATTTTCATAGGATTATATACAAATTAAAACATAATTAAGAATATCATATTCCATTTCTGCCAAGTCTGTTCCACTAGATTCCACTAAATTCTACACACTGCACCTCTAAAACAAACTTTAAAACACCCCAAATCTTGAATGCAAAAATACAAGGCTAACAAAAAAATGTACTAAAATGCATACGGTTTCACATATAACACACGTTACACAAGTAATGGTCTGTGGGTCATTCATTACTTACTCATTCATTAAGTTGACTTAACCTCTGTTGCCCTTGCTACTCTCTACACTAATTACAATACAAGACTCAGAGCATTTTTCTGAGTGAACCATACATAAAACAATAGTATATAAAATAAGTAAAGATACATTACATTGATTGAGGACACAGAGTTGCGATGGTCCATCTTCACATGTAGCCCTTGTGCTGGCCCAGTAGGTGTCAGCCCTACTACAGGCAGGGCTATCCAAACATCTACAGACTTACTCCAATTCTTTACAACACGTGTGGATCCTACAGAGCCGAGAGGACGTTAAACCTTTTGAAGAGGGTCTCGTCAAGTGAGCTAACTTGTGACAGCCGTTCTACATCGCAGAGTTAGTCCTACTGCAGATGCATAGCCCTAGGCTCAATAGTCCTACGGCTGCTTGGAAAGTTCTCCTCCTCCTCGCCTCCTCTCATGCCCTCTCCGTTGATTAATTTGTCAGCCGTGACCCCTCCTCACAGTTACATCACAATGCCAGCTGGGCAGTTGCACAGATGGATGGATCGGTGGAATGATGTTGCTGTGCGTTCTCAGGCAAAAGCGAGAAAAATAACTCACCAAAGCTCGGTATGCCAGGAACTTAAATGCTCATGCACTCGTTTACAGACTTGCGCTGTCTCTTTCCCTCGGTCTTTGTGTGTCTCTCTCATTTTTTTCTCTCTTTCCTTGTCTTTGTCCATCCTAAAATAGCTCCACCTCTGTAAAGTCTATTAGCAGCCTAAGGTAAGCCTCTTAGGAGAGACTCTTGCTCTCTTGGAGCACGGGAGGCCAGTGACACTCACTAAGTCCACACAACAATCACAGACTGATAAAACCAGGGTGGGATTTAAGACTGGATATATTAGAGAGGAAAGGAGGATTGGGAAAGATAGAGAGGAGAGTATTGATAGAAAGTGAAATCCACATTCATCATGTTTGAAAAATCTCCTCAAGCATAAATACAAATATTGTACATTCGGTAGATGTTTGAGGATTGATACACATTACTTTGAGGATTTAATGAAGAAAAGATGTCCCTTTCAACAAAAGGGATTCTGACAGTAGTGCACACATTGCTGCAGACATCACTTTGTCTCTATTGCACACCCCAAATTGCTTTATTTCCCATCCATGAGTACTATACTGTACTCTTACAGTATACTTTACTATACTGTAATCTTCAATTTTGACATTGATGTTGTGATTATATGTGCTGGCAAACTGTTTGATTGGCCTGCCCTTTCTAATTTGATCCATTTCTGACTGGATGACCGGATGTTCAGTTAATCAGTAAAACTAGTCTTCTCCATGTTATTCTGTTATCCAAAAAGACAGGGTTTGAGACAGAGATCGGAAAAAGAAATTAATCAAGCTGGATGAGAGATGATGTACTGATACATTCTCCAGCGGTAATCTAGCAGCCTTGAGCTCAAGGAACACCCTCTGTTTTTAATCCATTATCTTAATGAGATAAATGAGATTAACCAGATGAATGTGAGATGGAATCCCTGCAGTCTGCCTGTATATTTGCCAACAGACTGCAGACTTAAGCGTGTGAGTGTGTGTCATTCATTTAACACTTTCATTCACCACTTAAAACCTTAGGCTAAAACTTCAGGTCTTATCTTTATCTTAATCTTTATGAATTCAGAGAAGAGCTTATAGCTTTACAATGGTTATTAATGCCAGTGAGGATTTGATTGTCTGTCCAATTCCAAACTTAGAATTGTGTTTGCAGTACAACAGAAGGTCATGCTCCTAACAGCTAATTCCTTCTAAGCAAGCTCATGACTGGCTGCAAGACAGTATATAAGACGGCAGGGTGACCTACTGGTTAAGTGTTTATCCTTCAAGACAAAAGGGTTCAAATCAGGGCTTAATCAAGAACCAACTAATCTGAGTAGACAAGTCAAAGACTGACTTAGAGTAACAAGTGTCTGGAGTCAAAACGAGATCAAGGCTGAATCACAGGATCAGACTGCAACAAACTGAGCCTTCTCCCATGAACAAGCCTAAACTTGGATTTAACCAACATGCATTCAGTGTTTTTTATTCTGTTAACTATCATAAAACATCAAGAATCTCAGGAAGATATACTGGAATTAATCATACAGGATCAGGTGGTTTAGTCTAGTCTAATATGGAAGAACAAAGTCTGTGACAAAGAGGAGAAGAGAGGAGAACATAAACCAAGTTCTAATGACTTACAACAATATTCAACCAGTTTTCTCTCTCAAATATCTCAAAATATTCACAAATATTTCTCTGAGGTGGTGTTACTCTTTGTAGCATTTGCACTTCAACATAAAAGATAACATAAGGATAACAGTTCAGTACTGCTGCTTTTAAATAGGCCATGTGCTTTTTCATGTGTGTGTGCATGCACATATAGTATGTGCATAGTATATGTGTTTAATCTTTCCAGCCTAGTTTTTAGCCAAGTATTTCGTCCTGCCTTGAGACAGTCGGCTAGCTAGTCAGCCAGTGAATCAGTCACATACACAACTGGCCAGCCAGTCAGATAGCTTGTCTTCTGAAGTGTGTGTCCTATCAACCCAATTTCCTGTCTCTCCGGGTGTCACATGTTGTCAGACCAACAGCTGAGCAACAGCTCGGCAGTCCCATTAGAGTCACTTCACTAGAGCACAGTCTGTTCCTTTATATCATCTTATAGCTGTTCATTCGCAAATTACAGCAAGCCATCCATACAGTAAGCAAATCTGTCTCCAATTTCACATGGCTAATTGTGAGCAGGTGCACTTAGTTGCCCTTCATTTACTAAGCCTGCAATTTATCATACAATGCTTCATCTGGATGTGTTAAGTGGAATCCCCCCAAGGACTGCAGGTCTCAGTTATTTTCCCTTAAAATAATGCTCTCTGTGTGACAGGTTAAAAAAACATCATGTTAGGACATCTGGAACATTCAAAGCTTACCACATATGTCACAGACAAAACTCCAACATAACATTAAAGGAATTACCTCTACTTCTCTACTCTAATCTGCTTTCTTCCTGTGTCTCACCTTGGTAGTGAGGATACAGATGCAGTCCATCCTCAACAGTCCAACAGGCAAACTTTCACCAAAACATCTCCCAGCTGCAACTTTCCCATTCCACCACCATTTAGCCGCTTGTTGCTGTCGGTGACATCCTTCTGCTGTCTGTCCATTTCTGTCTCCTCCTTCTCATCCTCTTCTTTCATTCCTCAATCTCTCTCTCCTCCCTTTCTCATGTCCTCTCCACCTGTCCTTCCATCAGAGCAGCCAGAGAGGACTTCTCCGCTGAAATAGAGGCTGACTCGGAAACATGGCAGCTGTCCCGGTATACCTCCACCCGCCCTCTTGTTTTCCAGCTGCTGTCTTCGTTTTATGGCAGCTGGTAGCCACATTTTGACCTCAAAAAGTGCATAGCACAGAATATGTATCCGCACACATGCAGAACGCACTCAGCTCACAAAAAAACGGACAGGCAAACATGCAGAGACAGGTGCAGATATGCATACACATGGATGCACAGGCAAATACTCAAACAGACAGACCAGTATACACAGACATAAGCACACACACACAAATACATATACTACACACAGACACACCACTCTGCTGTTTTATCAGGTCAGTGTCTGTTTGGCAGGAGAGGGGGGGTTAGACTGAGTGAACAGTAACAGCAGTATAGCAGTGGATGCTCTACTTTCAACTTTGACTGTGGAAGTTAGAGCTCCATAGTTAGAGCCTGAAGCTTTACACAGAGATGGGATTTCACTCACTGAGGATGTCAGGCTTTTTTAGGGTTTACACAACATCACTACAGGTGATGTGGGATTTAAAATATTACAATACACTGTACTATCCGTACCATACCAGACCATACATACTTCTGCATTTCATACAGTGAAGAATGCAGAGAAATAGGAAAGTTAGAAAAATCACATACCTGCATTATATTGAAATGTGTTCCTAATATTATGCCCACACCATACATACATGAGGGGGGCAAAATAGTAAGCACACTTTTTTACTTTTAATGCACTCCAGTACACCACCACCACCCATTACAGCCTCAATAATAAACATAGAGAAGTATCACTTTTCTGACAATGTCAACAAAAACTGAAAATGTATAAGCTTCGTATTTATGGCAGGGATGTTGTATTGGATTGCATTAGATTGCACTGGTGTTCCTGATAAAGTGCTTGATGAGCGTATCTCTCAAACTCAAAACTGCTGCATAACACAAACTCACCCACAGAGACATCATTTTAAGTTTGATTCTGTTCTTGTTCTACTCTACTTCTGTCCAGCTCCACCCTCCCCTGGCCCCGCACTCATTGTTGGTTCTCTCCTGATGCTCTTTGTTGCCAACAGAAAATTGTCTATCTCTCTGCAATGAGTCGTGCTAATGAACATTATTATTTCTCAAGACTGAATTTCTCTTACAGCCACTTTTAAGACTATTAAAATTGTTCATGAAACTATTCAATGATGGAGAATTAACAATACAACATGCAAAATGTTTTTTTGTAAATTGCATTTCAATTAATTTTAACTTTGGTCACCTAACACGAGTGGAGAAAATCCCTATAATATCATTACAAATACAAATGAATAAAAATTGATATTCCATAGTGAAGAGCTAAACTGTCCACCCCAGTTTTAAATTACTATTGGATTAAGGCAAGGAAAACTACACAAAAGCATTCAAATTTTATTTCAACAAAATCAACAAGACAAAATCGGTTGCATGAGCCCACCCCTAAGCTCATTCCGCTGACTCCTCTTGACAATAAAATGTTACCAAACTGAATTGATTCTTCTTGTCATATTATGTAATACAATATAAGCCAATGTTCAAACAGCCAGCCTGCATAAACGATCTGTCCATCTAATTCTGCTATCTGCAGCCACCAGCAGCCCTCCAAAAAGAGACAGGTTGTCACTAGTAAAAACATATTTGCCCTATATCACATCCATTTCCATGTAAGAGCGATGATATGTTAGACATAAAGAAACAAATCCAGGATGATTCTAGAAGAAAACCTCTAATTCAAACCACAATTTTGAGTCATACCTCTATGAAATATTATCTCATATGCAGTAGGTGATTTAAGAAGGGGTGAGGGGGATGCTATCCTCCTTGTTAGCAAAATGACCAAAATGCCTCCCCCTTGTTAACCTGTCATCCCCTCTCTCCATCCCCTAGTAGCAGAGAGAATGCAGGGGCAGAGGGGATGTTTAGTTGAATATGTTAGTCTAGTCTGCCTGACTCATTGATCCTTTATCTGACTGAAGTTTGTGCAAGTTAGCCCCAACCATGGCTCTGAAATATCAGCAGCCTAACTGTGCTGTGTATTGATAAATTCACGGTGCTGTCCGTGGTGCTGAAGTAGCAGACGGATTTGGAATTGCGCCTTTTTCTTTCAGTCCCGCCTTTCTGTCAGTTTTGTCTCAGATCTATAATATTCTCTGCACTATATACTATAAATACTATTCTATACGACATTGTAGCCTATATACTCTACTCCTATATAGAGTTGTGTCATCTTCATGATCAAAGAGACAGGTAGCAACCTGTAGTCGTGGAAGAGTGAGAGAATCAGAGAGGCAAACAGCTGCCTGTAGTACTCCTATAATATTTCTCTAATATTTTTTATGATCATTTAGTGCTGCTGAAGCCACCTCTGTGACAAAATATTTTAGGGAAGTCATGACTACAGATATAGTTTTTACTATAGATGTTTGGTGTAACCTGGGACTGGAGCAGGTAATGTGACTGGGGACAGTTACATAAATCGAGGTTATGTTTATGCCATCAAAACTACAGTATGTTTTTGAAAAATAA
The DNA here is from genome assembly GCF_910596095.1 of Thunnus maccoyii. Lineage (NCBI taxonomy): Eukaryota > Metazoa > Chordata > Actinopteri > Scombriformes > Scombridae > Thunnus > Thunnus maccoyii. Next base: position 26,991,836 of record NC_056539.1, on the reverse strand, counting down.
GCATGATCAAAATGATTTCCACATCCAGTGAAAGAATAGAGCAGTTCTATGAAATCAAAATTGTAATCGCAATTATGTTATCAAGAATTAGGCTACGTCTATATGATAATCCTGCAGTCCTAATATAAAGTAGCCATACAGAGGCAGGTTCAGGCGGATGTGGGTCCCTCTTACTCTTTCGTGTAGAGGAGCACAACAGCAGATGGGGGAAAGAGAAAGTGCGGCAGCAGCATGCAGAGGCTGGGTCAGAAATTAACAGAGCTTGAAGCAAAAGTGCCCTTGAATGCTCATAAACTTTTTTTTTTTTGGCAATTCTCACTTGTTATTTTTCAAATAAAACATATATTTGTGCTGCAAATTGAGTGTTTATTTGACAATATAATGTAATAATTATATATTATTTCAGAGTTTAGTAAATGCCCCTAAAAATAATATAGGCTAGCAAAATATAGGCTACCCTCTGAAAAAAAGTAACATGCACAAGTAATCCCTCCTCCCCCCTCCACCCTCCTTCCTCTTCCTTCGTGTGTGGATAGAGGGGAAAGGGAGGAAGAGAGAGGAGGCAGTTCCACAGTAGGAGCAGTCAGAGAGGACATACATTTGTTAAGTTCACCTTTGAGTTGACACAGAATCCACTGGTATTGTTCACACAAAAGGGTTGCAGAAAATAAGCAATTTCATTGAAGTTCATGTCATTACTTTTGTAGAGAATCAACAGAGGCAGATAGTGGCAGGAGCAGGGCAACAAGGTGGAGGAGAGAGAGCAGGTAGTTCAACAGCCAGAAAGGCCAGAAAGAGATGATAAATCAGGAAGTTCAAGCAGGCCGGATTCTGAAAAGGATCAGGAAGAAATGCCAGAATGCTGGACAAAAAAGCAAGCAAAGGAGAAGAAGGAGCTATATCCATGGCTTGTATATTCTGCAAAAAGATGTATGCTGCTGGACCAGAGATGGGTGGAAAACACAAGCATGTTGCAGAGGAGTGGATCAAGGTAAAGGTGGTTGCATCAGGGATAACAAAAAGTGAACAGCAACAGTCTCTCCATAAGAAAATACATTGCCACAGAACCTCAGACTTTCACGAGGCAGCTGAGAAAACAGTGGAAAGGGTGAAAGAGAAAACAGTGGAAACCCTGACTGCTGAGATGATGAGGGATCAGTTTCTGACCACTGACTGGGTGTTTAGAACTGTTTATAAAATTGCAAAATCCAGACAGCCATACACTGACCTAGAAACAGACACAGGCATCCAAGTCCTGAATGGATTGGACATGGGAAGGACTTTACATTCAGAAAAATCTTGTGCAAATAGTAGCCAGTACATAGCAACAGAAATGAGAAAGTCAGTATTTGCAAGTGTTCTAGAAAGCAATTCAAAGATTACCATTCTGGTTGATGAGTCAACCAACATCAGCCAAAAATCAGTATTAATAATCTATGTCAGAGCATGTGTAGGCAACAGCAAAGAGCCACTGACATTCTTTTTGGATATTGTAGAGCTCCCTGTCCCAGTCATGCTTGAAAGCAAGGCAGGTGTGGTGAACAGAGTGGTTAACCAGTTTCCGGCATTTTCATCTGGCACTGTTATGAACCACCGCTTGAAGTTGAGGGTAGGAGAGGCTGTTGAGGAGGCTGCAGGTCTCAATAAATTTCAGTCTTTCTTTCATAACTGTACAACCTCTATCATGCTTCTACTAAAATCCGAAAAGAGTTGACTGCATGTTATGAGACACTTTCAATGCAGTGTCAAAACATTGGGCGAATTTTGAGCACAAGATGGATAACTTCCAGCTACAGAACTGTGACAGCTGTCTGGCAATAGTACCCTGTCCTATAAAAGCACTTTTCATAAGCAGTTGTGGACCCAAACCAAAGCTCTACAGAAAGGGTCATTCTTCGTGGTATATGCCATCGGCTCTATAGTCCAACCTTTGTGCTCAACTTAGGAGTCATGTTTGATGCCTTAGAAGAACTGTCTGATTTCTCCCTCTCCCTGCAAGACAGAAGTATGACACTTCAAAGTGTAGATACATCACTCAGTCAACAGATTCGAGTACTGAAATTCATAGCCTTCTCGCTGGGTTTCAAGACACAGGAGGCACAGCAGGCAGTGGGGATAAATATCTTCAAAACAGTTTCACTAGAACAAACAAATGTGAGACATGACAGTGCAATTAACCAGAGGTTGTTTTTAATACCCTGGCTGGAAGTCTTGAGCAAAGAATGGGGTGTCTACCAGTCAAGCTGCATGACAGAGATAAATATCAGCAGTTCCTCACCAATATCAAAACCCTGCAGCCTTCTAATTGGCCAGAGGAGTGCAGGGTGGGATATGCTGAAGCAGAAGTGCTGGAGCACTGCATTTTCGTAACACTTGAGAGTTCGAGAGGCACAGAGAGGCATGAGGGAATACATTGAAACAGTCAAAGCCAGTGTTGAGAAAAGTAGGCCTCCAAAGGAGCTAAAGCCTCTGTTAAAAGCAGTCAACACACTTGTTGTCTCCACTGCAGAATGCGAACATGGCTTCAGCCAAATTAATATTATAAGTGGAATGAGGGCCACCCTGGAACTCAAAAGATTATCAGCTTTGATTTTCATTAAATGTGTTGGTCCTCCTGTGAAATGTTTTTCCCCAAGACATTATGTGAAGTCTTGGCTTCAGAAAAACAACGTCTTGGCTAGAAACCTCCAGGCAAGAGCACGTGAAAACAAACAGCAAAAGTACGACTATGAGCTAATATGGAGTCTGTTCTGAGCAGCTAAATGATAGTAGTGATAGTGAGGATTGGAGTCAGAATCTTGTACTATGCTCATATAACGTTTTTCACAGAGAACTCAAACTTGTTCTTTATTCATAGATTCCACTCCCTTTGGTGGTTATTTCATTGGTGCAAATATTTCATGTTTATTTACAGCAATGTCCTTTGGGATGTGTACATGGGTGTATAGGTAAGTGGTGTGGGGGCAGGGGGGTGCTCCCATCGGGCCATCCCCCCTGTTAAAACATAACAAATCACCTACTGCTTAGATGACAACAATTCTTCTGTACAAGACAGTGTTATGCAAATGACAAATCACAAACTGTGCACAGGCAGGGGGAAAAAAACAAAACATGGTGTAAAAGAGTGAAAAAACCACGGGAGCTAAAACAAAATTTGAGTAAAACCATACAGAATCGAGAAAATCTAGTCAAAAATGCTGAGGAGGAGAAAAAACATTTATTCAATCCTAGCTCTAATAAAAGAAAAAAAAAATATTTGTACAAAAGATTTTAGTCATTGTTGTAACACCACTAGCAAACACTATATATTTATATAAAACCTGATATTATAACGATGAAAAACTTGAATATGATGAGGTTATCAAGACCACGAAATGTACTTTGAACTTTCTTCCACCTGATCTCATACCTGACAAGCTCTCCTCGGCTCTTGGAAATAACACACAAACACATACACAAAATAGTTCCTCCGAGACCACCAGCATCTCTCTCAGAATCTTTGTTTTATCCAGCCCTACTGTAACCTCAAGGTTGCCACCCAACAACTGAGACCAGCCACCTTCAGACAATGCCCCTGTCTGACTGCTATCAACTGCTATTAACTGTTGAGAGATTTCCAGCAGGTTTCCTCAGGCATTAATATAAAACAACCAGAGATGTCTTACCTTGTTGGGGGTCAATGGGCTTGTAGCTGGCCTGGGGCTGGCTGGACCATGAGTAGGGCTAGCAGAGGTGACCTTTATTGGCCCAGGGCTGGTTGGACTAGGAACAGAGATCAGGGAGAGAGGTTGTCTGGAGGTGAACTCTGAAAACTGTCAGTTATTATTGTGTCACCTACACCTGAATTCAGTGGACCCCCCCAAAAAAGCTGCAGTGTTGTTTTATTTAACAATACCTCACCAAACCAATGTGATATACATACATTTCCATTAAACAAACCATGGAACTAAACTCATTTTATAATTTTGTCTTTACATGATTTCTCAAATTTAAAATGATGAGACTTTTTTACTGACTGAACAAAAACTTAAAGAGTTGAATTATCCCATATCCAGAATGCTATTAGCTTTGCTCTCCTGACAACACATCTCAGATTAATTAATTTTTTTCTGAAATTGGTTGTATGTTTTGATTTGTGGTGGGAATAGATAAAATAAATTAGTTTGCTTGAGCAGCAATAACTACTACAAATGATTATTTTGTCCACATGTTTGGTGTTATTTGCTCACAGTATTTTGCTCTGAACTTTCAGAACATCTTTTATCAATTGATTGAAAGAGATTGAAAGTGCTTATGTTGCCAAAGGTTGCACTAAATACTGTAAAATGAAATTTTTAATTTACCTGAGAAGAGGTCCTTTGTTCAGTGGCCCTGGAGGACCTGTGGGGCTACGGCTGCCGAAGGTAGATTTTTCCTGGTTGGGGCTAGTTGGACTATGGCTGGGAGTGACTTTGTCTACGCCTGGGTCCTTGATAATAGCAGCATCTGTGACTCTGTTGGGACCTGGGCTGGCACTAGGAGTGGTGATGGTTGGCGTGAGTTTGTCTAGAGTGGTTGGAGACACAAGGCCTTGGATGGTGCTGGAGACAAGGGCTGAGACAGTCACCAGGTTGAGGTCAGCAGAGGCAGGATCGGTTTGTAGACCGGCAGAGGTAATAGTGCTTTCTAAAGAAACACTAGAGTTGGTGGCAGCAAGATGTGGCTTTGTTCCATTTAGTGATACTTGAGTAGGCGTTTTTATGGACGAGGTTTCTATACCATTCACTGTGACTCCCACAGATGTGGCAGCAGAGGGAGAAGAGGGCTTAGTAGTCTCCACTGCCATGGATTTGGAAGCCCCAGGCTGGACAGGAGGAGGAGGGGCACGGTACTTGACTTTGCCTGGCTGTGACTGAGGTGTACTGGACTGCGTTGTAGGGGGAGATGGCTTTGATGTGGGTGTTCCGGATGGGACTGGAGGAGCAGGGTACTTGATTGACCTGCGTTTGGGGGTTGGAGATTTGGGCTGGGATGAGTCCACAGAATCCTGAGGGCTTAGTAGACCAGAAGTGGGCTGTGACTGGACTGTGGGCTCTGCTGGCAGGTTGCAGGAGGCAGGGAGGTTCGCTGGACTGTCGATCTGGTCCACAGAACACTTGCTGTCGGCAAGGAGAGTCAACTCGTAGTACTCCTGGATGTCTGGATGGAAACAAAGAGAGATTAGACCCATGACGAGTGACTGAAGGGTTCAGTGGATTGGTAAATGAAGTGACTCATTGAAGGAATGGATAAATTAATGTACTAAAAAAAGATTTTAAAATGACATGGATCTTAGAGATGAAATATGAAATAATTAGTAAATTAATAAATGGTCGATCGACAGAAAATTACTGACAACAATTTTGCTTACTATATAGTGGATAAATAACGCACACCAAGGGTTGTGGTGAGGTGCTGATAACTGGAAGCAGACTCCAAAGCAGGAGAAAAGTTGCATACTCTGGCTCCATATGTGTTTCTGTTTTATCAACAATTAATAATTGTTGATCTTGAAGAAGGCCTAAGGGCCAAAACGTCATCCAAATAAAAGAGAAATACATATGGAGCCAGAGTATATGACGCTTTTTTCCTGCTTTTTAACAATTTTACTAACAACAAAAACTGCCAACATACTCTGGTTCCAGATTTTCAATGTGAAAATTTGCTGCTTTTCTTTGTTTTGCATAATTGTAAACTGAATATATTTGGGTTTTGGGCAGTTGGACAAAACACTTTAGGCTCTGGAAAATTGTGATGAAGATTTCACTATTTGGAAAGATGAATTCACTATATGGAAAAAAATAATTGGCTGATTAATCAATGATGAAAATAACCATCAGTTGTAGCTTTACTGTATATAGCTGCTCCAGATACAATAGACACTCTTCATTGCTACTGTATACATTATAGATGCAAGCAAAATGAAGCATCACAGAAAGTCTTAATGTTTTGTACCTCCAGGATAGCTGGGTATATATGGAGAGAAACCCAATGTACCTTTATGTCTCTCTATTCTATTCTGTTCTGTTCTCTGTGCATATGATGGCCAGTATGCACAATCTAAAATCCCAGTTTATACACTGGTGGCATCTAGTGGCAGCACGAGGATACTGCTACATTAGTTAAATAGAACAACAACTAATATCCAGGGATCCCCAGCTAAAAGAGAGGAATAGCTCAGTATTTCCACTGTCATTTCCCTCTTTAGAAGTAAGCTCTGACAGTATGTATCAGAGTGACTGTTGTAATCAGAGGAGCTAAGGTTGTCAAATTAGAGAGGTTCAATGGTCATTTAAGAGAATATTAAGAGGAAGAAATAAAGAGGGAAGAGGACAGGAAAAATAAAGACATGGTGGAGAAGAAAAGGAAAAGAACACAGAGAATTTGTCAATATAACGCATGAAAATGACCATCAAACAGGCATCAAGGACAGGAATTACACATTACAATAACATACACACATAGCTATGAGCATACAGTATATTCAAACATATTACATAATAGAAGAAGTTTATTGCATCAATAAAGGGAAGAAAAGGTTGGTCAAAGGTAAAAATGTACAAAACAGGAACTCAGTGGCAAGTTAAGTGAACAACACATTCACACACACAAAACAGAGAAAGGGGTGTTACTATCAGAGTTGAAAGTGTGGGCGTGGCGCGAAGCAGGTAGGACCAGGGACTAAGAACCAGTTTGTCGTCATGCACATAACCAAACAGACACACATGTGCCTGGCGTTTTTCCTCAAATAAGCTCAATTAGACACAGACTGTTATCTCTTGCAAGGGATGTATATATGCTATATATTTTCTATATTTGTGCCTGCTTTCTACAAAGAGATCTGTGTTTCCGTGACAGGCCACGTCACGCCTGCATATGTGGGTTCTGACCCTCATTTTCTGGTGAACAGTCATGTGATAAACCAGCTCAAACATCTTGTCAACACCATGAAAACAAGTGCTGCCAGTTACATGAAGCAAACATTCTTCCTTCTCTGACCAGTTTAGCCTTCTGTCTTGTGGCCTAGCAACCTACTGTCATACAGCCAAACCTTCTCATCTTCATTTGGACAAAAATGAATGAACACATACATTCCTGTCTTTAACACATCATACACAGTGTCAAACACACGGTCTGTTTTCCTACTGACTTCATGCATTCCTACATTAACCTTTTACACACTGCTGTTGTTGTAAAGAGCAACACAAAAACCACATTCAAAGGGTCAGTTTTAGCTCAATTACAAAAACCAGTGGCAATGTCATGAGTTTTCTGTCAACTCCCCTATACAGAAGAGGAAGTTAGTTTACGATGCCTAATGCATCCAAAAATGACATGAAAAACTGTTATATGTCCCAGTTACTCTAGAAAATAGTGACAACTGCCTACAGCAAAATATGTGGATTATCTGTATTTTTGAAACTCTGTATGGCAGAATATCAATGGGGTAAGACGGAAAATATGTTCTTTGGGTGAAGTGACCCTTAATTTAACTATGATGATTTACATTCTTGATCTATGGTAACATAAAATGCGGCTTAGGGCAGGAAAATATGCGCATGAAGGCATGAGAGTGAAGATGAAGTTGCTTTGATATGCATTTATTATAAGAACAGTAAATAGTTTAAGCACAGCTTAATTTTTATAGAGACATCTTTAACCCATATTCACACTGTGAGCAATACAATCAACACCTCATCCCAGGAATATTTTTATGTCTTATAGTAAAATCCTCATCATCAAACAATGGTTGTATAGTCAAAGAGCTTGTCAGCTAATAAAAGGCTTTAAAATCTACAGATTCTTACCAAGCAGGGCGCTGAAGAGCTGGCTCTGGAAAACATTGATGACTCTGTCCAGAGACTGTTGCAGCTGGCTGTCTTCCTCCACAGGGCCTTGTTTGGACCGGTTCTGACTCTGCTGTCTCTGATCTAATTTGGCCCGGTACTGCTGGAGAAGCTCCAGGGCTCGCTGAGCGTCTGAACACAACACATACAAGTAAACAACAAAAGTCTTTTTTCCCACATGTTGCTCTGGAAGATGAAGGAAGAACAAAAATCTCCAGGCACTCTTAAATAAAGCAATGAGATTAGGTACTGGATATTAAAAAAAACTTTTTTTTTAAATTGAGGATTAATATGTTTAAAACGCTGAGGGTCTTCAGCAGGGCTGCGTTTATAAAACAAAAATTAATACCATATGACTCCATATTGTGAGTGTTGAAACAGGTGTTATTAATCCGTCGTTAGGATTTTAACATGTTTAACTGTTCTTAAGAGTGTCTGATTAATGTTTTCTTTCATTTTCTGTCACAGCTTATGAATGTTTCAATGTTTTGTAGTCATGTTTAATAGCAAATCTGACAGCAGTTAAAAATTAAAAGTATAGAAGGTCTTCACTCAATACTTTACAAGAATATCGATTGTTTTAGAAAGGTGGATCAAGGTGCAAATGACCCTGAGCTCCTGACGTAATATTACTACAATATAATATGCAATAAAACCTGGGAGTTTAAATTAATTTTTAAATCTTCTTAATTATAAGAGAACTTTAGCTCCTTCTGGTTAATGCTGTAAATTATTGATATTGCTGTAAATGAGTTACTGTATGTGTCTGCATAGTATGAAATGGTAACAACTACTATTACTACTGGTTTCTGTCGCTCTGATGCAGAAGAGCATAAGGGCAACAGAGTTTATGGTGTAATGGAAAGGTGCAGGCGGCATTCCAGGCTCAATGGCACTCTGAACAGCTGATTAAACCGGAAGCTCTGACAGTTCAACATCAAACTCAAGACGAAATGTGTCAGTTTAAGCCTTATGTCGCATTCTCACCAAATGGCATTCAAAATGATGCCAATCATTTTACAGCATATTGTATATAACCAACCATGTATGAGGCAGAGCATGTTGATGTTGCATCACTACTCAGTTGCACCACTACATGTATGCACCATTTAAGTAGAAAAAAAATCACAAGATGTCTCTTCTAGCTGATTTATACATGCACGAGCAACTGTGTAAATTAGTAAAAGCAGATAAAAAAAATAATTTTGTTATTTAAGTGCTGTTTGGTGGATTACTTGTAAACCGAATTTACCACAAGGTATGAATGATTTGTAAAATCTCTTAAATTATGATCTACAAGTTCTGTACGTATACCAATAAACAATTTAACGCTAAATTGCTGGTGTTTTAGAGAAGTTTGGTTCAGTCGTTAACTGACAAGCTTCGCTGAACTAGACTTCAACACATCAACGGAACAATTTAGAGTAGTTAAAACTGATTTTCTTCGATGATGTTTCTTTCTTTACATAAACACAGATATGTCACAGAGATGAGAAGAATTATAAAAAAAAAAAACAACAACCCCAAAAACATTTAATTTACCTTTCTGTCGCACAGGCATGGTGACCCTCACAGTCCTCCACCCCGGGGCTTGTGTCTGTGTGACAGTCTGTTATCTGTTATTACAGATGTGTGCGTTTGTCCCGGGACAGCCCGCCTCCTCCAAACTAGGACACCACACTGACACCACGACAAGTCTACCAGCCTGTCTTTTTTCAGCGAAACAGAAAAACTTTAACAAAATGTTTTGTTTTTTTACCAAGTCCGAGTAAACCGTCCCAGCGGGCAGCGGCGCAGTAAAAAAGAAACCAACCGTTGACACCAGACGGTGGACTTAGAACCCGGAGGTGTAGTTTGTTTCCTTGTCTTTCACTTTAATTCACCTCTCCGCGTGTGTGTGTGTGTGTATGGGTGTGTGTGTGTAAAACTAGTTCTCCATTTCTACATTCAGGTGACTCAAAACGCTGTCCGACCGGTTCTTTAGGCGGTCCTGTGTGATGAAAACACACACATTCACACATGGGAAATCTCTAAACACACACACACACACACATTCATGCACTCACCTCAAAATACTATTAAAGCAGGTTTGAGAGGCTCTTCATAAGCAGCTTGTGTGTGTGTGTGTGTTTGTGTGTGTGTGCTTGTGTTGGCATTGTCATGTTAAACAGCTATATTGTGTAGCCTGGTCTATTCCAGTGCCTGTAGGATCCACATCTAATCCACTCAGCTCTTCAGTATAGATTTATTTGGGTTAACAGATTGTGATTATACACTAGAGTTAGTTGTATATGCTGTAACATCCCCTCCACTGCTCCTATAGGACATTACTGTCAAATGATAGCAAAATAAATAAAAATATAACAAGTACGTCGTTGTATGAAGTGTGAATGCTGACGTCTATTTATGGTGTCTACATTCATGCCTACAAATACTCACTCAAGGAATCCAGTTGAAATGTCACAGGTGTAATCTCACCGCGAGTCCATGCAAGCCCATCTCTGGGTGAGTTTGGTGGCTTTGTCATGGTAAACAGTACATTGTGTAGAGTAGATTAAAGCTGCACTATCCCAGGCTCGTCCCTTTCCCTCAGCCTGGATCCACGTCATGTACAGTACCAGGGCCTAGTTTAACCAAAACAACACCTTTTAAAGAAGTATACAACATTAACCTTTGCTTTTAGTGCAGAAAATATCACAAACTCCCCAAATATTTGGGCTGGTGTTTTGTGCTAACACATAGTTTGGTGAAACTTTTCCAAGAAAGTCATTGGCTCCTAAAAATAAAGATAAACAGAACAGACAATAATTTTGCCTTTGACATATTAAAGAGGACAAACAAATAGTATTTTAAATGAATAATGAATATCATGTGAGAGGCTACTGCCAATACCACATTTTTGGTTATCTAGACTGGCAAAAACAAAACAATAATTAAACGAGTGGCTGATGAAGAAAGTTGAACATTTACAAAGCCAAAGAGATCCAGATGTCTCAGGAATTGACAGACCAAACCTCAGCTAATATGCGACAACTACTGAACCCAATTACAAGTAGCCAGAAAGAGGTCTAACATTAAATGTAGCAGGCAGCTTATTTCCAAAACATTTTCCATAATAACTTGATAAGCTAAATGAAGTTTATCTTGACTTTCGTCTTTCTGCCCTTTAGTCTAAAACCACTTAATGAAACTTTGACATTGCTGCCTGTTGTTTGTAAAATTGTACATTTGTCACTAAATCTGACATTAAAACAATGATTTGTTGGTATCGGCTGCTCTTTGCTAACAAATTACATGCACACTGACTGTTAGTGATACTTAGGGCAACTATCATTATGTAACGACAGAAACTATTTGTCATCATGTTTAAATATATCTTTTTGTGTTTCCACAGGATGTGAGTGTGCTGCTTATTATTTTGCTGCTATTGCCCACACGAAATAACTTCTTAACATACTATATTTACATCTAATCTATCAGAGTTATGGAAGATCATATAAAAACAATAACTATTTGGCCTATTGAGAGATGCTGGTAAAAGTTTGTTTAATGTTTTGTCTGCCAGCAATTATTTGACCAACATTTTAATATTTTGCAAGCATTGTTTGCCATCTTACCACCGCACAGTCAAGAAGATTAATGTGATTTCTTCTTTGTGCATTCAAAACAGATGTAGATCCACGGTGTGTTTAGTCAGGCTTAACACACAAAATGAAAAAGACGTGCCTTCCAACAACTTCAAAACTGTCTTCTTTACATAATTGTGTCTTATTTGCTAATAAGCTAGTCAAGGGCTACATCCAAGCATCACCAGGATTTTGTTCAGCAGTGTGCAGAACTGAATAGCTTACATGCTGCTTGCAGAAGATGAAAAAAACAGCACCAATGCATCGGCTAATTGCTTTTTAAAGGACAGGTTCACAATTTTTCAAGTTTATCTTAAAACAGTACAGGCGCCCAAATGAATACTGAAATAGGTTGTTCTTGCTATAATCATTCCTCCTTTGTTCATATTGACCATTAGAAGATCCCTTCCTAATGTGATGAGTGATGGGGAGCAATATTCGCAAGCCTCCTTCCTGTGCAAAAATGTATTTAATAGTTTATCTGAAACTACTATGAAGCTTCAGCTGTTAAAATGAGTTAAATCAATCTTTCAACGTTACAGTCTTTTTAGTGCCAAAGTCCCTCTTTTTGTTACTATACTTCCACTGCAGCTCAACAGGGAAACACTGTCCGAGGAAACACAAAGATGGAATTTTATGCTAAAGGCAATGTAAATGTGGCAGATATCCACTTGATATGACTAACTCAGACTGCTTCAAATAAACTTTTAAATGCATTTTTGCACAAAATGTGTGGACACACTGTGGATTTTGGCCCACATCACTTACAATAAAACTACATTTGAAGGGGATATTTTAATAGCCAGTATGAACAGGAGGAATGATTACAGCGAGGAAAACCTCTTTCAGCGTTCACAGCGACCTGACTGTTCTTTTAAAACACACTTGAAAAATTGTTAACCTAACCTTTAAACTGTAAGGTATCTTTGGATTTGTTGGAAGTCAGACTGTTATGCCTTTGATGGAGCATGGTTAACTGTTTTCCTCTACGTCCAGTCCTTGAGCTAAGCTAGGCTAAATGCATCCCAGCCGTATCTGTGCACTGGACACACAGAGAGGAAATTGGTATTGATCTTCTCATACAACTCTGGAAAAGACAGCAAACAAGTGGATTTCCCTAAATGCTGGGGTTTACTTTCTTCTGTCTCACTGACACATTTGACATTTTATGATAAATTAGTCTCATGGTCAGAAAACATAAATTCTGATAAAAGATGAAACAATTAGAAATGCAAAGTTGCTGCAGGACACACGTCAGTCCGACATTTTGTACACAATATACTCTGTGTCTGTGTCTGCCTGTGGACACTGGAGCAATTGTAGGGACACTTCATCAGCGTCATACACACAGACACACACACACACATACACAAACACACTCACCACACACACACACATACACAAACACACTCACCACACACACACACATACATAGGCAGCAGCTGAATGCAGGTCATGGGACTTAGTCTCTGGTATTGTTATTGATCAGGTCACAAGAGCTTATCGACTGCTTTGATGGGTTTACAGAACTCTCTCTCTGTATCTCTTACACAGGCACACAAGTGGTCAAACACACTGATGCCAGCATATATGAGTCAGCGTGGGGAGAAATTTATGCACGATTGTGTAAGTGGGTTGGTCAGTCAGCACACAGAAGTATCATTTTGTCCAAACCAGTGCGTGAAAGACAGAGTAAAGAGGAAAGGGAACAAAGAGACATCACTCTGCTTTCATCAATGTGTGTGTGTGTGTGTGTGTGTTTGTGTGTACTATTAGCCTCTATTGTTAATTGTCGGCCTGTACCACAGTAAGCAGGGTTGTTCCACAGAGGGCACTGATGCCAGAAGTACATCAGGGAATGGTACAGCACAGACAGGAAAGACAGCATAATATGGATACCTACCTTATTAAGATGCAGTGATACATATAGGCCTACCACAATAAAGTGGTATAGATAATATACTGTGGTTAGTAATTAGCAGTGGTAGAAGAAGTGCTCAGAGTCCTGCATTCAAAATCTCACCTAAGTAGAAGCACAGAAGCGTCATCAGCAAAATATATTTTAATTCTCAAATGTAAAAGTACAGCACAGACAGGAAAGACAGCATAATATGGATACCTATATATATGTATATATATATATATATATATATAAGGTAATGATTATTAAAATTATGTTTTTGTAAGCCATGTTTTTGTAAGCCATTTTCACATGATCCTATTTTTTGTACGGTATAAAACCAATATATACCAGGAATTAATTGTAAATAGATGAAATAATCACATACAATTAAAGCAGCCTAAAGCTCTCAAGATACCATTAATGGGTGTTAAAGGAGGATAATTTGAATATAATCTTACATATTTTTTTTGTGTTTTACATCCAGAAATCTGTGCTTTGATGGGGCAGTCTTAAGGATGAATTGGATAATTCTATGAATTTACAAAAGAATACTGTATAAAACAAGCCTTTATTTAAAGTAGGTAATTTTAAGGTATTTCTTCAATGTTTTTCATTTTGCGCAGACTTATACATTTGTTTAACATTCTAGCAATATTTTATAATGTTTTAAAATTTTTATTTTACAACAGTTGGACTGTAAAAATGCAGATAATGTCCACGATAAATATTTGTTTTTGTTTTTTTTTTTAAATTCTCTGTAGAATAACTAAAGGTTGTTTTTTTTTTACCATTTAATGGTAAGTGTTTGGCAACTTTTGCTGCCAGACTTTTTACCATTTTTTTAACTCTTTATTTATTTATTTATTTTTGCATTTTTTTACATTAAATTTAAAATTTTGCTGCAAAAAACAGAAAGTTGCCTTAATTTTACATTCAGTAATAGGATGTGTATTTTCTGTATTTTTACATAGAATTCAATGTAATTTAACATTCAAGACCATTAAGCAATTGAATAATTCTGTACAAAATTTAATGTTAATACATTTAATGTAGAAAAAAAAACAAACTGTAAAATAATACAGTAAATTTCTGTGAAGTAACTTACAGTGTACCTTAGCCATGGGGTTAAACTGACTACAGACAATGTTTTTTTGTTTTAAATGGATGATGATTTGAATGACGACACTTCTCTTTTTGCCAGGGGTAAGTAAATTGTAAGTGGTCATGATATTTAAAAGTGATAACAGGTGATGCAGAAAAATAACGGGTTGTGATGTTCTTCACCTCCACCATGTTTTTTATGTTATAGGACTTAACCACCTGTAGCTATTATTGCCTACACATACTTAAATGTTTGCAATTAATTTAGCTCCCAAAGAGAATAGATATTGGCAATTTGAGAAGAAAGACTGACACTGAGAGTACAAGTTAAATGGGAAAATGTTGGACATAAATGTCAACATTTTGGCTTTTATAGTTTTTAGAGACTCATCTCTCCTCAGGCCAAAATGACACTCTCACAAAATTATTCATAGTATAGTATTAACATTGTATATCAACATTTACTTAATTATCTATAAAATAAGTACTAATCATTTTTGAATCAATGGCTAAAAGGACTTTCAAGCTCCTTATCTATGGAAAAATTTACATTTGCATTTCAATATATATATATAATAGTTTTCTTCTTTTACTTTGGGTTTTTTGTTTGTTTTATTCAGTGTTTTTGCTTTTTGATTGTTGTGTTTTGTATGTTTGACATATATATGTTTAAAGCAAAAAAAAGCTATTTCATTTTCACACATGTTTAGTAATCGATCCAGCAAAAAATAGTCATAGTTTATGTTATTTTCTAGCTGTCCATATGCATATTATCACCGGTTTAGGGTTTTGTGCACACATGAGGAAGCTCCAGCTCAATTTACAGAAAATGTCCACAAGTAATTATCACCAGTCAATAGATCCAATTTTTCACTTGCAAGTCTTGTATGCAAAATCAAGTAGGACTTTTTTTTTGCATGCTTATCATAATGGACCAAAGTGTTTCTTTGAGCTCAAGATTCGGAAATACAATTACTGACATGGTTTTCTACCTTGATGGAGAAACTCTCTTTGTGAGGCAGCTAGACAAACTCAGCTGTCCCTCTGTGATCCACAGCTCAGATGTAAAGAATAGGTGAGATGGATGGATAAAGAGGGATGAAGAAGAGTCTGGCTGTTAGACTAATGGATGAAGAGACAAAGGAGCATCTGCTGAGATGATGAGAGCCTCGGCTGAATTTAATCCACAGAGGAAACTCAAATCTCCCACAGACCTGCTGAGGTGATCTTCATCCCTCCCTTCTTACATCTCTTGCTTCATTTCTGTCTCTTTTTCTCTCTATTACTTATCCATTTTCTTTTTCATTGTTTGTCTCTCTTCTTGCTCCCTTCCTTCCTCTTCCTTTTACCTGTTTATTTCCATTTTCTCTTTTCTTCCTCTTTTCCTTTATTTCCACCTTTTCAATTTATTTGCACAATTTCTTTAATCTCTCTCTTTTTTACATCCTCTAATTTCTTTTTCATTCTTTGTCTCACCCTTCTATCTTTTGTCTCATTTATTTATTCCTTACATCTTTCTTTCTTTCTACAGTTATAAAAAACACATGAATAAACAAGAAAATTCTTAAAGCAATCACACTGCATTACGTAAAAATTGCTGGAGTCTGAATTATGATTCTATCAAGATTAAAGTTTCCCACAGGGGGGATCAAACCTATGACCCGCTGTTTGTTAGACAGCAGTGTGAAGCCTGAGCTATCATGACTCAGAAAAGAACATCAGTATGATCAGGTTTTCACATGACTTTAAATTGCAGAGTAAATAAGGCTTGCACCTCTGACATTTTTATAATATGAGAGGGAGATGGAGTAGCTGGGAGCTGGAGAAGAGTTGGCAAGGAGGGGTGTTTGTACCAGTGTATGGCCAGTATGTTGTGTTGTTTTTGTATGTATTGTTTGTTTGTGTTTGTGAGACAAAGGCAGTTTTGAACTGTGAATAAAACCTGAAGGTTTGAAGGGACTAAAAGAGGAGCATCTTATCAGAAGAACAGCCTCACAGCCTTTTGCAGCCTCAATCAGCAGATTGGGAGCACCTGTGTCTGTGTTTTTGTCACCTTCAACTCTGTTGAGTGCTGCCCTTAAAGATCTGGTATTATGGCCTTTTTGGACAATTTTTTATAAATGCTTAAGCTTTTTTAAACATACATGTGACATTTTATTCACCAAAAGTTGTTTAGATTTCTCTAAATCCATCTTTCCTCACAGCCCAGATTCACTATGACTACCTATTCCAATTGGCTGGAGGTGTGGCCCCCACTTTCACCCCAAGCCAATCAGAATACTGCCTAATGAATAATTTACATGCCCTTAGGCAGTATCCTTACATGGACTAATGGCTGCTGCTGGAAACATAAAACAACAGTTGTCTATGAACCAGAGTCTGATCCTGAATGAAAGGGAAGAACCTGCTGTTGCACAGTTGAGATTTCAAAAGGATGTTTCAGAACAGTAAGATCATGTCTAAGTTTCCTAACAAAGTTGCTGGAGGGTGCTAGCTTAGCTTTAGCACACATCCTGCTTTGGCCATCATCCGGCTGAAATGCAAACTCAGACTACAAAAGTTATGTATGCATTCAATGTGGGAGAAGGGTCTATCTGCAGTTGTGCAGATCTACATGACACACCCACTACTACATGAAAAGCCCACCTTACTACACAACACATTCCTGACCCCTAACCCTAACCGTCTCACAGCTCATGCCTAAACCTAACCAAGTGGGTGTGTCGTGTAGGTACTGCGAGTCCACAGATAGACCTACTTGCAGTGTAGCGCTGGGTGACGGTGGCTTCACGCTAAAGCTTCCTCCATATTGATTTGCCTGTTGGGTCTGATGTAATAACGGGTTCAGCCTCAACACCGCAAGCTCTTGAGCCACGAATTTCAGAATTTCAGATAACTTAAACAGAGCAAGGAGACAGAAATTAGTAATTTTACAGCACAGGAGGACTCCCACCATCACCCTAATCCATCCCAAAGCTATTTTTTCTTGTTTTACTCAATGACAGGGTAGTTGTATCAAATGTTACATACTTGGTTGCAATTGCAATTTTGCATGGGTGTGGCCTATATCAGTCGAATCAGCTTCATCCAAGGAACACATGGTGCAAATATTGTTTTGCTTCGCCTCGCGGTCCATGAGTTATTAGCCAAAATGTAAAACGTGTAATAACAGACCACTTGCAGCAATCACACTAATTAGCAGAAAGAGAGAGGTCTCCCTCCTACAGACAGAGCTTAGTGCACTATAAAGAGCCCAGATTACCAATAGTGACATTTTTATTATTTGTACAATAGAGACTTTAGTACATTATTCAAAACACTTCTTATATACTGAAAAAATGGTACGTCCCAAAGCCCAAAATGGCTTCAGTATAATCGCTGCACAGCATTTTTTCAATTTTATACATATATTATTTTTTGTAAAAACTGTATCTTAAATAGTATGTACAGATAGCGTCTGCAAAATGCATTCTAAACACATGATATATATTATATATACTTCGGCAATTACATTTCTCCGCATTAATACTCAAACTTAAAACTGGAAGGATTTCAACTTGCATGTGCAAATAAATAAAGAAATAAATAGTTCTGTTAAATCGTCACTAAAATTTGTCCAACTTATAACTCAACAGCAGTTCTCTCTTCGGAGGTCAAAGTACTTTTTGTCACACAACAGAAGAAGCAGCATTCAAGTTGGGTAGGTGTAGGTACTGCAGAAAGCATGAGTACATTCACAATCAATATGAGTCATTTTAAATTGGATTTCATTCACAGCTATGTACAGTGACACCGTCCTCAGCATTTGTTCAGCTCTTATGTAGTTTAAACACATAGAAAATGACTGTTTTTATAGTCATATACATATATATATAATATATATTTGTATAACACAAATTCACAATTACAGTAGAAATACATTTTATACAGTTTTGGATAGTACATGTGTAGGTCTCCAAGTCATACTGTGCGTACTTCCATCCATAACTTTGTTATAAGTGTCATTATAAAATATCACAATTTTTGAGCAAAGCTAAGGTATATCAATATATTTAGAAAGAATTACCTGAAACATGTAGTAAAAAATAATTATATTATCAAACCTTTTTTCTCTGTTCTCATCACAATATCTTTGATATTTCAAACTCTAAATAGGGTTGGGTGGGTACCTGTGGTTAAGATCAACCACACAACTTAACTGTGCCATTTTGTGTCCCTTATTGAATTAACTAAATTCTGATGCTTATTAGGAGACTTGACACAAAATGGGCACAGGATGACACTGTCACGTCAAGTAAAAGCAAAGGACAGTGAAGGATGTTGTTTTGCTCTGGATGAAACATCAGATGTTACACAGAACAGAACAAAACTCACTGCCATGAAACGCCTTCAGGACACTTGTTGCATTTACACGAAGACAGAAAATGAACTTCTTCACTTTTTTTTTCCTTTTTGTGGTTGCTTCTGTCATGTTAATACAATTTCTGAAGCGTGACCATGCAGGTCAGATTTTATATAAGACCACACTGCCATGGCTTCACCTTTGGCCAGAAACCTCTCATACAGTCTCAGTTTTTAATCTGAGTTGACATAACTTGGTTTCCCTGTTTTATAAATGTCAAATTCCAAACAACACCTGACCCAATCCACATATAATTTTCAACATTCACCAACAAAGTTGGCACATCTAAATTTCCATGTACACCTAGTGTCAATTTGCATCTTCTCAGGTTACAAAAGTTACACTGAGATTTCAAGTGAAGCTAAAGTCTTTGTCATAGAGATCAGATCTTTCCCTGATTGTCTAAAAAGGTAAAATCCGATTCAAGGCCGATTTACCCGTTAAGAAAGACTAACGGTGTGTGTTATACCTTATTGATTCTGCTGGGGAAATTCTCTTTTCACTTGCTGCTTTGCACAGGGAGGCCAGAGGTCAGGGCACTTCAGCAGAGCAGATGCTCTGGATTTGATGCTGAGCCAACAATTGAAACAGTTTCCCTACTCACTAAAGCCATGCAGCTGCTCTCGCTGTGGACAGATATGATCTGGTCCACAGTGAGGTGAAGCTCTGATGTTTTGGGCCTGTGTAAATACAACCAGGGAGGGTCAGAGGGTCTATATGGCACCAAGTATAGAACATCAGTCTCACTGTAAATCAGTGGTATAATACATCTAGAGTCTTCTAGAGAGTACAGGCCTCTAGAAGCCAACAGAAAATGGCTGGCTGACAGTGACCAACGATATGAAAGCATGCTGTGCATTTACCATACAACTCAAACAGCTAGAAAGGGACGTGACATTGCTGAGACAATTGTAGAAAACACTTCAAACTCTCGAAATGTGGCACAAATGTTATAGATAGTGTTACAGTGTGTGTGTGTGTGTGTGTATGTGTGTGTGTGTGCGTGTGTGTGTCAGTATGTCTGGTTTTATAATAACATTTGAAGTCAAAGATGAGGTTAGAATATAGATATGCAATGCTGCATAGAGCACACCATTGTATATGTGTTGTGTATGAGTGTACATGAGTCTCTGTGTGTGTGTGGGTGGGTGTGTGTTTGCCTGTTGTGTATGGCAGTGTGTGTGTGTGTGTGTGTGTGTGTGTGTGTGTGTGTGTGTGTGTGTGTAAACATTAGCATGAGTTGCTCATTAGATGGCACTGCAGGACAAGTTAGGCTCTGCTGAAAAGCTCAATGGGCAGAACCTCGGAAATATTGCTTTAGCTCTTTTCAGCACAGCTGTGCAAGCAAACAGTTTTTTTAAAACAGAAAACAAGTAGCAGAGATGGAGTATGAAAACTGTTTTCTACACAGAAAAATTGTGGTGTATATATGCTTTAAAAAATTGTCCATTTGGAGAATCCCTGTATGTTCATATGAGAGAATTGAGAATGTGGTTTATCAACAATAATAATATTAATCAAACTTTTAGAGCTGTCTGTCCAGGCCCCAAGGAGAGTGCAGCTCTAGGAGGCTGCAGCTCTATATATGTACACAAGGCAGAAAGTCTTAAGATTTCAATTTCTGTACACTGGAGGCAATAATACCTGCAGAACAGAACAGACGACAGCAGAACAGAACAAAGCACAAAACAGTGAAAGAAAGAGGAGAACAGAAGAAAACATAAGACAAAAGAATTGAACAGAATACAATACTGCAGAGAAAAAAAAAAGAAAAAAAGAACAGTGAAGAACATGGAAAGTGAACCATGTGCTACACCAGGAAAATCATTAAAAATCTACCATGGACAGCAAAATACAAGGCAGTGGAGAAAAGCAAAAATACCCCAGAACTCTAACTAACCAACAAAACAAACTACTCAGACTGGCCAATCAGATGACTGCCTAATTAACAAACCAACCACAAAATCCAAACTGCAGCAGCCCTGTAGGGACTCAAAGGGTAGAGTCCTCTTGTAGTCTGTCCAACCGTCGATCAGGTCCCCGACCGCCGGTAGACAGAAGAGCCGATATGTTTCCTATGGTACATTTGGCACTAGTATTTGCCTTTGGTCCAGCAATAGGCAAAAAAATGTCTGTGTATTCCCCTAAAAAGGTAAAAAAGGCGGCTCATTTTTCAGGTCCACAAGCCTCCAGCGGAGGGCAGGTGGTGTGGCGTGGGATGGCGATGAGCAGAGAAGAGAAACGATGTTGTGTTTATTTGTTTGTTTGTTATAAAACTATTTCTAGCACGTGCTGCTGTCTCTCAGAACCACCAAGTCCACCGTCCACTGGAAACTCTTCAGCAGAGAGACGGCTGTCTCGTGCTCCATGTGTAAAAAACTATGTCCGTTAGCCTGCAAGGCAAACATGCAGCACAGTCAACAGCATGTGTGTGTGTGTGCAGTTTTTCCATACATATGTATATGTGTGTTTGTGTGTGTGTTTGTGTGTGTGTGTGTGTGTGTGTGTGTGTGTGTGTGTGTGTGTGTGTTTGTGGAGGGATGGAGGGTCACTGCCATCATTATCTCAGAAACACATCACTGTTGGGGAAAAGAGAGAGAAGAGGAGGAGCTACACAGTCATGCTGTAGAAAGAGAAGGGGTAAAGACAAAAAAGGGCTTTTTAGATGAGTTAATCCAGCTAAACTGTACATCTGTGGAGAAAAGACGAAAGGGAAGGAGAGAGGGGAGGGAAACATGAAGGGGTTCATGGTAAAGCACTAATTATGACTACATGGTGCAATCCTCACACTTTTCTTTTGGGCAAAACTAGCAAATAGCTACACTACTTTGAAATAATGGCTACAATAAATATACTAATGCATGTAAGACAGTAAGAGGGTGAGATTTGTACTATTCCAGTTGAGCGTATTTTGTTTCAATTTTGACTGATTTACAAAATATTCCAATATTTGTGTCTATTGTTGCTCCTTGTAAAGTAATATCCCTGCAGGGTGTAAACATAAATTGTTGCAGCATCAACCTTATAATGTGACCATGTTTACTCATAGGCACTAAAGTTTGCTTTCTCACAACTTATAAAAAAGACAAATAGTCTAGTCATCTGATAAACCACATAATTTGGCGAATTACATTCTGTTTACTTTCGCACACACAATCTGCTTTCATGGCAAATTACCAATAACAGTCGTTCTCAGAGGGTAGGCTGACACATCACAACATTGTCTTTTTCCAGTGTGGTTGAGCTATTATTCTGTTACCTTTTAGAAAAATCCACAGTGTTCAAGCCTAAATCTTATCCAAAGTGACTGCATTTTAAGACCAATTATGCAGTGAAAGAATGTAAATCTTGAATAGCACAAAAACACAGTGTGGCTTAATACCTGTTTTGATTAGAAACTGAGTTAACTGACATGGAAATATAAGAAATTGAGCTCTGCTGGATTTTGTGTCATCACTGCAGACCTATGGCAGTTACAACCAATGCTGCATGATGACGTAGCCTCATTTAAATTCAGCACCGATATCTTATGCAATGGCCTTCACAACCTTCCTTCACTCAGGTTTTCAACAGTATAAACTGTTAGGCCATTCAAATCCAGCTGTAATCTGTGACCTCAAAAGTTCTTGGTTGTCATTAGCTAAAGAAGAAAGATGGGCGAAAGGTTGGTGGGGGGGCTTCTGGGGGGGTCATGCCAGATTTCTAGACCAACAGATACACACACAGAGGCAGAATATACAGGCAGGAAAATGCTGAAGTCTGATACAGACTTGAACCCTAATATAAACTCCATGTGAGCTAACACCAGTGGGTGGGTTACGGCTTATCAATGATTGTTTGCTGCTGTTGGATAGCCTATGTAATAAAATGTTACTTTACATGGCAGGTAAAGTGTTTATGACTTCCTCCTTTGTCCTGCTAAATGCCCTGCCTCCTTGTTTAAAATAGGGGAAAGGTAGGGAGGAAAGGGGGGTAAAGGTGTGGCTGTTTCTGGCCCATCTGATGATGAGTGAGAGGGTGTTACCTGCAGTATCTTGTCTCCAGGCTGCAGAGCAGAGGCGGCGGGCCCGTCATGCTGTACCCTAGTAACAAAGATACCCTATAAGTCAAAATGATACACCGTTAGGACAACACAGGGACACGATGGTTTAGAATCTTTGCCTTTCTCATTCTCATCTCAATATCCACCCCCCCAGAAAATCACATTTCTGCCAAAAGTTTAAGGGCAGTTAAAAAATGCATTCTCTTTGTTCTGAATTTGGAAAGGCATGCAAATATACCTTTGACAACAAAATTGCAAGTAATACATAATTACTGAACTCTAGTTATTCAAAGTACTTGAGTTTACATTGAACAGACTAGTTTTAATTCAGCATCTATCTTAAAATCTACAGAAGCTGAATGATACAGTCCTCCCAAAAAGACAGATTATACATGCCAAAATGGTTTATCACCTAATTATACAGATAAAGACTTGGTGACAATTAGACATAAAAATAGAAAAATAGATAAACAGTAAATATATATAAAGAATAGGGGAAGAGGAATAGGTGTGGAATGGGTACTGACTAGGGGAAAGAAGTAGGTAGCAGGAGGGGCAGAAGATATTTCATCCCCCATATTTTCCCTCAACAACCCAAGGCAGAGATTGTAAAAACACCAACATCTTTTCACAGAGAGCTGAAAGATGTTTTTGCACACAGAAAGTGTAGGACAATGCATCTGTAACAGCTCAACATGTTTCAACAGGTTGCGCACGTGTTGAACACACAATAGTGAGCATAACAGACAGATGTGCCACACAGAAGTGACACTAGTTAATAAAGAACAATACGATGTAGTAGTGATAGTGCAGTGGCACCAACATACTATAGGCTATGAGTGAATGCAGGAACAGACACATACAGGTATATTGCATAGAAGTGCATATGTTAGAGGTATTAGTTAAGCTACTATACACAATAACATTTATACAGTGAGCCTCATAATTAGATAAGAAATAAGACTTTTTTTCCCCTGGGTTTGTCATATTTTCAGATTCAATTATGCCATTTCATATATGGCAACATAGTAAAAAAAAACAACTTCATAAAATGTTATTTGGATAATTTTAGCACTTTGTAATGATCCCCTGACATCTCAAGCACTGAAACCTATGACATGTCCCTGTCAGGTCACATATGGAGCTCACTGTACATTACAAATGTATTTGTTAGCAGCTGAAATTGGTTAGCGTTAGTCACAACGATCAAACATTTACAGACTATAAAGCAGTTGCACACAAAGCTGCAGTGCCGTACAAAAACCTTCCATCTTTAAAATGTACTTTTTCAGTAAATTTGAAAAAAAAAAATCTGCAAATCATGCCAAAGCACGGGCACATTTTTAACAAGATTAAGTATTATTGTTAATCTAGACAATCTAAATGAACAAGTTTCTACAATGTTAGTGGTCAGTATTGAGGATGAGGGTTTTGCAGCTCAGGGATAACACACATACAATATTCTCAGAGAGATGACAGTTGATACATATGTTTGTTATCAACAGCAGCTCAATGTGCAAGCACAGCATATCTAGCAACACTAGGAACAGAAAATTGGATTTTCACAACCCAGATGTGACTAAAAATCCATGTTCTGCTCCCAAAATCCCTGTCTTCTGTTCTTAAACCAAGCCTGAGAGGCTAATACATCAAAGCCTGGGATCTCACTTCTGTCAATACAGGAACTGAGTCCTGTCTCCATTCATTGAATCCTAATTAGCCAGAAGTGAAGTTGACCCAGTGGCTTAAAAGTGTCACAGTTAGTCTTTTAAATCAAACTCAGGAGAATATCACTGTCATTTCTTTCTTTTTTTTAGCAACCTGATAATGATGTCAGATGGGTTTTACAAATGATTTTAAGACATTAAGAAATCTGATTCATCGAGGTTAGAAAACTCTGTTCTCACAAGCAATTTTTGGGAACTTTCAACTACAGTATTTGATTAAATATAAAAGGTTTTCGGTGCAGAAGATTATTCTGTACAGGATATACATAGTTAGATTAGATCATCATGCGGAAATTTGCTTTTTAGAGACAAAATAAAAGGGTACTGGTGGGTATATTTACAGAATCTAGAGATTAAGCGATTACATTAAGAAGATTTCTCCTCAAATCACTTTGGAGGTCAAGAAAACATGAAGAGGGCGGCATCTTTTGTTTCACTTTGGATAGACAAAACAGGCCTTAAAATTCAAACTGGCACTTTTGAAGCCAATTTGCACATGAGAGTGTTTTACAAATATAAAACTCACTGAATCGTCTGGGAAACAAGTATGCCACTCTAGCCCAGATAAATCAGTGGAAGTAGTCTCCACTGAATTAACTGTAACCAACTGGGTGCAAACAACAAGATGACCACTAGAGGGAGCCACGATCCTGTGGAACAGTTGTGGCTGTAGTAGGCTCAAGGGATCAAAACCATAGATGTATAATTTATCAGTCAAGCTGTTTTGATACACAGTCCTTTTTAACTATTTAAACTCTCACTCAATTTAGCCTTAAGTTTGCCCTTAATTACATTAAAAGAAAATAAAACCAATATATGTATACTTGCCTGTAAATACTAAAATAGTCACTAATGAAGCTTTTGGTGATAAAAGGAAAAAAAACCTACAGGAGCTCTCATAATTAGGTCAGAATAAACAATTGAAACAAAATCAAAAGCTTGTTAGAGCTAAAACTGCTGACAGATCAGCCCTGAGTTGACTACCATTGATCATTAAATCATGAAAACAACATTTAACTGCTTCAGCAAGATGCCTCACGTGTGGATCAAAGAGGAAATGTTCATAGGGTAGGAAACAACAGAACTATAATAAGAAAAGGAGTTTCAAAAAAGGATATTTGGAGTAAGGAAAGCAGAAAGTTGTATCCTGGTGACAGATAACCACCATTAGACCCTGTGGGCGGGCTCTAAGGTGAGCAAACCTATACATTAAAATGCATATATCACATTTTACATTTGAACCATACACACTTCCATGACTCAGTGAAAAATGAACAGTTGCTGACGTTAACTGACATCACTGCCGATAACCAGAGGCTTAGCAGGTGATCATCATTGTTTACCATTCACTGAGCTCATGGGAAGCTGCAGTATGTATAGTGAATGTCAACATTTTACTTTAAAGTGAAATATTACAACACATTATACACTATCCATCCACCCCTGTTAACACAGATAAATATTTTTATATCTGTCTATACCTGTACTTCAAGTCTCCTATCTATATGCTGTATAAATTTACTGTGTGTATACCATAATTACTCATCTAAAGATCATGCTTTATGAATACGAATAGGCAGTTTTGACAAAATATTTAGTAGAATCACTTGAGAAACTGCTCATCTTCATTGGTTCCAATTGCTGCCTGTGCAACATTGCATTAATAATGGACAAACTGCAGCTGGTGGAAGCGTTATGGATAGACACAGAGATGGGAAAGATTAAATAACTGTACGAGTCAGCAACTTAAACACTAGTTGTCTACTCAAAACTTAAGTGAAATGATGAATTGACAGTTCCTGTATTATCAGTTCCCACCCCCGACTTAAATTAATTCACCATTGTGTCACATGGGCTGTGCAGAGGCTGAATGTTTTAAAGGACTCTTCTTACAGGCTTTCTATTTATAGACCAACTGTCTCCTCAGTTACTCAACATCTGAATAACAGTCAGTAAAATCTGTCATACTTCCCATCCCTAGATCAAAGCGTT
The DNA here is from genome assembly GCF_910596095.1 of Thunnus maccoyii. Classification (NCBI taxonomy): domain Eukaryota; kingdom Metazoa; phylum Chordata; class Actinopteri; order Scombriformes; family Scombridae; genus Thunnus; species Thunnus maccoyii. Next base: position 26,965,178 of record NC_056539.1, on the reverse strand, counting down.
GAACATCTAAAATCACCCACGATGTCCCAGAACTAAGCAGCCTTCCTAAAATAGCTGTGAGAGCTCCATGAGCAGCCGTGCTCCTTTAGACTGACTATAGCAGCATGTTTCTAGGACAGACTGCCATGTGCTGGAGGCCTGGGGGATCTGCAACCCCAACAGGCTCTCAGTTACAGGCACTCTGACAGAATCAGTCAAACTGAGAAGTAGAAATGATAAAAGAGTTTGGCATATCTTGTAATTAGACATCATGTATGCATGTGGGCACAGATATGTTTTCAAAATATGGAAATATTCAAGTTTGTTGATTTAACTTCATTTTCCAACCGACCTGACAGTGATAAGGACTCTTTTAAGATCAAATAAAAACATAAACTAAACTATTTACTATTACTATTTACTACATAAATGTCTATATCAAAAAGGCGTCTTGTATTATCAGTCCTAACTGCCAAACTCAAGGGTTTTGAGTATTTCAGGAGATTTAATTTAGATATACTTTACAAATAACCCAGATACATGAGTCTTAGGTATTTAAGTGAAGTGCAAAGGAAACTAAATCCATAAACAACTCCTGCTTCTTACCATTTCAAATACGTAAATCCTTAATTAATCTGCTATTTCCCAGTATTTTTTAATGTAACATCACAGACTCAAAGTGACTCAAAGTTAACCAAGTCAACTACTACCCCACAGACAGACAGACAGGCCGATAAACGAAACACTGCGGTAACGAGCAGCAGTTTCCATGGCAACTCTGAGGTAAAGCTGGGGAGGCTGTGATTGGCTGGCAGGCCAGGTCGGGTCGTACCATGTCGGAGGGTTTGAAGGGGTTCCCCTGGCCACTGATGCCACCAGAGATACTGAAACCAAGACCGGGGTTCTTCTCTATTCTCACACACAACTAGAGAGAGAGAGGAGGGACACACAGAGAGAAAAGAAAGAGAGAGAGAAAGAAAGAAAGACAAGTGAAAGTGAAATCTAAAGATCATAGCAGTCTCTACATGAGCATAGATTACATACACAACAGTAACGGGGCTTTCATGTGATGTGTGACATGCTCTGGCAGCTATATTGGAGGTCCTCCAAACTGAGCCACAAATACTCTTGTCAGAGTTTGACATAATGAAATGCTTCTCATATTTGGAAGGGCAAAAACAAAACCCTGAGGAAGATCAGCTGATGATGAGCCAATCTGTGTGCTGCAAATGACTTCATGTTCCCACCTAAACTCTCCATCTGTGAAATATCTCACATTTAGAACTACACCTCCGTGGCTTTTTCTAGACCTGTTTCTGCACAACCTGTCACTGCTAGGCTTGTAAAATCACACATGGATGTAGTGGTTATCAGTATATTTTGTTTCCTTGAATAGAAACATGTTTTCCTGCGTATTTGATCAGGTAACAATCATATTCTGTTATCCTGTTGGCTAGTTGTAACATGTAGATGTTAACCACTACTGTCTTTGCCAAATTTGTTGCCTGTTAGCTGACAAAGCCAACAATGACAATAGCAACAAAGAAAGCCAAAATCAGTTTACTTTGTCACAGTTACCTATATTTAGGAACAGATTTAGCTTATCAAACCATTCACTTTTACTTGTGTTGCTACTCAAAAGACCACAAAACCCTTTCTAACCTATGTACTACATACAGTATGTAACTGTTGTTTGAGCATAGCGCATTTTCTAAATAGACCCCCAAGATAGTGTGACATGTGTTGCCTCAGACAAACAGACAGACGGTCAGATACCTGTTCTTGGAAACCATCCGTGCTCTTCTGGCCTTTAGTCTGCAACAGGCAGCGTGCGCTCTGAGGCCGCGGGTTGGTGTGAGTGGTCATAACAACCTGATTGTTATGGACCATGCCCTGGTTGCCGTGGTACTGGGGGTTGGTGGCAGGCTGATGGGGGTTGTGGGAGGTATGAGGGTTATACTGGGATTGGTTCCCGGATGAGGACAGGCCCATGGTCATGCCGGCACTTGGGTAGCCCTGGCCAGGAGGGGGAAGGGCTGGATGGAAAAAACAAAGAAACTGGTAGCATTTAACACTAAATAAATAAAACTTTGTGTAATTGATTAATGTGTAGGCTGCTGATTTGTTACACAAGGTACACACACTTTCTGACTTTTTCTCCCAACTAATATCACACTATTATTCTACTGCTGTGAATCTACATATTTCAAATGTAAAAATTAGAAACTAAAAACTAATCTAAACTTGACATGACTTGACACTACCTGGAACTGGATTAAAAAAAAGAGAAAATAACTGAAAAACAAAAACTACAAATAACAGCATATTTCAGTTTAAAAAGGTAGACACCTGGATATAATTTTATTACAATTTAACGCCAGTATACAACTCTTGTTTCCATTTACACATTGTGATTGAAGTTAAGGATTGAGTGACAGCTTGTAACCCCAATAATTCAATGCGTTTAACTACTTACAATTAATTTCTAACTCCAAAATAAATCTGTACAGGCTACAAATGAACATTTTTTTAATTTACTTTTACCTTGAGACATGGTGCCTTGATATTGCCCCCCAGAAGGAACGACTGATAGGGGCATCCCTGGCTGGTATTGGCCCTTGTTCATCATCCCGCCATCGTAGACCTGCTGACCGACCACACGATGAGGGGTCGTGGCCGAGGAGGAGGAAGAAGAAGTGACGATCATGGTATTGTGTGATTGGTGAGATGGGTTATGGGGGTGGCCGCCCTGAGGAAAGAGGAGGGGGAATTAGGTAAGTGGAGATATTGTATAGTGTTAAGATGTTTATTCATCTGCATTTATAACAAATATGTATATGAGCTGTGTCCTTCCTTACTCTCTTGGTGGAGTTTGATTGAAAGGTACACTGATTACACAGCAGCTCTCACCTTTTTCATGAGGTTGTCAGGTGGGACATCCCTTCTGCCAAGTGAGTAGGGAGCCCACTGATTGCTCCCTGACACCCCCTCCTGGTCATTGTCCAGCATGGCAGCCTGCTGGGAGGGGGTCTGAGAAGGAGACAGAAACAAAGACAGAGACAGACCAATTAACAATTACTGAGAATGAACGAACTTTCATAACATACTTGTATGTACATGTAGACGTATGTCAACCTTTGTCTGCCTGAGTTTCAGACAGGTTTAAATCAATGTTATACAAGATTTTGTTATATTTTTAAGGATGAATAGGGTTGTACCACCTCAGTTAATAGATTCCCCTTCTTAATGAAGTAAAGTAGTACGGCATGCAGTGATACCACCGGTCAACATGGGCTTGAGGTTAAAGGTGATAAATATTGCATCTGAATAGAAATTACCTTCTTCAAGAGTCGCTCTTTTAATAGAATTCCCAACTCAAAATTGTGACTTTTTTGTTTATACTAAGTGTACAAGTATCAGATAGTAAAGACAGAGAATAAATCATCTTACAGTAAGCTCTACAAATAGTTTACTATGGTGTAGACCCACCGCTTTGTGTGTTAGACAACAAAGATCTGCATGTAGATTGACATAATGCATGTCAATAATGTACTTTAGGATGGAGAGGACAGATGTCTGTTTGTTGAGCTGATTTAGTTGAGGGCTTCAACTAACAATTATTATCATTATCTGTTGATACTTTCATGATTAATCGATTAGTTATTTGGTCTATAAAATGACAAAAAATGTTAATCACTGTTTCGCAAAGCCCAAGGTGCAACGTAAAATCTCTTGTTTTGTCTCAACCAACAGTCCACAACCCGAAGACAATCAGTTAACAATCATAGACAAATAAAGAAGCCAGAAAATATTCACTTTTAAAAAGCTGGAACCAGAGAATTGCAGCATTTTTTTCTTTTAAAAATGTCTCAAAACAATTATCAAAATAGTGGGTTACTAAGTGTCTTTTGGTCGACCAATCGATTAATGGACTAATTGTTGCAGCTCTTGTTTAGTCTCTGTTGTTTTGGTAACCTTGAAAAGTTGGAAGTGTCTAATAGCTGAAGTCAAACTCTTGAATTACCAATTCACCAAATTACCAATTTATACACACGTGATTTTCAGCCACTCCAAGAATATTTGGAACACCAAAAAATAAGACATATCACCCCCAGTTCATTGATGACAGCTTGAGATGGTAGACAAGATAGTTATAATAATCTAAATTATGATTAGTAATATGTCACACAGTTAAATAATAGTTCATGGTAGCTGTAGTTGGGTGAAGAGGCAGTGGCAGCTATGTGTGGAGTACCAGGGGTTCATTGTTCTCAGTGGGATACTCACAGTGTTAGCAGACGGAGGAGGAGGTAGTGGCAGCCAGCGGCCAGCAGGGGGCTCATGCTTAGTGTTATTGTAAAGGTTAAAGTTCAAAGTGCTGCTTTGCCCCTGGCCATGACCCCCGCCCTGACAGAGCATGCCCAGCGTGAGCGTGTTGTGCTTTAGGACACCACTCTGATTGGAGAAGACAACATCACATGACATGGGTGAATGAGGGGAGGGGAAGGGGAGCCTGCACAGCGGGCTGCAGCGTGGCGACAACACACTGTGAGCTCCACAAACAAACAAACAACAATAACACTGATAAAACAACAACAACAACAACAACAACAACAATAACAACAACAACAGTGCAGAGTTGCTGAAAGCACAGAGAAATGTTAGCTAGTGATTGGTCAATACACAAAGTGAACATTGTGTTATACAAGCAACAACTGGTGGATAAAGTCATTCCATTAGTTAATAAATTAGTATACTAGTGCTCACATCAGTTAGTAAGTAATATTGTATGTATGATCATTTAAAGAAGCCCAATCCCTAACTGAAAACATCTCCCTGCACTAAGGTCTTTTCCTTTGTAACGTTGCTCATGTTCAAAAAATTAGACCAAACTGGCCGTATGGAAAACATGCATTTAGTTTGATTAAATTAATTTAATTTGTGTTAGAGGCTGTGTTTCCACTTTAAGGACTTTATAAGGGATAAAATTGATACTCTATATCAGTGTTGATACATAGTTTCTGTATAATTACACTACCCTGAAAAATAGCCTTGTCTTTAAAAAGTGATTGTATTAATTCTTAAGATCTTGTGGTTTTTTTTAAACAAATGAAAATGTGAATGAGTGCAGTCTCTCAAAATAACATTTTAAAGAGGGACTGTTGAGGGATTGATTGATTTTTAATGGTCAAATTTGAAGCAGCAAATGACTAAATATCCCGACTTTTATTGAATGGTATGGGTCAAGCTCAAACATCATTGGGACTCTAAAATTTCTGTAATGCCACTCTAGTTTCATTAGACCCTTCCTGCATGATAAACATCTACATCTTCAAACTCCACACTCCCAGTGTAATAACATAGGCTCTCTTTAAAAAAAATACAATTACATCATCAGGGTTATTTTCTCAGACTTCGGAAAGCTACTCCAGAGACATAATACAACTGTATTCACAGGCTGTTTAGTACTTACAGCAACCGTCTTTAAAATAACACTGCTAGATATAACCTCACTGACTTTTCACTTGTTTGAAAAAAAGATTTTAAGACTCAACACAAGATCAAATGACTTGTCACATTACAAGTTGTGTGGCACTGCATCTCAGGACATGTGGTTTCTTCAGCACATATCCACAGTAGTGAGTGTGCAGTAGGTCAGGCTGACAGAGCGACAGTGTGGAGTGGACACACATGCAGCCAGACACATATCTTGTCAACTTTACAACACAGACTTAGACAGATACAGATTGGGAGGGCCTCCGAATGTGTGTGTGTGCGTCTCCCTCTTCCGTGTGTCTGCATCACATTGACGTACCCTGTCCAAGCGTTTGGCCTCTATGTGCCTGAGCAGCTGTTGCCTCCAATCGGCAGGCATCTTGGAGGTGATGTCTTCAGGTTTCTGTGGTACGACAGGTCTTACTTTGATGGTGTCATCGGATGGTTTCTCAGGGCAGGTTGCCAGGGTGTAGTCAGGGGGCATCTTCTCCAGCAGGGCAGCCATAGTGGGACGAGCAGACACTGGACGGGCCTGAGGATCAATATCATGAAGATCATGAAGAAAATTCTTGAAAGTTTGACTGAAAGCTATGGTTTTATTTGAAGGAACTGTGTGTGAAAGAGGACATATCATGCTTGTTGTGATTTTCTGTTATTTTTATACCATTATAATGTCGGATGTCTATGTTAAACAGGGTCAAAGGTCCAAAACTTGAGTTGATTGTATGTAGAAATGCCCCAAAAGCCAGCCTTCTCTGAACACTTTGTTTGCAAAATTACCTCTACTTCCTCCTCAGGATGACATCAGATTGTTTGCACATAGCAAACAAACAGCCCACCGCTGTTAGCCTTTCTTGCTAAAGTTGTTGACGTTGTCCATACACACATTTCGGATTGGATTCCGGCTCAAAAATGTACAGATGTATTTGAGAAGTTTCCATTCTGAGTAAAGAACTAGAAAAAGAAGTGAAATCCTACTACTGCTTACTGATGTAGCCTCCCGGGCTGCCAGAAGTTGGCCAAGACGCAGCTTTTGGAAGCTAGCCAATCAGAACAGAGTGGGCTCATGGGGAGGGGGTCCTTAAAGAGACAGGAGCTAAAATGGCCTGTTTCAGACAGAGGCTGAACTGAGGGGCTGCATAAAGGGCCAGTATAAGATAAATAAAGAGTTTTTTGAACTGTAAATCACACAAAGAAATTCCAGCAGTGCCACAAATGAAAAATATAGACCTGGAAATGATATGATGATACGTCCCCTTTAAGATTAGGGCTACATTTCCCTTTCATCTGAAACTGTCATCACAAAAAAGACAGCATTTGTTCAAAAAGCCTGAAACAACTCATGTTGTTTCTGAAAAGCGACCTATTGCAGTCAAGCAAATAATGACTGTACCTCTACAGGAAAATGCCAGCATTACCTCTTTGTTAAAACAGTTAAAAACAGCCTGTTTATGTTTAGTTTTGTGACATTTTGGATTGTCCTCTAAATTGCTGACCCACATGAGGAAGTTTACGTATCCTGGGGGGAGGTGATGGTAAAATAGAACATGAAATTGGCAGGCAGATTGGCACAGTGATTCAGTAATGCAGACACCGTATCAGACCATTGTGGGGAAAATGGAGCTGAACCTTAAGCTGATGTCCTGTATGATCCAGTCCTCACCTTTAGCTATGAGTTTTGGGTAAAGACTGTAAGAATAAGACTGCAGGCACAAGTGCTCAATGTTAGTGTCGTAGCTCCTTGTTTCCTTCCTGTGCCCCGCTCCTTCATGCTGAAAAGAGCCAGATGAGGTGCTTTGTGCAGCTGATCAGTATGCCTCTGGACACCTCTCTGTGACTATTTTGGGAAAGTGTGACTTGGAGCAAACCCAGAAAATGCTGGAGGAATTATTGATAGACTTGGGAATGTCTTGGTTTTTAGCTGGAGCTAAGGACATCTGTGCTACCTGTGCCACCACAACCCAGGTCAATGGCTGAAAATTAATGAATAAAAATGCTTTCACTCAGTCACATACAGCCACACACATACTATAACCCAAAGTCCTTACTCTTCTATGACACAGTAGGTTGTCAGTGCCCTACAAAATGAGCATTATAGGTGTTAAAATACAAATTTTTATTTTATTTTTAGGAACCCAAAACTATTTAGTTAAGGTTAGGGAATGTCATGATTATGATTTAAATCAAGCGATGTTGACTGTTGGTGGGAAACAGGTGCAAACCCACATAAACAGGGTCAAATTCAAACACTGACAGAACATATATTTGACATTTTACATCTAATTAAACAAACAACTGATGCTGTTGTTTTTCTGAAATAAAGTATGAGCCCTCTTTCTGTTGTTATGAAGATGACAATTTATCTTGCCAGGTTTATATCTCTGTCAGATGGGTGATCTATCAACAAATATTTGGTCTTCTGCGACTATTGCATGCATCTATTGGTTTACTTTTCCTAGATATTCTCACAATTGGTCTTTGAGGCTGTAAAACTATAATTAAATTAATAATTCATTTTCTATTAATTTAATAATTGTAACATAGTTCTTGGACTGAAATATTGTATTTTATGGGACCACAAGTTAAAACACTTTAGTGTGTGAAAGTTTAAAATAGTATAAAATAGAGACATGAATGGATAGATACACAGCTTAAACAGCTCACGTCAGCAGCTTAGGTGACAAACAGACAATATACCTGAGATGCTCCGTAGGTCTCGGTACTGTAGCTCCTGGCAGACAGGGGACGGCGCTGAGTCAGGCTCTTTGTTGGATAACCAATCATGGGCTTCTTCTGTTCCTGGTAGGTGGGGTAATCGTCATCGTAGCGGCCGTTTCTCTTGTTGTGCAGCATCTGGCTCTGGCTGTCGACCATATTGGAGAGAGCGGAGTGCTCCATGGGGGAGGAGTAGGCGAGAGCCCGGCCATAAAGAGGAGGGTCCGCCTAAGGAGAGAGGAGGGAAAATTCATCAGACCACAGAAATTAAGTTCAAGACAAAGAATCCACCCTTTGTAAGAATTTATGTTATTTATATGAATACAGTGGCATAACGGAATGTAAATTTATAGGAATTTACCCTCGTTTATTGGTGCATATGATCATTAGTACAACAGAAGTAAAGGTTTTAGTTTTCAGTTTTTTTATACTTGTTTGTGGGATAAATTTATTGTTGGTTTTGGACTTTTCGTGGGATTTGTTTCCAATAGGAAAAATATACAATCTCGCCGGATTTAACCTTTAAACATGATTGTGTACATCAGAAAACAAATGAGCTAGAAAATGGAAAGTTTTTCAACAATTGATTAGTTCTAAGCCATTTGTTATACTGAGCTTGGTGATACTTTATGATGTCTAAACAAACAAATATTTTCATGAGTCATGGCCATATTGATACCAGATCACTTATACATGGGACTAAGATATATTTTCTGGGTAAAGAACAAATATTGTTGTCATCATTTATATGATGAATTCATTTCTGTCAGTAGGAATAACACACACACGCAGGCAAAGAAGTACAATTCTGCACACAACAAATACAACCTGCTGTCTGTACTGAGCTTCCTGCAGCGCCTCCTGCTGGGCTTCATGGACTCTGCGGAACAAGGCGAGCTCTGTAGAGCTCACTAATGAATCAGCTCTCCTCAAAAACCCTGGCCTGGAACGCTGCGATGGTATTGGCTGCTGCTGGCTGGGCAGACCGTCCTGGTTGATCGGTGATTGGGGGAAAGAAAACATCTCCAGCGGTGGGTAAGCACGGTACCGAGGGCTCACTAACTCTTTGGGTAATGTCTTCCCTGGTTGATTGATGTACTCCAAGGCCTTAGATGAGTGGTTGACATAATCTGGTGTGTTGGGGAAGGGCGGAGGGACTCGGCGGTCCATAGTCACCTGATTGGTTAGAATTGTTACCAGTAAATCCCTGAAAGTTTTCAGACATTGATGTCATGCAAAATATTGTGACTTTTGGTTCTTTTGGTTTTGATATTTTGTCGAGAAAAAAATAATGATAAAAAGAAAAAAGAAAAATCAAAAACATGCGACCCACAAAATGCTGCTTAAGTTATTCAAACCTGCATTAAATGATTTTTTTTGGCCATTTGGGGGCAGTGGAAACAAGCTGCAAACACAACACTGACACATCATTATCTTTTAAGTTGCTATGTTGAACTTCTAAGCATACAGTTGTGTATTTACACATCTAGCCATTATGGATCAACATTATCAGTCATTTGCAGTCATGTTTCTGTCCACCTGGTCAATGTAAGTCCAATATTCACTCTCTTTTAGCTCTGTCTTTGGTCTCAATCGACTCCTGAGGGAAATGTCTCGCTCTTTAGCTGCTAAATGCGCTGCTATGTTCACCAGCTAGTTTAGAGCTAACTGTGCCTGTTTGCTGTTTGGTGCTGAGCAGGTAGTGTACAGTGGGGTTTTAGAGCCTTTTCTCTGAAAACAGTTGCCTGCTGCAGCTGAAAACGACACTATGAGAGCAGTGAGAGTGAACCAAAACAGTAAATTTGCAGCCGGACAGCTAAACAATGAGCTGAAACTCACTATGAAGCTCAGTAAAGCCAAGGTTCATCACTACGAGTGATACCTCCAACAGTACACGTTATTTGATATATTTTTATTATAAATTATATTGATTATAGCTGCTTTAAAGTTTGTGAGGTTTGATTTTTTTCCCCACAAAGCACACATATTATTTCCAAAATTTAAGACAGGCACAAGCTGCTAACCTGGGGGTTGTAGTTCTGGTCGAAGTGGTAGGCCTTCTGTGGGATGGCAGGTTTTTGGTTCTGTCCCAGCTGGTTGCTGGATCCATGTCCTGGGAAGACTAGTTCATCGTCTAACATGGGTGCAGACTGGGACCGTGCCATGCTGGTCTGCTCCATAGAACCAGGCAGCTCCTGACGGTCCAAACTGGTCTGCTGCTCAATGGATGAACTATAGCTGTCCATAGGAATACTGTACAAAGCGAAGACAACAAGAGAAATCAGTGTTGACAGCTGTGATCAAATTACTGTTTATGCAGGAGACCCCACTTTGCAATCACCTGACTTATAATCCCCTGACATATATTTCAAAAGAAACATAATCACAATACTAAATCTACCTGTAGACTTTATAGGAGCCGATGTCAATCTCATCGATGCTCTGTGACTTCTTAAACTTGGACCTGGTCTCCTTCATCATGGGGGACAGGCGGTCTGAGCTTTTACTCATTACCACGGTTACCTTGTTGCCCCCGGTGACACTTAGCTGATCCTTTCTGTTCTGCTCCCCCTGATTGTCGTGGTACGTCCAGCTGCCGGGCAAAGGCCCCGCTCCTTGTTCCAGCCTTAGACAAAAAAACAAGAGATGTTATAATAGAAAAAACCCAAAATGATTAGCAGAATTATAACAGTATGAGCAGAAAACAAGACCATGTGACACACTGTCATTATAGCCTGATAATCAGACTAAGCTGTCATTTTGTTTCCACTCCATTATTCACTCTCTTTCAGACAAAATGTTGGTGGCACTTCAGAGGTCTGAGGCCCTATTAATGTCATGATTCTGACGTGTCAAATAATTATTATTATTAATTATTTGAGTGAAATTTGTGAAAGCTGGAAGAATTTCAGATTTTTACGGAGCACATAAAAATATAGATGTATATATGATTCATGTAGACTGAGATGATCAACAACTGGATCTTCAACCAGAATGAAGTGTACAAATGCTGCTGTAGTGTTTGGTTGGAATGAAAACCTGTATACCCTGAGGGTCATGAAGGCGTTTTAGTGGTGACAGAGGTACTGTTAAGCTGTTTCTTGCTTCAGTTACCTTGGGTCCATCACTTTGCGGTCGGGGTTGGGGCTGGAGGTGGGTGTCAGGTCCAGTTTGGAGGGAAAAGCAGTCCTGTCCTCCAGTGGGCTTGGGGTCCGGGTCCAATTCTGCCAAGGATTTTGTGAAGGACCTGCAGAGCCTTGAGGGTCATTGTCCGGGGTAGAGCGTTGGTTGCTGTGGAAGGGGAGTGTCTGGGTGTCCAGCTCCAAGGGGACTCCTACGATTCGCTCTTGCCTGAGGAGGGGGCGGCGGCCATGTGTCGACTGGCTGCGGGGTTTGGAGCCCAGAGGCGGGTTTCCCTGGCTCGTAGTAGAGGACGGGCCATCCAGAGGAGACTCCTCAGCATCGAAGCCTGTGTTGTCATAATGAGGGGCTTCAGCCCAGTCAAAAGGCTCGCTCAGCGGGCGTCGATCGCCGCGCTGCTGCAGGGTTCCTGATGGAGGGGTTTCTCGCTGAGATAACAGGGGCTTGGAGTCAATGGGCTTGGGGAATGACTGGGCCAGTCTAAAAAGGACAGAAAATATTAATCGCAAATTATGTTGGAAAATAATAAAACAAACTGAATTATACTGAAATGCCACGCTACATTATTATTATGTACTGTGCTGTATATTTAATCATTGGTAACAGCGTAACTTTTTCCGCTCTCTCTCTAAAAGATCAATTTGGCCAACAACCATGTTTGTTGTAATTAATGTTTCCAAGAGCAGCCTGGAATATAAAATATTAATGCCTTTAGCCTCCCTCCTTGCCACTTGCAGTATGCAAATACCAAGTTTCACAAGTACACAGACAAAGGGACAAGTATACAGATTGGGATCGGTACCGCCCCAGGGCATGTGAAATAACAACTTTAATGTCAAAAAATACCAAGGCGAGCTTTCAACCTGCAGGGGCTCTGCATGGGAAGAGAATGGACAAAGAAATGAGTTTTCAACATTAGAAGAGATGATGAAACAATGAAAAAGGTCTTCCATCACAGCAAACTGTCATAAATATGGTACACAATGTAAGTTGAGACATTTATTGTTGTCTATAGCTGCAACATTTCTTATTAGAACTCAAAACACTATTCCCATGCTATTTCTCAAGCCAATTCTTTCAAACTTTACCCTGAGTCCACTCCAATCAGGCTAAAAACATCAGTAGAAGGACCAAGCCTCTTTATGTGTTGGTATAAAAACCCCCTCTAGATAGTAACATTATTGAAGTCTGGACTGGACAGCTTTGAAGCAGAGGGTTCAGAGGCAGAGAGAGAGATTCCTGAACAGAAGTCTGCAGCATCCTAATGAGTCTCTCTGACCTTCACTGAGCAAACGAGAGAGATGAGAAAGACACAGAAAGATGGAAGGAATGAGGGCGGGAGGAGAGGATGGATTGAGCGACCGGATAGATGAATGAGATGTACGAGGGTGATAGATAGAGGAGATTGAAAGCGGGGGGATGGAATCGAAAGAGAAGAATAGATGATAGATAGTTGGAGGGAGAGACAGAGTGAGGGACAGAGATGAAATTGAACATGAACCGTGTGTGTGTGTGTATGTGTGTGAGTACCTGTTGGTCCAGTGTGTTTGAGGAGCCTGGTCCTTGTTGGGGGCCGGCAGGGCGGGTGTGTGTTGGTGCTGGTGCTGGTGTTGGTGTGGGTGTTGATGTGGGTGAGAGTGTGTGTGTGAGTGTGTGTTGGCGGGCGGGTTGGAGGAGCCCGAGGAGCCTTGTGAGGGAGAGTAGTCAGAGTAGGTGGCTGAGGAGCCGCTGTGGTTCAGACAATGGAGCTTATCCACCTCCTCATCTGTAGACTCTGGACAGAGACAAAGCTCTGTTCAGTGAAAATGTCACATCCTCTTCTTTCTGATAGCCCTCTTTTACAAGTACTTAAATGCCTTTGTCATGTTTGAAAGAAAAAAATCCTTTCCTCTTCTCTTGAATTTTATGTCTTTTCTCAGATCTTCTCTATCGTACACAATCTCAAGAGACTCTGCATGTATTGTTAGTGATCTAAGTATACGTTCAGGTGACTTGACACACATATAGTTTCCATTAACAGCTGAATAATTTCTGGTTGTATAATGTGGACAATAATTTTTCTTTTGATACATGCCTATTGATTTTGTGTTTAAATGTCAACTCAGCAGCTGGACTCAACGAATCCTCCTGAAGTTCTGTTGCTACTGGTTATGATTTACAGTCCGCACAAACAGGACTGAATCATTGACAGAAGACACCCGGACTCGACGGATCCCCCTGAGGTTCTGTTGCTGCGTCTCCTGTCTAATGTATGATCTGAGGTATAGGTTAGATCTTAGAGAGGGTCCTCACATAGAAACCTAAAGCTTTAGACTTAAGGTGGTGTTAAATATACAGTCTTTGACTTTGTTATAATCCAACAACACTCTTAATTCCCACCTTAATGCTGGATTTAAAAACTCAACAGTGAAGTATTAGCTACTGTAAATTACAACAAGTTTGCACTGTAACCAAGATGATGTTTAGGCTGAATTTCAGGTAGAAGAACCACATTACTTTCTGAATCTTGTCATCTGTGTTTTAACCCAGATTCCTGCACTGTTCTTATTATGTGTTTGGACAATATTGAGTCCACTGCACTGACGCACGACATGGCCTGGTTATAAAACATGGGTTTAACAGTTTTTTTTAAGTGTTCCTATTGAAATCAAGAACTTTTCTGGAAGGGGAACCTGTAAAGACAGCAGCATCAAAATAAACCCCAACGTTTGCAGAAAGGCATAAAGGAGGGAACAAAGTAAAATTCGTGTGTAAATACTAAAAAGCAGTGGTGTAGTATCAAACCGGCAGTTTCATGAGTCAAACCTTTTTAAATCTCGAAAGAATAAACAAAATGAAGCTTCTTATTAATTTCCCTTCATTAAGAATTTACCCTCACCAAGACAGACAAGCTGTTTGAGCTGTAACTGTTTTGCAGTGAGTTCCCTGAAGAAAAAGTAGATTACATGATTACATGCTTTTCCTGATTTAGTTGCAACAGGAGCTCAGGAATTAGACACAGCTACAGTTCGTCACAGAGAAGAGATAATAAACTGTTTCTTACGGTGGATGGGATTAAGGCACTAAATAATTTTGAGCATAAAGACAGATTTTTAATAGGGCAGTAAAATTAGGTTTACCTCGGATGAAACTGAGGCCTTGAGGGCAAAATAAGTAAAAAGGGTCGATCTAAAAGCTGAAACATATAACTGGGATCTGGATATTCTGCAGAGCTTTATGGTATTCCCTCACTCACTATGAAATGAATCCGCTCTCCACCATGACTAATTAATGAACACTATTACAACATGCCCCAAGCGCTTTACAATAGACCACATTAAATGACAGTGTGTATTGTATGTGCGCAGCCTTGTACCTAATCCTGTTTGCCTCAGTGCTATTTTGTATGTTTTTATGGACATATTCAGTATCATACAATACCTTTCTTGTCCTTGCCCAGCAGTACCACCTTTGGTTTGTACATAGGTGGCTCCACCAGGGTGGGCCTCATGTCAGAGATACGGATGTCGTTGGGTGAGCCGCCCATCGAGTCCTTTGGAAAGAAAAAACACACAAGTTCTCATCGGTTAGCCAGAGTAGAACATTCTTGGACAGCCAAATAAGTCGTGGGAGGTAAACAGGTCAGAATTAATATTTTAAACTTAATAATTTCATGTTTCTCAACTAAATAGCACTGAATAGGGAGCTCAAACATTTGGTGCTCTGTCAGTCTGTGGAACTAGGTAATTGTGGGATCACCTGAGATATAATTAGGTTTAAGCAATAAACTGGCAATCGTGTAGAAGTTGACAGAATATTTAAGAGCTTCACATACAGAGTGGAATATAAACTATATGAGGCTTTGTAAACTGATGTATGATTAATCTTTCAGCAGCCTCTGTAAATCCATTCATTACTTTTTTTTGGAAATATCAGACAATCTAGTGTTGTGACATTTGCAGTGTGCTCATTTGAATACTCAGTTTAGGTATAACCTTTTATAGATGTGGTGAAATATTACCCTGATAACTGTAAAAATCACATGGCAAGAAGACAAGTTTCTAAACAAACATGAATCTGATTGTACAAGTTGCGTAGCCGCCTCTCAAAAGGCTAAAAACACAACATCTAATGTGGCCATAATCTTATTTGACTACATGTTTGTTTGTGTACGTTTGTACACGTGACAAACCTCTGAGCTCTCTGTCAGGTCCTCTTTGTCCTTCCTCTTGGGAATTTCGATGCCAGAGTTATGCATTGATCCCTGATCCATTAACTGAGTCTGAGAGAAGTCCTGCATCTCTCTGTCTGTCACCTGTCAAAGTCCATTTTGAGTCATGTATTGATATTAGCATCAAATGAGCAAAAAGAGAGATCTTTATGATCATACACTTTAATGTTTATGAGTTTTATGAGTGTGTGTAACTGGGAATGTGTGTGTGTGTATGTGTGTGTGTTCTCTACCTCTTTGGGAGGAAGGGGCCACGGTGGTTCGTACTGTTCTTTGCTGAGGTGTGTGTGTTCCATGTTGGTTCCTGCCGAGGTGGCGGTGCCTGTGCTCAGCTGGTGCTGGTGTCCATGTCCGGCGTGTACGCTCTTACCCACGAGGCTTTGCACTGACTTGACCATGTTCTTAAGATCCTCAGGGTAGGGTGTTGGGTAGCGCTTTAGGTTTATCTCCACCTACAAAGATGGAAATGGAAAATAAATGACCAAAAGAGACGTACACTGAGCAAGCATTTGTCAATCTGCCATATGATTCTTTAAAAAATCTAAAACAAGACATTATAAAATCTGTTAAAATGTTTCTTTGACTCATTCCTTATTCATTATTTAGTTTTATATGTTTTGTTGTCATTGTTTCTTTTGCTAGTTTCTTCTTACGTATACTTTTTTAACCTCTGCTAACATGCAACATTGTCATCCTCATTGTGGCACTGACTGCTCAGTATTTTTTCAGACACTGCAGAAATCAAGAGAAACATAATAGCAATTTGGGGAAAAAAACTGCACACTTCACCTTAAAAGATCATTTCAAGGTTCAGCACAAAAATGAAAATCTTCTAGATTATTTAACAATATTAAAGGAGGGTCAGATAAATTATTTATATATTTGTCTCAGAGAAATCATAACTTTTTCATCACCTTTGTATATACAGTAAATGGCTCTAAATACTACAGCACTCATGAGCCTCAGTGACTGTTTGCAGAGGGGTGAGATCTGAGATGTACAGTAATATATTTAGAAAGCTTCTGTGTTTCAATCAGGGACAAAGCTGCACCATCCAGCTGAACTGATCCAAAACTGATCATCAATCTGAAACTGAATCGATTCAGGTTGTTGAATTAATATAATGAATTCTGCAAAGCAATGCTCCTTGAGTCTTGTGCCTTTGACTTTTTAATCAATGAGTTTTTTCCACACAGCTAACAACATGCTAAAACAAGAGTTGGAGGTTTTCCAAAGGCCAGTCAGTTATCATTGTCTTTGCAAAAAAGCTAATAGAAACCCTGGTCACCTCATATAATCCCTCCCAACCAGAGAGAGACACAGACAGACAGACAGACAGAAAGAGAGAGAGAGCTGACCTTGACCTTCCCAGAGTTGTCTTCCTCTTCTTTCTTGTCCTCAAAGTCAAAGGCCACAGTCATCCTCTGCTGTCTCTGCTCCTCCCACAGAGTAGGATTAAAGCTGTCACTGTCCGACTGGTAATCTGTACACACACACACACACACACACATACACACACACATCAAAGATGAGGTCCCATTATAGGACTGTGGATTGTCATTTACACCCACACTTACCGGTATACACAAATCTTGCAGCATTCAATACACATGTATGGTTACAAACACACACATGACATCATACAGTGTAACAAAAGCTAATATTGTTATATTAATAGTGTAACAGTACAAAACATACATTTAACCATGCCCTCACATTAAGAGAGACACACACACACACACACACACAGATTGTACCCTCATCATGTCGGGGTTGTTGAGGAAACATGTAGTTGGTCAAAACCTTCTGTTTGGTTTCGGGGTGGGCTTCTGTCTGCAGTGGGATCAGAGCCTTGGACTGCAAACACAGACACATACATTTAGATTAGCAATCTTGTATGAACTGTCAACGATCCTATTTATTCCTTACTCTCACATCTACAACTAATCCGACCTAAAAGCTATGCTGTCTCACATGTAAATGTCATGCTGCGCTGCCATTTTACAAATTGCATTTGAATTTTAAATTTGCTTTTCTTCTTTAGCGGGTCAACAACAATCCAGTGTTGTTATGAATTCACTTTCATTTATCAGCTGTGATTACACCTTGATTAAACCGTTAGCGGCATAGACGATTTTAAAATGTCATGAAGAATATTATTAACTTGAATCTTAGTATAGTTGAAACAAATGATACTTTAATATCATCATTAACAGCAATGTGTTGCTCTATGTGCTTCATTTACTCCACTGCACAACCTACAGCTGCTTCAGATTGTTTTAGTCGGTATGAACTCCGGCCAGTCTGCATCCACATTGTACAAGCTGAAGCTCCATAACTAATTCAGACTGATAATTAATTCTCAAATAAAAGCAATCAAGTAATGGCAAGTCTCAGAAAGCAAATATGCTGTGTTTGAAAAAAAAAATAAAGGCCAGACCCAAAGGAGGAAAAAATAGGGAGAAAATGAAATTACCAATAACTGTACAATAATGGCAGACATTGTAAATTCAGTAAAATGTGTACTTGCACAACACTCTATTGATCTGAGTTCATTTTGTTACACAGTGTTTTAATCATTATGACTCACTCTACTTTGCTTTTTGCTCTTAGTTATCATTATTATTGGGCTACTAAAACTTAATTAAATAATAAAACAACACTTCCTGCACCTGTTTCACAATGGAAGTGTTCCAGGGAAATTTAAGGATTAAAAGATTTGTTTTTTAATCCGAAACAAATAGAGAAGATGTTTTTTGCATTAAGTGCAGCAACAGCATATTAACACGGCAAATGGGAGCAGATCAGAGGAGAGAGAGGCTTCTTAGAAAAAATATGATATAAACACTAATAAACCCCGTAGAACTTAAAAATGAAAGCCTTTATCTACTAATAACCTGTCTCAAATAAAGCCTGGTTATGTGATTAATATGTGTGTAGCTGATTGTATTCGTGCTGCGGGTACAGGCTCCGGGAGAGTGTGTGGGAGGAGAGAGAGAGATACCTGATTGTCAGAGAGCCAGAGAGCTGCCAGGTCCTTCAGCTTAGTGAAGGTAAACGGTAGATTCTTTAACCTGAGAGAGAGAGAGAGATACGGAGGAAGGGAGGGGAGAGAAAGAGAAGAGAGATGTTTCTTCTGCCCACACACTGTACAGCCTGCAGAGCACGTCACCATGGCAACACACTCATCCATTCCCATGGTAACTGCAGGCCGTGAGAGTGACTACAGAAGCAAAAACGGTCATTGACAAAGTGTTGCATGCGTGTGTGTGTGTGTGTGTGTTTGCACACTTATTGTCACTACTGAGTCATAGTTTGGTCGTGTGTGTGTGTGTGTGTGTGTGTTTGTGTCTATACCTGTTGTCACTGAGGTTTAAGACTCGTAGTTTGGTCATCTGCCCGATCTCGTCAGGAAGGAACTCAAGTTTGTTGGACCGCAGCGACATCACCGTCACATTCTTACAGTTACCGATCTGAAACACACACCCATAATCCATCAGATCACATTACAGCGGAGGCTAGTACTTAATAAGAGACACTCTTTCCCTGAGCCACATTAGAGTATTATGACTCATATCAAGGTTAGATAGTGTTTATCTCCTTACCTCCCGGGGCAGCTCTGTCAGGAAGTTCTCATCAGCGGCGAAGGTCCTCAAGCTGTGCAGGTAGCCGACGGTGGGAGGCAGCGACTCCAACTCATTACAACTACAGTCCAATTCCTCCAACAGAGACAGACTGAGTGAAAGGAACAGATGCAAAGAGAGAACATGACAAAGACAGAGAAGAAATTATTCTGCAGGTTGTAAAATCTCTGCTGCAACTTCAGATGACTTAGATATGAGTTTTAAAGGATTAGGATGGTAATATTCTATATTTTCTTCTATTGTCAACAAATCCTGTGAAAAGACCGAAATCTGCGATGAATTTATCCTACTAACAACTATTGCCTGCACCCAAAATCTGATATAACTTATTCCTCTGTGTCACAGAGCTCCATCAATGTGCCACACTGTTGCACTGGCTGACATGTTACACACACACACACACATATACCGTCCTGCTGCTGTGAAATAGTCTGTTTTAGTCTGTTTATGTCTTCAGGAGGAACAGATAGGTTCGGGGCTGGGAGCCACAGACATAGTAGGGAAGTTGAAGAGTTTTGACAGATTGACACATCGTTGGTGTTTTCATGGGATTTGTTGACAATGAGAAAAAACATAGAAGAGCACCAGCCTTATCCTTTAACATGTTATGATGAGAAGGAAACATTTGTCTTTGTAGCAGACAACTTAGAAGAGGAGAGCGTTGAGAGAAGCAAAAGATCATCACATTGAAGAATCAATCAATTCATTAATCAATCATCAATTAAACTAATTTCATATTGACATAAATTTGGTCTCATTTGCTGACCACCCTTCATCTTTTTTGTCCCATTTTTCCCTCTTTGATGCCTGACATTCTTCAACTGGGATCTCAACTTCTCCATTCACAGTAACATCCAGGGCAGGCCCTCTGCAGGGCTCCCTGACCCCCCTTTGACTGACATCATTGGCCTAGCAGCACACTAACAGCAGGCTAATGCTAATGAGACAACATTTTTACATTAATGTACTGTCACTGTTAACATTGCATTAGTCTGCTATTATTATTCCCAATGGCCCGGACCATCTGGGCCACCATACGGTCTGACAGAGGAGAGGAGAGGAGAAAATAGGAGAGGAGAGGAGAGGAGAGTTTCTTATCCTATATCTAGATGTACTGCCAGCCTTGAAATCTAAACGCAATAGCAGGTGTCATGGGAAAGCACAGTAGCTCAGTGGTTAGTGCTGTCACTTTAAAGCAAGAGGATGTACGTTCAAGTTAAGTTTTTTTCATTCAAATCTTTTTGTTTGCAGCATGCAAGCTCTCTCTGTTTGTTTGGGTGCTGCACTTGCTAAATAAGAAACTAAAAACCTATTTTTTAACTAATCTTAAGTCCCTTCTGGTTTGGAGTATCAGCTAAATGAGCAAAAATATAGTTTTACACAAGATTGAACTCACAGACATCAGTCACAGCAATTAAGCTTGAGATTTCTTCTGAACAAAAATATCTGGAAAAGTCTAAGTAAATAAAAAAATAGCCAATACATTACTGTACATGCTACAGTGGGAGTAGATGTGCATATTTCAGTCTTCAACATGGTATATACTGCCCCTCTCACTGCTCTAATATTATAAAGACTGAATGTAAAACGTAAACCCTGATGTCCACTTGATGAGGCTGCGCTCTGCCACTGAAGCCAGTGTGCTGATGTCTTCCAACCCTTGTTGGGCTCACATGTGTTGTTCTGTTCGGATTCACAATCTTACGTTCTGGATCGATTTTTGCTGGAGCAACTTGCATCGCTGAATTTACTCTTGTGAATAAACAGAAATGCAGATTTTTATTCATTTTTTGACATCTGAGATTGAATTAATATTACACAATGCAATTACTTATTTTGTTATTGAATTTGTACAGCAGCTAAATTATTTTTTCTTGTCTTTTTCTGTCACTTGTTCTCCAGAGTTTGTGTAGAAGAAGAGGAAATGCTACACAATTCAGTAAATATAGATTTAATATAAAGGTAAAATGCCATAGTGCATACAGTAATTAAAACAAGTAAAGTACAGCTACAAAACATTACCAAACGGAACAAAAATGAACTGCAATTTAATATTATAGATAAAAAACACAGAAATGTCAGGAAAACAACTAAATAATATTGGGATGTGGCTGCAGAAGAAGCAGTCTGTTCTGAGCCCCATCCAGTGGACATCTGATGGTAAGATTACCTGCTTTTTGTTCTGTTATAGCCACTTTTGACTGTACAAAAGTAAAAAGAAGTAACTTATCTATAATTTAAGCCTGATACATTTATAGTATTCAGTATCTACAGTATGCTGTAGTGCTAAAATAGCTAGAGGGGAACAGGATGTCGTCCTGGCTGAAGTAAAGGGACGAAGCTTGTATTACTTCACCAGTATACTCAGACATATAGTACACATATCCATTTGCGCTTTGACTTTACATAGATACATTTGTCCATAAATATGTAAGTATGAGTCTATTAATATGAGTAAGTTAGGAAAACACAGTTGTCCTATGTGCAGAGGGGTAATGATGGGAATCACATTCATCATTAGTAAGAAAACCTTAATCAATTAGAGGGGTAAGCGAGGGATATTATAAAGTGTTTATGGTATTATCACAGGAGAAGTAATGGATCTACAGTACTACTTATTAGAGCTAAAACCCGGGACTTGTTCAGAAAGACAAAATGTTTTCAGAGTGTTCAGATACAAAGCGTCACACACAGTGAAAAACAGTACATGTCAGTAAATAGCATCTGTAGAGTCTTTTGAAAATGTAATCCATCACAGATTATCTGATTCGTACTGTGATTAGAAACGTAATCCATGTAACGACTTAAACTGCAGAAAGGAAAAGTTAAGTTAAAGGAATATTCTTAATCAAACATATTTCTGTTAGAGTCTTGTTTGGATTACATTTCTTCCAAAAATCTATCAACTACGGAGTTAAAAAGGCAAATTACTCTTATTTGCAGTCTATAATGTGAGCAGAGTTTAATGTTTATGTGTCATCTCTGCTGTATGCAAAAAGACTCAGTCATTTTGAATCCAGATTGTATTTTCCTTTCAAAAACGTTTCTGCTTTATTCAACAGATGTTTACTCTTTTTTTTTTTTCTTTTTTCAAAAGCAACTAATCTGATTATTGTGATTGAATCTGCACTGTGATGGATTATAATAAGAATTATTGTAAACACATTACTGTAATCCTTTTACATGCAATCATTTCCGTCTCAACCCTGTAGGTTTTAGCTGGGCTGGGTTCAGCTCATTTTCAAATCAAGATCTGGATTTTATGCAAATATTAAGCCCGAATATTGAAAAAAATCATGGGAGGTAAACATGAATTATCACTTTATGCATTGAAATTGAATTAAAATTCATGTTTGCATGTAATTTGAATGAATCGAAGATGTTTCCCACAGCCCCATGTATTTATTAATCTTGTGTGTTTGTATCTGTGACGCAGCTGAACATCTGTCTATCTCTGAACACACCCCTGGATCCACAAGGCTAATGTTACTCACCCTTGCTTTGGCTTCGCACTAACGCCACGGCAACGCAGCAAACACAACACACAGAACCCCCCAATCATCAGCCAGCAAAACAACACAGCAACTAACAGTAATACACAAGAAAAAACAACAACCCACCAAAGATAAACAATAATCTGCTAAGAAAATCTAATCTGACAGAAAAAACAGAATGTTGAAGGTGGTTTCTGCTTGAATGGCTTGAATTGGGATTTATGATCCGTTTTTGCTTTGTGTGCATGTGTGTGCGTCTGCGTGTGCTGGTTTCTTACCTCCCGATTGTGTTAGGCAGTGAGGTCAGCTGGTTGTCATCTACCTTCAAAGTCGTCAGCTTCTTCAACATTCCTACAAACGCACACAAACGTACACGTACAGACACACAAACGCAACCACTCAAAGTAACTCTGATCTTAGAATAAATACACACTGAGCTCTGAAACCTAACATCCTTTTCTTTTAACGTTATTAATCACAAAAGTTGACACCAAACGCTTCACATTCCTTCATTTGTATTGTCATTTCATTTTCACTTTTTTCTGCTAACTGACATCTGCACAGTTAGACACACTCGTTCCCGGGATTAGTTCAACACAGCTGCAGTTCTCCCCTGCTGGCCACTGCACAGCTCCGTCAGGGGTTAAAGGAATAGTTCAACATTTTGAGAAACATGCTAATTCACTGTCTTGTGGAGAGATGAATAAGAAGATCAATCACACTCTCATGTCTGTCTGTTAAATATGAAGCAACAAATAGCAGGTTAGCTCAGCTTAGCATAAAGCTTGGAAATTGGAGGAAACAGCAACTCTGGTGCTGTACAAAGGTGAAAAAATCATCTGACCAGCTCCTCTAAAGTTCATGAAATACCTCCATTTGTTTAATCTGTACAAAAACCGTGTAAAAATGTTGTGGTTTTATCTATCTGTTTTTTGCCTTTATTTGATGGTCAGTGGAGACAGACAGGAAATACAGTGAGATAGAGAGGAGTATGGCACGCAACAAGGGTCCCGCAGCCGGGAATTGAGCCATAGACAGTACAGTTATGCTCTTTAAACCTACAGTGTCGAACTTTTACATATAAATGAACGTCTGTTACATTCAAGTCCTCACCAAACAAGTTCACACAATGCTAATTAAGCCCAATCACTGCCAGATAAATCTCTCTGTATTTCACAGTGTACCAGAGTTTTTAATCTGGTGTCGGGTTTGACATTCCTGCGCTGGCTGGATGAATGCATGAATGCAGACTTCCGGTTAGCTCTCTGCTAACTTGAAAGGGGATAAAATAATTTAATCGTGTGGCTCGTCTAGACTTTCCAAATATTATCAGACTAAATTGGTTCAAATTGTGACAATGAAACAAGTCATTTTGCGGGGGTTGTTTGATGCTCATAACAATTTATCCACCGTTTAACAGCTGCAACAGTAGCGAAGGAGTGGGCTAAGACGGAGACTATGACGTAAGCATGTGTCAACAGTGTTTTTGTAATTACTTTCATTGCCAGAATGCCCCCGGGAAGCCCCAGTTTTATCTACTTTTATCTAACGGGGTAGGTGGATTTCGTTACCTTTTGACAGAGCCAAACTAGCTGTTTCCAGTCTTCATGCTCAGCTAATCTAACCAGCTGCTGGCTGCAGTTTCATAATTACCTTACAACCATGAGAATGGTATCGATCTTCTAAACCAACTCTTGGCATGAAAGCAAATAAGCACATTTCTATTCCTTTGAGCAGGTGTGGATTTAAATGCCTCTCTAAAGTGCACAACAGTAAGATCATTTTGGTTCTGTGGAGGTAGCTTTAACAGCTTGTGAATGTTTATGAGTATCCTTGTGTATGCATGCATGTGCGTGTGCCCACCTATAGAGTCAGGGAGGTGCTGCAGCATGTTGGAGGATAGCAGGAGGTCTTCTAAGGCCTCACAGCCTGAAATGTCTGTGTCCAATGACTCAATACGATTCTTAGCTAAGTCCAAGTACCGCAACTGACGAAGCTTCCCTATCGACTGCAGAGGGGAGAGAATGGAGAGTTAGGGAAATTAAATAATGCAATGAATATGAAATAAAAATGTCATTTGAACATTTCCAGTGCTGCTTTTGCTTTCACTGTGAGAGCTGAGAGTGTTCTTACCCCTGGTATAGACTGTAGAGAGTTGTTATCCAGCCACAGCTCCTTTAGATTGTGGATCTGTTCCAACACCTCCGGCTAACATGCAAACAGGGTAAAACATATTAACACATACTGACCGAACATAACTTAACAACAACAAATATGCACATGGAAGTACACAGTAGGAGACCTAAAAATCTGAATTATTGGATCCAGAGAAGACTTCCACTTTGGCAGACATGAATAAAGCAAAAAAAATGTTTGCAGAGTGGGTGAGACTGGCACCCTCCATGCCTTCTCTCTCTTGGCAGGAAGCAGACCATATACAGCCAACCTACTCCTGTCAAAACCGACTTCCTGTCTGACCCTGATGCCACATCCTGTCAGTCTCTCTTCCATCCAGCCCTCTCTTCCTCCACCATGTCGTCGTGTCCCATTTCAGGGTCCAACTGAGCCTGTGCCTCATTGCTAAATGAGATGGTCTACAGAGGATTCACCGAATGCCGCACTGGGTCTTGAAATGTGAACTTTGAAGTAGGCAGCCCCTGAAATGGGACACAGCATCTGTATTTCTGACTCTTCTCTTCTCCTTCCACCTTATTTCCTGTCCATGTCCTCACATATAAAGACGTTTCAACTGGTAAATGCACATATGACTACTGAGACATTAATATTTGAGCTTCTTATCATAGACAGAAAGGATTATCTCGATGTCAAATGTACACACAAATACACAGCACTTCTGTGAACTTGTAAACAGCAAACACTCTCACCAGTTCAGAGAATTCATTGCTACCCAGATCCAACCTCTCCAACTGTGTCAGTCTGTGGATGGACCTGATAGGAGAGGAGTGAATACAATACATTGATTATTACAATTCAATTTGAAACTACACCTGGTAATAATACAGTTGCATCCTGTAGTGCAGTGGTTCCCAACCTTTTTTTGTCTGATGTATGCAGGTCCCAATTAGATTAGCTAAAGTACCCCTTCATCAACCTCATATTATATTTTTCCCATCATCAGCAAATCTCATGTGCAGAGCCAAACCAGCAATGAACTGATCCTACTTACAAGTATCATATGTATTTCCAACCCTGATATATCTTATTCCTCTGTGCCATAGATCTTTGTTGTTGTCCAAGTACTATTAAAAACACATTAATGAGCCACACTGTTGCACGGGGTGACATGTTCCTTCACCCTGAAGAGTATGGACATGGTAGTTTGTTTAGAAACGGCACCAAAGACACAGCCATTTTCAGTCTCCTGAGAGTAGTGCTGTGTAATGCAGACGCCACTGAGCATGAGCTAGAATGCGGTTCCATTTATAGAGCTTCGCAAGCTTGTTGTGCTACATATCACAACCTCTTGACTTTGTACTACATTGTAAATTTCTCAAGTAACTTCAGTAGAAAGTGAAGAGCTGACCTGTTTTTTTTGGACAACAACAGAGGTCTACGACACAGAGAAATAAGATATATCAGGCTTTGGATAAACACACAATACTTGTAAGTAGGATCAGTTGTGCTGTAGTAGTGGCATCTTTTGTGGCCGTCGCGTGGATACGAACACAGGGGTAAATCCTGCTACATGATGTTGAACAGGAAACATTTAAAACTGTTAAGGCCAACACGTTCCTGTTAAAACTGGCTTCATCAGTATTCAAGAACAGCTGCCAGAGATAAATATAGTTTTAATCTGGACACCTGGGAAAGCACGCAAGCTCAGTAATATCATAAAGCATCTGCATGTGTGTTTGTGTGTGTGTGTGAGAGAGAGAGAGAGAGAGAGAGAGAGATGTGTGTGAGATGTAATTTGTGGAGTGCAAAAAACCAAATTGAAACTCTTTTGCTTTCCCTTTCCCCCTCTCTCTCAGACACACACACACATACACACACACACACATTGTACTTACTTTGGCATGGTTTTCAGGTGGTTCTCTCTCAGCTCCAGGATCCGTAGTTTGGAGAGTCTAACAAACAGACATACGGTACATAAGCCAAAACTTTATTTACTGGATTAATTCTCTCTGCCGGTTGCCAACAAACATTTCTAGGAAAGTCATGGATGGTCAGACAACATTAAATTAAGGAAAAACAGGCCCCATGTAATTCACCTATTTCCTCATCAGTGATCATAATTATATATAATCATTAATCAGAAATGTTTGATCACCAAAATAATCATCACTACAGCATCGCAGCACCATCATGGACATGTTTCAGTTTGCAAGAATTCTGTCACATATCTATATCTTCCAACTATTTTGATAATTGATTGATTGATGAGTCATTTTTTAAAGAAAAAATGGCCAAATTCTCTGATTCCAGCTTACGACAGTCTTTGGGTTTTGGACTGTTGGTTGAGACCAAAGAAGACATTTGGGGTCTTCATCTAAGGCTTTGGGAAACAATGATCAATATTTTTTTTTTTAACCTTTTTCTGAAATTTAATAGACCAACAAAATGATAATTTGAGAAAATAATTGACAGATTAATAAACAATAAAAATTATTGTTAGTTACAACCCTAGAAAATATATTAATGGGTTCAGCAGTCAGTTTTTTGGAGCGGGCACAGTTTCACAATGCTGTGTTAATGTTCACACCAAACCAAGCTGTTACCAATAATGATCTGCTGAACTTCCCCCCTGTGGTTGACTGACATTTATTTGTATTATATTGCATTTAACAGTGATATTGAACAGAAAATGTTAGTGAAAAGGCTTTAAACTCAGAGGTAACAATAGCCAGCTTCACTGATTATTTAACGTCAAGTAAACAAAGCTCACAGACATGTAGTTACTGTTTTTACTGACACTATTTAGCTCCATTTAGTCCATTCTATGTTTGTAGGATACATTTCAGTGCTACTAATACACTGATGCTAAAGTCACTTTAGGGAAATCCTGAAGTGCTAAAGTAATTTATAAATTCAATCATGCCTCTGAATGGGTTAATGTGAGGAGGGATTAAGTAATTAATTTAAAAAATAGAAGAATAGACTGTAAATTTATGTGAGATGAAAATACACTACATTAGCATACACAATTTTAAAAAAATATGTTTTCATAATTAAAATTGGTAATTGTAGTTAATCATTCATGTACTCCTACCCAGGCATGATAAAACATATAATTGCTGCCTCAAACACAAACATCCATAAAGCGCTTAAGCCTCAGGCTGATTCCAACACACTGTATAACATGCAACATGATCATTTTCAAGCCAACTTATTTAAATTTTAGGTGCAGTGCATAAAGCAAAAAGCCTGATAATCCTGGATTCTTTTTATTAAGATTCTTTACAGTCATTTCAAGTGACACTTAATAATAGCTTCTGGTGCTTTAAATATGTAAAACATCCCATCCAACACAATCGCACAACTTGTGCACACACACACACACCCTCATGCGCAAGGAAACACTAATGATTACATGCATGGGTTTACCTGCCAAAGTTAGCCGGCAGATACTCCAGGAAGGCATCATTTAAAAAGAGCTGGGTCAGATTGAGGAGCTGCGTGAAACCATCTGGGAGTCTGGAAAGAAAAGAAAGAAAGAAAGAAAGAGAGAGCAGGAAGAAAGGAAGAGAGTAAGAACATATGCAAAAGAAGAATAAGAAAGAGTGAAAGTGAGTGTCTGTCCTTGAAGGGCCTCGGTGGAATAAAAGAACAAACTGCTGTTAGCCTGAAGCTATATATACCACCTTAAAATAATGTTTGGTTAGTGCTCTTTATGTAAGGTTTTATTTTAATTTAGAGTGTATGTAATGGGTCACATGACCAGAGTTTAATTAAGGGCATAACGGTGGTATCGTGGGTCAGAGCCAACATGGATGCAAAGGAATGACATACAGCCGCAAAATAACCTTCAATCTGCAGGTGGTCCGAGAGCCACACACGGTCTTTCATTGATTTTATATTTGTGTATAATGTGTATTGATGTGCCTTTACATGGACAATGTGATACGTTTTCTGTCATTTTATTTGAGTTCTTCACATTCCTGTTGAGATTAGACTAGCTTGAAAGACTTTTAAATGACAGAGATGTATATTTCAAACTTTTTATGTCTTTATTTACTTGTAGTTTTCACAACGTCTGCTGACATGGTGTGTGGCCATTATTTCATTGAACCAGTGTAGTTACAGGTAGTATAGGGTGTATAGATGCAGCCAAGTATAAAATATTTTGGCCCAATGTGGTGCTTTAGACACATAGATTGGAATATGTATATCAAAGATAATTACAGTGTTGCTCTCTGGACACTATTCTGTTTATAAATAGTTGAATAAATGGCAGAAGCATAATTTTCATTCATTACAGTCAATTACATCTTGAACTGAATCCAGCTCCACTTAATAAAACTAGTGCCACCAACCAAACAAGCAACTCTCCCAAAGGCCAAATAAAACAGTGTTCACAATTAAATTAAAAACAATGACAATATTATTAGCAAAATTGAAAGTGTTTGAGATATGTTTATTTTTAAGATGACAAGATTTTTCTATTATTTGTTTGCACCAGTGTGTGTTAAACTTGCAACCCGACCTTTTGCGCAGCAGATAAACATTTACTGCCAAACAAACAAGAGACCAGACTGTTCCAGTGCATGATATTAATATATTGTTTTACTACACAGTGTGTCTTAAGGCGCTTTTAGACTGCACGACGACAAGTTTAATGTATGTCATACTGTGCGACACACTTATAATAAAATCTTGGTCACAATATCAATCTGAAGCTATTAAGATTGTGCGCTTGAATGCATTGTGAATCACAGCGCTACGGAGCAAATAAAGCAGAGACATGTCATCAGCTCGCATCATTCAAACTAAACTTCATTCAAAAAACTGCAGTGAGTCGTAGCAGTAGTGACATTGTAAGAATTCGGTCTTACATTTCTGAACCTGTTAAAATCTCTCACAGATAACAGATAAAAAAAAGTCTCACATTGCAATCTAGGAACACAAGTGTGGATTGAGAAAACCTAATTGTCTCAGAAAGCCTGAAATCACACAGTATAAAGGGGCCTTTAGTGTCTTACTTGGTGATGGGGTTGACACTGGCTTCCACCACAGACAGGCCTTTACAGCATTTTATATTGTCTGGAAACTCCTGGATACCTGTTAAAGAGACACGGAGGGAGGGAAATTTTGTTAGAATGAATTCTTAATACAGTAAGACAGGGAGCTATTATCTAAAATCTCTCTGAAATATATGAGTATTTTTTAACAGCACATTTTCGTTAAATATTTGGATGTGAAATTATTGGGATTTTAACTGTAGACATTTCAACAATTTTAGCTCTGCCAGAAAACTCACATGTTACCCTTGTTTTCTTATCCCCTAAACTCCACATCCTGTATCTAGACACATTATTAATAATTAAAAAATGTATGATGATAATCCTCTCTGATATGTCTATCATTATCATTTGCAGTTGAAATGAAAGTTGTTTTATTTTGTTTTTTTGGTGACGTTGAATTGGTCATTCTTACCGTTTTTACTGATGTCCAGCTCTTTGAGGTTAACCAGGCTGGCGATGGTGGTGGGCAGGTTGGACAGGTCGTTATCGGGCATACTCAGCTTCTTCAAGGCCTGGCAGTTGAAGAGTTGCTATGGAAACACAGAGGAAAAACAAAGGAATATTATAGTCTGTTGGCAAAATGACACAGACCTTTAGCAGAAAAGTACAAAAGGACAGAGAGCGAGAAGTGAGCTGGAGGCATGCACCACATAATGTTGTGGAAAAGCATTGCCATTTTAGCTGCCTTTCTCTATGAATAATGTAGACTTAATCTTCTCCATACGGAGGCCCCTAAGGACAAAACACAGAGAGAGAGTGAAAGCACAAACATTAGGAGAAATGTGGCCTAAATAGAAAAATACTGCAAATGCCAAAACATATACAAGAGTGAAGGCATAAAAAGGAAAGTGCTTAGAATACAGAAATGTTATATTTATGTAATACCAAAATAGACATTAAAATAAACGCTCTCCCAAATCCAGAATGATGCAAATACTTAAACACATTCAAAAGGCAAATGCGCAAAAATGAAGAGGAATGATGGACACTTTTTAAAGTTTTTTAGCAGAAGTAAAAGGTGCCAAAGCTTCCCCATTAGTCCAAATTGGGCAAAATAAACCAAATTCTAGATTTTCCGATGGCTTTCAACAGGTATTATTAACCCCTTACTATCAGTGTTGCCTGATTTTTTCCCCTATTATTCTGGTAACATAGGGTTAGAGTTGGTGAAAACTTTTAACATTTAATGTAACATTATCTGAAAGACTTTTACTGCTTATTTCTATGATAGCACAGATAAAAATGAAAAATGTGAATACTTGTAAGACTATTGAGTGGGTTCTAGGCTTGAATGGGCTACTATTTGTCAGTCCCATCTGGCAACATTATTTCCAATAAATGAACATTCATGCCGCTCATGAATAACAAAAATAATAAGTCCAAGATGAAAAGGAAAACAGTTAAATGTGCTAGGATGTTCCAACGGGGCAGTAAAAGGTGCACAGAATTGTTTTAATTCAATCAATTAACAACTGAGGTATATTTTAACTAACAATTTTCATTCATATGGTCTTAAGCAGAAAACAAACAAGCTAACTACTCTCAAGTTACTCACTAATGCAGCAAGTTAGCGTTATTAATATTATTACTATTGTCCCAAGTTAGCAAAACTTCTCACAGCAGCAATTGATTTAATGCTACAGGTCTAGTTGTCTGTTAAGTCAACGAGTTAGCATTATTATTATATTATTATTATTTACCTGACTTACTGTAGCCACTAGGACAATTCTTAGCTAGGTAGCTAATCTGCAGTCCATCAAATCTTTATGGCTATTAACAACAGTCAACTTTCTTCAATGTTGAAATAAACATTGCTATGGTTCCTCTTCCTGCCCTCTCAGGGCAGGAAGACTTAATGATGAGGCTAGCAGCCCTGTGAGACTGTAATGCTATTTACATACTAGCAGGAAAAAATCAACTATTCTTTAATCTTGACATCTCTGACAGGTCATCATTGAAATGCTCAAGCAAAAACAGCAAGAACATATGTGCCAGCAGAAAAGCTGCATAGCTTTCATTCACTGATACATATCTGTCAAAAACATCTGGGGACATCATCAGGTGACCTTTTATATGTAGTATAATTATATGACACTTAAATATTTTTCCCATAGCTTCTACAGATATAAAGATCAGTTCAGGATGGATAATGTGTACAGTATATTCTGTACAATTCAAACCAAAGGAAACATGAAAATGACCTGTTATGCACCAGGCAAAGATGAGATAATTTTCAGGTACTGTCAGCTAAGTTTAGTCAAATTTTATTCATGGATTTTTGAATCAATTTCAGCAAAGCTCCCTTTTAAGAGATGAACAGACTGCTCTGTGATACAGAAAAATCCAAATATACACTCAAAATAAGACACCATGGCGGTAAACCATCTTTGTGTATAAAGCATCAATCCATGATTGGTGTACAGTACATTCTCCCAGTTGTCATGTCATTCAGTTCACCTACTGTATATGAAAAAAAAAAACCTATGAGGCCTTACAGGTGACCTCAATAACATCCTAATTTAAAAGCTGCTTATTAAAATGTCACTTGCAAAAAATATAATATCCCACACTTATTCCACAACACCAGTGGGAGTTATAAACTGAACTAAGGTCAATCCACAAAACACACATTTTCTGATAGAGTGTAATCTGTGATGTGTAATTTCTTTACAATGAAGAAACACAAACACACTCACATTCGCTCCTACAGGAAGGTTACAGTTTCCTGGTCACCAAATTTACATGTCTTTCAATTAAAAGGAACCCGTACAGAAAAAGAATCAAAGCAACGTGATTTTTACTAAATAAAAAACTGCACAAAATGAAATGGTGTTCATGCATTTTGTGAACAAAATGCTGTATTTTGGATTTTATAAGATGAACATTTCAATCAGAATCATAGTTGAGAGAATATGGATCATCTTTTGCACATTTCATTGACCTGATAAAATTATATTGACTACTGTATATCACATCTGGTGGTCACTGTTGTTAAATAAGAATGAAAGAGCACAGAGGAGCTAAACATGGACGAGGCTGCTCTGTGTCACTATACTTACACACAAACACGCACAGCCTTAAAAGCACACAATCACTTACACACTCACACACACTTGAGGAGCTCTCTAACTCACGCCCATAAAGGTCAATCACTCTGGCACCCTCAAGAGCTCTTATATAATCTTGGCATACATACACATTTTTTTTTTGGTCAGATGCATACAAGTTTAGCTTGCCACTCACACAGCACTATTAGTCTTTATTCATGCAGGCTATATTTAGAAATTCAGTCATTTAAACCAGGACAGAATATCAATGAAAAGAGACAACCTTCTCATAAACAGCACCTGTAGTTCTCCTTGAAAAACTGGAAGGACGCTGCCATTTTTTTTTTTTTTTTTTTGCCTTGTTACTGCCTGCATGGGAGTTTTTTAGAGGTCTCAGACTCCCAATGAACTTCCTCGCTCACCTTATGTCTCCTGCCACTCACTGCTGTCTAATATGTAATGAAGGTAAACATGCCTCAGCAAACTTTAAGTCTAAATTTAGCTTTATCCACACTGGTCATGTGGTTCTAGGAGTGGCGGCAAACACTTGATCAATTGGATGATTGGTCGAGGAAAGTCTGAGAAAATTAACTTAATTAGCTTAACTTAATTTTGCGTAGCAGAAATATGTTTTTTCTGCTTTCCTATCCTCTTCATAATCTTGCAACCCCTCAGGTTTATCTCACAAAACCACTTCTGGGGATCCTGCCCCCCCAGCTTGGGCACCACTGCTTTAGCATGCTGACATTAGTATGAAAACACTAACTTTAGCATTCAATTCAAAGCAACAGCTACATATCTCAGGCTTACAAAGTACACTGATGAAAATTGCAATGAAGTTGCAAACTCACAAGTCTGACACGTCCTAAAATGGAAACTGTACAGTAGATAAACCCCTTTGATTTGGGTAGCAGCATCAGTCTGAATTAAGCATTTTTTTACTTCACTGGCAGTAAATATCTAAGAATAGCAAAGCTGTTTCTCCATTTTTCAACCATCAAACACTTGATTTCCGGTGCCTTTCAGGGCCCGCTAGCGTTGCTCTAGATTTTTAATATTGCTTTACTGTAAATCCCTTTAAATGAACATCACCACTGCCTGTCTGCACCAGGAAAGGGTCAACTTGAATGCACAAGTATAAAATCTTACCAAACAAATGAATACTAAATGTATCACAACAAACAAAATCTTTCAAGTATCCTGTTCATATATAATCAACAGGTTCCCATACATGCAATATAACACACTCATGGGGGAAAAAAAAAATAGGTAACTGAAGCACATCTTCATAATAAACTCTCGTCCATTCAATGCTGACATGCTTGAAGACAAAGCTGATTAAAAAATACTGTAAAATTTTGGTGGAATTTGTCAGGAAAGAGTGCAAGTTTGTCTCTAAAACAGTAGAAATACACATTCAAGAGCTACAATAAGTTCCTTAAAACAGTTCATGAACAGCTTTCACCTGACACAACCCAGAAAAATATGCTCATTTATCACTAAGGCACATTTGCTTGAGCAGTGATCATAATATTTCGAGGCACAGGAATAAAATAACAGCATCCAATCAACATTACAAAAGGGTTTAAAGTAATTTATGAGACACCAACATGCAGCTGCAAAATATATTTTGAACAGTAGCTCGAACAACATTAATATATCAAAATGTGTCAACTTCTGTGGGCGTAACTCACAGTTACAGCCAAGTAATCATTGGGGTTGATGTTATGAGTAGGTTTATGCTTTAGATGACGGGAAGCTGAGTGTTGCATCAACACTCAAAAGGGATAAAAATCCACTTTTTGTCATATACCAAAAAAACCACTAATAATATGTCACATTTACAGCTACTTTATGTAAACGACAAAAATGTTTATTTGCTGTGCTTTCCACCAATTGCTCAAAAACTAGTACTGCTGTTTATCATGTAAGATATACAGTACATCCTGCTCCCTTGAAACCAGTTTGGAGTAAAATGTTTATTTAAGTCATAACAATTATTTAGGGCCTCTTCTAAGGTTTTACATGGATCACATAGGGGTCAGGTGGTCCAAGAGGTGGTTCTAGAGGTTAGAAGTGATATAAAAGAGGGTTAGAGGTTAAAATCAGAGAGACGAGTTGCAGCAGAAAGTCTGTGTTGCAGAGTTACCTTGGGTAGTTCCTCGATCTGGTTGGCGTCTAGGTAGAGCTCCTCCAGAGTTCTCTCAAAGCTGAAGATTTCCTTGGGGACCTGCTGCAGGCTGCAGTGGGAGTAGTCCAACACTGAGATCACTTCCTCTTCCCCACGGAAACAGCGGCACGGCACCAGCCGGCCAATCAGCTTCCGCTTAGTGGTCATTTCCAGACACTGCACTATAGAGGCCAAAAGAGAAGAGAGACGATCTTAAATTAATTTAAGGAATCACCAGGCTCATTATATCTAATTTTGTTGCTTCTCAGACCTCATTTCCTTGTATCTCTGTAGACTGTTGTTGATTGACAGCGGTAAAGCAGCACCACACAGTCAGAATAGATCACTATGTAAAAGATAAAAAGGGGTCTGATATATCAAACTGGACTCTAAATGTTCCTGCATCAGATGTTGAGTCTAAAATCAAAATTCATGACTGGAATTTTCTCTAAAAGGCCCTAAAATAAATGTATCTGTAATAACATCAATGTGATGTGAGCTTCATTTATTAATGTTTTCACTGCTTTTGAGTTGAGTAATGCCACAGATAGATGCACACACACACACATACACACAAAAAGAGGTTCTCGCTAACACACCTACTGCATAAGTTTCCAGTGTTCTGAGAAAAATGCTAAATTAAGGCTGAGGGTGTAAAAAGCAACCTTTATATGACTCCGCACGTATCAGCCCATCATGACAATTTAGAGAAGAGAACAGCAGGTATTGATGATGAATGGTTGGATGGATAGACGGAGTGGGCAAATAACTCATCAATAAACTACTTGCAGCTTCAAATCAACACATTTTCTTCGTGGTGGTTTTTGTGGATCAGATGGGTAATGCACTTTCAGGTAGATATGATGCTTATTACAACATAAAATGGTAAAATGGTAAATGGACTGTACTTGTATAGCGCCTTTCTGGTCTTCTGACCACTCAAAGTGCTTTGTACACTACGAATCACATTCACCCATTCACACACATTCATACGCTGAATGGGTACAGGGGCTACCGTGCAAAGTCCCAACCTGCCCATCAGATGAAATCTAATCATTCACATACTGATGGCACAACCATCAGGTGCAATTTGGGGTTAAGTATCTTGCCCAAGGACACATCGACATGCAGACTGGGGGAATTGAACCGCCGATATTCCAATTAGTGGACGACTCGCTCTACCTCCTGAGCCATAGCTGCCCCCAAAAGTGAAACCTCACACCATATCTACTGTCTTTATATACTTATGTATTTTCTGATTGCATACCATTTGCAGTTTACTTCTGATTTCCTTGAAGACATCCATTAAAATCTGAAACAAATTGTTGTTCCTTTACTGTACAAATCTTAAAATAACAAAAGAGTACCTGCACACTGCTTAATTGCTCCCAAATCCTCTTTAACCCCACATGGACATGACGATGTGTCGACCATCGAAGAAGACCCATAGTGGTTGAAACATTGTCATGTCGATGTGGGATTTAAAGAACATGTGGGAACAATTTCGCAGTGTGCAGGTACTCTTTCATTCTTTTGTGCGTTTTTTGTTACCCAGCACCTGCAGAAATTTATGGATGCGCACGTGCCGACTGATACAGATCTTGACAGTAACCTCTCATTCGAACACCACGCCAATCACATCACTACAAACTGCTTTTTTTCAAGCTTAAATCCTTTCCACCCATCTGTTTTCTAATATGCTGCAGAATCTCTGAGCCATGCCCTCATCACATCCTGTGGATATGAAATTTGGTTTCAGCTCTACTACTGCAGCAATATTCTTTAAGGTACATCCTCCATAGTCCTTAAGTACATCCAGAACTCTGCTGCTCACCTGCTACACTCACTCACTCCTGCTTCCACATCACTCCGGTCCATCAACATCTCCACTGGCTCAATTTAAAGTCCCTTTCTTCATAAACTTAGCCCTCTATAACCAGCTTCTCTCCCTCCACCACACTCCTTCCGGTAGCCTCCTGCCCCCCTTCATCCAGAACTGAACACCAGACCTGTCATGGCAGGCTTCCCACTGAAACTCTCCCCCCAAACACATCCATGACTGTTGTATATGTCCAATAGATCTCTGGAAAATCTGGAAAATCCATCTTAAAACTTCTAATATTAAGGTTTAATGTTTAATTTTATGTCCTGCTCCAGTCAACTATTCTGTGCTTGTGTTGTATTTTAGGTTTTTTTTTTACTTACATACCTAATTTGTCTCACGAAGCAACTCAGAGAATCTAGAAAAAGGCTTTGTAAATCAAATATATTAGTAATGTTATTACTAATATTAATCACAGTACCAAAAGTCAGTGCACAAGGTATATTAAACTGTAGGAAACATAGCAACTATATTTCTGCTTCATGCTACCAGTTTGCTTACTGGTCAAACAAACTGAATTGTGGGTTATTATTGTGACAATAAACAAGACCTGGATCTTCCTCTAACCTTGCCAGTGCCAGTGTCTCGTATCGTAAAAGTTTTGCAACTCGACAAATACGTTAATTTAGTCATTTTGTCATTACGTTGAGAGAAAACGTAAATTGGGCGGCATTGGATTTCAAAATGTACTTGCTGTTGCAATTAAGCCTACGAACATAATTTCTCAGAGACATAGTTGGTAGATAAGCACACCTCTTTTATTCTACTGCAATGATGAACCAATTCAAAATGCTTCACGTTTTGTGGAAAGCTGCAGAGCAACGGTGTACTGTATGAACTTGTTTTTAAGCAGGGATGACGTGGGACCAAAATTAGTTTGAGAGCTTCAAATGACTGTGCTTTTTAGCTGCCAGGCAGGTGTAAAACCCGGGGCAGATGGGTAATACAGCCGTCCTTTGCCAACCAGCAGTTACCCATCTCAGAGCAGGCTGAGGCTCAACTCTGTCTGTCACGCACACACACAGTCTCTGCAAAAAACAAGCCAGAGCCATATAATTAGACTGAATCCTTTGTAATTCTGCAACATCACTCCATCACTCCATTACACGACTCCATTTAAAAAGCTAGAGGGCTGAATGGCATAAGTAGGCTAACCATGGGTATTAAAATCCTTGAGTGAGGATTTATCATTCAGCTTTATCATTTCAAACCACGACGCTTACTACACTCAATCTACTGACAAATAAAAACATTTTAATGCTGGCCCATTCAAGTAGGACAAAGAGTGAATTTTCAGTTATCTGACTGCTGCCTCAATTTCCTGTTTAATCTGGATGAGCTAAAATGATGAAGAGAGGAGAGGAGAGGAGAAGATGAGTGAATACAGTGGTGTGAAGAGAAAAAGAGGAGTCAAAAGGAGGGCGAGGATAGAGAGAACATGAAAATAAGGAGGTGTGGAGAGAAAAGCGAGGCAGACCAGGAGGCTCAGAGATAAGACCTGCAACTTTATCTGTCAGTAAACACACACATGTCCAGCTCCAGAGTGCGAGCAGATGAGTTCGAGTGATAGACAGATGATCTTGAGCGTTGTGAGGACACTATGTTATCTGCTCTAGTTCGTTGCGAGCCCGGTGAAATCAGATAAAACGACTGCAGATCCTCCAGGACTGTTTATCTAAAAGGGCTGGACCATTAAAATCAATACATCCTTATCCACAGTCATGCTCAAAGCGGGCGTAATGAGGCGAGCAGGGATTTACTGTTTGTCTACAGTACGTGTAAAGCCAGCAGTCAGTGCTTTTAACCTTGGACCTCTGATTCCTCTTATTGTCCAAAAGCTTTAGAGCTGAAGGAGACTCAGGGTGGGCATATAAATAAAAGCATATAAATACTTGAAGCTTATAGTCCTGTCTTATCGTTCTTTTTTAATATAGATGTCAGCTGCTAGCAAAAAAAAAAAGAAAGAAAAGACAAAGGTTGAAACTACGGGTGGGTGACATGGCCAATATGTGTGATGATAATAAGTATCAATGTAAACTAAAATCACATGATTTTCAACAAAAATAAAGGAAAAAAGTTGAAATCAAATATATGTCAAATATTTACAATCTTAGTATGTAATTTGGTAACATTTTACTTAATTAACTAACTTAATTTTCCTCTTGAAAGACTTTTTAGCCCTTGATGGTTTAGGAATAGATACTGTATTTTGCAAAGAAGTATTTTGAAAAGATGGATATAACTATTTGTATGTATATTATATTTATGGTAATTTATACTGTATTTCTCTTACATAATCACATGACTAATAATAGTAGCTTACAACAATGAAAGCCTTTTTTTCGTAAAGCACTTTAAGTTAACAAAGTGCTTCACAGGATTAAAATAAGAGACTAAAGCAGTGATCCAGACCTGTCGTCAGTCGTAGTCATACAGTACAGATTGTCTCTTTCTCCACAAGAGGAGAAACAACATTTGACTTGAATTATAATATCTGAATCTGAATAAATTTAGAGTCTAAATATGATACCGAAATCAACTAAAATAAAACAAAAGTAATATCTGGTTCACCATATTACCATCATCATCATCATCATGGCTGCCAGTTTACCGAGAGGTATTTTTGATATTTTATTGGAATATTTTGGCGCAGCAACTTCTATATTCAGTAGTTGTTGGAAACAGCTGCCTCAGGGTCTTTCTGCAGGACTCTGTCCAATATGTTTTGTTGCAGCTCACAGTGTAACATCACCTACTATAGGTTATAATTTTATTCTCCCCTTTAATATCTCAGTGACTGTCAGACTGTTACTGACCGCCTCCCATCACACACCGCTTTTCTTTAGAAAGACGTTTTTTTAGTATAACACTCTAAATTTGTTCTGTTCTGCATTGTGAAATCCTTGTTTTTACTCTTTGGTCGCATTTTTGTGGATGAAACTTGCCAACAAATGGAGCGGAACATGTAGCCATATACGGCAATTGTAGGGGCATTGATTATGTTAATGCTCAAATCTCATGATCACACACATCCTGATAAATGAGGATATTCATCAGGCTGAAACTAGCGATTTACGACAAGTCTGTGCAGTTAAGAGAGTTTGTTGAAGCCGACTTGGAACACTTGTAGAAACAAACCCTACAGAAAAAAGTTTTAAGATAAGAGTACGAAAGTGTTCTTGCATGAGGACGAATGAGCTGCGGCAGTCTCCCCATCAACAGTTAATGTGGTGTTAAAGGTTTCCAGGCCTGGAGCAGAGTAAACCACATTTACAGGTCGAGACTGTTGTTCTGTAGGAGTTGTATTAGATACTCTGCACCAAAGCAACGGAAATGATGCACTGTAACTCAAGATACGACTCTGTATAAATATATTCTATGCATGTACAGTATATGAGATACATGTCTTAGGTATCTAGTAGATGTTTTATTCTTCTCTTAAAATGTTTGGTTTCAGTGTCCAACCAGCGGAGGACACACACGTCATGTGACACTCATCGTCATACAGCAGCAAGTAGCAGTAGGCACCTTCTCATTGGCTGAGTAAGCCAGATCTCTACTTGGCTGAAAGCTATACGATTACCAAAGGTGAGACATCAGTTTAATGCTTACTGCATCCTCTAATCAACTGCTTGACATCCCAGCCAA
Organism: Thunnus maccoyii; assembly: GCF_910596095.1. Classification (NCBI taxonomy): domain Eukaryota; kingdom Metazoa; phylum Chordata; class Actinopteri; order Scombriformes; family Scombridae; genus Thunnus; species Thunnus maccoyii. Next base: position 26,924,550 of record NC_056539.1, on the reverse strand, counting down.
GAGCCAGATGGCCCAGTATAATGTCCCAAATAAACCAGCAACACCCACCAGAGCTGATATGACCTTTTTGCTAGATTAGTGCCTCTGTGCTCTACTTTCCTTTGACTGCAGGACCGGGCAATCTCAGTGTGTTATAAGCCTTTTCTTCTCTTCATTTTATCATGTTTTTAATATAATTTCAGATGCTTGTCTTTGCCTAATCCCAGTCATAAAATCTATTTATTTCTGACATGATGATCAGTGACAACAAATGTTTGTTTTCCCAACTGAACTGCGGTGAAGTTACTTTGAATAAACCCAGTATAAAAGCATTCAAACTTCTAGTGGTTAAAGATTCTGCTTAATTGATAGTGGAGCTGCAACGATTAGATGATTAATCAAATAGTTGATGAACAGAAAAATTAATTGTCAGTTATTTTGATAAATGAATAATTGTTTTAGTCATTTTTTAACCAAAAAATTGCTGGTTGCAACGTCTCAAATGTGATGATTTAATGCTTTTATTTGTCATACATGATAGTAAACTGAATATTTTTGGGTTTTTGGACAAAACATGTCTGTCATTTTTCAATATTTTCTGACATTTATAGACAAAATGATTAAGCGATTAATCGAAAAAATGATTGTCGCATTCACTGAAAATGAAAATAATCATTAGTAGCAGCCCTAATCAATAGCATAAATATCAGCACACAGTCTGCTAAACAATCTGTTTTTATTGGCTACTGATTTTTGCAGCTGCTTGATTAAGCCCTCACAGTCTATTGATGTAACAGCTTAAATATGCAAAGACAGAATAGGCTAAAAATAACTGCTTTTTTTATAAAGCGAAGAGAGAGAGAGAGCAAAGCGGATGTTACCTTTTAGAATCAGGCAAGTAATACAACAGCAAGGACACTGACAAATATTAGGAGTGAACGGGAGAGACGACACTGTTTACGTGGGCAACAACGAGAGCCGACGGTTGGCAGTCACCTTCATGACACACACGTACCTCCAGAGAAAGAAGACACACAGAGCAGGGAGGATGTGGAACTGCTTAGACAGCTGTTTCCTCGAATCCATAGTGTGATATGGATTTCATGAAAAAAGATAGATGTAGACAAAACTGTATCTTATCGTTAAATATGCTACAAGACCAGTTCATCACAGTATATCAGCATTTGGGTTGTCAACTCAACTCAACTTCTCTAAACTGAGCAGATCAGTCTGAGTCGACTCCAACTGAAGCATCAGCCTGATGTTTGTAATGCAGAACTTAATTGTAAAAATCCAGATTTTTAGCTGCAGAGTTTTAATCTTTTTCTCTTCACTTTCATTTTGTATCTTCGTAGTCAAACGTTAAAATGTCAGAGTCAATGAAGACATTGTGTGTGTGTGTGTGTGTGTGTGTGTGTGTGTGTGTGTGTACTATATATTTACACTAATTAGTTTCATATTTCAGCTCTTGGTGTTTCTGTTGAGCTGGTCGACCCCGTCTGAATGAATGAATGTAAGGGGGACACTGAAGTGTATCCAGTCCCGCCCAGACTCCCGGAGAGCCAAAGCCAGTTGCAAAAAAAAAAAAAAAAGTATGAAGAGAGTCAGAGCAAGCCGGCACCAATAGGGTGAAACTGGGAAGTGAGCGTGGTTGGCTGTGTTGGCTCTCGCTGCTGCTATGGAAACAGTATGACAGAGCAGACTGACTCTGCAGAGGCAAAAGCTACATGTGGATGTGCAAAGTTCCCAACATATTGTGCACACACACACACACACACACACACAGTACAATGATTATGACATTAAAAAAACAAAGATGTGGTGGGGAATTTTGCAAACACACACCCAACCACACATGCTACACACACACACACACACACACAGCCACCCACCTACGCACACACACAAGCAACCCAGCATGGCACCATTGCTCTTCCTGTATTTCAGCTCAACTAGTTTCTATTCTGTGCATTTGCTCTTCACTGGATTTAATGTGTGTGTGTGTGCCATCTCCAGCAGCCTGAGAGGGTGAATTCCCCAGGGTCCCATGACAGCCATCACTTCACGTGCAGCCTTGCCGTCACCATAGTAACCGCTGCCATAGAGACCGTCTCCCAGGAGCCGGGTGTATTTTTACTCATTCTCTCTCTCTCTCTCTTTCTCTCTCTGTCATAAAACAGAACATGCTGCACTCAGTGGGCGATCGCTCCACATTTGGCGACGCTTTTACATAGACTCAAATATATCCGACATCTGAATAAGAGCTTTATAAAAGCTTCTTCATGTCTCCTTTCCCTGCGTTTTAAAGTAAAGGTGTGAACGCTCCACTCTGCAGCACTCACCTCGGGCTTCTGCTCTCACTCACAATTAAACAGTCACACACCGTCACGTACAAGCACATGTGAAACACAGACACACATATAAACCGGTGCCGACACACGCGCAAACTCATTTAAGTTTCTGATTACTTGCAACAGTGACAGCAAGAGAAAACGGAAAATCCTGTTTCACATCCCAGTGCTCCACATTGTCAAGCAAATCTCTGAGCAGTGTGTCAGAGTGTGTGTGTGTGTGTGTGTGTGAGAGAGAGAGAGAGAGAGAGAGAGAGACTGTGTATGTGGGAGGCAGTTAGCTAACTAGCAGCCAGGAACAGCTTGTTCTGTCTTTTTTACATTCATTAAAGAACCACTTACAGCAGTTAACTATACAAGCACATGCATACAAATACACTTTTTTTTTTTTGTCTATTCGCAGAATAGAAGGGTGGTTTTGAGGCAGGATCATTTGTAAAATTTCCTGTTCAAAAATCAGAGAAATATTCTGCCTTAAAGTGTTGTCAGGAGTCATTCTGCATGCACAAGAATGACCAGAAATAAAGGCTTACTGAGATGAAAAGGAGTGTAACCTCAAGGGGGAATGATGGATATTGAAAAAAGACATTAAGTTTGACATTGTGGGTGTTTTGCTGCCTCATAGCCAGCGCCATTTGGGATATCCTCCAGCCACGTGACAAGGAATAAATACATAAAGACAATGAATAAATGAATATTTAACATTTTGTGCATACCAAGGATATCTTTATAAGCTGCAAAAATGACATGGGCCTCAGTTTAACAAATAGTTACATTTGGGCAATATGTTTGGAGCTGCAGCGACTAGTGGATCGAAAAAAAAATTACCAGTAATTGGCAACTATTTTGATATTTGATTAATCGTTGAAGTTATTTTTTCTAGCAAAAGCTCCAAACGTGATAGAGTAGATTATGAATATAATAGTTTACATAGTTGCCCCCTAATGGGGGTTCACATTTGGAGAGGTGTTCCCTCAACAGGTTGCCATTCTATCACAGGGCTCACATGTACATAGACTGGAAAAGTCACACACATACACCAACAGGTGATTAAACTGCCAATTCCCCTGTAAGTCTGTGGTCTGTGGAAGGGACCCAGCAAGTAGTAAATCTGATCTCAGGACCTTGCTATGAGGTGACACTGTAACCACTGTCCCAACATATCAATCATAGTGTATTAGGGCACATTTATGATTTTCTTTATAGGAACAAGACAGATGTCTGGCAGCAAAAACTAATTTTATTAAACTATTTGGAAAGACTGCAATCCAAGCAGCCATGCAGACGCACGACTCAAACAACAGTTCCAAAGAACAAAGTCTTTTAATTGCAGGTTCGGTACACGGGCAGGCAGTCAGAGAAGGCAACAAGACCAAAAGGGCTACGCAGAGGCAGAGGCAGAGGCAGAATCAAAAAAAGCAGATCCAGGGTCAAAAAACACTAGAGACTATAACAAAGAAGTTAATGCTGGAACACTCGCAACAAAAGACGAACTGGCACAGGGAGCAGGGATCTCACAGACTAAATACACAAGGGGAGTGAGGGTAATGAGACACAGGTGGAGGACATTAGGGGATGATGACGAGGACAGGAGCAGGAAACACACAAGGGCAGGAAGTGGATCTGAAATGAGAGGAGAGTTAGAAACCAAAATAAAACAGGAAATGCAGAACTAAATGGGAGAGAAAAAAACAAAACATAACCTATGGACAGGATGATTCATGACAAACTGAGACATCAGCATCAACTAGCATCAGTTTGGAAATATATACTGTATCTGAAGTACTCATCACTGAACAATAAACAGGTTGTTCCAAAATGACCCATATTTTCTGATCTGTCACCTCTGTGGTTAAAGTCTGGTTAAGTTGAGGCAACTAAAACTTCTTGGTTAAAGGACCAGTTCACAATTTTTCAAGTCTGTCTTAAATCCATAGTCAGGAGCCCAAACGAACACTGACACATGTTTTTCTTGCCATAATCATTCCTCCTGTTCATACTGGCTATTAGAAGATCCCTTCATAATGCACTTACAATGTAAGTGATAGGGGCACAAAATCCACAAGCCTCCCTCTGTGCAAAAATGTATTTAAAAATATGAAGCTTCAGTCGTCCAAATGAGTCAAATCAAGTAGATATCTTTCAACATTACAGTCTTTTTAATGCCAAAGTCCCTCTTTTTGTTACTTTACTTCCACTGCAGCTCAACAGGGAAACACAAAGAGGGAATTTGATGCTAAAAAGATTGTAAATGTGGCAGATATCCACTTGATATGACTAAGCTAAATAGATGAATAGGTAGAATACTTTATTAATAATAAAATGTTATAGCAGCTATTTGACATAAATCAAAATACAAAACCAATGAGGTAGGTAAAAGAAACAATTACAATTAAAGGCTAAATTATATACAATAACTAGACTAACTCGAATATAGAACTCAAAGATATAACCATAACTTTAATATACTATTTGCTGAGTATACACTGTTTAATGATGTTAATATGCTAAAGTAAAGTACACTGTACATTAGTGCAAGTCAGGTGGATATTGCTAAGGTAGTAAGGTCCATGGATGTTAGAATTAATTGTACATTGATACTTAAATAATCTACTTAAAGATTAACAAAATATGAATCTCAAGCTCAGGTGAGCAGTTTGTCTTCACTTCCAGAAGAGTCAACTCAGACTGCTGAAGCCTCATATTAGCTTCAGATAAACGCAGATAAAATGCATTTTTGCACAAAATGGATTTTGGCTGCCATTATTTACATTGGAAGTACATTTGACGGGGATCTTTTAACGGCCAGCGTGAACAGGAGGAATGATTACAGGAATGATAATAGCACCTGACTTGAAAAATTGTAAACCTACTTAAGCAAAGACCACATCCATGGTCAACACAGTAAACAACTTTTGGTAGGAGATGGGACACAAACTCTGTACTCCCAACCATCCACCTCCAACCTTTTCTCTAAGAGGTTTTGCAGCAGTATGTCGTGCTTCTTCCACCTTTCGCTGCTGAGTAATTATTCATAAAGTCACAAGATATTGCTTGTCAGGAAAATGTAAACATGTTGTTTTAAGTGTTTGAAAAAAAACAGTGCCTTTTTTTCTGTTGAGGACAAAGGACTCACAACACAAATGTTGTAGTATCATAGTCGGGGCATTTTCACACTCACAGTCAATCTGCCTTCCACAGTGGCTCCAGGTGGCACGTCTGTAAAACTCAATGACCCTCACATCACTGACACTAAAAATAACAATAGACCGACACAACAAAACACGAAACAGCTGACTATTCACCTGCATCCAAAATGTTGGGAATCAATTCTGCTCAGATGCATGAATGAACAAATACACATACAGTACGAATGCACCAAATAGGTCAGACTAGCGCTACTTAAACTCTGAGTCCAGCCTCAGAATGGAGAAAAGACGTTTCCAAAGGGTTAAAAAAAGAAGTACTAGAAAAGTTTAGAAGCGTTCGGTGACAAATACTGACAGACGACAGACTGAAAGTTAAACAGACCAACAGTGGGATGTATAAATAGTACGCAATAAAGAGAGATAAACAAGCAGCCAGACAGAGCAGAGAGTCGTGCCGTCAGAGAGGAACTTATCTGGGTTACTGCAGTGATATTCTAATATACAGTGTCTTCATACAGTACGTCCTCTAATAAGGAGCAGCACTGAAATGAGTAGATGATTAGAAATAGATTACAATTTTTGATAATTAATTGTTTAAATCTTATATAAAGCAAATATTTGTTGTTTTCAGCTTCTCACATGTGAGTATTTTCTGTTTTTTCTGTCATATATCACTATAAATGAAATATATTTGGGTTCTGCACTGTTTGTCTTTATTGGATAGACAAGCGTAAGAGAGAGAAACGTATAACATGCAACAAAGTGTTCCAGCCTGACTGGGATGGTTATGCATTTTACCTCTCTCCTGTATTTTCTGACATTTTATAAACTAAACCAGTTATTCCCAAAAGATCAGTCTGAGGGGTTGTGAAATGATTAATAGGGAAGCAGAAATAGTAGTAATAGGAAAGTTACAGTATGCTTATTTTTTTTCAGCTTTTCTTCTAATCTTTGCTTTTTTTCTCTCTCTCTTTAATTACTGGATAATTTACATTCTTCAGGACTTTTACTTCCTCGGGACTATTTTAATATTTCAAAGAAAAAGAAAAAAAAAATCACTGTGGTTGAACTGCTCAACAATCAACTTCTTTCTTGTTGTTTATGATATTTCTTATGAACTTGTCTATTTCCAGTTGGTTCTTACTTTAATGATTATATATAAAAAAAACACCAAAAAACTTCTATCTAGTGTTATTTCTCAATGCACTTGTACCTCGTCAGCTACTTCAGAATTTGTACCTCGGCCCTTTTGGAGTCACTTGTAAGTCGTATTGGATAAAAATGACTCTCACATGACAAAATGTTCATGTAAATTGCTTTGTTTTTATAGGGTCACAAGCAAAGAGAGATCGGGAACCACTGCACTAAACAATAAATTGATATATCAAAGAATTTGAGAATGAAAATAATCATTGGTTGCAAATAATTTCTGTATTATGGATAATAATGTGTTTGTGAAGCTACTCACCGGACACTTCAGATGAAAAAATATATACAGTGAGCCAGTTTTTAATTTCAATGATTAAATCAAAATTACAGCCTGTTACAACTTGGGTTGTATTTTCATTGCTTTGGCCGCAGCTTTTATCGCCTATCGACTCAGACTGGGCAATAAAACGGAACCAGTCAGACAATCAGACTGGTTGTAAACAAGGCAGCACTTAACCTAGATTATTAAAGCCACTTTATTTGGAACTACAAGTGAAAGTAAGCACACCAAAAATACTGGTATTAATCGTTCACTGCAGAGTAAAAACTGGATAAAGCAGAAAGTCGGACAGTTAGAGCAATAATTTTACCGATTGCTTGTTCTCACTACATAAGTTGAGCTGTAACCTGAGTGTTTAAAACTTGTCTGATTGTGTGATGTTTTCAGCCCCATTTGACTTCCTCTCAGTGATGTCGCTGCTTTTCCAGGAATTACCATAAATTACAATGTTATCATCATTCATAGGGTAGAACTATGAAAAGCAGAATCAAAATCTGTAATAATCTATAATAAAAGGTTTGAAGCATGGGTAGTATTATGTGTTAACGTGGAATGATTATCAATAGAAAGTTCACAAACATTTTCCAGATCGAATTATTTGGTTTCTCATGTGAAGGCTTCGCTTGCCCAACTGTTCAATTCTTCACAGTGAAATGACTTTACATGAGCCTCCTCTCCTTCTGTCATGTCTCACTTTCTCTCCCCCCCCCCCCTCCCTCCTCCCTCCCTCCCTCCTCTCTCTCTCTCTCCTGTTTCCAGGCCAGTCTTTTTATTTTTTTCTCTTCTGTTCTTCCAGGGTTGTGCTCAGTGGCCCAGTTCTGCCTGAGACGCCCCAGCACATCTCCTCTTTCTGTCTTCTCTCTCTCTCTCTCTCTCTCTCTCTCCCTCTCAAAGCTCTTCCTCAGTCTGTCTCTGTGTTTAACTTTTTCTCTCTCTTCCTCCATCCCACCCCCTACCAAGAGTCAGCAAGGGAAGCCATCTTAAATCAAGCTCTTAAATCAAGCACAGTACTTTTTGTTTCCTCTCTACGGGAACATCCCACTCTAAATCCCTTTTTTTTTTTATTCCAGGATGTTGTTTTTTTATTTGAAAGATTAACTTATCAGCTTGTGTTTGAGAACAATAAAATATCCACAGACTGTGTTCTCTGGTATGAGTCATCCCTATTCCGTAGAGAAAGAAAATGATAACTTTCCATATGCAATTTTGCAAAACTGAAGATCAGACATCTCTAAACAAGATCTACTTTGCTGACGGAGATCTCACTAGAACTGATGAACACCATGAATTAAAGGTAACCAATGGAAACCAATGGCTTGAGAAATTTAGGCCAGTTTGGGCTCATTATGCTGTAGGATTCATGCCTAAAAATACAAATATTGCTATTAAACAATTAAGTTAATTTAATAATAAAACGACAAAAATAGCCTGCTAGCTATGGTTGGATAATTTAGCTTGTTATGCATGTTTGTTCATGGAGAATATTAGTAGTAAATATATGTAAGAAAAAACATTCAAAAGTCCGGTTCTGCTGATCGAGCTTGATCAGGGTCGAGCTGAAGCATCAGGTTTGTGTAGTACTCTGCTGTAAGGCACGTAGTAGCCGTGGTAGAGGTTAGATAAGTGTCCAGAAAATGAATGTAAGTCAATGCAAAGTCCCCTTAAGTGAAGGAAACAAGTTTGTGTGTGTGTGTGTGTGTGTGTGTATGTGTGTGTGTGTGTGTGTGTGTGTGTGTGTGTGTTTTAATTTATTTACTTATTTACTTAGGTCACCTTGCCATGCTGGTGTCCCAGCAGCTCGTCCAACGCTCAGAGCCAGAAAGAGAAGAGTGGAATGAACACAAACACACACACACACACACACACACACACACACACACACACGGATGTCCACTATTACAGGATCATGTCTTGCAGTTTCAAACTGTTGACCTAGAAGTTTTGAACTATTCATAGATGATGCTAAGAACAGGATGACACTTTTTATTATGAGTTTTAGGTTAATTTGATTCAACATTTTGCTGCCTAAATGTGAACCTTTTGTCCTTGAGGAACAACACATGATGTACCAGTAAGTCATGTGTTGTATAGTCTGATCCAAATCACAGTTAGAAAGTGTCGGAATCTGGCAGGAATGAACCAGTGTGGAAATTGGGAATCCAAAGTCGACAGTTCTGGTGCCTAAAAGTGCGACTACTTTATGTTTTCTGAACAGAAGCCAAATGTGACATTTACAAGACAATGACAAATGCTACAATAAGAGTTATAAAGTCAATTAACAACTTAACAATGCAGCAATATTTATCTAAAGTTTGGTAACTTTAGCCATTATAAGGTACTGGTTGTATATGTACCATATAAAGATGTTGGTAGTTTGTAGTGATAAAACTCCTGAATGTATTGAACTAAGCAAAAGTATGTTTTAATGCTTAGGAATTATACAGTTCATATAAAAGAAATGTCTTCTATCAGAAGTTATACAGTGGTTTCCAGCCTACAGGGTTGAACTGCTTGCAACTAATCATCACAGACATTGCTTCTCTTTAAAGCAGTTATAATCAATATTTTTAATAATATATCAAATGACAGTGTGTGTAATGTCAGAGGTGTCGCTCGTAGTGATGAATCTACAAAGAATTATCAGCGACTCTGCAGCTCCCCTCGGCTTTACGGAGCTTTATAGAGAATTTCAGCTCATTGTTTAGCTGTCCCGATGCAACTTTACTGTTTTGGTTCACTCTCAGCACTCTCATAGTGTCATTTTCGGACACAGCAGGCAGCTGTTTTCAGACAAGAAGCTCTAAAAACCCACTACCTGCTCAGCACCAAACAGCAACCAGACAGTCAGCGACTAGCTGGTGAGGACACAGTGGCATTTAGAAGCTAAAGAGCCAGATATTTCCTTAAGGAGTTGGTAAAGACCAAAAACAGAGCTAAAGAAGAACGAATATTAGACTTTCATCCGCCAGCTGAACAGAAACATGACTCCAAATGAATGATACCGTTGCTTCGCAACTACTGGATGTGTAAATACGCAACTGTTTGCTAACAAGTTCAATATATCAACTTAAAAGGTGAAGATATGTCAGTGTTTTGTGCACAACTTGTTTCCACTGCTCCCAAGTGCCCAAAAAATCAGCTAATGCAGGTTTAAGAGGTCACAAGGCAAAAAAAATCTAGAAATTATCTTTGCAATGTAACAAGTAAGAAGTTTGATTACTCCTACATGCCTAACCCCAAACCTTATCCAGAACTTAACCTTGTCATTATTTTAACCTTCGCTCCAAAACCCAGTCTTAAAATGTTTAACTTGCGGTTATTGAATCCCCACATGACCAATTTTTTCTTTCCCTACAACGTGCTAAACACAGAGCACACAGAGTCCTGATTGCAAGAGAACAGTTCACCTTCACCTGAAGCACTCTCTGTACACACTGTGAGACCTGCTGCTATCTGGAACAACCTCTCTATCTTTCTGTCATCCCACTCTCTTTCTCTCTCCCCCCCTTCTCTCTCTGGCTGGGAGTCAATCTCTTTTTTCTACTGCCAGCTGATAGCTGTGCATGACTGTCTGGATCTCTATTCATGCGTTCACTCCATCTATCACCTGCTGCTGCCTCTGTCACTCCTAAATCCTCTCCTCCCCTCGTCTTCGTCTTCTTCTTCCTCCTTCCCTGCCTCTTTCTAAATGTCTTTCACTGAAAATAGGCTTTAAAACTTCTTTTATCTATGCCTTAATGTTTTAGGATTTAACCGGGTCTGGTTCAGTGTCTTGCTCACAGTCACTTCAACACTTGTGCACACCGTCTGTTGCGGGAATCTAACCTGTGACCTCTGAGCATCAGCACATTCTCTTTCACAGTGGACTCCACACGCTTGCAGGGTTTTGAATGTTTTCCTCGCACTGCATGACAGCCCCGCATTTGCATAAACACCCTTTAGTAAGTTTTATCCCTAAAGCTCTCCTTAACAGTCCATGGAAATTGCACAGTGAGCAGTTGCTATGGTAACCAGGGACTCAATTGCCCCAAATTACCATAAAACACTAATTAAAAAGCCCTGGCTAAGAGCACCATTTTGACAAGCTTTATGCAACACTGTTGAACCAATCCCTCAGGTGAGGAAAATGGACTGGGAATGGAAATGATTTTTACACCCACTGAATGATGTTTTGTAATTCTGTAGACTGAATGTAAACTTGGTGTTTCTGAGTGTAGGTGTGCAGTATGATTGGTGGCATGTATGTGTAAGCCATGGGTTGAGTGGTTGTGACAAGCCAAGTTTTGGACGTTTTCCAGTGAATATACCTGAAAAAACACACCAACGAGAGGCAAAAAAAAGCCTGTGAGGCGCCAACACTGACTGATGAATGATGTGCAGAGAAGTGAGACATTAAAACAACAAAAAAAAATGAATATAAATCAGATCTAGAACCATATATGCAAGTGGCCCAGATCTGATATGAAAAAATCAGATCAGACGGTTTGTTCACACTTCTGTGAAAAAATCAGATCTCACTTGGAGGCAAAAAAATCAGATTTGGGCCACTTCAGCATGTAATGTGAACATAGAAGGATGGTATTGTGGTTCTGTTGTAAGGCTGGGTTGTACCCTCTGTTTCGATGTGATGAAGTGGTTGCTGTATTGTTTGGACTGACAGCCATCAGAGTGAACCCTTACTAACAAGTTGGTGCAGGTTATGATGACTTTATTCCATTGTTAATTTATGACTAGTGAATGTAGTGTTGTGAAGACTTAGCACTGTTTGGTCGATGTAAAGTGTTGTAGAATAAGCTAGCGTGTGGCTCTTTCAGCTACAGCTAGCTATCCAGGGACTTTTTTTTTAATCTACATGCTGCCAGCTCCTTCTACCTTCACGAGCCACGATGCAGATGGCACTGAAGAATTGGACAGATGCATATCCCAAAAAGTGATGACGTATGATGACGTTGTGGGCTTACATAGAAAACAATGGGTGCAGATGTTTTAGTGAGCGTTGCCCTTTGGACCCCATCTGTTTTTCACACTCTCTAGTGAAAGACACATGTTAGCTTGATCTTTCTTTCTTTTCTTTCCCTTTTTTTAAACAAAGTGAAAGTCTGACTGAGATTAAAGGATTAAAAGTGGCCTGTCTGATTCTGACGAAAGCTGGAAAGTCAGAGAGGTGATGCATCTTGTTACACATCATCATCATCATCTCTACTTAAATCACCTTGATAACCACTAAACCGACATCCCACTGTCATCAGTTATTATAAGTACTAGCTGAGCAGATACAGCTCGTTGCAGAGCAGAGTAACCACAGACTCTGACACCTTCCACGTCTGGACGCAAAAAGAGACGGGAGGAGTACAGTCACAGCGAGGAGGCAGCTCTGTGAGAATACATTGGTATGAAGCCCACTTGTCACGACACAAAGCCGCTCTGGATAATGTTTTAACATGATGCCATCGCCACGGTGACGTGGGCATCACACAAGGCAAATTCAGGCCAGCCAGTCAAGGGTGAGACACTTCACTCCCACATACCCGGGCACCGTCAAACTTTACCATCACGATTCAGAGAGACTGAGCTTGTACATATCATGTAATGTTCTTGTAGAGCACTGTCTCACATTTAAACTAACAAGGAATGAAGTTCACGTTTTTGTTACTGCAGCAACATTAACTCTGGATTTTCACACTTAAGTTGCAAATGTTCTTGTACACAAAAAGGAACAATACGTCATTCCCACAAATGTGCTGTTGGTCTGCACACTGTCTGTACTTGCTATTTGTCGCTCTCCCACCTCCCTACCTCTCTGTCTTTCTCTCTTTAATGGTTTAAAATAAGCCTCTTTATCCACATTAATGCTGCCACTGGTTCCCAACCTGGGGGTCTGGGCCATTCTAATGGGTCAAAAAATGAATCTGATGGCTTGCAAGATGTAAAGGATATATACTGTTCAAATGCACCAGATCTCAGCATCTACTGTAGGTGCACATGTCAACAGGCACAACTGAATTGCTAATAAATTCTGCTGGCTGTATGTTTAAGCCAGCAGACCAAGCTGCCATGCTACAGCTGCCATACAGGCAGTCCTATGGACACCTACAGAGCTCATAAGACCTGTGGGAGCTGGCCTACATATACTGATATACCGCACGCTACACGGAGAGAGATAGTCGGGAAGAGAAACGCAAAGGGCAAGAAATAGTGGGAGAAAGAGGAAGTCAGTGATGCATGAAGCACCAAAGCTTTAGACACACACACACAGAGATGAGTTAAAGAGGACGTATGATGCATATTTCCAGATTTATATTTTTATTCTGGGGCTCTACTGGAATATCTTTAAATGATTTACAGTTTAAAATCCTTATTTATCTTATGCTGGCTCTTTTTGCAGCCCTTCAGTTCAGCTTCTGTCTGAAATAGTCCATTTTAACTCCCAGCAGACTTCAACCAGCTCTGGAGGCTACATAAACAAATAACAGTAGTTAGATTTCACTTCTTTTTCTGGTGCTTTACTTGAAACGGAAACTTCTCAAATACATCCGTACATGTTCGAGCCCAAATCCAAAAATATGCGAGCGGACAACAACGTGAACGACTGATGGAACAACCTTAGCTGGCAATAACCTTAGAAACAAACACGTGAGTTTGATGGGAAATAGAGGTAACTCTCCAAACAGAGCACACCTCTGAACTCTGAAGACCCGGCTTTTGACTTGAAGGCAATTTTTACATACAGTATGTTCACCTAAAATTTAGTTTAAGACAGACATCCGACATAATAAGAGTATATAAATGGCAGAAAATCACAAAAAGCATGTCCCCTTTAAGTGATCGAAGGAAGGAAAAGATTTTCAGAGCTGAAGTGTTGAGGAAAACTCATAGTCAGCGATCTTTCCTCTCTCTCTCTCTCTCTCTCTCTCTCTCTCTCTCACACACACACACACACACACACTCACACACATATAGTCACATGCAGCTCCACACATCCAGCACACGCATGGATGGGCACATACACTCTACAGTGACACAGTATATACTGCGCAGAGTGTACATGCACACACATGCACACTCTGAGGTCGCCCCTCAGTCACGTGCAGTGGAGTGGTCTATTAACATTCTCCACACGTCGCTGCCTATAGTGAGCCTGGGGACTTTTGGTCAAATGTAAAGAAAAAACACTGTCAAACAAAATTATTGTACCACATCTCGCCCAAGAGATAAACTCATGAATGGACATAAAGCATCATTCAAATACTGTTTACTGAGAGTTATTTTTTTGCTCATTTGTTTGTATGATTGCTTTCACATAGTATGCTTTCTGTAAATATGTAGCGATGAATGTTTGACATGCTTGCATGCTTGTAAAAACATCTACGGGGCATTTCGCTGATATTCTGTGCTGATGAAAAAAAGCCAAAGGAGCAGTGAGTAGTGAAGCTTTGCTGCCAAAAAAATCATTATAATGTCATGTGTAATTGTAAAGCATCATCTCCTTTTCTCTAATATAAAAATCTGAACCATTTTGACATTAACACACAACCAGTAGACCTGTTTATAGCTGACACTTTGACTTGTCATAGCAAGATAAGCACAGGTGGAAGTGATAACATTAATAATGGCTCTGCTCCATTAAGACGTGCTTGTAAGCTTTGTCTGCCGTGAAGAAGGTCTATTACTACTGTTTGCCTGTTCTTTTTTTTATTGGGAAAAGTAAGTGGTTTTAAATGACAGGAGTCAGGAGTCACCTACAAAAACTGACCACAGCAGATCTTAAATGTAGAGTTTTATCTTCCTTTTGACTTTCTTTGCTGTCAAAGTCATTCATTACAGGCTGGATATAATCATTTCCTTCCTCTGAGGCTAAAAAGCAAGTGTCTTCATGCCAAGTCTCCATTTCCTCTCCTGATCCTGGTGGGAGCAGCTCTGGTCCAAGTCAGATACTGAGAAGTGGCTACCACTGCCAGCTAACCAAAATCCATGGATGGATTACAGAAGGGGCCTACCAGACTCAGCCCAAGAGGTCGGAGTCCCTTTGAAAACAGCCTGTTTGTGGCTGTTATATGCATTTCTCATTAGGAAGTCAAATGGCTCAGTCAACAGCACGGGTGTCCCCCTTTAATTTTTAGTATCTGCTGGTGCCAAATATGAACTCATATCCATTTTTATATTTTTGCATACTGAGGCTATATTAAACTTACATTAAATAAAGTTGTAAAACAAGTCATCTCTGCCAAAAGAAAACCCTGAATCATGTATAGAATACCATGTACAGAAACCCATCGGTTAGCTGAGAAATGCATTGTCATGAAGCTGAAACAAGGAATGTTTTTCATACCTCATGAAAAATTTACATTTAAGAGATAAACAGTTTTCACAGGACAGTGTCAGTGTCAGTGTGGATCACTGTGGCGGGAACGTTTGGAAAGGATTTAAATGACTTCTCTCTAGCAATAGCAAAGTAGTTTCAACCAACTCCACAACTTCAGAGTTAAGTTTAACAAAAATAGCAAAATAACACAAAAAGAAGATGCAAACTCATCTGGTAGGAAGGATGGGGGAGGGTTTACATGGCCTCCTCTGAGCCAAAATCCATTGACTGCAACTGGAGACCATTTTTTTTAAAGAATATCAAAGAAACAATGATCGCTACTCATTGCTATAATCTCCACACAAATAACAGTTACTGTTGGTAAAATGTTAAAGCCCATTTAACATTACTCAAATCTTGAGTATGTCTACATGAAAGTAAATATTTATGACTAAATATACGCAAAAATCAAAGTTAAAGTCTGTACAGCAGCGATAATCAATATTTTTATAACAGCAATGTATCAAAAGACAATGTATAATGTTAGAGGTGTTGCTCATAGTGATGAAACTACAGAGAATTATCACCTGACTCTGCAGCTCCTCTCGACTTTATGGAGCTTTATAAGGAATTTAGCATTTTTTTGCTGCCCGGCTGCAACTTTACTATTTTGGTTCACTCTCATAGCGTCGTTTTCGGCTGTTTTCAGAAAAATAGCTCTAAAAACTCACTGTACACTACTTGCTCAGCACCAGACAACAAACAGACACAGTTAGTGACTAGCTGGTGAACATAGTGGAGCATTTAGCAGGTAAAGAAACAGATATTTCCCCCAGGAGTTGGTAGAGACCAAAAACAGAGAGAAAATATAGTGAATATTGAACTTCTATTCACCAGGAGGCCAGAAACTTGACTCCAAATGATTGATAATGTTGCTTTCGTAACTGCTGGATGTGAAAATAAGCAACTGTTCACCATATCAGCTTAAAAGGTGATGATGTGTCAGTGTTGTGTTCACAACTTGTTTCTGCTGCACCCAAGTAGCCAAAACATCAGTTATTGCAGATTTAAACGCACAATATGTAATTTCAACTGCTAGGGGTCTCTCAATAAAAACAATAACAAAAGACGGAGTGTGATGACGGTGTGAAGTAGAAAGGGATCATGGGAGTTGTTATCTTCATTGTTAAACAACCAACTTCTCCGGGGTAGGATTACTCCAGTGTTCATCGTGCTCAGGATGTTTTTACCGGGAGCCGAATTACCCGCAGAGGTCTCCTCCTCTCCAAAACAAACAGACCCGGTGATTACAGGTAAAAACACTGAATAAAGCTGTTTCACTGGCTGCTAGCCGAGCTGCTGCTAACATTTGCCCAGTTTATTTCTCTTATAACTTAAGGCTTAAAGATATAGTTAAAAACCACCAAAATTTATCATGAAAATGCGACTTCAAACTGAATAAAAGTCAATTTATAACAGTTTCTGTGGAACAACCACAACACTGATGTATTATCTTGTATGTGTGTAAGCTACTCTTTGGTGGACGCAATTGTAGCGGACAAACACAACGCCGAGGCATGCATCTTGTGTGTGAATACTCATTGGTAGAGGGTTATGACGCCATTGACAGGCAACCAAATGAAACAGTCCGTCACCTTGATTAAAATTACAGATTTCTCTGGGTTTGAAAATTGTTGGAAACATTTGAGATAATGTAAGTACACAACTCAACAAAACATATAACATAGATCTAGTTGTTTTTAGACATTTTAATGCGGAATAATTACATATTATAGCTTTAAGTCTAATTTATTAAGAAGTAAGACTTTATTAAAGAGTTTACAGCTCAAATAGTTTTTCTAAATCTGCTTTATCAGGATGTGTGGGTGTGTTTTAACAATAGCATCTCACCAGCAGTAAATGCAAACAAACCCACACCTGCCATCAAATTTAAATATTGCTAAATTATGTCTGGTGCATAAAAATAGATAAACACAAATGCAGAAGTCGTACATATAAAACAAGCAAAACTGTTTGAACTTGAAGAGAATTGTGAGTTCATGTGAGACCGCATGGCTCAGAGTAAGAAGCTGATGGAGAAAATATATTTTCAGGACCTTTGAGAATTAAACTTACACTCGTAAACACAGAGAGACGGCAGTTAAAGAGAACCTGCTGTCTTATTGTGATGGTGAAATGCCAAAGAGCAGCAAACGCCAGCGTACACTGACACAAGCCATCTCTCAGTCTCTTCCTGACTGATAGCCAATGACAGCTGAGCTGAGACAGACAGAGCGGGACAGGAGGCAGATGCTGTCGACTTTTAGAGAGATTACCCTCCTGCTCTCCACTTCCTCTTTGTCTCTCTGTTCACTTTGCTGCTCTGCTTTGTACAAGTGTTGTCTACAAACCAAATTCACAAAAATGACCAAAAACTGAGAACGCTTCTTATTCTAATTACAAGTTGATTGCAGTTAGATGTTTCCCCGTTGTGTCCCCAGTGTCTTCCTCTACAGACAAGTGTTCTGCTTTTATCCCATCTGGCCAGTGCTCTTCCATTAATGGAGGTTGTGGTTATTTTTGCTACAGTAAAATGGCCATTATTAATAGACTCAAAAGCTTTCAATTACTTCCATGTTAAATGCTGTGAGTCTAAAACGGATGAGAGGATTTTAAAGAGTCTAACAGAGGCCTTAGGACTCACATTCAAACATCTCAGCGTCCTCTCATGAAGGGGTCGTCTCATGAAGAGCTCAGACCAGGGGACGAGCGGGCTTTTGTCCCAT
Organism: Thunnus maccoyii; assembly: GCF_910596095.1. Classification (NCBI taxonomy): domain Eukaryota; kingdom Metazoa; phylum Chordata; class Actinopteri; order Scombriformes; family Scombridae; genus Thunnus; species Thunnus maccoyii. The sequence continues at coordinate 26,906,494 of NC_056539.1, read as the reverse complement.
TAAGAGAAGCCTGGGTTGCCCACGGCAACACAAACCAGTACAGGATGCAGACAGACCCGCCTCCTCCTCCTATCTCCTGGGAGACTGTCACACATTACAGCCCCTCTCTAAGAATTACTGGATCGGTTTTGACTTGGCACGTGGTTTAGGAAGGCCATTATTACTATATTAAAGCATCTGCGGTGAACATCTTGTTAGCGAAGATGTTTTTAATCCAACAACAAACTGCTAATAAAGTTATACCATATTCTCTCTTACCTAATGTTCAAGTCCTCCACTGTAACTTCTTCCATAAAACAAAAAAAGTGTTAATATTTATTTCATCTCCTGCACTGTGATGATTTGTCTACCAGCTGCTTGCAGTGATGAAACTAGGGCTGTAACTAATGATTATTGATTGATCACTTTATCTATAAAATGTGATAAAACAGTGCAAATGTCTGTTATAATTTCCCAGGGTCGAAGGTGATGCCTTTCGATGTCTTTTTTTGTCAGTCCAAAAAAAGTTATTCAGCCTACTATCATGTGTAACAAAGAAAACAAATAAATCATCACATTTGAGAAGCAAAAAGCAGCAAATGTTTTGGCAAATTTACTTTAAAAATTACAATTATTTGATCATCAAAACAGCTGCCAGTTAATTTTCTGTTGATCAATTAATTGACTGAATCTACTTCAAACAAAGAAAACACTCAAAATTAAATTCATCATTATCTTACGTTTTTTCTCAAACTTTAAATTCCCGGGGAGAAAGAAATGAAATCTGAAAGTGAACAGCAGTATACTGGGATCTGACTTTTCAAGTATTACAGTCAGCTATCTGTCTGCAGTATGAGCTACACTTGTTCACTGCAACAAAAAGAGACTTTTATTTCTAAATTCCTGTGTAATACAGTTTAAGAATGCGGATTACTCACCTTTGTTAGAAATGCTAATTTCCAGCTAATTTAGGAGCTAGCTTTGAAATGAGTTATTTCATTGGCTTATTTTGCCATGTACTGTGTTGGAAGACGCAGCTTGTCATAGCTGGAGACAGTACTCATATTTCAGCTAGATATCATGTGTGTTGGTATTTAACTCAAAGTCCTGTGTCTACTATCAATGTTATCACTATTTTACCAATAAAGGTAGTTCAAATGTTCTGTGAATCCAAGTGCATCTTCATTCAGGAGGCTTGTATAAGATGCAGAAAGTATAGCAGAATGCATGGGTCGTTTATGTATTTATATAGATGACCTCAGTTGAATCAGCGTCTGTCACTACACACTGTAAACCATCCAGTGAAGCACATAAGAACAAAACGCAACTGAGCTACTAAGTCAAGAGTTTCTGTGGGTTTGGGGGTTCAGGTGAAGTTGCTTGATGTCCAGACTGGGTTACAGAAGATAATCTAAGATTGATGTGAAAGAACACATTTATTATATTTAAAAAATATAATCATTTATATTCTCTAGTTGGAGCTCCATCCACATCTATATCCATACTGATAACAGAACACATAAGAATGGCCTACTTAGACTCACTCAATGACTTGTCATCTCTCTAACTTTTTGGGGTCATGGGAATTTGGAAAAATTAAAAACAGGGTCATAAGATGTTGAAAAACCTTGTACAAGGCCAAATTCCATCAGGTTGTAACTGAGCAAGCAGGAAACATGGAGGCAAATAAAACTGCACACACAGGATTCAGCAGAAACACTGGGTCACACCGTATGACACATTAGACAAGTGTGAAAGACTCAGCTATCCACACACACACACACACACACACACACACACACACACTGAGCCTACTGTACAGTGTGAAACACCTTGCTACAGTCCTGCCAGGTTGTTTAACAACTGCATGGTTACCTATGGTTTTTGCCAAACTGTTACTTTGCACATGATTAGAACAAAAAGACACCGAAACTGATGATGCTCATCCAAACAGCCATTCCTTTGACCTTCTAACCGGCAGCAGCGAGGCACATATGTGGCCCTGCTGCCCCGCTACTGTCCTCTTTTCCACCCACTCGAAAAGCAGCTGGATTTCAGGACACACTCAACAACAATATTCCAGCTTGACTTCCTGCCTTGTCAGTGACTCTTGTCAGGTCATCTTCTTCAGTGTTCTTGTAGCTGTCACAGCGGATGAGGACAGACTTTTTGTTGAGATAGAGAAATACTGTACCAGCAGCAAAATGTATCACAAAAAAAAAAAAAATGCTGCCTGGTGAGCCACAGCTGTGGACACTGGATCTTGAAGTGAGGCCTGAGGAATCACATGACACTGCTGCAACGGGCGTTTTGCACTTTAGGGCATAAAGTTGGCCACCACTAAAAATAAAGAAAGTATGTTTGAGTAGTTATAAGATGACGAGCCACCACTGATTGGCTCAAGTTTCTTAAAATTGCTGCAGAAATGATGCGGAATGATGCAACTTAGAATAAATCAGCGTTAATATTGAAACTGTTTGGGTAACTTATATAAGAGATAATAAAGGCTGCAACTAACGATCATCTCCATTATATATTAATCTGTTATTTTTTTCAGTCAATCATTAACACTATAAAATATAAGAAGATAGTTAAAAATAGCGCCGAGCACATCTTGTTCATCTGACCAATTGTCCAAAACTCCAATATATTTAATTTGGAATGATAAATCACAGCAAAGCAGCAAATCCTCACATTTGAGGGGCTGAAACCAGAGAATGTTTTTACATTTTTTGCAAGATAAATAACTTTCAATTGATCATTTTTGGAAATAATTCACAATTTTGACTTTTAATTAATCGACTAATAAAAGAGGTCTTTTTGAAGCGAGTAATAAATAATTAGTGCTAAGTTTTTAATGTCACCTATTGGGTTTTTTGCCTGGACAACTGTTTCTACACTGACACACAAATAAGAACTATCACTGCTCCATGCAAGCAAACTCTGACTCATGTAACTTGCAGAAATGCATAATGTGCTATAGAGTGACTCTCAAAAGCAAAAGTGACACTGTAAGCATTAGATGTATAGTTAAATATTCCACATCAAGATCCACTTCTCTATTACACTATAAAGAAACAAGATCTAGAAATTATAATTCAGGCCAATGAACTATGTCACCCTCGAGAGAACAATGTGCATGATGCAACCACACTGTCACTGAGACGGGAGGGATAGATCGGAAGCTCCCATATGAATCTGTATTCACAGTCAAAAAAAAAAAAAAAAAAAAAAATCACATTAAACCAGTTAAATGAACAAAACGGATGAGATAAATTTATCCTCTGTGAGACCAGTTTGGAACAGTTTCATGCAGCCTGTGTGAACCTACAGTACAGTACGTGCCGTGACAAAGAGGATAATGTTTCTGTCTGTTCCTCCTCCCTTCCTCCCTCCCTCCTCTCCTCTCTCTTCTTCTCTAAAATCCTGCAAACGTTCCATAACATATGGATTTGTTGGTTTTAGGAAAATGCAGCAAAATTGGATGACATTAACAAGTGCGCGGTTTCTGCTTCAAGTCATACTATCTAGCAAACATTCACCCCCTCAGCTTGAACTCTTGAAGGATTTATGACAAACAAAATTTCCACAGAAACCAAATCTCAAACCAGTCCTGCAATAAGGCTGCAAAGAACAGTTATTTTCATTGTCGTTTATCTTGATTAACCGATTAATAGCTTTCTCTACACAAAGTATAGAACCTGAATAATTTTCAAATGTCTTGTTTTGTACGACTAACAGTCCAAAACCCACAGATATTCCATTTATAATGATATGTAACAGAAGCAGAAGCAGAAAATCCTCAATTTGGAGAAGTTGGAGCCACAGAAGGTTTGGACATTTTGGTTAAGAAATCATATAAATGATTAAGCGATTTCTGTTGATTGACTAATCAATTAAATAGGTAATTGTTGCAGTTCTATCCTGCAGCATAATTCATGTCTCCACTGTCTCTCTCAGTCAGCTCAGTATGTGCCAGACAGTCATCTTTTTGTAAGCTAAATACACAACTTTCCAGCTGAGCTATCGCCTTGTTTGAAGCAACGAATCTCTGCCCAAAAGTAGCGTTTGAAAAAATGTGAATGTGTTTTCTGTCTGTAAAGTGGCTATATAAAGATTCAAGACTCTCCATCACATATTCCCCAACTTCTTCAGCATCACCATAACTGACAACGTCAACATATCACATATCTCCTCCACCATAATCAACGACATCCTTGATAACATCACAGTTCATCTTCATGATCATTATACACACTGCAGATGTACTGGTATCTCTGTCCCCCTTCCCTCACTGCTGGGTCTCGTTCCCTTGGCCCATCACCATGACGATGGGAGCCGGTTCCATGGATACAGTCACTAGGCAACCAGCAGCATCAGCAGCAGCAGCAGCAGCAGCAGGAACAGCAGCAGTGTGCTGTCAGAGCTCTAGTGGAACTACAGAGAGCCTGAGCCAGCCTTCCTCTGCAAGCTGCATGCAAGTTTGCTCTCAGAGGAGAAAATGTTAATGCATTTATCGTGTCTCGGAACTGAATCCTCTTACATTACACTCCACACTGGAAGTACTTAATTTAGACTGACATAAAGGACTTGTGGTGCATTTAAAGTTATTCTAAAGTGGGTACAGTATGTTGGTAAAATGGAAAACAGATGATTAAAGGGTGTGTGTGTATATGGTTTAAGGCAGCTGTGTAAACTTAGTAAATATCAACATAATTACTACTTTCACCATCAATACTGGCTCAAATGTGGATACTGCTCCTCTCACTCTATCTCTTTATGCCTTTTTAGCCATGCTAGCAGCAAGGCTTTATGGCTGGTAATGTCATGTACAGACACGCATTTTCCCAAGAGGATGAATCCTTCTGACTTTGGTGATCCTCTGACTTTACCTGCAGTGCCACCATGAGGTTAACATTTTTGGTCTTGAGTGAAATGTCTCAACTATTGGATGTATTGCCATGAACTTTGGCTCAGACTGCCATGTCCCCCCTAAGGATGAATTGTTATCACTTCGGTGATCCCTTGACTTCTAATCTAATTTGTATAATACCTGCAAAATTAATGGCATTCTCATCTTTATGCACACAAAAAATCACTGGATGAAAATTTTACCCAGTTTGGGTGAATACCAGAAAACCACCCAAGACAATGGGGTTGTTTTGACCCAGTTTTGGTGGGGTTTTTTTTTTTTTTGTGTATCTTGTGAATGTCAGATGCACATCGTTTTGTGCAAGAAACAATACATTGACAGTGACAAGTTTTTAGCTAAAGCTTGCTAAACTAATTGCTACTGGGTACATTTTTACATTTAGTCATTTGGCCTACACTTTTATCCAAAGTGAATTACAAGTGAGGCAAGACAATGTAAAGTTAACCCAAAGTTGTGATGGTGCTATATTGACCCAAATTTTAACCCAGTGATTTTTAGTGTGTACCAACATTCATGGTCCTTAGAGGATGAATCCTACTGACTTTGGCGCCACCATGAGGTTGACATTTTTAATTTTGAGTGAAATGTCTCAACAACTATTGGATGGATTGCCCTGAAATTTGCCTCAGACAGTCACGTCCCCCACAGGATGAAATATTTATCACTTTGGTGATCCCCCGACTTCTAATCTCGGGCCATCCTCAGGTCAAAGCTATAATTTGTCCAACACTTTAGTTTGAAACCAAATATCTGCTAAATTAATGACATTCTCATCATCAATATTACACCTGCTTAATATCAACATCCAAAAATGTCTATTGTGAGCATGTTAGCGTGCTGATGTTAGGGCTGTAACAGCATCACAGTGATGACAGCATGACTGTAGACTCTTTGTCACATTTTCTCATACCAAGGGAACAACCAAAGACAAAAAATAAGGCGTCATACATACAATAAAAAACAACTGTGAAATAAGCCATTAATGAACAAAAAAGCCACTAATAAGCAGTCAAGCAGCTTCCTAAAGAGACCATCATGTATCTGGAACCACTGGATCACATTTCTACCAGGTAATTTAACCCTTATTTTAATGTTGGCAGGCTCAGCAATCACTCTAGAGTCTCCACAAAGTAACTACAGAGTTTTCTACGTCTATAAACCAGCAGAAAGACATATATTATATGCACAAAGAAAGCGATAGGACCTCATTTATACCGGGAATGAGGCTAATCACTCTACTGGAGAAATACATTTGAAGTACATGTGGCCAAAGAAAGAGATCATACTAAACTCACATAATGGCCTGTTTGCAAAATGATACAAAATAAGGCTATTAGCAGGGACTGCAAAGCCCTGCTCAAAAGAAAATGTATTAATAGAACCCATCTAAGAGGCAACACAGACAGAGAAGCTTTGAAATATGTTGCATTGAAGATTGTAATTAAATATTCCCTTTGATTAGAAGGAGCCTTCTTTTTTTTTGCATGTTGCTTTACTGCCCTGCAAGTCAGAAAGACATATATATAGGGGCTATTCAGTGTAGCTTAGGAAGAAGACTGGGCGACAAATTACAGTACATAACGAGACAAATTATGATGCGGGGGGGAAAAAAATGCTTTAACCTTGCACAGGTGTGTAACAGCTGCAATAAACCATTCAGCTGAATGGTTAACAAGCCCGCTCATAACAAGCGTGACAGACTGATACGGCAAAATAATGGGAAAGATAGGCTAATAAGCTGCAATACCTCAGGCTGCATGGTGGATTTAACAGGTGTGTGTGTGTGTGTGTGTGTGTGTGTGTGTGTGTGTGTGTGATAATGTGTTATATGAAAGCATAAAGCTATCACGGCAGAAAGGCTGGGGGTTACATGCCAAGACAGGAGGGTATATGACACTGCATCATATATCACCCCCCCAAAAGACACACACACACTCACCCCCCCCACCCCCCTCCCCTCCCCTCCCTCTCTTCCTGCAGTCATGGCTGTTTCATTAGCTCATCACAGAGCTTGAGAGGCCCGTGGATGAGGGTCTATGAAGTCAGCTGAACATTTTGATAGATACAAATGATAGGGGGGGAAAAATACATTATTCTACACAGCAGGCATGCAAGATCTTGTTCCTTAGTAGCAAATAATGTCATTCAATGTGTCGCATGATGCCAGCCTAAATAAAAATTTTGATGTTCATAACAAGACATATAGAAATCATGTATGGCCAGTATTAACCCTATAATAACATTTAGAAGCATATGGTACATGAATGACTGTAAATGTATAAGACATTTATTTAATGATTTTAACATTAGCTGTATATTAAAAAATTGTATTTTGTGCAATAAGGTCCCACTGAGTCCTTTAAGGTAGCCTATAAGTCGATATTAATGTGATTTTGCATTAAGGGATGCCCATCATCAACACTGACTAATACTGCAGCAGGTATGTGTCTGTCCGTGTCGCCTTACGTTGTAAAGTAGAGTAGTTATCCATCTGTCAGGCTGCTGGTGGCGGATCCGGTTTAAAAAATAAAAATCACTCTGGTGGCCCCTGTGGACACCGCAGCACCGGACAGGATCAGTCTACCGGGACGAACCGAACCGGTGTGAAACCAGGACAGGTACCTTCACCCGCGCTACCAGCCGCATCTTTAACACCCCCGGGGCCAGAAAACGGAGGAGGTGAGCACATCAGTCCGGGTGGTTTGATTCATTTCAGGATCATTTAAATCCAAGTCGGTTAAACACACAAACACACACAGCTTTCAGTCCCCGGTATGTATAATGTAGTATCGTTACAAGATGCTTCGCTCCGCCTCCATATAATAAAAAGCACACAAGATGCGGACACACCGGGGATGCAAAAGGTCAGTGTGCGGTTAGGAAAAACACACAAACGGATCCGTGAGAGGAATCGTAGAGAGGAGCGGTGCCCTTCTTCTTCTTCTTCTTCTTCTTCTTCTTCTCCGTCTCCGTTACCGTAAACCCCGCTCCATTCAGCAGGAGCGTCTCCTCCCATCTATCCCCCGTAGAGAGAGAGAGACAGAAAGAGAGAGAGAGGGAGAGAGAGAGAACAGGGGGGGAGGGAGGGAGGGGTGGAGGGAGAGAGATGGATGAAGATGGAACGAGGACGCCAGAGTAGGTGCGTTTGCGCGTGCGTGAGTGTGTGCCTAATTGTGCATGGACATGCTGCGCGCGTGTGTGTGTGTGTCTGTGTGTGGATGTGTGTGTGTGTGTGTGTGTGTGTGTGTGTGTGTGTGTGTGTGTGAGAGAGAGAGAGAGAGAGAGAGAGAGAGAGAGAGAGAGAGAGATAAAGGCAGAATAGAAGTCGTCCTTTTATCTCAGTGTGTCAGCACTCACACACACACTTGAGCAGGAGCTCGTCCCTGAGACTGTTGCCATGCTGCCTCTATATCTTTTCCTGTGTGGCAACTGTTTCTGATGTGGACAAAAATAGCCCAATTTTGCAAACAGATGATATGAAATGAGAAGGGTTTTTTTTTGTATTCTAAATATATATTTATATGCATATTTAAAAAAGAAAGGAAGAAAAAAAAACACTGTGAAATATGTGTATGTCAAATCACAGCTGACCTCCTGTTGAAGGGGTTCTCCAGTGATTTAGTGTTGCACAGTTGGGGATCTTGCCAGATGGTCAAAATCAAAGCAGCAGAGGCTGAGATATCCTTCATTTGAAAATACTGCATAGCTTTTGTCCATGTAAAACAGTCATCAGTAATTATAAAGATATTTCTCTGTTATGCTCATTTTATACATGATTTTTAGCTAAAATTTTGGTCAACTGAGTCTTTGTCAATATTAAGTTGCTTTAGTATATTCATTTATTTGTCGAAATACTGTAGGCTACATGCGTTTGTTTTTACTGTTAAAACTAATAACAGAATGATTGATGACTATATAAAACATATTTCTCTGTGAGTTGACTATCACATTAATAAATCAAGAGCAATGTGCCCAATTTCCTTTTTTTTCAATTGACGTGGAAAACTTTTATGCATCCTTTAGCAATCGCCAAAGTCAAAAAGCTCAAAGAATTTCTACTCTTCTGGAAAACACAGTGAATCACATTTGATTTAATTTGTTTTGTCATATTTTATTGATGTATTTATTGGTACTAATCTTTCATGTTGTATTGTCCTTGATTTATTATTCAAGCACTATGTTTATGTCAAACTGTCTGATATTCCTCTGCTCTGGTTTATAAATAAAGTTGTTTGCATTTAAAAAGTTCCTTTCCTTTCCTTTCACTTCCCATAATGCAACTCCATAACATATTATACTATGCCATGTTCACGTCATTTCAGTCTAACTGTTGTTACCAGTTTCTGAACATGCAGATGTTGTTCATTGTGTTCACGTCAACGTCTACGTCGTAATTGCGACTTGGAAACTTACATCATTCTGAAAGCTCTGACTTGGCATTAAATAATATGAAAGTGCCTTAAAACCAAGCAAACATGGATGTCTCACATCAGCCAAAACATGTCTTTCAAGTAATTAACCTACATTTAAAGATGCCTTGTGGAGTTTTCTTGTAAGTTATGTTTACATTCAGTGCTTCTAGTGTATCTGTAGGATATCCTTGAGGTCTAATAAATATTTTGAGTCCATTTTCATTGCTACATTTCTTTGTGTATTACCGCCATTAACGGTCTATCAGTGCCGCAGTGTGACACCAACGGCATGAATCAGAAGCCCAAACACAGAGTAACTAGTGGTCAAAAACTCCACAGGGTACCTTCAATGAAAACACTGCTCTTTTGTCAATGCAAAGTGTTTTTTCACCCTTACACGTCCAGCTCTATTCATAAACCATCTTGAGTTGCCAGATGACATCAATGACTCTTTCTCATCTCTACCATCCATCCCATATGATGTGAAAGCAGCATTAAACACTCCTTGCCTGGTAAACACCCATGTCTTTCAAACTCCAGCTTCCCATTTGTAACACATGCTCTCCGTTCTGAATTTGTAGTCTCCAAGCCCAAGCCAAGATAACCCTGATCACAGCATCATGGGATAACCCCTCAGACTTGTCAAAGCTCTTCCAGATACACTGAACACATTAAACAACTGTTCTCACTGGCTGGATAGTACCCACCAGGACAAATAAACTGATCCTCGTGTAAAATCTGTGGAGAGCCTCTTATAGTGTTTTTAAAATCTTACTCCAACTAACCTTTTCATTGCATAAAACCAAATCTAATCTCCCAATCTAACCACTAGTAGCAGCAGTAACATGTTCACGTGACCAGATGTGAGAGAGTCAGTTTGCAACTACATCACCAACATCATCGACAACTATCTCCACTGCCAAAGCCCTAAAGTATTTGGCCTTATGCCCGGGATAAATGTGTTCCTCCTCCTCTTCACCCTTGTCTCGACCAACACTTAAGTATCCAAAATTAAATCTGAATATGAAAGGTAAAGGCCATCTATCAAATATGATGATCACTGTGTCAATGAAGCTTTAGCCAGCTCATTATTTAAGGACATAGTTTCTTGGCAACTAACTATCAACAGTTTGACAATGTATTATTATTATTATTAGCTGAACTTTATGTTCATTTACACTGTTTTTGGCTACAATTTTGGGTCAATGATGGCCTTTAAGATAAGAGGAATGGAGCATTTGAGCACATCACTTAACCTGCAGCAGCACGAGTAAAGCTTCTCATTGGCCAACAGATCAGACTGTGTTGTTCATGGCAGCCTCCAGGTGCAAATGTGTGTAATTATGTGAGTGTAGTGCAGGGCGTTTAGAAAAAAGAACCCTTGTCATCAGAAAATCTACTCAAATAAAGAGTATGACCATATTACCCTGAGCACGCCCGACCTTGACCGATCTTGGAAGCTATAACCAGGGTCAAGCCTGATTAGTATTTGAATGCTCAAATGTTAAAACATTTAGCCCATGCTGATAGGATTTCAAACAACTGACGTTAAGACTTTCAAAGCGTTGTCATTTGACCTGTCCTCCGTGTCTGTCTCAAGGGGATATTAAAATAAAAAGGAAGGAAAAATCCACTAAAGCCATCTCTTAACCGGTGGCTAAAAGGACTGTTAAGCTTCATATCTACGGAAATATTAACATTTGCATTTAAAGGGAAAATCCACAAAGGTTGTGGGGACCATATATGGACTTTTCTATCTTTTTTAGTCATTTAACTATTCATCTATTACTGTAAGTACATTCTGTTGTTTTTGTTTTTCTTAAATGCAATTTTACTTATACTGTATGTGCACACATATACTATATATGTATGTGTATGTGAATACATGCACATATATGATGAATACAATGGTAAAAAACAAAACAAAAAGGACGCCGCCTTATATTCCACAAGGGCAGCGGCAATAAGGATGTGTTTGTGCCGAATTGCCATGATTCAAATCCGGTGTCGACAATAAATTATACTGCAAGAGGTACAACCAGACATGGACTAGTCATGCGGGAGGTCATGAAAAGCTTAATTAAGTTGGATTTTGAAATATGAAGCATAGATGGAGTGTATAACACCCCTTGAGATAGTCTTAATAAGTAAACAAAGTATGACTCCTATCATGGCTTAGACTGACCTCTGATATTTGATATCCAAACATAACAGACAACTTACAGTTTTACTTCCCTCCACTGTTCTCAACTCTTCTCTAACAAATGACATAGTATCCTTACGCCATCTGTGCCAGTTGGCAGTGCCGAGACAAAGCTCTAGATAAACCCAGATGGCAGCGCTGGGATTCTCCAAGATTGACTGAGTTTAACAACAGTCTGTGAGAAAACAGGAAGCCGGCCAACCTGTTTCTCTGTCAGTCATCAAGCCATCTATTTCTCTGTCTGTCTCTCTGTTTTCTCTCTGTCCAGGGTCACCTTGAGCCTGTAAGGTCCGAACCTATAGATGATGATAAAACATCAACTTCAACATCCTCTCTCTCAGTTTTGACTTCCAGGGAAGTAAGCCTGCTTAGATTGAATATGAAAAAGTTCAACCTAAAGTCTTGTTTTTAACAGCTGTGATTGTGTTTGTTGCCTGGCAACAACAGTAACCAAACTTGGCCTTGGGCTTTTTAGTGAAAGTGTGCAGAAGAGGTTTTGTTTTCAAAACAAGGTATTAAAAGTTAGATAAAGTAAAGTCATCTACTTCAAAAAAAATGAATCACAGCACAAATAAAAAGATGGTAAGTAGTATAGTCCTGCAACTGACAATTATTTTCATCATCAATTAATCTGTTGATCATTTTCCTGATTAGTTATTTGATCTATAGAATGTCAGAAAATGGAAACATGTTGATCACTGTTTCCCAGAGCCCTTGTTTTGTCCACAACCCAAAGATATTCAGTTTACCGTCATAGAAGACTGAAGAAAATATTCACATTTGAAAGGATGGAATCAGAGAATTTGGACTTTTTTTTTTCTTAAGAAATGACTCCAAATGATTAATTAATTATCAAAACAATTGGTGATTAATTTGGCAACTAATTGTTTCAGAGAAAATAATTATTTATTCTAGGAAGATGTATTTTTATTACAAACAGAAACAGAGGATCTGTTTCTGTTTGTTTTCTGAGGGACAGAAATGAAGACTGGTTATATATTGTATAAAATGTTGAAGTAACTCTTGCTACAAGATTATTCCCTATAGTTTTCTTACATGCAGCTGCTTGCTCTTACCTTTGCCCTCCTTTTGATTACAGTGGTGTATTACATTACCACTATTTTATAAAAGCAGTGAGCCACAAGATGCCAGGCTTTACAGTGATTTAAAATCAATATGAAGAAGGCTTTACTGAGTTTCTCTGTGTCTGTTGATGATTGATTGCCAGTTGTGGTTATTTTGCTTAACAGAGAAAGAGATGGCAAGTGCTATGACTTTATAGAAATATGATACAATACATTTTTGAACATGAAAGAAAGACCCTAAAAACCTGGTTTCAAATCTCATGTTGTTTTTGATAAAATGATTATATTCATGATTGAATCAGCAACTATCAAGCTTAAAATTTCGAGAAAAAAAAATACCCTCAAGTGTTATTTATTAAGAGTTTGGCACTAAACAATTCAACTAATTTGCCTCATCAGGACCATTAGATCAAGTTTGATTGACAGTTGGCCGACCAGCATCAGCAAACAACCTGCATCTGTTGTCGTATTTGACTGATTAAATTTTGATTTGAATATGTGTTATTACCTTTTTTTTTTTCTCTTTTCACTTAAAACCAGTGAGAAGACACAAAAACAGAAATCTCTCCCAAAACTGTTCTAACTTCGGCAGAAAAGTATGTTTTCATGTAATACCACAACGCTCATAGTAAGAAACTGATGGATAAAATAGGATTTCAGGTTCTTTAGTATTGCCAAACATGAAAATATCGGGCTGAATGAGTTACCGAATGGTAGTTCAGTCTGGTAATCAGCCAAACTCCCTCAGGCTGTGAAAGAGAAATTAAATACTATACAAGGAAATGTACAAGCATTTTATTCTTCTGTCATTCTCCAGGAGCAGAAACCCATGCAAATACATCCAAACTCCTTCAGGTGTAGCTGAAATTGTCGCCATGCATATTTTCAGAGGTTTAATTATTGGTGCTTAAGCTGAAAATACTGCAAGACACATAAGGCTTATAGGCTCCTTGTTCTGCAGTAACTCAGATGACAAGTTATTAAATTTAAACACAATACATGAGAAACAGCGCACTTGACACTCTGTGTAACACTTTGGTGGGCCAAACTCATTTTATGAGAGCCAGGTTTTGCCCACAGGTCCTATTTTAAGCAGCTTGGATTCAGCTGATTTTGCCCACAGGTCCTATTTTGGGCAGCTCTGGTTTAGAGAGCCAAGCATGTATCTGCAATAAAACATAGGTCACAATGCTTTACGTTTACAGAGCTCAACTATTTTGAGCACCAAATTGCAGCTCCTTCTCAACACCTCATGCTTATTCTGTCAGTGTTGGATTTGAAATATAACAATGATGCTCGCAAAATCATGATGGCAGGATTCCCAGCTTTGCAGATACAGTACAACTGACAACATTGGCCATAGAGCTGTTAAATGCAGTTTCCAAACTCTTATACTAGCTGGACATGTATTATTTTAAGCAGCTCTGGGTCAGTTCTGCACATGACTCCAATCTGTGTGTTTTTCTATCTTTGTGAGAACAAATTTGAGTTTCAGACCTTGAGAGTGAAGCTGTTTTTTGAGAAGTGGGAACATTTTGGCCACTCCTCCTTACTTTAAAGGCCTGTTTGAGGGTTTAGACTCGGTTTGGGTTCGGCATGTTGTGATGGTTAAGATAAGGCAAGGGGTAATCACAGCCCTGAAAAGAATAGAGATACAAACACTTGTGTGTCAGGGGAGGATGGTTATTGAGAGAATTGTGTCATTACAGTGTAATCACAAGCAGCTTGAGAGAGGAGTATCGTTAACACGCACACATACACACCCAATTGCAACCCAGTGAGACAATATGAGTATGAGATTGTACCCTGCAGGTAGCAGAATGTAATACAGCGAACCGTCAGCCTGCAGAGCTGACGAAAGAATTGTGTCATCAAATCACTAAAGCCTCAATAGTTGCTTCCCGTTAAGGCTGGAGTGCGGCACTTATGACACGTACATAAGCCTACTACGTCACTACTGTTGTCGGTCTGATAACATTTGGGAAATCTAGAAGAGCTGCATGATTAAATTATTTTATCCCCATGCAAGTTAGCAGAGAGCTAACCGGAAGTCTCTAGTGCGCATGCTCTGCCTATAGAGCATGTGCAGTATGCATCCCAGCGCGGGAATGTCAAACCAAGCACAAGGTTAAAAACTCTGTATACTGTCAAATACAGATTTACCTGGTGGTGATAGGCTTAATCAGCGTCGTGTGAACTCGTTTGGCAAGGGCTCGAATGTAACGGTTCATTTATATGTAAAGGTTCCGCACTGCAGGTTTAAGATGTTCACTAAGTTAATGTTGCTAAGCAACAAATACAGTTCCAGCCGGTGAGAAGAGCTTCTTGGCAACAAAATTTTGCAGGGAGGATCAATAGCTTCAAACCTTGCACTGTCACATTATGAAGTTTGGATTTTCAGAGAAGTAGCAGCTGTAAACAAGGACACCTCAGTCAAGTTCAAGTCATTTTCAGTTCAAGGTCCAAACAGAGCAACTCAAAGCCACTACTGCAAATCTGCTTTCTTTCTTTCTTTCTTTCTTAGGATGTCCATTAGCACCAGTATAAGCACTGGCTATTCTTCCCGGGGTCCACCACACATATAGTCATACACAATTATACATACACACTATAACCACATAGACACAATAAACAAACCAGCTCATCTCATTGAATTAACAGTGATTTCTACTTTCACCCAGGTGTACATTTTATATTTTACACCAGTTTTTACTTGTCTACATACTCACAATTCAATTATGGTTCCTGAAATGTTTTGAGATACTGTTTTAACTAAATTTTGAACAAATCTTTAGTACTTTCTTGAACAATATGTACTGGCAATGAATTCGACCTGACCATGGCTCTGTACACAACTGTTTACTGTTTACTGTTTACTTATTTTCGCTTTGGGCAACATGAACCTTCTTTCTGTTGCATATCTTGTTTAATCATTGCGTTGAACAACCTGAGAAAATCATATAATTCATATAACATTATTGGTAATCGTGTCACCAGTATAGTAGTAGTACCAGTTGGTTTTACCATCATTTTGTCAGATCTGAGACCACACAAACATTTTACATCTCTTATGTACTCCTCACATGCCATTGTTGGAGCATTATCTGAAGGTGGTGCTCTTTTTGGTGCTGTTTTGTAACTGCTGATTTGTGATTTAATAAAAGGTAGTTTTCCTGTGATCCATTTACTGGTAAGCTAGCTATCATATTAGCTGTCTGAGGCTGATGTGTTGCTAATACAACAGTAAAGTAACTGTTAATGTGTGTTCAGACTGTTCAGACAGAGAGCGGTTGCTGCTGCTGTTGCCCCCACTGTTTTCAATGTAAACACAACAGCAGCCGTGTCACTTAGATCAGCAGTGGCACAGTCACTACTCTCGTGAATCTCATTTATGGTGGTTCAACTTTTTTTTAACTTTCCTCCGCGACATGCTGTGTGACCATGGCAACCACAGAAACCACAGGAGGGGAAACGATACAGGAGCTGCTTTTACTGGTAGCTGAGTTTCCAATTATTCACCTCCTCACCAGCAGAGAACAGACAGAGAACTTTATCAGAGCTACAATACCAGTCAAAAGTTTGGACACACTTTCTCATTCAAGTTAATGGGAAGGTGTGTCCAGACTTTTGCCTGTTACTGTACATCTTCTCCAAAGTCTGATTATCTGGTCCGGGACAATATACAACATTTGTGATATTTGTTAGCAAAACTTACTATGTATTGTTCACTATTTCCTCTATTTTAAGTAACAACCCTATATTTAGCACTAGGTATACTAGGTAATAGCAGAAGCCTGTGGTGTAGTCTACAGGCTTGTAGGATCAGAGCTGCTGCAGCAACGTTGCACCCTGCTGCCGCTGATTCAAAACATAGAACATTGACGTGCCAGTGGCAATCGGCAGCAACCACTGTGAAAATACCTCAACTGTTAAATTCAGGGCTGCACCGATACAATACTTTAAAAGTTTCTTTGTTAATGTCATTTTAACATTCAGTGTCTCTGCTTTCAGTTACATTCATTCAGTCACAGTTATTCCAGTGACTTCCAAGCAGTGTGGTATACAGATACCACTACTGAATCAGTACCTCAAAGGTCAACTCCTGTCTTTAAGCTTTATCAGAAGTGTTTTAGTTCGCTGCATATCTGTTTACCTACATGCATACAGTTTTGAGGGTGGAAGACACATCTCAATATTGTATCAGGTGTGTTAGTTAGATGGCAAAAGCAAAGTCAATGCTCCCAAGAAAGAAATTAAAAAAAAAAAAGAATATTTAATCCAAAAATTTAATTAAACTCAATTTGAATCCTACATGACTCACCAAGAAGACCTCAGGTATACTGTAAAAGCTTTTACCAAAAGTCAACTTTTTAAACTGAAACTCTAATGACTCTTATGCATTTGTGTGTGATATGTTACAACATATAATCAAAACTTCACATTGGCTCAAGGGTCAAGAGCACTACTATGTTTCTACAGCTTTTATGAGGGGAAACAAACAACGCTGCCCAGCTCACTGTGCCAGTTCCACAGTATACTGTACTACACCAAAGGACAAAATACAGCACCAGGTACCACAACACAACAACTAGTGTTCAGTAAATGGGTAACACCGCGTGAAACTCATGTAAAACTGCATGCATACAGTCCACATAAATGCACACATGAACTGCAAGATGACACATATAGGTGAACGATTCATTGAGGTTTCTATAATTCATAGGTCCATGAATAAGTTATATAAGATGATAATGTGATTCATAGAGACACTAACTCAACTCTAATCACTGCAGTGAGGGGCAGTTCCACACACACACACACACACACACACACTGCACACACACAGCACCCAGGCTTTCCCTTGCTTGGTAATCTGAGTGCTTTTCCTGAGTACCCAAAGAAAAAGGAGGAATGTGTCTTTTTCCTTCCATTAGGAACCTGAAAGAGTACCAATATAACGTAAAATATAAATGAGTGCCAGTTTCTTTCCCTTATATTTGAGTTATTCAATTCATTCTGTCTCCAACTCACTTCCCTGTACCACTTCCACTCCACTGATTTCACCAACTCCCGAGTGACAATACTAATAATGATAATGATGTTGGATGTCTATGTTAAACATGGTCAAAGTTCCAAAACATGACATTAACTTATGTAAAAATGTTCTCAGAAAGTCAAAAGCCAGGGCTTCAGCCTGCTCCGAACCATGGATGTGTAAAGAGAACTGGATACAGCGTCAGAGGCGGGGCCCCATTCATTCCTATGAAAGTTGCTCAGTGGCGCATGAAGCCAAAAAAGTTCCACTTCCACATATAAAATTATCCGGATCTTCCGGGATCATTGGGCGCATAGAGCAAGCGCTCTAGCGGCTTTGGCCAGCCAAGCCAGCTACATCCGGTTTAGCCCTCCGGCTAACTTGAATGAGGATAAAACAATTCAATCGTGCGGCTCTTTTAGGCTTTCAAAATGTGATCGGACCGAATGAATCAAATTCTGATAGTGAGACGAGTCATTTCACAGGGGTTGTGATGCTCAAAAAAATGTATCCGCTGATTTACGGACATCTCTTTCACAACGTTAGTCTATGGAAAAAAGTCTTTTTGGGCCCAATAGCATCACGTGACGTTGTAATTGCACAGTTTGGCCGCTATTTTAGATTGGCCTCACAGCCCGGCACTATTCCCGGGGGCTTGCTCTGAACGCTACATTTGCAAAGTTAGCTCTACTTCCTCCTTGTGATGACATCAGATTGTTCACACATTCCTTTTTGACAGCAGTGCATGCAGCAGGATCCTTTGCACCAACATGTACTAATGCTTTGAAAGCCAACATGTTAACATCATTCCCCATGGTCAGAAAAACATTTTAAATTTGCTAGAAGTTTCCTTGCAGTAATGATTTTGCTGAAAGCTTCTAAATGTATCAGCAAAGTTGAGAAGACTTTTCCACTTCAGGCTTAATAAAAGTTTATTTTATTTTTTGTGGTATCTGATATCATATTTAATCTACTATGTATATTTTGAGTGACAGTGGGGTTTAGTGTCAGTGATTCTTGTCCATTAACAAGTCTGATGCCACAACGATCTAAGAATACAACAATAATTGATAAGAGTAGAAGAGAGACGACAAGAGCGGAGCAGAACAGTAGGCAGCCTTGTCCCACTGTCTTCTTCCTGCCAATATGAAATATCCACGGTTGCTATGGAAACACAGTTTCATGAATCACTATGTTTTATTTATTTCTGGGGCCAAAAGCTGCAGTTTATAAAGCTGTCTTGTGCACAGTGCCCATTACTGTCTGCATTGTAAGCCTTAAGATCTGTTAGGTATTAGGTGTGGGAAGAGACCGAGTTTTAGTCGGCTCCCACTGAGATGACTAATTGGCTGGCTAGCTGGTTCGCTGGCTGGCCAACAGGCTGAACAACTGATGGAGGGACAGGGGAAGGGAGGACGGGAAATACTGGACATGGGATGGGATTACATAGTAGGCAGGAGCTGGTACTTGGACAACATTGCAATCTGCAGCAGTGCGTGACGAAGATAGAGGAGTGTAGACTAGGTAGGATGCAGCAGGTCCAGCTTGTATAGGACTTAAATGGACCTTTGTAAAGGTGCACTTTGATGTGTTAAGAGAGACACAAATCTTGTTATTGAGCTATCAAGCATGTATACAGAAAAGTTCATAGGGCAAATTTACTTCTTTGTGGTCATCGGTGGTATTAAACTGCAACGTGCTGAACAGCAAGAAGCCTCTGATGTTTCTTTATAAAAACCCTGCTACACAAAGCAGAACAGAACAGTAGATTCACTGGTTTGTTATTTACTCTCTGAAAAGCCACATCTCTTTTATGTCCTCTCTCTCTGAATCTGAGAGTACATTCAGCCTCCATACTGCATTATGCCTTATATGGCATTTTGTGAATGGGTGTTGCTAGGTAACTGGAGTGCAGTAAAGCGTGGCAACTTGGTTCTTGTATTTAGGATGATTAAGGGAACTGTTTCAAGCACCGGGGCTGCTGAGCTAACTGGAGGAATTACGTGCATAGAGGAGCTGTGTCGTTTTCAAAAAGTCATTGATTATATTTTGGTACTAGACAAACATACTGTTTATATTCCTCAGTAGCAAAGCATCTCAACATATGTTCCTGTGTGGAAAAACAATATTTTGTACCATATCATAGAGTGAATGGTGAAGACTAAGGTTGGTGATGTGTGTTTGTCCTTCTAAGACTTTGGTTTAGAGCCAGATATGTCAATAATTACTGGCCAGATAAGCTGCATCCAAGCTTTGCGGCTTCCCTCATGAAGTTGTAAACTGAGACAATAATTATACTGTATATTTGGATGGTTCTTGTCAACTCGCAAGACTAAAATTTCCAGGTTTATCACAAATGAGTTGTATCTGATAATATTATTGGTGTCCTGCTGAAAATCTTTTATTTCAAAAAGGTGAGTGAGATCAGTGAGCAGAGATCAGCTGGTGAAGTGTTGTTTCTAAAATTAAGAGTTTGGGCCAGGGTTTGGGTTTCTTTTTGTTCATGTTTGAGTTTTTTTATGTGTTTCATCATTGAGAGTAAGGATTTCTGGTACAACTTCACCTTCTTCTAAGGTGCATGGAGAAGGGAAATAGTCTGAAGAGGTCAAAACTGCCGCTACACATAACAACTTCATCGTGAGACCAGCCTGTCCTCACAAGAAAAACAACAGTATCGATTTGTGAAATTTTAACAAAGGGGATGGTGGCCTGTGAAGAGACTGTACCAAGTAATCATGGATAAAGCTGAGGACATGGCAAGCTAAATACTGATACTGCAAATAAATAACAAGGGCAAACATATACTCAACTATGTTTAAAGTTTAGCTTGTAAAAACATCTCTCAATCATAAAAATCCCAAAAATGCATTAATTTAAAGCTTTACAATATAAATAGTTTCTATATTATCAGCATATTCAAAATTCCAAATCATATTGCAAAATTAGTCTGCATTTTAAAACTTCTGCTTCTATTAAGAATTTATAACTAAAAATAACTAACTAAAAATAACTAACTAAACCAAAGTAAAAATTCTATAACTATAAATGTCTGCCATTGTTCAGCTATACCAGCAGCAGTGTGTCTCTATGATCCTCTTGCTCTTCTGTGACAACACGTTGCTACTTGTCACTTTGATCATGAAGGTGACACTACTCTATCGAGTATATCTGCTACAATATAGTACAGAAATGAGTATTTATAGTATATAGTTTAGAGAATATTATAGACCCAAGACAAAACTGACAGAAGGGCAGGACTGAGAAAAAAAGGCGCAATTACAAATCTGTCTTCAACTTCAGCACCATGGACAGCACCATGTATTTATCAATACATAGCACAGTTAGGCTACATATATTTCACAGCTGTCGTCGCTTCAGGCAGACCAGTCTAACATATTCAACTAAACAACCCCTCTGCCCCTGCACTCTCTCTGCTACTAGGGGATTGGGCGGGGGGGATACATTTTGTTCATTTTGCTAGCAAGGGGGATGGTTTCAAATTCTACTGAGTAAACTTGAGAAGTAATCTGGTTAATTTAATTTAATCCTTCTCAGGGGGAACTCCATGAGTGCTCAATTTTTTCTGCTCAAATTATTGTCTTGGTTGCTGCATTCAGACTGTTGTGACATTTATTAATTCCACAAAGTATTGTGTAAATAAAGAAAATAGGTCCTAGAGACATACCACTGTAGTAAATATAATTAAATGTAATGGAAATTTGTTATGCACAGGGCTGAACTCTTACCTAAATAGTTTTAAGTTCATAAAATCCCAAACAAAATCTGACAAGATTAGACAAGCCTGTACAGACCGAGGCCTCAAACTTTCTGGTGAACATCACCAGACCTGTTAATTAATTAACTTACAGACATGTATTCATGTTATTTTTACTGGTGTAATCGCTCTTTACAGTTCTGTAAACTTGATCCATGTCACACCTGGTTAGCTGTATGATCCAGCCAACTCTGCACAGTATTTGTCATGCTCCTGATGGATTATGGGTAATGACTGACATGGTCTGAGGTCAGAAATTTCTCATGTCATCCTTTCTTTTCTATCCTCTAGTTTCTCTTCTTCTCCTTTTATAAAGTATTTTATATTTTTCTGCAGTTTTCTCTATTTATCTGCCTCGTTGACCTGATTTCTGTCTTATCTGATTTTTGTAGCCTTTTTCTTCCTTTTTTTTTCTCTTTTTCAGCACAAGAGTAAACAACGATAGATAGAACAGAAAGCTGGATACACTGTGATGTAGGCTTGCAATCTGAAATACATTATTTGTCAGTCTGTGTGTATTAATGATGTTATTTTTTGGTCTGCATTTTAGGATTTAATTGCCCGTTGATCCTAAATAAATCTTACAGATATTAAATTGTGTTGGTTTGCTGTATAAATACAAAGAGAAGAGAAGCAAAGAGAAGTGAAGAGAAGAGAAATGAAGAGAAGAGAAGAAGAGAGGAGAGGAAAAGAGCGGAGAGGAGAGGAGAGGAGAGAGCTAATTGATTTTCTGTGTCCTCTTCTCTAAATGTCTTCATCCTTCCAGGACACTCCACCTCTATTTTCCAACCTGTCTTTTCCTTCCGCCAATCTCTCCATCCACTATTCATCTATCTGCTGTATGTTTAATGTGTATGTTGAATATCACATTAGCGCTCTAGATGGATAGGTAGATAAATCTCTGGATTTCTTTCTCTCCTTGCATTTTATCTCACACATTCTGCCTCTCACTTCCATGCCTCCTCTACCCTCTCACTTGCGTCAGCACTTCTGCCTGCTGATGAATATATGAATGAGATTAAAACAGACACACACACACACACACAGCCTCTCTCTCTCCCTCTCTCTCTTCTCTTCCTCTCCAGCATATAGCCTGTACACCACACAAGGGCAAAACATTTTCACATTTCCAGTTTAGAATGGGAAAATGATGTGAACGCCCACTGACTTTTTCCAGTCTCTTAAAACCTAAATGTCCTCAGAATTAAATGGAGAACATTTGTTGAGCATTCAGGGAATTGCAGGATAAAAAGCAGAATTAAATCTAATAATGAGACAATCTTCCAGTCAGGAGACACTCTGCATGACATCGACTTTTGATTCAGCAACATCCACAACAAGAAGTAAATAATGCAGCTAACAAGCAGTTTTTACCTCAAGCAAGAATCCATCCTATCCTGTTTACAATGGAGGAGGAGTCTTGCAGCATATAGCACACACGCACACACACACAGAGAAAAGTATGGTTGTGTGTATCGTAAAACATGTTTCTCAGACCCAGAAGGTATAATTGGCCCTTAACTCCAGGATACAGAGGGATAGCTGAAGGATTAGAGATAAAGCTGGAGGGATAGATGGAAGGAACAGATGAAAGCTCCAGGAGAAGCTCTAGGAAACCAATCTAGTATGTGAAGAAATAAAAAAAAAACAGTTGTACAGAGAAAGACAGATGCTGTGAGGCAGAGATGGATGAAGTGCAGCTTTCAACCTTAAAGTTTTCCCTCCTTCCCTTTTCTATCACTTTTCTTTTCTTTCTCACTCTTTCTCTCTCTTCTCTGTAGGCTCTTTGTTGCTATGGCGACTGTTACTGCCATCACTGAGGAAGAAAGGATACCTGAAGAAAGAAGACAGCAGAGGAGCAAATGCATAAATGAAGATGGATAAAGCAAGAGATGGATGGATACACTCATGGACATATGTGCACAATATTTCCACTCTTCTCAAGATGTTGAGCGATTTTGATATAATTTAACTCTTGTGTTTTGTTGACATTGGCTTTACTTCATCATTATTTATGGTTCCACAGATCCCACTGTATTGTATGTGTAAAAATTATGCAAATAATTGCAAATATTGAAACATTTTTTTAATTTAAATATTTCTTTTTTTTTTCTTTCTTCTTTCTAGCATATAGACCTCGATATATAAAAAGGTTTGAGCTGGTAACCTTTGCCACAAAGTGGGATTGCACACAAAAGTGACAAAACACAGAAATGACCATAAAGCATTGTTATTTAACCAAATATTTCATATATTATATGTTATATGAACTACACATGACCAATTATATGTTCCTTTTATTTGATAAAGAAATAGGACATTATTTAAACTTATAGTTTGTTCTGGTCTAAATCAGTTAATGGGTTGGTAAACTTGGTGCTTGGTTTGGGTTTCTTTTCACACAAGGAAAAATTCAACCAACCACTTCCTCTAAAGGGTCTTGGTACAGTTGTTTTGGACTGCACCCGAGTAACAATTGTTGTGTTCAGATCTGCCCAAGTGAATCGCACTAAGGGGGAAAACTAACCAGAGTCAGATTCAATTGGAATTTGGGAGGGATAGTGCTGCTGTGTAAAAGGTCCTGTCAGCACCAATCACAGAACTAATGTATGATTTCCTGTAATTTCTGAAAAGTGTCCTCAAATCAAAATTATGTTTATAACCAATGCTCATGAAATTAGGAAACACCTCGAAGTATCAAGCTGATAAAACAATGTTATGTATGTTATTTGAGTTGATAAAGAGGGCCCAGAGTCTCCAAGACCCCAAAAATAACAATAGAGTTACAAACTCTCCTTAATACTCTCATTTACTCCCATATGGTTTTTGGATTATGTAGTGAGAAATGCAGAAATTGGAGTATGTCCGTGAAGATTTTCATTCATCCAGGTCATGAATATCCAGAAAGTTAAGAGCAGCTGGACTTGTTGGGACAGAAGTTGGAGATGCTATTTCTAAGAAAACATTACATCTTATTCGGCAGGTCAAATAAGGAATTACCTTGGATGCAAATGGCTTATATTTACTTGTTCTTACATTTTTGGGAACCACTACAGTGTCAATGTCTGTCTACAAACTTATCTGTGACAATCTGTAACATAAATTAGGGTTTCTCCTTGTATCAGTGATGTCAGCTGAAAACCTACTGGGCCCAGTTTTGTCAATTTTCATATTTTAATTCAGTTGAAAGAAACTGCTGCTCATAAAACACTTTAAAACTCCTTTGGATAAACTCCAAAATATATGTGGGCCAAGAGGAAAAAACGGTTTTACTTATAAAGGTGAACTTTGTGAATGCCACATGTTGCCTGTAACTATCATCTGGCCAAAAAGGGAATTCCCTAAATTATACTTGCAGTCCTAATTTGTCCCTTCTCACTACTTCCACACCCCCTTCACGTGCTGATATGTGCTTCTGCAACCCAAAAGGGTGCCTATTTTTAGTTTTTTTTCCAGGTCACTGAAAACATCTTTCAATGCAACTATCACCCAACAACAACAATATGTTACTGTTATTAAGCTTATACTTTGACTAAGCATATGATCACATTATCATAATCAGTGTATGATAGCGATGACTACGCCTTACCCACGTTCTTGCCTTAATCAAATTACAACCTTAATGTTTAAGGCACATCAAACTTGGTCGTTCAACACATATCAACACCTGCTGTGTGTACACTAGTGTTTCATGTGGATTCAATTGTTTTTCATCAAAACAATTCGTCAAATTTGAACAGTAGTTGTGCCTCAGTTGTC
Source organism: Thunnus maccoyii (assembly GCF_910596095.1). Classification (NCBI taxonomy): domain Eukaryota; kingdom Metazoa; phylum Chordata; class Actinopteri; order Scombriformes; family Scombridae; genus Thunnus; species Thunnus maccoyii. The sequence goes on along the minus strand of NC_056539.1, from coordinate 26,881,313 downwards.
GCGTTGCACATTTAAAACAAGTTACATTTGGCTTTTAGTTGTATACAAAATGATTAATTTGACATTGCTGCAGTTTGAAACTGCAATGTCCTGAAACAATTTACAATTGCAAATCAATTTTACACAGAATTCTGACTATTCACACAGCTGAATAATCTTGCAAGCATTACATTCGCTGAATAATGTTTTTGGTGCATTTTGAAGATATTTGCAATAATGGAGCAGATCATGATATTAAACTTTGTGCCAAAGCTGTGAATGCTCAAGTAACTCTGTTTGCATGAGCCGTTAGCCATTATCTTATCTTCCCATTCATTTGTCTATCCAACCATCCATCAATGAACAATATTGTATGTATAACTGTTGCAGTGAAGTTCTTCCTGGTATCTGCAAGACAGATTCCAGCCAAACATTTCATCAGTCCCATCCACAATGAAACACACCATCAGATTAAATAATATCACATCATTGCAGCAGATTGAGGGTGATGTGCAAACTGTTATGTTCCAGCTTGATTGACAACACACACTGCATTCAGCAACAGTCCTTCAGTCTTAGAAAAACTCAAAATTGCTTTCTTAAGTGTGATTAAGACAGGATTTTCTCATTTGGATATTCCTGTAATGTTGCGCCAGGAGTGACTCATACAAGAGTTGTTCACAAAAACCATTAACTCTGTTCACTTCAGCTCAGACTGAAGATTCAGTCCCATGGATTCATTTGCAGTTGCTTCAATTACCGTAAACTTGCCCAACTGTTCTCTGTTGCTCTACTGTCCTCTTTTATGGAAAAGAAATTGCAATCATGAAGGAGTCATTACAGCAAATGCCACTCACAAAGGAGCTATTTAAAGCTATTTAAAAAACTGAAAATATTGCAAATATAATCTCACAGGTAGAAACAGTAGGTTTTATTTTATATGAAAATTTGCGTCATCCATAATACACTCTCCCCTTTTATGTTGTGTTAATTACAGCTCTGTCATGTTGGAGGGAAGATGGCATAGCCCAAAAACTCATTGGGGAAAACATAAATCCCAAGGGATGAAGTTGTAAGCTTGTGTATATTTTTGTGCCAGGATGAACAAATTAACCAATTATATCATGGCCTGCAGAAATAGTTAATTTTACCTGGCTGGTTGGAATCCATGAATACAGATAGCATAAAGTTTATCTAGACACACACCATCAATCTCACTTGTCTCTGCAGGATTGCAACAAAACAGTTCATCAGCAACAGAGAGCAGTTCAATAATACTCAGAGAAAGTACATTATTTGTGCTATCTCAGTGCTGCATTCAATATGAAATTCCTTTCAATATCATTTAAATAAATCCTCCAAACTCTCATTCAGTGGGAGACACCAATGCCTATGGTTAGAAATAATGCAGCCATGGTGTGTTTTAAATTATTTTGAGCATGAAATGAGCTCCACCAACAGCAAAATAGAAAAAGGCTCTCATGTTCACTCTTTGCAACAACCAGTTATGTACTGTAAGTGTATTTCAGAAAGACACTGCACTGAAAATGATTGTCATAGTGAATCAAATGTTCCTCCCTGACATTTAAGGTCCCGGGAAGTGGTGTCATTAGCTCATTAAAAGAAGTAGTTTGGCATTTCGGCAAATAAGCGTATTCTCTTTCTTACTGAGAGTCAGATGAGAAGATCAATACCAATCACTAATTACAACATCTTGTATTGTTGTTTGTGATGTAAAAACAACAATATCTAGTTTTACAGGGAGTTATGTGATGTAACTTTTCTTGATGAACAACAGCTAGCACATAGAGACTTCCTAGTGTCTTTGTCATCGCCCTGAGAAGTGCTAGGCTAATGGATAAACTGTCGTTTGTCCCTCTAAAACCCCAAATTGTCATTTTTACATAAATGTTTGCATACGAATTAAACATGAAGAAATGAGGTACAACCAAATGGCATTCACTATGGCTTAAGGCTGAAACCAATGTGGAAATACCATAAAGTGCAACCAACGGCCACTTGATGCTAGCTCTAACTGAATCCCATTCAAAAAGCGTCAACTTCTCAACGAGTCATTTGGTCTCAAATGCTAAATTCAGGCCCTTCAATAAGTGTGCTGGTGGTCAGTTTGGAAATTACTGCTCTTATAGTTGTAGACTTGAAGACTTATAGTAGCTTTGATGTCTGCCATGTGGGCGTTGACTGACAGCTGCTGTGTTGGACGAATATTTTGGTAAGTTTGATGTTATTTGACTACAATACCTGCCTTGTCAGCACAATTTCGCTAAGGTAGCCAGCATTAGCCCAAGTGTGCACCGCTCTGTGATCCCAGTGAGCTAGCGTCCACTTCGGTCCGAGGTAGCGAGGTAGGGCATGTTTCCAGAGCATGAAAGGCAACACCCCACACTCCTTATTTGGGGCTTCAAACCAGTTCCAATGTAAACCAATGGCTGATGTCACACCTCGCTACGTCCATCTTTTTTTACAGTCTATTGATACAACGTGGTAGGTGGCGAGAACCAGACTAGTTGTTTCCTCCACGTTCCAGTCTTTATGCTAAACTAAGCTAATCACCTATCAGCTCCATACTGAAGGGATAGGTTCACATTTTTCCAAGTCTGTCTTAATACAGTATTCATATGCCCATATGTACATTGAAAGAGTTATAGGTCACTAAAATTCTTCCTCCTCTCTCTACTGGCAGTAAAGAAATCCTTTCCTAACATGATTCAAATGTAAGAGACAAAATCCACATTCCTCCTTCTGTGCAAAAATTCAGTTTGGTTAAAGCGAATATGATGCTTCAGTGTTTTCTGGTTTTCAAGTTTCTTCCTAAGTTATAGCTTTTTTAGAATAAAATTCCCTCTTTGTGTTTCCCCTGACAGCATTTCCTCACTGAGCTCCAGTGTAGGGATAGTACAAAGGCAGGAGAACAAATAATCATATTTCTCAAAATGTTTAGCCATTCCTTAAGTGTTATGTTACTTTTGAAACAAGATGTTGGAGTTGGACATCAGTCAGTGATGGATTAGAAAATCAGCAATGAGCTTTAGAGAGAAAAGCAGTTTGAGTTGCTATGGCAAGGAAAAAGGCACGATTGCTAAAAGAAAATGTGATTACTTTTTAGGGTGGATGTTTTTTGGGATATTTAAAAACAAGCAGAGGTCAAATGGCTAGAAGCAAGTCCACTGAAATCCACTTTACTGTATACTTGTGTCATGTTGAGTGTAATCGTGGATTAGGAGGTACAAGGCCAAGTGAGACATCAGTGATATGCTGTTTGAAGGTAAGGTCTTCCCCCTAAAGAAAGCTGGCCAGACAGCTGAATGTGAGTCGATATCTCCAAATTGCTACGAGCAGCTGGGTGCAATTTGGTAAACGGGTCTGAGATGCCACCTAGTGATTCTGATTGGACCACCTGAGTCAAACTGTGCCTTCCTTTTCCTGACTCAGCGAACGGGGATGAGTAGGACCGGTTTCCATGGCAACAGCAGAAAGAGAGAGAGAGAGAGAGAGAGAGAGAGAGAGAAGGAGAGAGGAAGGACAGAAGGAGCAAAACACAATGAGGCCCATACACCCACCCACTCACAAACACACAAAGATCACATTTTAACACTAGTGGAAAGTTATTAAGTGCATTTACTCAAGTACTTGTACTTTATTTAAGTACTTCCATTTAATGGTACTTTATACTTCCACTTTACTACATTTCAGAGGGAAATATTGGACTTTCTTAGCGTGGGAACCACAAATCTGCAGGCTCATGTTTTATTTGCTCTGGCAGATGCATCTGGCCATCCTCTCATTCAGACAGATTTGCAGCCAACCTGGCCCGGGTTGGGCCAATCACAACTGTTTATCTAACATGGGGCGGGTTTGATGCGATGATTGTACAGAGGAGTGCCATTTAGGCATTTTTGTAATCAACCAAGATGGCTGCCACTGATGTGGAACCAAGTGGGCAGCTACCGGTCTGAAATGTGAATCCAATGCAGAAGTGCCTTCAACCTGATTCTTTCAAATGGCAAGCAGGGAGCGACTCCAACCTCTTGTCCAAATATGGTTACTTCTGCTCCAAAAATCAAAGATGGCCAAGGCTTCAAAACAGCAGTCCACAAACCAGTGGGTGACGTCATGGTAACTAAGTCCATATTTTTTTACAGTCTATGTGTGGAACGGTCTGTTGAATCCACTACAGCAACCGTATTAAACGAACTGGATGGTATATTTTCTCTAAAAGAACAACAAACAGCTGCACTTAAAGCTTTTGTTGATAAGAAAGATGTGTTTGCTGTACTTCCAGCACGATTTGGTAAGTCGCTAAGTGCTACGTCGCATGTTTCGTTGCTCTGATTGACTGTAGGTCTATCCATCTGTGTCCAGAGGCATTTTGGTTTGCTCCTGTTGATAATGTCCCTTGGAAATCAAAAGTAAATTGAGAGGTTGGCTATGCCAGGCTAGTACTTTCTACTCCACCTTATTTATTTGCTTTAGTTACCAGTTACTTTTCAGGTGAATATTTGACACAATGGCTCAACCTTTTTGGCTTTCGGTGTCTCAATACTTCTTCCATCACTGCATTTTAATGTGTTTTTAATTCCTTGTTGGAAGCCAAAACACATGATGGGAAACCATACTTATCCACCATTATTTAATTTAAAGTTAAATCAGAAGGATTTGCATTTGTGACTCTTGGCTTCTGGTTAGCTATCGAAAGCAAATTGCTCTGAAGGATGTGGAAGAGGCACAATGGGAAATAATCTTTCATTAGTCAGAGATCTAATTGGTGACAGATTCATCTTTGCCTCTGAATGTTGTGGGCAATAAACCTCGTTCCCACAGGAGAAATGTGGAACTTAATGAGAAAGACTGCTCTCGAGAGTAACATATACAGCCCAATAATGTCATTCGAGTACCACAATGCTCTTCATAAAGGTTCGACTGTTGTCTTCATCATGTTGTCATTTCACTCAGAATGTGGATCTAACTCTGGGGCAATATTAAATATTTAAATAACTGACTGTGGTTAGTTACATACCTAAACTAATGAGTGTTAGCACTCTTTGAAGTTATTGTTTATGTATTGATTTAATAATTTAATATTCTGTGATAGATTACTCACCCAAAATGTGGCATAATTTCAAATAGGACTGGTCATAGGTTTGAAGTTCCCTTTGATTGCTAAAACAACTGTCTACTGCACAAAAGGTTAAGGTTAAGAAGATTAAGAAACAAAAGGTTGGTTTCCATCCACCTGTATTTACAATTTATACGTAAATAAAACCTGAGCGGAAATGCTGAAAATCTCAAAATATCACAACAAAAATTTATGCTTGGCTGAACTGGAAAATATCAATAAAAGCAAAATGCAAAGTACAATGGAAACAGATCCAGAGATTGAATCATGATGTACACGAAGCATGTCACTTAAATGTCCACTTAAGGTTTCCGCTCCTCTGAAGACACAAAAACATCAGATCTGTGTGGACCGATGAGGAGACTGTAACACTCCTCAAATTAATACATGTTTTCTACGTTATTTTTCACTGTTTGAGGTTTGACAGCGGCCATGTCTTCTGAAGTGGTTTGATGGGCTCAACTGGGAAAATAATGCTACCAGCTGTTTATCTTGATCAACCAACTCAACAAGTATTCACATAACAGCTGTGGATGGAAACACGCATTAATTTGAATTTTCTTCTGCTGACGTTCTGCAAATTCAGTTAAAAATTGCACTAAATTTGTAAGAATACCTAGTTTATGACATGTTTGTATATTTTTGGATTATTGGTGTATTATTACTTTAGTTCAGCTCCTTCTTATCCAGCACCTCCAAAGTTATCACTTGTACACAAGAAATATCAATATCTAATGATTACTTTGCCTTGAAATTTGCTAGAGGCCTTCATGCTCCCAAGAGGACATTTTGGATATTAGAGCTTTCCTCTAATGCTACCTTCTGTTCGAATGGTCATCTTTGTACTAGGGATGTGCAGAGATCCCAGTATTTGTATTTGTATCTGTATTTGTTGAGGCAGCAAAATTATTTGTATCTGTATTTGTATTCGAATAAAAGTAGAAAGAGGCTTAAAAATCCTGTTTTTGTTTTTATGACACATATTAGAAAATTAAAGTGTTACAATAAGTGTTCATGAATAAACTACCTTACAAAGGAGGTCCCCGCATTGGGTCTTGAGCTGGAGTCTCCCAGATCATAGACGACTGAGCTGATTACTAAGGTAAAACTTTACTTATCACCTCATGCAGACAGACCTCCTCCTATTTATACACCCATAACACAGAGACAGCACACAGTGTAACATGTAGGGAGGAACTTCAAAGGCACTTATTGCTTTGTACTTTTCATTTATTGCCTATTTTTTACAACCTAACTTTGTGGAAAAGAGAAGGGGAACAACAGGTTATGGAGAGTCCCTTGGGAGCATTTTGCTTGTGTCAGTAACTCAGCTTTATCTCTGGTGAACACCCCCAACAAATAATTTTTTAAAATATTTGTATGAAACAAATATCCATATAAAACCCACTATTTGCGCTTTGCCGAATAATGTATTTGTATTCGGGCACACCCCTACTTTGTACACAATTTATTACCCAGTATTTAGCACCTAATGGCTAGATTTACATGAATTCCGTCCAGGATATTCACAATTCACAGGAAGATAAATACATCGTTTTCCTTTTTTCTACAGTGCCACAATTAGGCCACGGAAATAAAATCTAATTGGGAGATTGCATTGAAATTCACTGAACACATTTATGCTGCCCAGAGGATGAAGCTTTACTATTTTGGGCACCTCATGAGTTTTGTCCTGCACCATCGACCCAACATGGCCAAAATGTTCACTTCACATAATCTCTTGATTATAGATCAGATGAACGGTTTAAGCATATTCATGCCTCCAATGGATGAACTGTTTTAATGATTCAAAAGCATTTTCTCAAGTGCCACCTTACTTTATATTTGTTCTTGGTTAATAACCTAAAATCATCTTTAAATTTGGAAAAAAATCCCTGCTAAACATAATCACTGCTGTCTCTCAATGTTTTTACTGCTTCTTTCATTGAAACTATTATCAGTCCTGGTTTAATTGGTTTCTGTTTAAAGGTTCCTCCTGCACCTCATAGCTCACAGCTGATCTGCCAGCTGCTGTTTCTAAATGGCACCTAAGTACCTGTTTGCTTGTCCTGCTTATTATCACATGGTGTGATGTTGGCCATAGAAATCAGGTGAAACAATATGAGATTGGTTATTGAACAAAATCCTGTTGAAAACACACAAAATGATTTTGATTAACTGCATAGCCTCAAGTGTTTCTGACTAGAGTGTGTATATGTAGGGGTCTATGTATGTAAGTATGTTTCAATTAAAGTGCTTGTAAGCAATCTAACAATCAATGTGCAACCCCCCCCCCCCCCCCCCAACACACCCACACACATATACACGCACTTTTCCTCCAGCACCACAATTGTCCACCAGTGTTTGCCATTATCCAGAGTTGTATGATTCACTGCTTTGGGACAACAGCGAGAAGGACACTATGACAGCAGACTTTTTATCCGATCTCCACGTTTGGCCATTCAGAGCACGTATACAGATGTATTTTGTCTTTGGATGTGGTCGGACAACACTTCATACAGACTAATTCAAGCATCCTCTATACTTAAGCTTCAACAGGACAGAGAAGTTGAATAACCTCCAGACTGTAAACAGTCTCTCCTCCTCCTCCTGCACCTCCTTTTCCACTGTAACTCTAATAACCATGTTCCATTTACCTTGCGTTAAACTGATTAACCTCTTTAACTCCTCCACCTCTTTTCCTACTTCTAACAATTCATTCACCTCAGCTTCCCTTTTCATCTCCCCTCCACTTGCTCCAGAGTGAGGGTGATAATTAGAAAAGCTGCTGTTACTGACAAACAAAGCTCTCAGAACTTGAGATATGAAGGTTCTTGTTCTCTCCTCCTCATTTCTTACCAGTACTGTGGGCCAATGAGGATTCAGATGCCGGCGTTTGAGGCGCTGGTCCAGCTGTCAGTCACCCTGGAGATCAGTGGTGGGTGGAGCCTATATCCCCGGGTGACGGCCTGTGGTTGGTCAAGTTCATCTCCGCCTTCTTGTAACCCCACCCACTGGCCCCCTGCAAGGCCTTATGGGTACCACGCTCTGCTGAACATGTTCCTGTCTGTCTGTAGTTCAGTTAAGCTCCCCGTCTGTCTGTTCGTAGCAATCTTCTTGTTGAAGCTTCTTCTGTTGTCTTCATATAGGTTACCTGTGTGAACAGAAAAACAGAGAACATCTTTGTCTGTCAGTGAGGTCACATTACTTTTGAATTATGAGACTGTAAATTAATAAGTCCAACAAGTCCTCCAGAATAAATGACAAAATACTTGGCCGTGCTTTCCAAAACCACTACCAGTCACTGTTGAAAAATAATTATGTTTATGCTGTCTTGGTTAGGGGTTAAAAAAAACTGCTTGCTTAAGGTTAAGAAACCTTTGTCGTCATGGTTACAATAATAACCGCCTGGTTAAGGTTTGAGGACAACTAAAAACAGCCCGACTCACAGAAATGTGAAACTCGCGGTTTTTTAATGAGAATATTCACGTTGACATTTTTAGTCATTTGGCAGACGCTTTTATCCAAAGCGACTTAAAATAAGACAAGACGATGAAGCATAAGAGGACAGAAGAGCTGTGGTACAAATTCTCAAGTAGCTGACCAGGTACAAGTGCAATGAGAAAGAGCCATGGTGTTAAGTTTTTTCAAATTATTATTATCAATTAAATTGAGTCAACAAGTGCATAAGAAATACCATAAACAACAAGAAAATCGTGCAACAATCAACAAAGTGCTAAAAAGTTAAAGGAGGTCAATCATTTATTTTATTGCAGCAAATACAAACAAGAAAAGAAAGACTGGGAACTGTCAAAATATTGGAAATGAAACACTGGATATATGATTGTAATCCCAAAACTACAATGAAAGCTTTGTGCTGACTCCAACCCCTTTTCCTTTGTCACTTAAAATACGAAATACTCGTCTGTCATCACTGTTAACACAATCAGTTAAGCAAAAACATGCATAAAATCTGAGTGTGACAATGTTGGGATGATGTTTTGTCATTTAATAACAGAGCTTTTGGCACTGACTGAAGACAATAGCAGTCTTTAGTAAAGAGTGAAATGAAAAGTTATAAATACTGAGGATTTTCTGCTCATCAGCCCTCTGCCTGCACACTTCTTAGACTATTATACAGTTTTCTTTTATTTGGAAACACTCTAGATTACTGTGTAAACATTTTGTATGTAAAGGTTACTACTAAAATACTAACAGGAAACTATTCAATTCGGGGGGGGGCATAGAAGCACAACAACAACAACAACTACTACTACAACAATAGATACAAGACTAAGAACAACAAACAGAAGTGACAAACAGCAGTGACGGCTGGAGAAGGATGGCCAGAGCCTGGTCACTACACTGAAGTTACTGTGTAAAAGGGATGTACAATATGCTAAAATGATCAATTTACAGCTTTACAATACATTCAAGATTTCTTTTTTAAAAATCAGACTGAACATCCTGCAGTCAGAGCTCCCTGCCTCCTGCACTTCCTGGTTGGATTTATTATTGCAGCTGTTATTTGCAAATGGCCAATGATAAGTAATTTAAACTTTGAGCTCAATGTGGTGTAAACAAACTCCACTTCCAGAAATGGTTTGAATAACCGACTCTTCTGTGTGTCTTGGATACAATGGGATTTTCTGTATTGCTGCTTTTGTTTCTCTATGTTTTCTTTTTTAATATACTGTATATCTTTTGGGGCATTTCATGCCTTTATTTGATAGTGACAGTTGAGAGATGACAGGAAACGAGAGACAGGAAATGACATGCGACAAAGGCCACTGCCAGATTCAAACTGTGGACGTCACAGTTATGCTGCATATGTCTTAACCAGCCTACCAAGGCACACCTACTGTTGTAGTTTAAGTGTTGTATCATCTTAAAACTGGACTCCCAGCACAGACTACAATATTTGATTTGATTTATTGAACATGACAATGTGCAGTATTAAGCATAAATGATGCATTGCACCAGAGTTAGCTTGAAGCTAATTTGCATCTGTAGTCCATTACAATCAAGACATACAACAGTACAACAACAAACAGTACAAAGCAAAAAACCCCACACAGAACACACCATACAAAATACAAAGCTACACACAACAGCACATCACATAAACCCACAATGTCAATTAAAAATTAATAATGTAAACTAGTCTCAGTGGTCACACAGCTGATTCGTCTTTAGTTGATTTTTTAATTTGGCCTTGAATATATTGATAGAACTACAATTCTTCATATAATCAGGTGGCTTTCACACAGAAAGCTGACTGCCCAAATGCAATGCGATGAAATTTGTTTCTCATCATAAGTTTGCAGAGCCCCATGACTGCTTTTGCCCTCAACGCAAACTTCATCATTCTTCCTCATTTGTCAGTTCATTAACTCCAAAATAAATCTCTACAGACTACAAATGAAATGGAAGTATTCCTCTGCAATGTACATTTTTGTGTTGGTTTTTTTTTGTTTGCTGGAGGCAAAATTAACAGTAAGTCAAACCAACAATGAGATAAAAACAGCAGCAGCAGCCTGCATGTGTGTCAGTCAGTTTGTCTGTCCAAGCAATCCAAATCACATCCAATAATGTTGGGATCCTCGTCACCATGGTGATGCAGCATGAGTCATTGTGAGGATCGTTATGAAGACAAAGGCCTGTATTGAATGTATGATTATGATTTATAAACAGAGAGGGTTTGCTTGGATACCAGCACACACACACACACACAGACACACACACACAAACACACACACACACACACACAAACACACACACATACATACAAAATGGTATATATTCTGTATATAAATATACTTTACATATAGGGACTGAAATACGTCTCTGCTTCTCCACGCCACAATCCAATTCCACGCTTGTCAATCATGCTTCCTATTTAAAAATAAATAAGCAGCTTTGCAGCCTAAATTTGCATATTAAATATTCTCTCTCAGTCTCTCTAAGTTTGTTTCTCTGTTACCAGCCGTTGCTTTTTTGTCACCATTAGTTTTTGTACTGGTACTTTTGCTACACTAGCAGTGCTCATAAAGTCCTGGTCTGTGGGCCTCATTCTGCATCTAAAACGTTTGAATGAATGCTAGTGACCTTTTGTGATTTTAAGCATTATTTTAAGACAAGTCAAGTCAATCAAGCCACTTTTTATTTATATAGCCCAATATCACAAATCACAAATTTGCTTCGGGGGGGAAGCATACAACATCCTCTGTCCTTAGACCCTCAATTTGGATGAGGAAAAACTCCTCAAAAAACACTATACCAGATAAGAAGAAATGGAAGAAATCTCAGGAGGAGCAACAGAGGAGGGATCCCTCTTCCAGGACAGACAGACATGCAATAGATGTTGTGTGTATAAAACGGACCAAGATAGCAAAATAACAGTATGGAAAAACAGGGATTCATTCAACTTGTTTCCATGTGCATATTTAAGTGGGCTGTTTTAACCCAGCCCAGTTCGGCAGTGGGTCTGGTAGGAGTGAGGGAGACTGTTTCTGGCTTCCAGGAGCATCACAGAGAACAACTTACAAGTGTGAGATATGTTTAGGTCCATAATAGTCAATACAAATATAATTTTACAGGTTCAGAGAAAAATCACTTTCTCTGTGTATTCCCTTTTATCAGGTTGTACAGATATCAGCTGCTAGACTTTTAACAAAAAACAAGAAAAAAGATCACATTAGTCCCCCTTTAATATCTTTATATTGGCTACAAGTTTCATACAGAATTGATTTTAAAGATTTTACCTTTAAAGCACTTCATATCCTGACCTCAGGTTAAATCTCTGAATTGACCTGCATGACAAACCCAGATCTAAAAAATCGGTATCCTCTTTGAAATTGCTCGTTTTTCCTTGTTAAGCACTTTGTAATCCCTGGTTTTGATAAGTGTTAAATGTCATCATTGTTAGAACGAAATTACATGATAATTTGACAGATATTTGTGGTACATGTCTGTAACAGAAGATGTTTCACCCACGCACAAAATGAAAGTAATTATGATGTCAGCAACAAACTATAATGTAGATGAACAAACAAACAGAAGGAAATTGTTCTCTGGTCTTCCCCTAAATTTAAACATTCTCCCACAGACAAAGTCTTTTTCTCTCTAAATACTCAGAGCGCTGACTCCCCTGCCCACCCACGGTCTGTTGGCCACTTCACCCTGTTCTTATCTGTGGAAAAAAATAAATAAAAAAACAAATCCAATACCTCCTGCTGGATGAATAGCTGCACTTTCTCAAGGATTTGAGGCGTGATCTGAACAAATGTGTTGATTTTCAAAGTATACTGTACTTGTGCTATAGGGGGCTATAATCCCACCAAAAAAGACAAAAGCCCCACATCAAAATTACCAGATGTGTAACATACATGTGTATAAAATGCTGCCTGATTTCCTTTATTCAGCTGCTGTTTCTCCCACTCTCAGTTGATCCGGTCCAATAGTTGCCATAGCAACCTTCTATGCACTGGAATCCCCTGTGTGAGTTCACATTACTCATCTGATATTTATTTACTAAGTAAACTATTATTTAGTTATCATATGTACACTAAGTGGAAATAATAAAAAAAAAATACATTGTTTCATCATCCAACAATCTCGTCAAGAGGAACCAGAGTGAATTACAGTCGGAGGAAACCACCTGTGACAGGTTACAGCAACTCCTCCTCACTCACTCACCCCTGGCGGTGCAGCCAGAGGAAAGACGCCGAGGTCCAGCCATGAAAAAACACCTGCAACAATTCCACAACCAGTAAAGGAGCTTCATTCAGGGCTGGTGTGACTCCTGGCTGAAATATTCTGTCAGTAAAGATGCAGCTTTTTGTCAGCATTTCCTGCGGTCCTTGTCTGTGTTGCCTCTTTGTCAAGGTATGAGGTGCCTGTAAATTTCCACCATGTTTTCAGAGTTTTCCGAAGTTTTCTGCATCAGCAGAAATCAAAAACAGTTAAGTCTTCATCCACTCAAAACTGTGTTTTTATTGTTGTTGGTACTTCACTTAAATATTTGAGCTTCACTGTGTAGAGTGATGTATATGCAGAGTTTGACACTAGAAGGTTGTTTTCTGATTCATTATTGAAGGGGAAAGTTTTTCTGTGCTCATCTTAAATCTGAGTTTAAGACGTGCATAAACGAGCATGATTTGTGACATCACCTGGTCCAGCATGCAACTTGCACTTGATGTAGAAACTCCCAGTGCACAAATACTGAGAATGAATTTTACAGTGAAGTAGGAGACATCTTGTGTCCAGCAGTTAAACTTCTGAAATGTAAAATTTTTCTGTATTCATAGATTGTAGATTTTTCAATGAGGCAGAAAGAGTAGATGACATTTTTAGGATGTTAATGAAGTAATTTAAAGATCCCCTCCAGGCAAGTTTTAAGATGTATATAAAATACTTTACTATGGGTAATAATTTGTTTCTATCTTGTTGAAATCCTTAAAATGAAATCTACTCCATCTCCCTCATTAAAAAATCCCAGACTCTATGAATATGCAAATACTTTTCATTTCCAAAGTTTAAAGGTGCAGTGTGTAGAATTTAGTGGCCTCTAGCTGAACAGGCTTGGCAGAAATGTAATATAATATTCTTAAGTATGTTTCAATTAGTGTATAATCACCTGACAATAAGAATCATTGTGTTTTCGTTACCTTAGAATGAGCTCTTTATATCTATACAGGGAGAAGGTCCTCTTCCACGGAGGCTGCCGTGTTCTACAGCAGCCCAGAATGGACAAACCAAACACTGGCTCTAGAGAGGGCCCTTTGTGTTTGTTGTGACTTTCGCAGCCACCATAGGCTCTCCTACATGCTTGGATGGGGAGGGGGGGCGGTATTCAGTTAGTTGCAATCTGCAACCTCATCCTTAAATGCCACTAAAGCCTACACACTGCTCCTTTAACTGCTGGACACAAGATGTCGCCTTCACTGAAAAGTCCATTCTCAGTATATGTGCATCAGAATTTCCACATCACACTTATGTATAAGTTGCGTACTGGACCAGGATTGGCTCCAAACTGGTTGTGATGTCACAAACCATGCTCAGATTTTCAGTTTTGAGTTAAGGGGGACTTTAGCTTTTTTTTTGGAAAAAAAAAAACATATCAGACACAAATTACTATTTGGAGGGGAGCTTCTGAGTTTGTGTTTTCTGTGATAGCCATTGTTAATGTGACATCATCAGAAGTGTTTGTAGTAGGCATGTAATTCTTGAAATTGACTTTCAAATGCCACACGTCCTCATATATTCGTGTATTAACAACACATTATACAGCCCCACAATCAAATAATTAAGCCCCCAACAAGCCCAGCAGGAAAAAAATCTCTGACCCCTCCTGTGGTAATTTCTGAATGAAAAAGCCAGACAAATTACTAAATTGTTTACTGTCAGTCTCGATTCGGCTTTAAACTCTTTCACCTCAATCTGTCTGTCCTCTCTTTCTTCTTACACCCTTCTCTCTCTCTCTCTCTCTCTCTCTCTCTCTCTCTCTCTCTCTCCTCCCGCCATCCCATCCATCCTGGCAAACAGAGTGGGAGCGAAGGGTGAATTAATAAAGGAGTTAAAGTGGAACACAACTCCCTGAGGTCCGCCTTTTCTGGGACGCTCAGAGAAAGAGATACACACACACACACACACACACACACACACACACATGCACACAGCGAAACACAATCTACATAAAGACTCTGAAACACACACACACAAATGAATGTGAGGCCTACATGTGCAAAAAGCCACATGCATTCAGCTCATGCATTACTGGTGTGATAAGATGAGAAGAGGAGGAGACAGAGAGAGAAAACAATCCATACATCCCATCATCTGCATGCTCCTGCCTCAGGGTGGGAGGGAGGAAAGGGGGAGTGAAGAGGGGAGAAGACTGAGGAGGAGGAGGAAGAGGAGGAGGAGAAGGTGGAGAAGGGAGGGCAAGAGCCACGTGAGGAGGGATGCATGGAGAGTGTCGCCCAGGGCGGTGAAATTCACAATGGTCCCATACTCTCTGTGTTTCGTCCTCTCCTCTCCTCTCTTCCTCTCTCCTGTCGTTTCCTCTCTTCTTTCCTTCTACTGACTCTTGATAAATAAAACCGGCCTCCCAAAAAATACATAAGTAATTTCAGCAAATGCCCAAAAATGACATTTAAGTACATTCAAGTGACAAAGCCCTCTGGCAGCCAAAGTAGTTTTCAGTCAGTAGCAAAGAAGAAAGTAGTGTTTTGTTGTCATCAATCGGGGTGGATGGATGGGGTGACAAAATGTTGGACTTGACAGACAGGAGAGACCACATTTAAGCCATTAATACTGTAAATAGTCATTTTTACCCCTTTCTCTAAACCTAAGCAAGTTGTTTTTGTAGGAAAACAACCTGTATATCTTACATCTCTTCTTTATCAGATCTCAGGAGTGCCTTGTTCAAGAAATTTCCAAATTTAAAACAAAGCTTGGTACAAAGGCTTCTAAAATGTTTTACTCCACTCAGACATAAAACACTGCAACAAGATTTGAAACTGGATGATTTCAGTTAAAGTTTGAACTGAGTCCACCATTGACAGTACTTGAACCTGCTATAGTCAGATCTGAGTGAAGTATAGATATTATAGATAGCATAAAGTAGTATATTTCTTACAGCTTGTTTTTTTTTTTATCCCTTATTGTTGCATTCAAATATATTTGCTGCTGTATTTATTCCTGTTCTGATCCTTTGAACCACTGTAATCTCAATTTCTTATTTGCATTCTAAATTTTAATAGTGAGCGGAGGTTGCCGCTTGGTGCCATCCTGCAGCACCAGAACAGAAAAACAGTATATTGTCGTTCAATTTGAAGGAGTAGTTGAGTCAAACAGTTCGCTTCTTCTAATAATTTATAGATTTACAGTGGTGTATTGCATATTGCCAGGTGTGCAAAAGAACCTGGTAATCACACCTTGGAGCGTGAGGTTCAGACTGAAGGGTAAGTCATGCAGCGATGGTGGGATATTAATGCAACAATACTGTTTAATAAAACCTAATGTCAGCAAAAATCAAACAGTCTGAACCCTGTTTTACACATGAAAGAAAAAAAGAAAAAAAATGTGTGGAAATGTGGTTTTAAACATGGTTCACTTCAACTCGCAACTTGACACGATTTGTATTGATGGGTTGCTTTATAGTCAGCCAGGAGGGGAAGTATTGTTTAGTACATAATAAAACCTGTTAATAATTAAGCCTCCGTTAGAAAGAAAGAAAAAAAAAAACATCCCTCAGGAGTTTCATTGTAATTCAAAGCGTTGTAGTGGGCACAGTCAAGCACTGGGGATCAAGCCAGCAACTCTTCAACAGAACTGCCAACCAGCAGACTTTTCCTCCCTCTGCTCCATCCATCCCTCCTTTCTCTCTGTCCATCACTTTGTTTTCATCTCTTCCTCCCCACAATCTGCTGACCAGAAGAAAGAAAGAAAGAAAGAAAGAAAGGGAGTTTGGAAGGGTGGATGAATGAAATTTAAATGAATTAGTGAGTAATCCAAACTAAATAAATGAATGAATGATTAAATGTTTATGACAGGGTTAGAAAAGCTACTACAAGTTAATTAACTGCTCGTCTGTTTCGGTGACTGTGAGTCACCAGGAAGTGACAGGTGGATTTTTTCTTTAATAAACTGCTGTGTGAAATGTTGACACATACTAATGGTGCAGGGGGGAAAAAAAGGATTAAAGAGAGGAAAAAACAGACACCTCTAATTAGACAGAGCAGCCCTGTATTTACCTCTTTGTTTCATTTGTTCCAGTCTGAGAGTCATTGGACTTTACACCAAAACAAATCCGTGTCTGATTAAAGTCTGACATGGAAGAATTACGTAATGTATGTAATCACTGTGAAGGATTTCAGGGCAGCCAGGTGTACACAAAGGTTAGATATTTCTGGCATAATGTAGCATTCAAAAAAAGTATGAAAAATACAACTGTGCAGAAATATTTAAGAGCTTTAAAATATGTGTAATTGTTGTGTTTATTTGTGTGTGCGATGCCTACAGTTAGCATGGCAACATATCATATTGAATGTGCTGAATGTTAATGCATTTTGTGGTGGCTCTTGAATGTATGTAGCAAATTTCATGCCAATCCGTCCAGTAGTTGTTGAGATATTTGACTTATATTCCTCACTCTTTCTACTGACTGGTGGTGTAAATGGCTTGCCCATTTGCTTCCTAAAATTAAGGTGAGATTTGGTGGTGGCTATAATCAATATTTTTTCATAAATGTATTACAATGTATCAAATTACAATCAGTAATGTGGGAGCTGTCGCTCATAGTGATGAACCTACAGAGAATTATCACCGACTCTGCAGCTCCCCTCGGCTTTACGGAGCTTTATAACGAGTTCCAGCTCATTGTTTAGCTGTCTGGCTGCGACTTTACTGTTTTGGTTCACTCTCATAGTGTCGTTTTCGGACACAGCAGGCAGCTGTTTTCAGAGAAAAAGCACTAAAAAGCTACACTACCTGCTCAGCATCAAGCGGAAGACACATTTAGTGACGAGCTGGTGAACATAGTGGAGCATTTAGCTGCTAAAAAGTTGGTAGAGAGCAAAAGCAGAGCTAAAAGCGAGTGATTACTGGTCTTACATTCACCAGGTGGACAGAAAAAAAACTCCAAATGACAAATGAATACTTTTATATTAACAATGGATCAAATTACTTTGTAAGTGAAATGTGTCACTCATTGCGATGAGGCCATAGAGGAGAATCGACTGACTGCAGGTTTCCTCAGCTCTGCAGAACATTTTAGCATCTTTCAGCTCTTCATTTTGGTTTTCTGGACCCCATATTTACTGTTTTAGTTCACCGCTGTCATCAGCACCATTTTCAGCTACAGCAGAAAGCTGTTTTCAGCAGAAAAGCTCTAAAATCCCATTATACACTACCTGCCGAGAACCAAACGTTAGATATAGTTGAAAATTAGGAGCTAAAGAGACAGATATTTCCTTCACGAGTTGGTTGAGACCAAAACACAGCTAGTAGGAATACTGGACTGACATTGTGTAACGTTAACCAAATCATCTTTATGAGGTGATTATATCTCATTGTTGTGTTATAGCTTGTTGCCCCTTACGTGGCCAAAAAAGCCAGTTACTGCAGCTTTAAATGGTCACTGAAGGATTTGTAAGACACACGTAAGGAGCCTCCTCTCCAAACCAGAAGGATGTTTGTTTAGGTATATGCTTAAATGTTTTATTATGAGCTTTTAAATTGTTCAGTTTAGGTGTAGTGTAATGTTGTTAGAGATGTTAGAGATTGTAATGGTTTGGCGATTGTATTCATGCTGGAAAATTGGATCATATAATGCGTATAACATCATAGATTTGACACACTGGCAAACAAGACTTTGTGTTGGCGCTCTCTTTAATCTAAAATATTCCGCTACTTGTTTTAAATCATCATTTCACAATTATGAAGTAACATCCAAAGTTCCTTTGACATCTAACAAGTTGATTTGAAATGATGAAAGAACTTGATCGTGACATATAAGAGATTAAATATTGATAAAACATCAAGGCATGCCTTTGAGCATCCCAGACAAGGATGTACCGTAATGTTTGCTTCGACACCACACAGTGGTAGAAAAAGGAGCAAGAAATTGTTATAATGAATGTGATACTGCCAGGGCAACGATGAAAGCTCACCTACAAGGTAACAAAGGCTCAATAGAGCAAAAGATAAAGATTTAGGAGAGTTGTAGACCAAAAAAAACCTAGAACATGTCTCTGTAAGTCTGCATCCGTTTCTTAAACAACCTAATTTCAATACTTCATCTGGTATCTGTGAGGGATTACCTCATTTTCTCCCTTTCTCTCTCAGTCCTGCACACACACACACACACACACACACACACACACACTCACACACACATATGCATTCAAGCACAACTTGATGAAGAAAAGCAGAGAGACACAGAGACGAAAGCAGCAAAGAGAGAAATGCAAAAGAGAGAAATAGAGCAAGAAGGAAAACATGTAGGGGGGAAAAAGTGAAAGAAAGAAAGAATCAGAGCTAGAAGCAGTGAGAAGGAGAAAGAAAAAAAAAAGAAAAAAGAAAGAAAGAAAGAGAGCCTCTTGCAGAAGCCCAGGGGGTATCCTGCTATCCCAGAATGCTTTGCTCTAACCTACTTTGGTATTTCTGTTTCTGTCTTTGTCTCTGCAGTGCTCTGAGTGGGCTAGCTATACCCATACACACCATATCTGACTGAGTTTGGTGTGCTCTTGAGTTTCTATCTTGCTGAGCACCACGGTTATATATTTACATATACGTGCAGTTGAGTACACAAAGAGGCTTTCTGTCCCTGCTTTTAGGGGGGGAAAGATGTACAAAACACACACACAAACACACACACACACACACACCCTGCTTAAAAGAGATGCTACAGTACAAGATGCAAGTGTGGAGGATATCCTGCTCGCACACTATAAAAACCTCAAAACATCAAAGCACTTGTATGAGTGTAGCTATGTGTGTGTGTGTGTTTGTCTATATGAGTGTATCCTCAATGTGAGTTATGTGTATGTGTGTGTGTGTGTGTGTGTGTGTGTCTGTAAGTCAATAATGTGTATTTGTGTGTGTCTGTGTGTGAATGAGTGTGTGTGTATAAATACCGCTTGTGTGTTTATGTGGGGGTATGCATGTGTTTAAGGGCTGTGCGGGCTGAGTGGGCAGCCTGACGACCAGCTCAGCAACACTCTGTCACCATGGAAACTAATGAGCGCACCACAGAAGAGAGGAGAGTGACACGGAGGGAGAGAGGGAGGAGAAGAAGTCTTGTCATTTATTATAGTCGACGTTAATTATGATGTTACAGTAATTGTCTATGCATGTATGTGTGTATCTTCTGTCTCTATATCTGGAAACTGGACTTTATGAAAGAAAATGTTCATTTATCCATTTATTTAGTGCATTTAGTGTATCTTATTTATTTAATTCTTTGTATGCTAAATCATTAACAGCACTCTTTTAACCTGAAATTTTATGACTTTTCCTTTAAAAAAAAAAAGAAAATATTCCAACTTTTTTAAAATTTTTGTACAGCTGATACACATTTTTGTACATAGAGGGTGTTCCAGTTTAAATGTGACCCATCATTCAAAAATTATATATCATAACAGCTGTTTTATGCAACATAGGACCATAATATATATATAAATATAGTGTGATTGTGAATAGTTTTTCTCCATAAACAAATAACATAAATCCTAAATATCTAAATATCTCTGCTCTCTGAAAGCTTCATTAAGGATTAATCACCCATTTATTAATGACTGATGAGACATTTATGAATGAAGAATAGATTTGTGGTTCAGAAGTTTGGTATAGAGACTAATTATGAGGGAATACTGTGAAATTTCAGAATATGAACATTATGTAAGGGTTAATTCTGCTTAATTGGTTGTTGTTTTATGTTATTACTTTTACTTGTGCAGTACCTTGTAACCTTGTTAAGAAAGTTGCTATATACATAAAAGAATATTATATATTTATCAATCAAATTGTTCAATTTCATCTGATTCATGTATGAAACGGTGTCTCTAAATGTCTTGTTCTGTTTGATCAATAGTCTAAACCTTAAAATAATTCATGTAGAATGATATAAAACAGAGAAAAGCAGCAAATCCTCACATTTTAGAAACTGGAACCATAAAGTGTTTTGGTGTTTTTGCTTGATAAATGACTCAAACAACTAATTGGCTGACTAAAAATTATTCAAATATGAATCAAATAAATCTTACTGTGATAATCACCACTTCCATGTAGTTACATGGAATTATTTTGCAACAACAGAAACATCAGTGTAATTATATCAGCAAAATGAGTGGATACATGTAATATTCAGTAGCAGGTTAAAGTGCCTGATTTTCATGTTTACATCCTGTGCCATGTTACTTTTAGTTTTAGGGATTAATAATTGGATTGCTGTTTTTTGTGTTGCTGCAGCATTGACCTAACTGTGTCAGCATTGTTCTAAAAATGAAATAAAGTCAAAAGTGTGGAAGCTCTTCTCTTCTCTGCACTCCTCATCACAACTTCAGATCCATCATAATTGTAACTTGTGAGGAAATTGTGTTGATTTTCATTGATTCCTTAATCCTAACCCTATACTTAATCTTAACTGCTGTATACTTGACCACAACATTCACCCTAACCTTAACCTACAACTCTTAACCTTGAAATAAACGGGTAACCTTGTGGGACAAACTTATTGTCTCCATATGGGAGGAGAGTTCCCACAATGAGAGTGCGTCAACAGATTTTAGTGCAGGCACACAGATGCATCTATTATAAATGTGACATCCAACACTGGAACCAGGGCTCCACCTGCTGCATGCACAGGAATACACTCACAAACACAAACATACACACACATACTGTTTAAAGCCTTTAATCTGTCATACCGATCAAACATTTTATTCATCTCCATGATCGGTTCCTAACAAATCATTAACATACAAATCCACACCTGTATTATATTTGAATAAACTTCTCTAAACTCTGATCCACTTGAAACATGACTGTTCATACAAATCAGGCACTCCTCTTTTCAGATGCATGTTCAAAACATATGTTCTCTTTATCTATCTATTGTTTGTAAAAAAAAAAAAAAAAAACTCTACACAGCCCTCTGACCGAAACAAGCTCACGCTGCCTCACAACAGTTTTTGTGGTTGCCAAGGACATAAATCACTTCTAAAGGGCTTTGGCACTTGTTTTGTTTTGGTAATCTGAAATCAAAAAGTGAATTTACTTTGAATTTATTGTTTAGAAAAATGAGTTTGTGCATGATTTTTAAACAATAAGGCTGACGATTTTCTATATTTTTCTTATTGTCAACAAATCCAATGTGAAGGTCCAAACCAACAACGGACTGATCCTACTTACAAGTATTGTGTATGTATCCAAAGCCTGATACATACACAATATGTATATATATCTATCCTCTGTACTGTAGACTGTACAAAAACTATTAAAAACATGTCAGTGAGCCACACTGTGGCACTGGGTGATATGTTCCTTCAACATGAAGATTATGGTGACAGTAGTTTGTTTAGAAGTGGCTCCATAACAGCGATCACGTTTTCAGTCTCCTGAGAGTAGTTCTGTGTAAGGCAGATGCCACTTAGCATGTGCAGGAACGTGGTTCCATTTATAGAGCTTCACTAGCTTGTTGAGCCACATATCACAACTTTTTGACTTTGTACTGAAGTTCTTTGATAAATTTACAATGTAGTACAAGTTATTAGACTTTGGAGCCAGTTCTAGACAAACTACGTGTCACCCAGTGCGACGGTGTGGCTCACTGACGTGTTTTTAATAGTTTTTTATGGACAACAACGGAGGTCTACGGCACAGAGCAATAAGATATATCAGGCTTTGGATACACACACGATACTTGTGAGTGGGATGAGTTCATTGTTGGTTTGGCTCTGCACATGAGATTTGTTGACAATAAGAAAAATATAGAAAATCGTCAGCCATATCCTTTAATTGTATTCAGACAATGTGTGCCACTGACCATGAAAAGATAACAGTGTAAAGGGTAAAGAAAAATAAACAAATTATAGTTAAAAATACACAAAAACAGTTACCCTGCTCATCAAGACATAGCTCCATAAGTGATCAGTAAATTTTGCCAAATTCAGCATTCAACCATTATTCAGAAAACTGAACCATCCTGCTGATCATCTGACCACATAGATTATCTAATACAGTAAATAGTGAATGGAGCAGACAGCAGATGGTATTCTGAAAGATCACTGGAAACTACAGTGGATGGACTCCCAGAACAGACTGCTGTCCTCTCTTTTACCTCATGTCCTTTGTCTAATCCTCTTCCTCTTCCCTCTTTTATCCACTCTCAACAGTGAAGGCACAGACACAAGATGTCGTGCTGACAGGGGCATCAAATCAGAAAATGCTCCAATGACGTGCAGTATTGTTTTGGTTTTACTTTAAGAAACTTTGTATGAAGTTAACTATTCATGTCATTATTTTTACAAGCATCCTCACTTTACTTTTAGTTCCTAAAACCTTTGCACAGTACTACATTTTGTGCTTGACTTCTCCATATACCAAATCTTATTTCTGTACACTCTGTATATACAGTGTTACAACAATTGCATATCTGTCCTCCTCTGTTCTTCCTCTTGAGATATTTTTCCAACTCATGATTGTAAGGACTGAAGATGTTGTTAGTTTCATGGATTGTGAAGAAGTCTGAGACAAATTTGTGAATCTGAGCTACAGAACACAAAAATTATATATATACGTATAGTCTTCCATGTAAACTGGCTTTTACATATAATAACCGTAGGCTATCGTCCACTGGTAACTGCTGACCACTCTGTCTATGGCTAATGGTTGGGAAGGCTCTCAGATGACTCACTCTCTCCTTTAAATGCACACAAACACACACACTCACAAACAATGACGCACACAAATTTCCAATGAATGCTCCATTAGCATTTATCCAGAGGCAGTTACCAACACGTAACTAGTGTCAGGCCATTCAGAGAGAGACAGGCAAACAAACAAACAAACAAACAAACAAATAAACGTACACTGGTGGCTTGTTCTAGCTACCATCAACAACTTGTAAAGGTTTGGAGGGCCCACTCTCTTGTGTGGATCTCTATGTGTGTGTATGAGTATATGTGTGTGTGTGTGTGTGTGTGTCCATGGGCATCCTGTGTGTGTGGGCGGACAGTGAAGCTGAGTTGTCATGTTGGGCAGAACATATCTGCATATTCATAACCAAACATCTATAAGCATTCACACACTCTCAGGTGAACACAGACGCACAAAAATTCACCATGAGATGTAAACGATATTAGAAAAATGATAATGGCGTTGCGCTGAGGAGCGCTGCAGTAGGCAGGAAGGAGAAATAGAGAGAGAGAGAGAGAGAGAGAGAGAGAGAGAGAGGAAAAGACACAATGGCAGACTAGAGCAAGAGAGAGGAAGAGAATGAGTGGTAGGCAGGAGACTCTGTGTGGGTTGACTTTTTCTCTCTCAGGTGCTATGGTAACCTACAGAGCTGCAGTTAATCAGAGGAGAGGAGGAGAGGAGAGGAAAAGACAAGAGAGAAGAGAAAAGAAATCTGCAGGTTTCGTAATATTTTAGATGCAAATGTATCTCACCATCTACTCAAGAATGTGTTTTCGCATCTTGTTCCTTCAGGTGGATGTTTTTGAGCTTCACAGTGCAGAATGATGCAGAGTTTGTTTTCACATCCATCTGCTGAAAGTGGAAAGTTTCTCTGCGCTCGTCTTAAATCTCAGTGAAAGGCGTGTGCACCCACAGGCAGGATCTGTGACATCACAACAAGTTTGGAGCCAGTCGTGGTCCAATATTCAACTTATACAAGTGTGATGTAGTGCACATACACCTTTTCAGTGATGTAGGAGACATCTTGTGTCCAGCAGTTAAATGTTTGATACCAAAATTATTTGTATTTTCATAGATTTTTCAATGAGAAATAGGAAGGAGATGTCATTTTAAGAATTTTTAACCAGTTAACTGAGCTTTTTTTGTGAGAAAACCCATTTCAGACACAAATCCAAGCAGAGTATTTTTATACTGTATGTCTTAAAATATGTCTGGAGGGGATCATTAAATTCCAATTGATAATGCCCATAAAACTAAAGGAGAAAGATACCATGAATGTATGCTCCTCTGCCAGTTCTAGTTTATGTTTGATTCTGTATTTGTTATTCTTATTAAGTCAATAAAAGACGTATTATTTCTACAGATTTTGACAGTGATTTATCAACAAATTCTGGAGCTTTTGATCGTATCACGTGATCCTCCTCAGCAGATGGAAGGTTCATTTACATTGACTTTTCTGTTTTCTGAGCAGTTTAAGGACTTCTTGTGTAATTTGCAGTTGCAGCACTCTCTAGTCTCTAAACTTTAGTCATTATAAGTGGGTTTGGTGTTTTTGCAGATGATATTAGATGCAGAGGCATACACACATCAGGTGGATCGCCACCTCTGCAGCTATATTTTTAGATCTTTTGTGTGTAGTGTTTTGATGACCTGTCCTGATCTAAAATGTACTGATTCTTAACAGACAGCGTACAATTGTCTCTGCAGAAGGAACAAGCAGTTAACAAGTCATAATAACAGCCACACAAGTGACTAAACAATGTATGTATATAGTAGTATATTTTACATTTCTGCATTTTTATCATTTGGAAGAGGAGACAGTTTTAAAGCCCTAAATCTAAACAGTATTTTAGAGTTTATGTTCTGAGTCAAAGAGACTGATATAGGATTTTCAGTGTCACTATACAATACTATAAGCAATGAAAGAAATACGAAGTTAAGAAAAAGTTAGTTTTTCTAAGATGTTAACTCGTTTGTCTTAAAAAAAAAAAGAATGAGAGAAAGAAAGAGAGTCTAAATATTCTTCTCATGGAACAGTAACTCCCACATAAATGTAAGAATTTTTAGAGCCTGTCACAAAATAATGAATATATTTATGTTTTACCAAAAAAAAGAACCTTTAAACAAAAATAACATAAACTTCAACACAAACACGTTAAACATGTCCATCGTTGGAAGTCCAGATTTGATCAGAAAAACAAAGTAATACACGCAACATATCAGTACATTTAGTGAAAACTATATTTTTCTGTACATGAAATCTAACACAAAAAGTGTTTGGGGGTGGACTTTTGTGTTGTTTGTTGTTGTGACAGTTGATGATATAAAAAAAGAAACGTCAAGGCTAAAAACATAACAGTCCTTTGTTCCATAGCCTGGGTGTACAATGCAGCAAATTCATCACAACATGATTCAGCCTCATGAAATGAGGTGAGGACTGATCTACTGAAGGCAAAACTGGCATCAAACCATTGGCAACACTGATGCATATTATATCTCTATCATATGGCTTTGCATCCCTCAACTTCAGACACCAAGTTCGTACCTTCACGTGACAGGAAAAAAAGAAGAAAACCCTTCCTGCACCTGTGAACATTTGTTATACTCAGTCCAGTAATTACTCCATACCTACACTGGCACACATAACCTGTTTGAAGGTGTGAGGGCAACATGTTTTCTGGTGGGAACAGGTGCAGAGATAATGGTGGAAATTGGTCCCAAAATGATCGTGTGGTGCAGACTCAGAAAAAAAAAAAAAGAAAGAACAAATAAATCTGTTGAAGCCTCGGGGATGACTGCTGGCCAAAACGATTTCACACATGTGAGATTCATTGCTATTAATCGAGCGGTGGTGTTGGAGAAATTGACTTTTGTCTCTGAAATGTCAAAGCCAAACATATTAAAACAATACAAATTCTATCGCCTACAAAAGTATTGATCTCTTATTCTGAACTCTAGATTTGAAACAAACCACTAATCTGAAGCTACAGGACGATCAAAGATGAACGTGCTTATGTGCTGTTAACGACGGAGCAATGGATTCTTTGTTTCAGTGCAAAGTCTCTTTAGTTGTGTCATCATTTCTTCATGCTGCTTTCCTGATTTGTGACAATTTAATCAAATATCTTTTAACGTTGCCATTAAAATGTTTCAAAAATCAGTAGAGACCTGTCACGCTTTGTTTCTCTCATCTATCTCTCAGTTTTTCTCCTCCTTTGTTTCAGGCTCTCTCTTCTCCCCCTCTGCTCATTTCTCACCGTTTCATAATCCTACGGATAATGATGCAACCGTACAGTAACTATGCGCAGACAGACACATACAGTGACACACACACACACACACACATACGGAGTCTTTCTGAAACCAGACTACTTAAAAAATATTTTAGCTACACTTTGACTGAGTTTATACCTCAACAGAAAACTATCAGTTCTTCTCTGTCTGTCAGTCTTGTGTGTATAGTTTTTAACCTGTCTATCTGTTTGTCTGTATATCTGTCTTTGTAGGTATAACTACAATTTGTAAGCATAACTTACAAATTTGCTTCAAGGGGCTTTAAAATCTGTATCTTCAATCATTAGACCCTTGATGCGAATAAGGAAAAACCTCCCCCAGAAAACCCTTTAATAGGAAAAAACTGGAAGAAACAAAGGGAAAGATACGCCATAGATGTTGTGTGCACAGAACAGATCAAGAGAGAAAAATTCCAGTATGGAAAAACAGGAATTATAGACAGATTGATAACATATATGAAGAATATATCGGGAGGACATCGAGCAGCTTCCAGATGCCACCAAACAGAACCTGAGCCATACAACTTCCTCTCACTGAACTCCATGTAATTAAAACGACTATTAACTTTGTCTCAATCTAACAAGTGCAATATAACTTTGCTGCACAATAAAAAAAAGTCTATTTCCTGATCCAAAAAGAGATGACATGACATGTCTATCCCCAAATATTACGCCACATCACCAAAAATTGAAAGATTTATATTGTAAGGCTGCAACTAACAATTATTTTTATTATATTTATAATCTGATGATTATTTTCTCAATCAACCGCTTCATCTATAAAATGTCAGAAAATAGTGAAAATGGATGTTGTAACTTCTCAGAGTCAAAAGTGATGTCTTTAAATGTCTTATTTTGTCTGACCAACCATCCAAAACCCAATGATATTCAGTTTACTATCTTGTATGACAAAGGAAAGCATTAAATCATTGCATTTGAGAAGCTAAAAGCTAATCATTGCAGCTTGAAATCTATATTAATCATATTACCAATTATTTTATATGTGCATATATAATGACATATTTCTACTTTTCGAGCATTAACCAACTTTGTTTTTGAAAGATCACCGGTGTTTTGCTTGTCAGAAAAGCCAAATTGTTAGATGTGAACACATGAGAGGTACAGACTGTGACATTAGTTTGATCTGTACACGTCCACACAGTCCTGAGAGGAGCTCTAATCAGCCACAAGTGAAAACATCTGTGCATCGTGTGTGTAGGAGCTTTAATCAAGTTGTCCTCACCACCTAAATCATATCCACTCCACTGTGCTTTCCAGAGAAGAGAGGAAGTTATTATGATATTAGACATGTTGCACTACATGATTAATGGTTTGGTTGCTGGGGTGATGATTTTTTATATGTGCATGTGTGGGATGATATCAGCTGTCAGTTTCAGTCATAGTAATACAGAGATGTAATATTGGAAATGTGAAATATTAATATAAAATCAATATCAAAGCCCCAGCAGCACTTGTGGTGTAAAGAACAATTTAATAGTTAGAACAACGCGTAGTCAGACAACACATTACAAAGAGTATGAGTCATACTCATCTTATTTAAAGGGGATATATCACGATTTTTGTTATTTTTATACTGTTATAATGTTGGATGTCTATGTTAAACATGGTCAACGGTCCAAAACTTGAAGTTAACGTATGTAAAAATGTTCCCTGAAAGTCAAAACCCAGGGCTTCAGCGTGCTCTGAACATTTTGTTTGCAAAGTTACCTCCACTTCCTCCTTGTGATGACATCTTGCCAACAAACAACCATCCGTTCCATAGCCTTTGTTGCTAAGGATACCCCATGGGTTGATTTTGAACATGTACAGATGTATTTGAGATGTTTCCATTTTGAGAAAAAGAAGTGAAATCCTACTACTATTGTTTGTTTACGTCTGTAGAGGGACAGCTTTTGGGAGCTAACCAATCAGAACAGAGTGGGTTCATCTGGAGGCGGGCCTTAAAGAGACAGGAGCTAAAACGACCTGTTTCAGAAAGAGGCTGAACTGAGGGGCTGCATAAAGGACCAGTATAAGATAAATAAGGAGTATTTTGAACTGTAAATCATGCAAAGATATTCCAGGAGAAATAAATATAAATATAGACCTGGAAATGTGTATGATACTTCCCCTTTAAATGTTCTTTGTATTGTGTTGTATGACCCTGATGGTCCCCTGATGGTCCCAAGCTAAACACAAAAGGTCTAACACAAAAGTTGTTCTTTATACTTTAAGTGCTACTGAAGTTTCACCTCTTCTTTTCCTTTCCAGAATAAGTAGGTGAAGTTTAGCCAGAAATCCCTATTCTGCCTCTACATGTAAAATATCAAAAACTATTCTCCAGGCTGAGATAAACTGCTGCTTATTTGGGCATTTTTGGAAATTCTGAAAACATTTAAGTACTATGATATTTATAAACATTTGTACAATGGTGCACATATTCTTTTTGGTCTTTTTTTATCCTGCAGTATCTCAGAATAATATTTTTGACCCTGTACTTTCTCAGCGTTCAACATTAACACACATCTTCCACAGGAAAACAGATGAAATCAAACTTCCCCATATTAGAAACTGCATCACAGTCTATTGACACAGGTCAGTGTGTCACCAGTATATCCCATTCGCAATTAAACCACTGATGCTCAATGAGCAAATGTTGCCAGGCAACAAATACAATTGCAGCCTCCATGCAGAGTCTTGGATGATATTGCTTTGTGACTACATAGGATGTTTAATACTGAACCCCGCAGTGCTGCATCAGTGTGATACAGTCACAGGGGTGTCATCAGGTCCAGATCACCTTTAGAAAGACCTTGAAACCGGACAAGATAATCATCTGGATATAAATATATACACACGCAGACAGTAACACCAGCTGGACAGCAGAATCAAAACCATCCACATCCTCCGGACGGGATGATTCACCTGCTGAGAGGGAATCCATGTATTTATACCACAGTACGGAAGAGGCCAACCTGACACGCCAGATGGTTTGTGACACAGAACCATCTGAGAAGTCGTCCTTGGAAACTGTTTGAAAAAGGGCAGACACTCTCAAAAAATGGATGACGCACAGGTGAGTGGATGAACTATCTGTCTATCACCGTCTTACTTTGTGAGGCAGCTGGATTCGCGAGATCACAAGATCACATGAGAATCCTCATAGGACGTCTGAACCACTGGTGGTTCGGATACAAGCACATAAATTGAAGCATGACAAGATGGAGTCTCACATGATCTTGTGATGATGTGATTTCGAAAAACGAAAGGCCCTCTCTAGGGCCAGTGTTTGGTTTGTCCATTCTGGGCAACTATAACAACATGACAGTGCAACATGGCGGGCTCCGTGGAAGAGGACACGTTCTCTATGTAGATATAAAGGGCTCATTCTAAGGTAACAAAAACACTTTGATTCTTATTTTCAGGTGATTATATACTAATTAAAACATACTTATGAATATTATATTCCATTTCTGCCAAGTCTTTTCTGCTAGATGCCACTAAATTCTACACAGTGCACCTTTAAACAATTGATTTTCTCTATAAAAAAAAGTCTCTTAAAGGTTCTTTAAATTTAGATAGCATACAGTTTTTTCTGTATCTCCTTGTTCTCACACAAACTTATTAACCAAGATGCCATTTTTATTGGCTGAACCATCAATCACCTGGAAATAACTTAGGTTTCCTGTGCATCATTTTATACATAGGTAGGCACATAAAATGATGCACAAGCAACCAGGGCCGCTGACACCGAGAGAACACTGGGTCCTTTGTCAGATGCTCAGAAAAGAAGAGAAACGAAAAAGAAAAAAATTATAGCATGTCTTTGAAAAAAATATTGTGGAAGATGCCACGGCAGCAAGTACAGCCCCTTCTGTAATGGGGGTGGAGGGTTTTAATCGAGAGCAAGGTGAGACATTGATTTAGTTAGCTTAAACATCTGGCAAACACAGCCACTAATAGCTACCACCTAGCTGTAATCTATTGTACTAAGAACTCGGAAAACAACGACCTCTGACACGGAAAAGTGAAATGGAACGGTCATTCAAGTCAGAATTCCAAGTCTGAAACCCAGGAAAGATCCATCTTGCCTGAGTTCACCGACAGAAACACACCTGATGTCACAACAACATGGCGGTGCACATAGTAAACAGTAAGCAGAATGACCTTTTCATCAATTTTTACTTTATGTAGCGTTTGTGTTGTTAAACATGCTGTAACAACTTTGTAGTTGCCATTTCCGTTTGTGCTTGATAGGAGTCTTTGTGAGCATGAGGCACTGGCCTACTCCTCCCGTCTCTTTTAAAGTGTGCTAAGCTGTTAAATCAACCGCTGTGTTGAGTTGGAATGAAACCCTGCATGTATATGGCCCTCCAAACATCAGTTTGCTGCAGGCGTCCATGTTTTCCGGAGCAGATGCAATGGGACACATTTAGATTGGAAGTCAGGAGTACATTGACTTCCGACTTGCGATGGATTGCAGCATAACTTTAATGTCCAATTATTAGCTTGTATAAAAGCCTAACACAACACGTCCTCTGACAGAAACAGCTGAGTCTGGAGATGGAAGTAGCTGCGTCAGAGAGGAGAGACAGAGAGGAGGAGAGACACAGCCTACAGATGAGAGCAGGGCGGGAGGCCAGCTGCGCCGGTGAGGAGAAGAGAGGAGAGGAGAGGAGAGGAGAGGAGAGGAGAAGAGAGGAGAGGAGAGGAAAGGAAACGAAAGGAAAGGAAAGGAAAGGTGAGGAGAGGAGAGGAGAGGAAAGGAGAGGAGAAGAGAGGAAAGGACAGGATAGGGGAGGGGAGGAGAGGAGCGCCCACCCTGGAGCCAGAGCAGCAGGTGGATGATGCATCATAAATGACTTTGCTATAAGGAAAGTTCGACACTTGACATTTGGAGTTCAACATGCTGCACCAACAGTAGCCTGGAACACTGGCACTAATGAGATTATTTTCTTGTGCAGTAAAGAAAAGGTTAGTACAGCGGGTTCATTCATTCATTCATCACATGCCTATTTTGCTCTATAATAAGACTGTGTGTGGGAAGTCTATGGGCATATATACCATAAAACAACCAGTACCTGTTTTACACATTTACATTCGAAAGATTGACTGTGGTGAGTTTTTATCAATTTTCCATGGACAACCTCAAAGCATTAAAGTTGGGATTGATAGCATGTCTCTAATGTGACTGAACTTTGGTGGTGGGGTTACCCTTTTATAGTTAGGCTATATTTGGATTAAATAGTGTGTGAGAGAGGAGAGCTCTTTTATTGTGTGTGCGTTAAGGTGCAGACACACTGGATCTGTTGACAGATGTTAAGTCAACATATCCTATTGATTTTCATTTTCTATGGAGAGCAGGAGATCGGGCCACGCGGTGTATGATGGATACAGCACGGCGAGTTGATGGACCAATCGCTGTATCTGAATTTGCATAATCATGAATTGACGTCAACTTTATGCAAACCCGGTGCAACGCACATGGCCCACAAAACTCAGATCAAATTGTCAATCTAGGCAGTGCTGATAAAGTATGAATAAATATTCTGTTAATGCATTGCCTATTTCTCACCTCAAATGTTTTCAGAAACTTATTTTAGTCTACTGTTTAGCTATAATATAAGAAAGTTTGTGACCCAGCTGCCATGTTAAAAACAGACGAGGCAAAACCAAACACCGCTCAACTCACACTTCATCACCCAGCACGTCACCACCAGCTTGAGTGTTTAGTGGCCCAGTGTGTCAAGATGCATTCTTGCCAGAGTCCGTGTGTCTGCACCATTAGTGCAAGTCAGCGACCTATGTGCAGTCGGGACTTGGGGCGGGGGGGTTAAATATTGATTGTGAGAGTATTGTTTTATAACTAACATGTAGGCAAATGATCCAGAATTGTTGTTTTTGCAATAAAGTTGACTTTTCATTCCCCAAATTAATACATACTTGGAAAGGTTGGGATCTTCGCTAGAACTTAAAGGGGACCTATTTTGCTTTTTCTTATTGTCTGTCATATATATATATAATGTTACAGTGTTGGATTTTCATATTAAACATGGCAAATAATGAGGTAAACCTATGTGGAAGTAATCCCTGTTAGCAAAAGCTTCAGCTTCAAACTGCTCTGAACGCTAGGTTTCCAACAGTTTTTTCTACTTTCAGCCTAAGCTGACATCAGCTCATGATTGATTTTTTTATATGGTCATCTACTCTACACACAGCGCGCAACTTCACTGCTCCACGCCGCTAACATTATGGTGTTTTTTCCATTGTTTTGGGGTTAGTCATGCCGAGTCCTGACTCGAGTTGAGCTGGCACGCTGTGAGTGTTTTTCCATTACACAGCACAACAAAGTAAAATAAGTGGTTTACCTGTTGGAGGTGTGCTGGTCATCTGCAGCTCTTCATCAAACATCATCATCACTGTGGCTGTTTCTGCTTGTACTATTCCTCCCTGCATTACTATCCCCACTGACAGAGCTCTGCTAATTTGGTTATAAATACATTTCCTATAAAATGTTGGGTTTGCATCCGCAGTAACTTAACACGACTCCGATACGGCTGCCCCTCACTAGGCTTCCTGAAGCTGGCCAGTCAGAACAGAGTGGACTCATCGGGAGAGGGGCCTTAAAGAGACAGGAGCTAAAATGGCTTGTTTCAGATAGAGGCTGAACTGAGGGGCTGCATAAAGAGCCAGTATAAGATAAATAAGGAGTTTTTTGAACTGTGAATCATTCAAAGCTAGTCTAGTGGAGTCCCAGAATAAAAATACAGAGCTGGAAATGAGCATGATAGGTCCCCTTTAAAATAAAGTATAGTTAAGAAGTTAATAATATATCAAAATGAGCCAAATATTCCAAAATGAGAGGACAGAAAAGTGTGAGTTTAATACCTGGGACCCCACCAGTCAGAAAGACCTCTTTAACAACTTAACCAGCGCTTCCAGTTGCATTTTCCTCTCCTAAAACTAAAAGACATTATTAGGCCCCACAAAAAAAATGTTGTCGCTCAGATCAGTATGCAGTACTGTACACAATCCCTCCTCTGATCTTGTGGATAAAAAAGTTGTTCTAGTATTGTGGGGAAAGCAAAACACTCTTACAGTAACATTCTGTCTAACATGTTTTTGGTCCATGTAGAGGTCTTTCTTCATACTTTCTGCATCTATACTACATTGCAGCAGGAGTATTTCGAGGATAATGTGGTATTTATATCAGGTAGATACTAAATGGAGGACTGGTTCAGTGGTTAAATCAGTGTGAACTGTGTTCTGATCACGAACCTGCACTGGGTCATAGAGGCAGGGTCACTATAATGTCACCACACTTGATTGCAGCCATTTGGACATAACCAGAAAGCGTACAGTTTGGCTGTGTGTAAATGTGTGTTATTGCACAGATACACACATATATTGATCTTTGTGAAGGCCAGTTTTAGACACTGAAAGTATTTCAACTTTTTTTGAAAATACACTTATTCACTTTGTTTCCAAGAATTAGATGAGAAGATCAATACCACTTGACACATCTATACCACTTTCATGAAAGTGGTATCAATTTTTGCATTTAACTCTCAGCAAGAGAGCAAATAAGCAGATTTCCCAAAATGTCTAACTATTCCTTTAAGGAGGGAATAAAAGTTGGAGTTAAGCATGTAGTCGTGATAATAATGGTTAGCTAAGCTAGCCCCAGTTTGTGCCTCTCATGTATTAGTGTACATTCAGGTCACAGAGGTAACCATCAGTTTTACTAAAACATTATGAACTGGTGATGTTTGTAAAACCCAGAAGGTCATTTAAAAACACTTAGTGTTGTTCTGAAGGTGTCTCCAGAACCCCTAAAGACTCTTTTAACCATCTGGATGAAAAAATATTTTGTCTGCTGAATGATAAAAAAGATTTTTCGGCCTGTTTCCCAAGTTGCAACTCTGTCTCCGAATCAAAAGAAAGATGGCAGCCCTCAGGCTACCTGAATAGAGTTGCAACTTGGGAAACAGGTAAAAAAAAATCTTTCTTAGTGTGCAGCAGAGAGAATATTTTTTTCATTTAGCTGGTTATAAGAGTTTTTGAGGATTCTGAAAATACCACCGGACAGTCGTCGGTTATCACTGAATGTGTGATAATACATGAGAGAGACAAAGTGGGGCTAAGGTCAGGTGAGCTAACAGATAAGGGGTGCATTATGTCAGTAACAGCCCTCACAAGAACAAATGTGTATGTGTGGGTGTACTGGTGCAAATAGTATCCATCCAGTGTTATTACAATATTGTTTCATTTTTTTCTAATTTCTATCCTAGAACAGAAAGTACTACTAAAACAGAAGTTCTTTAAATGTACTTTTATGCTGGAATTAGGCATTTATTACAGTTTTGCACCTCTTGTTGACACATTGCCACTGACCAACTGCCATTTTGTGATCTTACAGGTTTTGCTGAAATATGATTGATTTTAGCCAAACCTTTGCCACTCAGTCCTGGTCAGGAAAGACTCTGAAGCTAAGCAGGACTTTTAACATCCCCACTGATGTTACACTTGGCTGGGAGAATCTCTCAGCTGTGGGGCATCCCAGTGAATCCGTGGGCTAAGGTGAATGCCATTCCCACAACATCACATACTTGTGATGTTGTGGGATCACATCTGGCTCCCGGCCTGTCTCGTTCCCTCTTTGTCTCTCTGTCATTGCTCTGCATACAGTCTAATGAAGCAGAAACAAATCCCAAAGCTTTATATCTGCAGTAGACAGAGCTGTGAAGATGAGATGTTTCCTCCTACGCAGGCAGGCAGACAGGCAGTAGCTCTGGAAACGAAAACACGCTCCGAATGTAGCTACTGTAATTCTATGGAATATCTGATTAAGTCTCAATGATAGAAAACACTGAGCCTGCAGCCACCATGTGAGCTGATAGATTTATTCTGTGGATTTATATCTGCAGTGAGCATCTGAATTCACTGTGTGGATCGATGGCAAACCTTTAGGCACTGAAATAATAGAATACAGCTTCATAAATAGTGAACAGTATCGCTGTAGGTGGCTTATGACAAATTTAAAAAACCTGTAAGGACTGCCATGTTAGTGAGTTCTCCTCTAGCTGACAAGATGGAGTTTTATGAGCTGAGTGAGTCAGTTAACATCAAGATGGTTGGAATAAAAATGTCAGGAGAGGTGTGCAACCATAGGCAGAGGAGACAACAAAAATTTAAATATTTCTTGATTTGATACAATATTTAGGGTTTTTTTGGAGTCAGATATTTCTAATTTGACAAATGTCAAGTGATGATGTTGTTTACCTTGATCAATATTTAAGTATTAGCAACTACTTTTTAGTTTGAATACTGCACAAAAATCTTTTTGTGCTTAATATTTTTTTTCTTGGGTGGCTGGTTTCTTTTTCAGCAATTGTAATATCCTCCGATGTTTCCTCAAGATGGCGATAGGTTAACAGGCACTTTTCTCTGTTTTTAGCAGCCACTGGTGAGGATAAGTGTTGGAAAAACTAAACATTTATGCATTAATTATGTCTATATGGATTGTTTAAGTTGAAATGGTTTTAAAAGTTGTATATGATTTAGTATGTTTTCTGTTATACAGATACCTCATGTCGTCATGTCTGGGGTAAGTGTATGTACACTATATGTTACTGTTCATAAAGAGGTGCAACCAAAGTATTTATAATTTTTGGTGTAAATATCAGTGTCTTTTTGAATCTGTGATATTATTCATGAGGCAAAATATTATAATATTTGTCACTTTTGCATGTGAGTGTTAAAAACGAAGGTCTCAACTCTTCAGCCAACATTTTAAAGTTCCTACAGGTTACTTTATTTGTCAAAATCTCTTTGTGTCAATGAATGTAGTTTAGTTAGACATTGGTTTTGGGAAAACTGTCAATACACCATCCCTACTCTCATAAAATCCAACAGGAGGACAAAAGCATTCCACAAATGTCTTTTTAAAAAAAAAAGACTTCCTGCAGATTAAAGTTTCACACCTGATCTAAAAGAGCCTAAAAGTGTGTGAGGTGTCCTCAGGTGGTTGGGTAGAGGACTATTGTTTGGGGGGAAGCAGCCGAGCAGAAAGCCAAATCCCCCGATGGTGCATAGCTTATTCCTGAGGGCACGGAGGAGCCGGCTGTCGCCTGACCCGAGGTTACTGATGGAGGTTTTGGGGAATCCTGGTGACACAGAGGACTGGCACGCATGCCATGCACTTACGGTTTGAATCCAACACGTGACCTAAGTTGCATATTGTCTCTCTTTATGATCTCCAAATCGTAGAAAGTCACGGGGAGTGTAGATTCACTTGTTAACTCGTATATCTGTCCACATCAATAAAGCATGTACAATCAGACAAACAAAAAAAATCCCTTGAAGTTAAGAAACATCCCATTATGTCTTTCTAGTTTACAGTAGAAAAGCCACACAGCAGTGAAGCAATTCTGGACTAGTGGGACAGCATGATGCTGCACAGCTATGGTAAAATCCCTGATACAAGAGTATAGATGAAGCGTTATGTAATTAATACTCCTCCTCCAATGCAGATACAGTTGACAAGCCTAGAAATCCTCACCTCAGCTGAAACTGTAGCCCTAAAATCACTGATACAGCTCATATATGTGGTATAATATTAATCATTCTGGCTCCTATATTCCCATATAGTCCAGGAGCTCTTGACTCAGCATTTGCATCACTGATACTGTAAAACAGGTTTCCAGTGTAATGTAGGTTTCATACAGTAACACCAAACCCCCTCTACAGCCACGCAGCATGCAGAGAATCTGTCTTTCTCTCCGTCTCACCCACACATGCAGTACAGTCAAAGCCCAGAGAAGCCTCTGTTTACCTGCTATCAGTGTCCCATAATTCACAGTGCTGGCAAGGACAGGTGACTGGTAAAGCCAAGACAGACAGAGAAAAGTGGTGTGGGGCTCTCTTACCAACAAATCCCCCTTCTTCAGGAATTCTTCCTCTCCTCTCCCTTCAGCCGGCTTCCTCCAGCGCTCCGGCGTTCATCTTTTCCAGTAAAGAGAGCAGAAAGAGAGCGAAGGACTTTAAATAATCAGCATTCCTCTTGCTCTTGTGTTTTCTCTCTGTCTCTCCTCTCTACTCTCCAGATTTCTCCACAGTCTCCGGCGGGGGTGGAGGGGAGTGCGGGGGGGAGCAGGAGCATCAGTGATACACTGCCACGCGCTCCTCCGCTGCAGGAGGCTGAACGTCAATCACACAGGTAACCTAGGAAACCACTGGGCCCACCCCTATCCTAACGTTGATTGGCCCGGCTGACGGAGAACCAGAAGTGACAAGTCCTTGCAGATCCACAGATGGGTACTGAGAACTGTGGTGGGATCATGTACAGAGCCAAACAAACAGTAGTGGATTGCAGTACTTGTGAACTCTCTTTCTCTCTTCTCGGTCTCCCTCTCTCTCTCTCTCTCTCTCTCTCTTCTGACTTCAGAGCCTTTATTTTACAGTTGCCTAGCAACAGACGGGCATGTGTGAGTGTGTGTTGCAAAGCAGGAGGAGGGATGTGGGAGAGAGAAAAGAGTTCAAGTCCTCAACTCTCTCTCTCTCTCTCTCTGTCAGAGGTGTGTTGAATATTTCAGCTCACAGCAGCAGTCTGTCTCAGTATTATGAAGGCTGTTGTTGCTTCGTAGCAGACTGTTACTGTAAATGCAGCATCGGGAGACAAAATGACTCAAACTACAAAATACATCCCCTCAGTAAACCTTAGATTTAAAGGGGACGTTGAGGGGAAAGCTGCACTCACTTAAAACGTCAGTATGGGTCTTTTTTTTTAATTCACTACCTCATGATCGGCTGTAATTTGTTAGTGCTTGTATGAATAACACAGATAATATAGATAACATGGAAGTTTCAAGATTTCAAAGGCTTTCTTTGTGTGTATAATATAAATAGTGAAATGCAGGGTGGCATACTCTTAAAGGTATAAAAAAAAAGTTCAACATCTTGGGAAATTTGTTTATTTGCTTTTTTTTGACCTGATGAAGATGTGGCTTTAGGAGTAAGTGTGCAGACTTTACTCTTTTTTTTTTACAATGCAAATATATTTATAGAAATATGAAAGTACATCACACTTCCACTGGTCAGAAATTGTAAATGTGTAAAACAGTAAATGTGCTATAACAGATACAACATTTTACATCCCTCTTTGCCTTTAACTTTTCTCCATTAAATACACTTCACAGAACAAGTGCTTACAATTGTAACACTGACTATAAAACCTTAAAAAAGACAGCTAAAAAAATGTTGTTACTGCAATGCTGAAGATCCCACAACCCCCAGTATATAACAGTAAGGCTGATTGTACAAAAACCTGTCAGCAGGGGGCATCGTTTTCACTGAACAGAGAAGAAAAAAGAATTAAAAAGGTAGAAATGTTTGGAAAATTGAGTTGAATGTTCCTAATGTAGTAACAGGTACAAGCGTGTGTCTTTTCTGATTGATCGCCACAGAAATCAGAAGTCTGTTTGTCATATTCAAATGTGGTAATGTGCTCCGCTGACTGTGTCATAGTTTTGTGACGTGACTGGCTTGAGGCTGACACGAGTTTGCCCTCTAGATCTGAACACATTTAAGAAGAGTCGCCATGAAGCAATTAGATGTGAGAATCTCCTCCCGACAGAGCTGACCTGATAGAAACTGTCCTTGTAGAGTCTAAAAGACTGTACAGACTGATTTTCCATGACACACTTCTGTTAAATGAAAGCAGAATATGTAGATGCTTCAGGGTATTTCTTGAATATTTAAAGGATAAGGCTGGTGATTTTCTATATTTCTCTGTATGTGCAGAGCCAAACCAACAATGAACTGATCCTACTTACAAGTATTGTGTGTGGATCCAAAGCCTTATTTCTCGTATTCCTCTTTGCATCTGCGAGCCACACCGCTGGTCACGGTAGTTTGTTTAGAAACAGCTCCAAAGACTAATAACAGTGATCACATTTTCAGTCTCCAGAGAGTAGTTCCTTGTAATGCAGTTTACAGTGTTTTGCTAGCTTGTTGTGCTACATATTATAACCTCTTGACTTCGTACTATATGGTAATTTTCTCAAAGAACTTCAGAACAAAGTCGAGAGGTTGTAATATGTAGTACAACAAGCTAGTGAAACACTGTAAATGGAACTGCGTTACACAGAACTGGAGACTGAAAATGTGATCGCTGTCTTTCGAGCTGTTTCTAGAAACTACTGTGACCATAATCTTTGTGGTGAAGGAACAGGTCACTCAACACAAATTAGTTTTTTGGACAACAATGGAGGTCTATGGCACAAAGGAATAAGATGTATCAGACTCGGGATACACACACAATACTTGTAAGTAGATCATTAATTGTTGGTCTGGCTCTGCACATGAGATTTGTGGCCAACAAGAAAAAATACAGAAAATCACCAACCTTATCCTTTACAAACATAAGACCAGACAAGATCATTGTTTGATGACTATTCCCTGTCCACTTTTTTTTTACCAGACAGGTTTGTTGTTATGTTATTTCTCATTAAAGTCAGATTATTATCTGAATCTTACACTGAAACAACAGAGTGAATATACTCACTGAGGTCCAGGACTTTACTGTTGGTGCTTTGGAGCCAGACTTTCACTGCAGTCAGCCTCTCAGTGCGCTCACTCAAGGGTAAGAAAACATCAAAGGCGCGTTATGAATATTCAGATGGATGAAAGAAAGCATATGGACGTGTAATGCAGTTGGAGTAGTAGTGCAGAAATAGAAACAGGCTTACAGCTGCCACATACTCTACCCATGGAGTACAAGAAACTACTTAAATTTGGTGAATTACAGTATAAATATTTTACTATTACTATTGTACAGCTGGCTATGTACACAGCCAGTAAAACTTTTTCCTAAAGCTATTAATCAGAGGGAATCTAAGTTTTGATGTGACAAGACTGGAAAATTAAGGGTTAAAGACATCGAATGGGTCATATTTTAATTTTTCCAACCAGAGTTTTAGAATTATTTTGTGCAAGTATTTACACAAACCTACAGTACATTGCACTTCACTCCCTCTTAGAGTGATATGAAAGCATTTTCCTAAATAAATAAATCTTTGAATGACCCATTTTTTCTGTTATAATGAAGCCTATTCTATTATAGTACTGCTTGTAATTTCATGTACGGCTTAGAAAATGAAGTGTCATGTCCGGTAAGTCTGTGTGTCTGTGTTGATAAATGAATTAAATGTATTGATTACCTGCATGATGATACTGAAACCCTCAATGCATTATCCTCTCTGACAGTTTCATTTAAATGATTATAAACAGAGAGAGAGAAGAAACAAGGTTCACATTTATTCAAACAAGGTTTCAAAGCACTTAGAACCAGATGTTTGTCATATTTTTTGTTTTGGTTGTGCAATTAAACCAAATACAACCTATTATCTTCTTTCCAGTCATTATGCCAAAACCAGCATGATACCTAGTGGTGTAGTGGTGTATTATTTGCTTGGGACTGTTTGTTTTTCTTAAATTTAGCCCGTAAGCTTAACTTTTTTATTGCGTATGGGAATTGATTTACAATTTCTAATTAAGGTTACAAATACCAGATGAATATGACAGTATGTAGACATTCATACAAATTACATGCTTCATGCAAGAACATTTTAAAGCTTGTCAAGACTAATCTTTGCTATTTCTGAGGATTGTTAATGTGTGTGTCCCAAAACAACAAATACTCTCTTGTGGTATAATTCTCTCATATCATAAGAGCTACTCATATTCAAGCTGCCTTTTTGGACATTTTAGGCTGTGGGTTTTGTCCTGGTGGGAAAACATGTTAAAATTATAACACTGATACATTGATATATAGTATAGAAACACATATTTATCAAATAGACAGAGGTAAAGGCTGGCGAGTTCAGAGGAACTCACCACACCCTTACAACAAAGTCAGTGGCATGGCGACAGTCGCTAACAAACATGTGAGCCAGAAACTCAGTAATTAAGGAACAAAGCAAACGTGTTTCACTACCTTTAAATGAACTGATGCAACACTAAGAATAAGAGGTGTTTTGTTTTTTGTTCCAAGAAATCTCTCTGCAACATTTTTAGTGGGACTTTTCTCTTTCAAGCGTGTTATTCCTGCATTATTTCAGTTAATGGATAGACTATTAATCTAATAGATAACCATACATTATTTTAGCTTAAGTCCTGCAAACATATTTTTTTTAATTCTTACGAAACATTAGCTTTGACACCAAATGGAGGAAGAGTTAATCTGTGGAGTCTGTCACATGGTGTTTCGCTCCACTGGGCTGCTCGAGAAACACAAAGCACTGTTCTGCATTGGGAGTGAGGTAGGGCACCTTCGGGTGCGAAGGCACAGCTCTGAGATTCTCATCAGAGACAACGCTAGAGATGTGTACCCTAAACAGACCAGAACCCCTGATCTTGTACAGGTAAGCAAGTAATACTGATTGAGTAAGGGAGAGCAGGGAGGGGGTAACAGGAAGAGTTCTTTTATCTTAAGAAAGTGAGTACAAAGTGATTTTGATACATATACGAATGATTTGGAGATCTCATGATTGGTGCAGTAGAGACTCAATAAAGCTATATTATTTATTTGTTGAAGACTTAACAATATGAAGCTATGAACTTACCATGAATGTGAAAATTGGTCTGCTTGTTGTGTTGATAGCTGAGATAATATGCATTAATGGTATTTTTTTTAAATCCTGGATTTTTTCTTTAAATAAATAATACTGAGTCCTAAATATAATGCAGTCCTATACAACAACACCACAAATCACCATAGAGTTGGTCTCACAAATCACCATAGAGCTAAATCAACACACCTCTTGCTAATATGTGTCAACAAAGGTTATTGGGTACAGGTGTACCTAATAAACTGGAAGTGACAGTTCAATATTATTCATATAGTATGTATGTTTTAGGGTGGATGTTCTCTTTAACACTCTAATAAACGATTAAGCTGATTTTATGTGCCATCTCTGTCATTCAAAAAACAGATGCAGCGGAAAACATTGTACATGTATTTGTGTTTGTGCAGCTTAGAGGTCAGTGGAAGAACGTCACCAGGTGGAGGAGTGTTGATGCTGAGCCAAAGTCAGGAAAAGCAGAAGAGAGTGCTGCTCTGCAAAACCTCACTGATGAGGTAAAAACTGAACCGCTGCACAAACCACACTTCATCTTTCCTGCACTACAGAC
Source organism: Thunnus maccoyii (assembly GCF_910596095.1). Taxonomy (NCBI): domain Eukaryota; kingdom Metazoa; phylum Chordata; class Actinopteri; order Scombriformes; family Scombridae; genus Thunnus; species Thunnus maccoyii. The sequence goes on along the minus strand of NC_056539.1, from coordinate 26,838,290 downwards.
ATGCCAACATCCAAAACACAATGGAAAAACAATTGTATCCATCCACCAGCAGCATTTTAAATTGATTCTCTCTTCTCTGACTTTCAGTTTCACAAGTTGAGGATGTCTGTTGAAGAAATTTTACCAAACAGGTCAAAAAGGAGCACCGACACTGAGGTGACTGCTCTTCTAGTCTCTTTCCTCATACTGTACATATTTTTCTTTTTCCTTTTACTGTACCATTCAGTCCATGGTATGTGGTGAGCACTTATCAATGTACCACAAGCATGCACATTTCTTCTATGTTGTAAAAAGCTCTTCAATAATAGATTAAGTCATCACCCAGCGGTGTCAGGATGAGTCACAGGTCACTCTGGGAGAAGACAGATACAAGACAAGAGTACATTTTAATGATAGTGGGTCTCCGGGTGACAAAAGAAATGAGTCATTTTGCTCCAGGGTGTAAGATGTTTAAAAATCAATGCTGATGATGAATCCGTCCGCTTATAAACACATTTCTTAGGCTTGTGGGCGTCAGCTGGGTCACACTGACAGACTGAAGGAGATGAGGGAAATGGCAGCTCTCCATGAGCACCAGCTGGCCCTGATACATGCTCACAACCAGCAGCTGGAGCAGCAGAGAGACGGTGAGCAACAAGCTGCTTTAGACCCTGTAGGCCAAATATCTCCTCTGGCCTTTGTGTGGAAAATGTAGGCATCATCTCAAATATACACTTGATATCAACGTCAGAGATTGCTCTAAAACTGTGTTGTGTGTATTGTGTGTCAGAGCTGGCCCTTCAGGTAAGTGTGCTGACTGAGCAGAGCAACATAACTCACCTGGAGGGTCTGCTGACGGAGCTCAGAGAGCAGGAGGAGAGGAACAAGGAAACACTGCAACAACTCGATGAACACCTCCACACATTACAGTAAGTGTGTGTGTGCATGATCCAGTTTCAGGCTTTTCTTATCAAGTAAAAGTAGCAATACTACAGTGTAAAAATATTACTGTGCTCAAGATTGATATTAGAAATTAGCTCCACTAATACAAATGTGGCATTTGAAGAAAAACGACTGCTTCTGTAGTGCTCTCTCACCAAGAGGAATATTTAGTAAAATGTGTCTTTTTTTTCTAGCTGTTGGATGACTCAGAGCATCAATTATGTGTTTCATTATGCCTGGGTAGTTCCTCATTGCACCATTTGTGGTCGAATAAATTGAATTTCCTATTGTGAGGTACTGTGGATACTGGCTGGGAGACTTTCTGTAGATGCCACAATATGATCTCATTTAGATGATCTACAATGTTTTTATTTCTCCTTTTCTTTTTTAGTATAAAAGAGGTCTCTGTACCTGCTGATCAGCTAGCTCCACACAAGAATAAAAGGATGCATCATGATGACAACTATGAGCTCATTTCTACTGTGGATGGCCCTCTCTCCGCACAGATAAAGTATAAACCTACATTTTTCAAGAGTAATTTATTTTAAAACCACTTTGCTGTTAGGAGAAAACAAGATCAAATGCTGTTACTGTTACAAAAAGCAGGTTGCTTATATGATTATGAGTACATTCGACTGAGCTGTATGGTTATATCAAGTAAAAATCTGTCACTGGTGCAGAGCTCTGCGGCAGGCATACATGCAGTCAGGTGGGTCAGATCCAGCCATTGTGGCACATATGATTGACCTGCAGGCAGAAGCCCAAAGTCTGGAGAAGAACCAACCAGCAACAGCCGCCAAGGACAGGAAGAAAGAGAGTAAGAATCTGAGCGATGATGAAGAGATAGTATGTTGTGTTTGTCACTGTATAAGTCTCAGCTGTTTTGTATTTAAGTAGAGCAGGATGGGCTTACTGCAGAACTCACAGGCTTTGTTTATTAAGTTTACTCGGCTTGATTTTTCCGCTCTGAAAACTAATTTACACCACCGAGTCCATGATGAGGAAATTCTAGTCCATTATCTTTTTTTTTCACATCATCAGTTATAACACCTAAAACACAGTGAATGCAAAACGCACTCTGGATTGGAGCATTGCAACAAGCGACAAAGATTCAAACTTGTCTGAACTTTTTTTTTTCCTTCTATAAACTTTATTAAAACAGCAACAGCAAATAACTAATGATACAACTTGCTTTTTTTTTGCTTGAATATATTTATTGGTTTTCACATTTTTCCACTTTAAATAAGGACATAAAAACCAAAAACATTACATGAAAAACGACAAAAAAATACTGTCACACATAAACTACATTTCTTCATCACTTAATCAGAGAGTATAAAGTTAGTATAGGGTAACTTGGTCTCCCAGTATTATTTTGCAAGTGGCCTTTTGCAGCATACGTCAGTTTTACCGTTGCCAAGCAGCTTGAGAGGCTTTTTATCCATTGAGTATCAATGGAAGTGCAATACAATATTTTGCCTGCAGGATATTTTGATAGTTTCATATCATCAGGAAAGAGACCCAAGACGCAAAGACGGGGGCAGACAGGTAATGTTAATGAAACAATATCTAATAAGATCTGCGCTGTTTTTATTGCTTTTTTCGTTTGGTACATTCAGCTGATGATGAAATGTATTGTTTAACATAGATTATCAACTCAGGAGACTTGGGCTCCCTGCTTAGCAAATTAAGCCATGAGGCAATAAACAAAACCTTGTCTCAAGTATTCAGTACAAACTCCAGGCTTATGACACAGAATTGAGGGTAAATTACTGTTTGACCCTGAGCCACGTCTCTGGTTGTCCTCGTGCCCAGATGTGAAGCCTCTTCAGCGGGGTCCAAGCTGGGAGCTGCTGGCTGTGGAGCAGGAGAACCAAAGACTGGAAGAGGAGATCCTCATGATCCAGCTGGCCAGGAAGAAACATCATAACTATGAAGGTTGGACAGTGCTCCTCGACTCTAGAACAGCCTCCTCTGCAAAGTCTCAGAGAAGCATTTCTTTAAAAAGTTTTCTTTGGCTTTTTCTTTATTTTACTACTTTAACTTTGTGGATTACACATTTATTTCTCCTCATTTTATATAGAGTTTTCTCTGTCTCCTTCCTGTAAAGCAATTTGTAACCTTGTTTTGCTGCATAAATAAATGCTGTTTGCTTGCTTTCTAAACATGTCTGACAGCTCACAGAGGATGTTTTATTGTGTTCTGCAGCAGCAGCGAGGACTGAGCTTGAGCTGATTCAGACTCAGAACCTCCTGCAGATTGTTGCTCTACAAGCAGAGATGGAGAGAAGCAAAGAAACTCCCAGGCCTCGCAGACAGCCTCCTCCACCTCCAATCCCCCTCCAACCCAACACCCACACGCATGTACCTCTTCCCCTGGTACACAGTTTACAACTGCAGTCAAACATGTTTATGAACTCTGGTTTCAGGCAGTTTTTCAATCCAACTAATGTAAAAGTTGCTTTCAATCATGTCATAAAAAGTCCTTAGATGACTGATTGCTCAATAATAATTTACTGTCAGTGTTTGTTTATGACATTGATTCAGAAATGTCTCTGTGTGCCTCAGCTCCAGGCCAGATCCTTCACCTCTCCATTAGGAAGATGCATGGTGGACCCCCTGGACTCCCTGAGTCCAGCACCCTACGACCCTGCGTCAGTTTAGTTCCCCACACCGTCCACCAAACAGGCCATTTACATGTCAGAATCAGACTGGAGTTTAGCTACACACTGAGCTCACATCAAGCGACAAATAGAAACAACCACTCACACTGCATTAACTATAATGTATAAACTAGGTAAATTACTGTAAGTGACATTTATATTCCCACTGATAACAAAATTACTGAAACATAAGGATCTTTAACAGGTATACAGCATTTCACTACCGCTAAACAAAAGCACTTAACCAAAAGAGATGTGCTATTATTCAAATCAGCTCACATACAATCCATAATATGTCAAATCCTCACTTCAAATCTGCATGTTTCTTACACACAATTACCCCAAAACCTATTTAAATAATAAATAAAAACACTGGACTTACCCTTAGCTGCACACTTCACACAGGAACCAAATCAGTTAAACTCACACAAAACACTTAAAACACCCAAAATCTGTCTCCTTACTAAGCAGAAGTGTGTTGCAACTGCACAAAATATTGGTCTCAATTAGCCAGTTAAGCTGCCTCTATGTAACAGTATACAGAACGGGTTGTATATTTAAATCTTCTCATATAGCCTATAATTCAAGTGACACATTCAAGTAGTAATAAAGTGACTGTGAATCACATCGAATCATCTACTCATCCTGTCGATGATTTACCTCACTGAGTGAAAGATGATCTCTGGTTTTTCAGAGCTGGTTTTGTGGTTTTTTATGACCTGGTGCTGGGAATTGACGCCTCTCAGACAGTGTTGCGCCTGGTGGCGGCTCTCTACTCTGAAGGTCAAGAAGTGGGACCACCGACTCCGCTGCCCCCTGTCCAGTGCCTGCCGGGAGTGTCCCTGCCGTACACCCATAGCCTGCAACCTGGAAACTATGCCGTCCTGTCTGTCAAACAACCTGTACCCAGGTAGGGGCAACACTTAGAGAGGAAGTAGGTTATATTTATACATTTATCTACAGGATCTACTATATAGCAGTGAAACAGTCTCAAAAGACTATTCTACTATTTCAGTATAAATCCAACTTTAGTATCTCAAATGGAAATCGCATGCAGTTATGACATTATATGCATTGTCTGTCTGTATACTGTATATCTCTTTAACCTTTTCTCCCTGTAGGATCCAGCCGTCACGCTCCCTCTTTCTGGTGGTGGAGGTCCAGACAGCAAGAGATCTGGATGTTTATAATCAGGACGTCTTCAAACTGCTGCCCTGTGGCTGGACACGACTGGAACTCTTTGACCAACACAACCAGGTCTAAAAGCGGGATCAGTCACAGCTCGTATACTGCTGTAAAAATGTGCAAATCCATTTTATACTAATGGGAATTTGTGATGTTATTGCAGTAGCTACAGCAGTGTGTTATGTGTGCTCTTATTGCAATCTGTAAAGATGTACATTAAAGGAAGACGCAGCTAAAATGAATATCAAGCTGCTGATGTTTATTCATCATTCATAATAGTAATTTAACATGACTTTAATTATTTAAATAGAACATGTTTTGAATCGCTACACCTGCAGAGGTAATAAGGAGCATTAATCTATCAGAGTTGATCATACAAGCCTCAATAGTTTTAACACATTTCTAACTGACCCAATACTCTTTTTTAAAGTATATGTGATAACATTTTAATATTTTCTCTTCACCAACAGCTCTGTAGTGGCCACTGGAGGGCGCCAGTGCGCAGACTGCCTATTAGACCCTCCTTAAGCGTTGCCCAGCTCAACTCAGTACCTCAGGTATAAAGACACCAAGAGTTATCAGGTTCAAATCCTGAGACCAGCAGGTGCTACTATACATACACAGTACTGTATCCATGTATGTTGTCTATCAGATGTTATATCTAGGCAGCAATTTGATTGAGATTTTAGGGCCAAAGCACTGTTTTGGTTTAGAAAGAGCAAGGCGGTAAATTACAGACCTGACTGTATCTGTGTCTTTAAAGGTGGATAACATGGAGCTGTGTGTACGTTTGGTCAACGGTCGAGATGGAGATGTGCAGCCTATGGTAAAGCCCGACCCCAGCAGCACCAGCCACTATAAATATCCAGCTGTGGTAGGTTAAGAAGAGCCTGAATGGATTCCAGTATTTGTGCTGAAAACCAGTTTATCAAAGGAATTTGTTATACACAAGGCTCATACTGTAATTTGAATTAATTTGGTTTTGCTCCAGTGTCAGTCCAGATGTTTTGTCATCTTTAGGCAGAGACAATTAAATCTGTGACAGTTTACACTGAGAATAATGTAAATACTATGTACCACTATCAGACCACCTACACAGGACCAGAATACTGGAGAATTTAATCATCTTGCATTGGAGGCAGGTGCATGCTACACTTTTTATTTTTTTACACAAGAAGCTTCATTGTGGTTTGTGTATTGTGTCTCAACACAGGTGTCTACTTTTCCTGTGACTCTTCCTGTTTCAGCTCCGCAGCCCTCTGGAGCGGATCGACTCTCCTCCCACCTGCCCTTCACTGATCACCAAGAGCCTCCCCCCACAGAGGCCAGTCAGAGCTGAAAAAGACATCAATACCTGATAGATGTTTCTTCCACATCTTTAATGATGATTTATGTGGTGTAATTGTGTAAAAGTGTAAATGAGGGCCACTGAAGGAGTTTATTTCACTTGTTTTGTGATTGAGGTATGCAGCGGTCTACATTCAGGGCCTTTATGCAAGATGTGTTTTATGAACATGAAGCAATGAGCTGTTGGAAAGAAGAGCACAGGGATTTGACTTTCCAATGTTAAAATTAAACTGTTTTAACTGAAGTGCTTTCATTTTTTGTACAGTCATACTTTTAGGATTGCAACAATGATTCATTGTTTTTTTTTTTTTTTTTTCAAATTGTTTGGTCTATAAATGTAAGGCAATAGTGAAAATACTCCCCAATTTCCCAGAGCCCATGGTAATATTTTCAACTGTTTGTTCAACCAACAGTTCAAAACCCAAAGATAATTGATTTCTTATCATAAAAGACTCAGAAAACCAGAAGCTTTGTACATTTAAGAAGACAGATTGAGCAACTTTGCTTGCAACAAATGTAAACTTATCAAAACTTGCAGATTCATGTGAAGTCAGTGGACTAATTATTGCAGCCGTTTCCTGTTGAACCTGTTGCAGTGGTGGAGTATTCTTTAGAAAAAAAGTTATGTTTGGAAAAACTCTTTCCCCAATCAGAATAGTCTGATTTATGCATTTATACATAAACATATTATTCAGACTAAAAGGTGAACACATTCACTGTGGCTGTCTATCAACTGACAATTACTAAACGTTAACTGCAGTGAGTCCTCAAAGTCAAAAGAAAGTTGGTGATACAATCTTACTTTTGCAAATTCTTTATTCTTTTTTTACTACAAGTATACAAAACTGGACAGACAAATCTATGAAAATGGATCTTATTTACAAAAACAAAAGTGTTGTAGGTGGAGGGGCTCGACAGGCATGCTGTGCTGGTTTTTGAAGATCAGGAAAGGAGGCGAGGATCATCACGCCGAAGACTTGACAGAGGCTGACTGGTTGGCAGGCTGCAGGAAACAAGGAAAAAAAACAAACAACAATTTAACATAACAGCAGGAAAGGCTTCAGATTGAACTCTGCCTTCTTCCAGTCAAGAGAAAAATGTTCAGATTGCTGGTTTGTCTTGATTAACTCTTGTAAGAGCTCTCATCGCTGCAGTTTTTAAAACTAATACAACTTGAACAGTCACAAAAATGACTTCATTTGTTCCTTTTTGAAAACTGCACAAAGACATACACACACTTTCTGAACTTTCAGTGATGTAAGCAGTTTGTTCTGATTCAAGTCACCATTTAAGACAGCAGTAACTTAAATCACAGGAACACTTGAGGCTTTAAATGTAGTTAAGTGGTCTGGGACTGAACGGTGTGATTTTCACCTGTATAGACACCAAGAGTATCTGAGTGGTGATTTTGAAAGAAAGCCATATGATCTTGTCATCTTTTTGTCTTGCCCCTACACTTTAAAGCCAACCAGAAGGTCCCAGACACAGATTTTAACCACAGGCATTCAGTTTCATCATGTGAACCCATACAGAGTTAAAAACACCACATTACAAAAGGATTCCTCTCAACTTTGTGGTAGACGTCTCTGCATTTTCCCTCCATTTTTACAGATTCCAGGACTGGAAAACAACCCGAACACGGATTGAGACGTGATTGCTCTCTCAAACCCCGTAAGTAGTAACTACTGTATCCAAAAACAGCATCACCACAGCGCAATCTTATTTTAAGACTGCTGTCCTCAGGTTTATCTCTTTGTAGGAATGTATTCTAACACTCGCCTCCTGTGATTTTTCCTCCTGGACTCCATTGCCGTTGCTGGCACTAGAACCCCCACTGCCATTAACTGTGGCTTCCTGTTTCGCCTGCTTAGCATCAGTGTCCTTTACTGGGCTCTCCTCCTCTGGTTTCCTCTGTGTAGAAACATAACCAGGACAAAAGGGGAGGGAAGAGAAGACTGAAGGCCGCTGTACACAACTGTTTTCCATGCAAACAACCTTTGAGGGTAATATTTAGAAAAAAGGGGAAACCGAATTCAGCACTAAAGAAGCTGCCCAACAATTACAATTGTCAAGGTCACAATTTGATGCATCATGCACACAGCCCAGATCAAAAACTTAATTACTAGTATTAAGCTCTACCACAACACAGTCACCTACACACATACACACCACAACTACAGATCACTAAAAACAAAAGTCACACTTCAAACACTGCAAGGGACACACACCAGCTAAAAGACTGACACTCACAGAAAGCCAAGACTTCCTGACGTGTGTTCAGACAGAAAGTGATGTGGAATTTAGGAAGTTGCCCGAAAGTCAAGGGAAAGATGAGAATTTGGCGGGGAGCCACACAAATGCTGTGAGTGAAAAGGTTTCATTTTGAACGAATTTGCACTTTTTCCCAGACTTTATGGATCTGCATCATAAACCTTCAGAGTCAAGGAGAAAGTAAAGGCTGGAGTAATAGAATTGACAAAAACACCAGGTCAGTGGGTTTGGTGCGTAAACTGGATATTTGGTCCAATGGTCAACTTTGCGTAGATGACGTGAGGGGAAAAAATTCACTTTGCTTTCTGTCTGAAGACACAACTTAGAACTAGAGCAGGCAAGCACACCTTGCAACATAAAAACATGGCCAGTTTCAATATACAGATCACAGCCCCGGTATGGAAGCAAAGAATTTTTGAATTATGAAGGTTTTTTAATTCCTTCTAGACTTCTGCTGCTGATCTGTCAGATAAAAAAAAAAAAATTGCAGAATTCAAGATGATTAGTGGAAACTGGCGAGAGGAGATAAGTAGCCTCACCTTTTTCCTGACGAGGTGGGAGATGTCGGAGACGGCTTTGGAAGACGAGGCGCTATCAGATGATTTAACTGGGATCTGAAATAGAAATGTTTAAATTCGTTTGTGATGTTTATTTGGGGAGGGCATTAGCGTATGTAGGTTTTTTTTTAACCCAAGTTTTTAAGTGCAATTCTATGTGCAATACAAAGTTCTTCCTTACCGTGCTGACTGTTGCAAATGCAGATGAAGATGATGATGAAGATGAAGGGCCCCCGTTTTCACATAGGAATGCTGAGGAGGTTGAGGCACCGCCCTGCAAGAGGTTGGTCAGTTACCCGAGAGCCAAGGCTGCATCAACTTGCCCCTTTCATACATCTATACTGCACTTAAACATGGTTTGCAATCCAGAACACACTTTTCATTCTCACGAAGAGAATGAATGTTTTAACCACTGGATCCTTTAACCCATCATTTTGTTGTCCCGTCTACCTACTAGCGTCTGCTGGATGGCATGGGAGGCGGCGCTGGCTGTTCTCTGGCTTTCCTTGGCATCCTCCACTTTTTCCTTGATGTCAGGCAGAAGCCGCTTCAGCTCTTCTATCTCAGTCTTCTCTTCCGCTGCCCCGTCTGCACCCTCTGCTGCGTCTATCACCTCCTGCAGCATGGCTAAACACAGACAGTGACTGGGATCAGCACATCATGATATAGTCTCACAGGTGGTCATGTTTATCTAAAAAAAATGACGTAGCAATTAGGTATGTCTTACCCAGGCGGGTCTCGATGACCTTTATGGAGCTGTTGTAGTGCTGGATGGCCTGGCTGTACTGATCCATGTAGCACAGCGTAGTTGCGACATGGTAGTGGGTCTCAGCCAGCAGACGACTGTGAGGAGGCAAATGCTTCAGCTGCAGGGTGAGACACTCCTGGAAGTCGTCTAGCGCCTGAGGATAGTTACCTGGCGGAGGGAACGGATGAGTCAAATTTGGATAGGTGAAGAAGTTAAGGCCGGGTTATGCTCAATAATAAATAATCTACATGACTGTTGAACATTAGGAGGGCAAAAATGTTTGTAGATGTTCCAAACAGCCACACTTGAGGGTGGAGTAAAAAGTCAGCTGGCACAGGGAAGGGGGAGATAATTGAGCACATTTTCAAGTAGTCTCTCTGGGAAGGTAGTTAGTGTTTCACACATCAGGGGTGACGAATAGTTGTTAAGTATGGAAAAAAAAAGCTAGAGTTCTTCAAACCCTGGCTCCTTTCTCTCTTCTGCATGCCTGCAAATCACTGCAGCAAGCAGGTGTGAATGTCAGATTGTCAGTTTCACAACGTTGCAGAAATTTTAAAAGACACTGCTCCCCAGTTCTGATGTCTGAAAAGTGTAGGGACGAGCAATAATGAAAGCAAACTTACCTGATTCAGCACTGACTTCTCCAAGTTTCAGATATGCCTGGGCTGCCATTAGCTGGTCATCTTTGCTTTCCTTTCTGTGTGGATTAATAAGGGAAGATAATATACACTTAGGCTTCAAATAAACAATTAATGCAGTCTTCGATCCTTGAGCAGTGCCCTTATGGGGTCTTTCAATTCATCAGCAACTTCATCTGGCAATGTTACCTTTTGTAGATGACTTTCGCTACCTCCAGCATCTCCCATGCCAACTGCAAATTTCCAACTTCTTCCTCTTCCTGGAAGGCAGAGACGGCATACAATAAACCAAAGACAAAAACAAAAACACAAGTTGTTTGTATTTTCTATCCAATCAACAGACTCCCATGTGTTGTGAGAACTCACCTTATCGTCACCATTTTTCTCTCCATCCTCATCGTCATCATCATCATCATCGTCGTCATCATCATCTGTGGAAGCCACAGGAGAATTACTACACAGTGAGATAAATGTTTCCCCTACAGTGCAACTCATGTGAAGTATTAACGTAAGTCAAACATGCATAAAAACAGACTAAAAAAGAAAGTTTCCCTAGAAGTGCAGTTTACACTTGCTCTGGTGCATTTCCCTTCACCCTTTGTGACACCTGTACATGTGGACCGGATCAATAAGTGAGAGGAAAGGGGGACAAAACAAAACCAACAAAGTCCCCAGTTTGTGCTGCACCCATCCATACAAACAGTGCTGTGTATCTGAAGAACTACTGCCCTCTGGTTCCTCCTCATCCTGTTCAGCCTCTGGTTTGGATCCCTCGTCTTCTCCTTCCTCTGGCTTTGCCTCCGTCTTCTCGCCATTCAGCTCTTTTGAAACTTCAACCTTGTTCTCCGTCACGGTTTCTTTTCCAGGAGACCCAGTAGGACTTTGCCCCACACCGTTCAGAGCACCCAGGCTCTTCTCAACTCCATTCACTTTGTCTTCCTGGACTGTACTCTTCTCTTCCCCGTTTACAGGTGAAACACGGGGTTTCTCTGATCCATTAACAGCGTGTTTGGCTGGGGACTTCGCCACACCGTTTTCCTTTTTCACTTCAGTGAAGATCTTCCCACCCTCTGACTCCAGCTTAGTGTCAACTGCCTCAGTCTTTTCCTCCTCTGCCATCGCATCATACACCTGCTTTCGTAGCTCATCTCTAGTTTTTTCTGCACCAGAGTAGCATGTGAGAAATTTTCTTAATAGATTAGTCTGGTGAAGTTTTTCTGAAAACAACATTAGCCTGATATTTCATCTCTGATATTTCTCATGATTTGACTTCCAATGCTGCTGTGCTTGTTTGCGATTAGACATGGAAGATGGAAACGTTACATCTCCATGCATTTCTGCTATCACGCCACAGTGGGAAAACGGTAGTGAAACCTTTTTTGGCTGCCTACCGGCACAAGAAACATGTACACATTTCTTAGCTTGCTATATTGATGTGTCAACTGATTTAAAAAACAAAAAACTCAGCTATGAAATTCAGGTTTGTTATTGTTGACAGCATAGGCAGCCAGGATCTTTAACTTCATTTTGTGAACTGAGGTTAATAAAATAGAAGTGAAACCTCTGGGACAAACTTGCTATAAATTAAAAATAGAGTTGATCTAACTGTCTGACTGAGGAAGATCAGGGTTTGTTTCAGTTTTTCATCATAATAATTTTCCTAGTGGGAAATCATAACTGACAAAATATAAAAAAGTTAGTTACTTTTCAGTGCTAAAAATTCTATCAGGCAACCCTTGATGATAGTTGGACATACTTATGATACTGACCATCCAGGTTGTTGGCACTTTCAATATTTGGGTTGCTAGGTTGCTCCTCTTCCTCAGATTCTTCTGGGACTCCCTCCAGGGCATTACCGAGGACAGTGTTCTCCATCCTAACCAAAACACAAGAGACCACAAGTTACCCAAAATTAACAGAATACACTGCTTAATGGGAAAGGAAAGACTTTGAGACTCTCTAAATCCAATTTAACAGCTGTCCAGTCAGCACTTTCACTTTGAATAGTCAATGCAAGGACTTAAGATCAAATTCTAGGCCTGAGTAGACATCAGGAAAATGCTGTACTGAGAAAAATAAACATGTGATTGAACTTTAACCAACTTTGAATCAGCCTTACAGTGAAACCATCTTTTATACAGTATAAAAAGATTCAAAGTGAGTAATTCAAGTTACCTGGCAAGCTCCAGTAGGGACTTCCCACACAGGAAAAAGGCCTCACCACACTCATCTGCAGTGTCCCCGTACCTCTCAGCCCTGACAGACAGACATCACAAGTATTAAAGGAGCAAGTTTTACTGGGAGGAAAGTACAGTTTAATGTTACATTATCAAAACTACTGGAATTCAGTTGAAGTATGATTCAATTGAATTTCAACATGCATTTCGCACAGACCAATACATTCTCAGAAAGTTGACATTTAATCACTTAAAAAGGGATAGGTTTTTGCCATGAATCATTCCTTCTGAAATCCTCCTTCACAGATGTATTTAAAAGTTTATCTGAAGCTTTATCCATCCAAATGAGTCAAATCAAGTAGACATCTTTCAACATTACAATCTTTTTAGTGCCAAAGTCCCTCTTGTTGTTACTATACTTCCACCGGAGCTGAACAGGGAAACACAAAGAGGGAATCTGATGCTAAAAGACTGTAAATGTGGCAGATATCCACTTGATACAACTAACCTCAGACTGCTGAAGTCTTATAAAAGCTTCAGATAACATTTAAATGCATTTTTGCACAAAATGACTGTGTGGACATACTGTGGATTTTGGCCCCTCATCACTTACATTGAGAGCACATTTGAAGAGGATCTTTTAATAGCCAATATGAACAGAAGGAGTGATTACAGCGAGGAAACCTCTTTCAGTGTTCATATGGACACCTGACTGTTGTTTTAAGAACCTGAATCCCTGATACTCACAACATGCCGCAGGCGTCCTGGAAGACACTGACAGCGGAAACAACATCTCCCATCACGAGATGCCTGTTCCCTGTGCCTATCAGCTTCTTTGCCTCCTCCATGACGTCAACAGAGCTGCAAGAAATACAGAGCATGTGTAATAATAAGTCAAAGTCCAGTAATGTTTTGAAGAGAGGCAGCAGAGTTGTTTGTTCAGATACTCACCTGTCTGCTGCAGCCGCTGACGAGGAGCACGGCTTCTCCTCCACACTTTAAAAAAAAAGTGAACAGAGATTAAGAAAAAAACAAAAACAAACACCGGAGTTCAGTCAAGGCCGTTATAAGTTGCCTGGCCTGAATCTCAAGTACAGACACACCTAGTTTTTACTGTTGAACCACTCACTTGACATCCGGCTTTATTGTTGTTAGCACCGTGTGGTTGTTAGCCAACTAGCTTGCAAGTGGCGGTGTAAGCGATGTCTGTTAATAGCGTTTGCAGCCACCACCGGGTACACCGGTTAACTTTAACAGCTACTGTACGTTTGCATAACTGAGAGATATACAACAATCAATACTTATCACACAGGGTCGTGAACGGCTGCCGCGTTTTCAAGCTACAGGCTAGCTAGCTGTGTTTTCCCAGGGTAACGTAACGTTTTAGCGACTACAGTGAAACACTATAAGCGAGTCTTTACCTCCCGGAACTGGACGCGGCGGACGTTTCCTCTGGCATGCTTTCAGGAGGACAGTAGAGACGGCAGAGAGACACAAAACCGACGGTCTGGTGCAGCTTGAATGAAGTACAGATGGACCTCCTGTGTCTTCGTTGGCGCGCTTAAATAGAGAAAAGAAGGCTTTCTATTTCCGCTTAACTTGGAACGCGGGAGATTGTTGTTAAAGGGGCCGCAGCAGGGCTCGTGGTGCATTCAGGGGTCGTGGGAAAAGCAAAGTACAATCAAAACCAGCATGCATGCAAAGCATCAGTGGTGGAAGAAGTATTCTTCTCTAATCTTTGATTTTTTGTGAACTACTGGATCATTTGATCATTCATTGAAATGAAACCATGTGAGAAGTTTAAAGGGAAAAAGGTTGGAGACCACTGGTTTCATCTTTAACGATGTATTGTATTTTAAAAGCTTGTTATATTATCCATTGTGTGAAATATTTATCTGAAAAGTAACAAAAAATGTGAAATAAATGTAGTGGCGTAGAAAGTACAATATTTCCCTCTGAAATGTAGTAGAGATGAAGTATAAAGTAGCATAAAATGGAAATGCTCAAGTAAAGTACACGTTCCTCAAAACTGTACTTAAGTACAGTACTTGAATAAATGTTTTGTTACTTTTCCACTACTGCAAAACATTACGGTATGGTGTCAAAGAGGTGTGAGCTACTGTTGTCTTAACAAAGTACTTAATTGTGTAATTTCCCGTTGAGGCAATATCGGCCCAAACGTATCTATAATACTTGAATACAGAGACCAGGCTCCACCGTTAAACTCGAGCTTGGTGAAAACTCAATTAAGTCGATTTCACTTGGGAATTTCATTTTCCTTGGTGATAAATATAGCAACTGTGTCACGCTAAGTTACTTTACATCGTATCAGTCGTGTTTGTTGTGAAAAAAAAACGGATGTGAACTGGAGTGAAACGTCTCGCATTTCCATAGCGTTTTCACAGAGACAAAAATGTGTGTGTTCACCTTGTGTTCTTTGTCGACCTCTTCTTTGCTGTCTTAAAGCATATTAAGACGTTGTAAATCAATTAAACCACACGATTTATAACTGTATTGTCAATTGCCTCTGTTAAAATAAGTTGGTGACTCCCAATGTTTTCAGAGCCTCGTTGGCGCAGTAGGCAGCGCGTCAGTCTCATAATCTGAAGGTCGTGAGTTCGAGCCTCACACGGGGCAAGTGTTTTGCTTCCTTTTAATCTGGTGTTATGTGAAGTTATAGATTTACCGTTTCTTGTGTTGGTCTGACCGTTTTCATCAGTTTTGAGGTTGTCCTCAGGTTGTCATAGCTGTGCTAAATTACCCAGTTAGTGTAAATTGGTCAACGGGTCAAAATAACCGTTGGAGATGTTGGAAAAACCCAGCTAACTGTTAGTTTTACTGGGCGTCCTGGTGGGAGTAACGTCGAGGAGAATCACCTTTTTGTCAAACTGTTTACAAAACAAAGGGTAAGATACAGCATCAGTATACACATGTATGATGGGGTTTCCCTCCTCAGCTAACAGTTGTAAAATAACAAGTTGTTGTAGCTAATGTTTTGAGACACAATCCATCATGATAATTGTGCTTAAAGTAATTATGAAAGAAGCCTGTATATTACATGAATGACAGCGATTATTAAATGACTCTGCTATGACCCTCAGTGACCAGCAGGTGGCGCCAATATTCCACTTTTAAACAATACCTCACTTCTATAACACGAGTGAGTCAAGTCTCGTCAACACGTTTCTTTAAAAAAAATCATCAGCTCTTAGTACGGTGGCTTTGAGGGCACTATACAACATCTAAAAGGCAACGTTTTGACAGAAAGTTGACAGGCCACTTACACACATTTTTGTAGAATTTTATACTTAATGTTTCAGTCAGTTATGAAAAGGGAAAGAGGAACTTTTATCGTCACGTGGGCCAGTGGCGCAATGGATAACGCGTCTGACTACGGATCAGAAGATTCTAGGTTCGACTCCTGGCTGGCTCGTACTTTTTCCTTTCGATATATAAATTATGGTCAGACTAGGCAGAAGGGACAAGTCCTACACTGCAACAAGTTGTGAATACTGCCTACCTCATACCATCACATTTAATCATCTATAATGTGCAGTGCAATCCTGCAGTGGTGGAAGACGCATTCAGATCTTTTACCTAAGTAAAATAATCAATACCACAATGCAAAAATACTTTCTTACAAGTAAAAGGAGTGCATTTAAAATCCTACTGAAGTAAAAATATGGAAGTATTACTTACTAAATTTACTTAAAAGTACTAAGTATTGCAGAAAATCGGCTGCAGCGTTTGCTTGAGATGGAGTTAGTTTGAACTACTTTGTAAGGGTCATAAGATAAATCTGAGGGGTTTTGAGATGATAGATTGGAAAGAATAGTTCTGTTATATACATTTGGATTCATTTTTCAGAGCTTTTCTTTAATATTTGCATTTTTGTGAAATATTGGAGAGTTTTACCTCTTTGGGCCTCAAACAGTTATATATTTGAAACCATGTGAGGGGGAATGTCTCTTTGGTTGAAACATGACAAAGAGACACAAATACACACTGACTGGCCCACAAGCCAAAATGTTTGGGAACCACTGGTTTAATCTTTAATAATGCAGTGTAATTTATAAACTATTATGTAAAAATTTACTCTGAAAAGTAACTAAAGCTGTCAAATAAATGTAGTGGAGTAAAAAGTACAATATTTCAAGTAGCATAAAATGAAAATGCTTTAGCACAGTACTTGAGCAAATGTACTTAGTTACATTTCACTACTTTTATTCTGTACTATATACTCTTGCCACATGTAAATTGAGGTTATTCTTGGTAGTGACAATCACATTTCCGTCTGCTACCATAAATCTACCAGGATTTGTATGCTATGGCCAATCAGTGCTCGTATTGCTACCAAGATTTCCACTAGCAACTACCAAGAATCGATCAATCAATGTCTCCGAGTGCCCGGACCAATCACAGATTGGTTTGATTGCAGTTGCCGACTGGAACATATATATGTTTTTTTTTAATGAATAACCTGTGGCTCTGTAACTACCAGTGTTAGTAAATGTTACCTGTCCTATCATTCACTGTAACTTTGTAACTTAAAGCTTGCTTTCCGATAGTGATTTTGAGGCTTCCTACTAATGTTAATGTGAAGTCAATTTAATGTTAACATATCTTACAAACCTCTGCCCATTGATGACATTAGGGAGCTAAGTCATTAAATAAACATTAAGTTTCAAACAGGTGTCAAGTACAGAACAGTAAAAGTTACAACTTATTTTTACTATTGACTCATAGTGATTCTGGAATGTTATCTGTCAGAAAAATATACATAGACAGAACATAATATAAAATCAACATTGCAAGGTGATCATGACTGAATATAACTGGTCGTAACACAACATACACAACTGCCCTTAAGTAATGTGTTACCAAATGTTTTGTCCATCTCATCTTTCACAGCTGTGAAAGATGAGATGGACCTCTGTTTTCTTTATATTTTAATTTTTTTGATCTAGATGGAACGTCGCTTCAGGAGTTTCAACCTTACAGACACATCTGAAGCGACAAAGGTGAAGGATATTAACAAAGTAAAGCTGTGGATTCAACCCTTGTCCCTAGAGGGAGTGCTGGACAAGGCCAGAAAAGCTTTGATTCAGCACCATGGAGATCCAGAAGACACCTGCTGGTTTTCACAGGCAGACATTCAGGTGGGTAGCTGAAAATGCCCTTGGGTGTGCTGCTAACCTGGTGGCAGCTATAAGAGGGACCCCACAGGAGGGAGCAAAGACTCCCAAGACCAAGACCACAACAAGAGGTGTTTCAGGGAGTATATTGAGCTCTTTCCTTCTGGAAGAATTGCCATTGCCATGAAGGAAGAGCAATATGCTGAGAAAACTCCCCAGCACGCTGCGACCACCCAGCACTCTGCGACCACCCAGCATGCTACCACCACCAAGCACTGTTCCCCCACCCATCATGCTGCCACCACCCGGCACACTTGAACCTCCTCTCTCCGCTCCCTCTTGGTTAGGAAGTTGGCTAACCAGAAAAGCCTGACCAAGACTGGTCAAAAAGTCTGGTCCCCCCACCCTGTTCAAAGCCAAACTTTGTAAGCAAACATTTATTTGTATAAGACATTTTATGTTTAGTATTTACTGCTATTTAATACTCATGATGTTTATCTGTTGGTTCTGCTTTTTGTTTTTTTACCCACCCGACTGTGTCCACTGAACTGGATGACAGCACACTGCTGGCAGAGGCAATAGGTTGGAGGAGGCACATGTGGCATGTACATTTGTACTTATTTAAAACAGAAATCTGTGAGTGGTACTACTTTTTTTTTTACTTTATTTTTATTTACTTTTCAGAACTTTTCAGAACAAGTTTCCTTTCCAGGGATAATGAAGTAACGTGAAGTGAAATTAAGTGAATTTGCAATTGTTTATTTATTATTTATTGTTCATTTATTATTTATTTGTTTGTTTGTTTTTGTTTTTCCTGCATGACAAGTATGTCTTCCAGCTAGCTGGATACACACCTTGTTTGAAGTGGACCAGAGGTGGATATCCAAGGCCCTGTTCAGGTTGACACCACAGGGGAGACCTGAGCTGGACTTTAGCAGGGCGGACAAACTTTGGTGGTATCCTCCACAGGTGCCATTGGAGACCTGTAATTCCTCTTCATTGGAAAATTATTTTGGCCATCCCCTGCTGCTCTGGATGCCACGAAAGCTGACGCAAGTCAAGCTGACCTGTCTGCATCCAAACTGTCACAAAGAACTTCTCACCTCAACTGGCCCGCATCAGAAGATCAGGCAGGTGGTGGCCATGTGGAAGACGTACTTTGTTGCATCTGAGTACCTGACCTGCCAAAGATGCAAGCGGAAGGTCATCAGCTGGAGCCATGGCATCGTCTCCCAGCTCAACATTGGCCACAGGGTGCAGTTCCCTTGCATCCTTACATCAAAACTTGCATGTGACGTCTAGGTAGCCAGTTTGATGGGTCAGTGAGGGCTGGGAAACAGCTGCAGACAGATCCAGCAGAAGCTGCAAGAGCATCATGCTGAGGTCTGGTTGCAGAAGACAGTCCAGTACCTGACAGATTTCTAGGGGATTTCCAGTGCTGTCACATTGGGACATATGGTGGGACACTGCTACTTGGGCAGCCAATGTTGGTAATGAGCATGGACAGGGGATTGCGTCCATGCTCACAGCCAGCAAAGGTTTTAGTCTCGGGCTGATGATTGAAGGCCTCATCAAGCGATACAGAGTGGCTGGGGTGGCTCCTCCCGAGGGACTATATGTCGACCAAGACTGCTGTGGCAACACTCAGAGGAGGATGTTTGAAGAGTGGGAGCAAATGACCATCCAGTTAGACATATGGCACTTCATGTGGAGGTTTGATGTGGGTTGCACTAATGACAATCACCATTTGTATGCCACTTTCATGAGTCACCTCAGCCACTGTATTTTTATGTGGGACCAGGATGACGTAATGGCCCTGAAGGAGGAGAAGTGTGCAGAGCTAGAGTTGACTGGATACAATCATCTGAGGCTGATGTGCTGGGCTATATCAGCCAAAGTGAGCTAGCCCTGCATTGCAGAAGAACCACCCGCAGGACCGAGGAGACCCAGGCTCTGATTTAGAGCCATATCCAGTCCTTTGATGAGATGCTGGTCATGAAACTCTGGGAGTCCTACTAATCAACTTGGCCCAGACGAGCGAGATCCGGAAGTCCCAGTGGAAGCATGTGGCCTGCATCCAGGATCTTCCAAATCAAAAATGGTGGTTGGGATCCCCAGAAGATTCATGTGGCCAGGACCACAGCCAGTGTTTAATCCCTCCATGTTTACCTTGGTGTTTCCTTCAGTGTTGATGGTGTTCATCCACCTTTTCCTCGATGTTTACTCCAATGTTTGAAAACCTAGACTGGCCAGGTAGCAGAGTCAGCAGGAAGAAAGCCTCCAAAGTGGCCTGATGAATGACTCATAGTGTCATATATTATCATCGTCCAATATTGTCCAACATCATTCACAAAAAGTTCACAAAAGTGCACAAATTTAGCGGAGTGGACGAAGGGGCGACTGTATAAGTCCACGCCTTCTCGAGTCCAGGGTGTGTAGAGAGGCTCAGGCATGCGTGGGTTACTTTACCAACATGGATCCTTTAATTTACCTTCTTGTCTTTATAAAATAACTCTTTTTTCAGCTTCTTTAGTGGGAGGACAAGTGTCTGCTGTTGGAACCGAGAGCTAAGCATCATTTACCGTCGCCTCAGCGTCATTCGCCTTTACCTTCATGTTGTTCACCGTCATATGCTTCAGCTATGCTATGCTCTACAGATTTGGAGCAGTGACTGTTGTTTGCTGATTTAAGTTCTGGTTCTGGCCTGACTTCCAAAACAGGTTCTGGTTTTGAGCCGTTCATCACCAATGCTTTTGCGTCTTTGGTTGGTAATGAGGAGCATATACCAATTAAGCTGTTGTGTGACACAGGTGCTAAACACTCATTTATTTTGAAATCGGTGCTGCCTTTTCACGATTTTTGGCTACCTGGCTGGTAGTGCTGCGTAGGCCGATGTGCTGCCAACTATTGTGATAATTTCCAGGCTGCTGCATGTGGGGAGCTGGATGAGAGTGGTCGGGGATTTCCAGGGGTTTTTCCAGCCTGTGCGGTGACGCATGCACAGAGCCATAATGTGTCCAGACCCACCTGTTTCAGGGTGTATTAAAGGTATAGTGCCTGCAGAACATGTGGTTTCACTGCCTGATCTTCCTCAATGTGTTTCGTGGGAGGAATGGGTGAAGAGCCAAAGGCCTGAGTCATCCCTGTATCCCTGTCTGCTTTGTGGGATGAGGCTTTGCCAGTTGAAAAAATAAGAGACGTTGCTCATGGTTACTGTGTCCAGGGAGATTTGCTGGTGAGAAAGTGGGTGCCCTGTGTTGGAGACTTTGTTGGTGAGGCAATTTTTCAGGTTTTTGTGCCAAGTAACTTCCGTGATGTGGTGTTGCAAGCAGCGCTTAATAGTTGTGGACATTTGGGGATAAAGAAAACTTATGACCGTGTCCTGCACTATTTCTTTTGGCCTTGGTTGAAGCGTGTTGTCTTCAAATATGTCAAGACGTGCCTTACATGCCAGCAGGAAACCGAGTCAAGTTGTCAAGCCTCCTCTGCTTTGTCCCAGTCCAGTTGTTAGCCAGCCGTATGATGGCACCGAAGAATTTGGAAGGTGCACAGGTTAGTTTGAAAAAACTGTTTGACCATCTGAGCATCGTCAGTGATTCTGTTGCTTAGGAAGTAAATCTTACTCCTACACTTGTGATTTCTCCTGTTCTTTCAGATCCTGAGGTTCCTGTTGGGAGTTTGAACAGTGAGGAGGATGTTAATGCTCCTGATGTTTCTATCACATGTGGTAGGCTGGAAAGCTCTCACTTAGCTCTGCTGGCCAGGATTTGTGTGTGTGTCACTGGCTGCTAAATCCTCAGGTCCTCCAACTACTGCTTGATATACAGTATTTGTCCCAACTAGGGTAGGTTAGTCAGCCCCAGTGGGTTAATTTTCTATGCTAACTTTGGGATTTCCATCAGTGCTTGTTTCTGTTTTTTCTCTCTCTCTCCCCCTTAATGTGCTTCCAGGATCCAGTTGCTGAGGTGAATCAATACAAAGTTATTGTTTTTCTTTTTTTTTCTTTATTGCAAGTCAACATATGAGAAATAGACAGAGGCCTCGCAAACAAGACAGAACAGTGTTAACATTCACTATTTGCATTAATGGATGAGACAAAGGTAGCACGGAAGCACATGACAAGTACAGAAGCTTAAACCAGGGGTCAGGTCTATTTTGGTGCATTTTGTGTGTGTGTGTGTGTGTGTGTGTGTAGGCCTGTGCGTGTGTTTGCACGTGTGTGTGAGTAGGGTGGAGATAGTGGTGGGGGTTGTGTTGGGGTTGGCACCTTTATTTTTGTTTTGTTTGTTCATTTTATTATTTATGCAATTTATTTCATTACATTTCATTGCACTTTTTAGTTTATTTATGCCTTTATTTATGTTACACTTTATTGTTGTTGTTGTTGTTGTTGTTGTTGTTGTTGTAACTATGTTAAAAAATATAAAACAGGTTAGGACGTTTCTGTGTTCTGATTTCTTCTTCATTCTCTTCTTCCTCTTATTGTTTAGTTAAATGATTACAACATCTTCACTCAAATCTACAACTTTTAATGTCTACAAATGGCAGGATTATCTGAACTCAAACTAGATAACAATAATACACATATTTGTCATATTCCTTGTCTTCTTCATCATCACATAAGGTCCTTAGTTTTGCTCTGGATTTTACATAGGCCCACTTCACATTTCTTCACATATTTGTGTGACAATATGAATGTACAGTATAAATAAATAGGATTTCGCGTTTTAACCTTACTTATCATTGTTTATTACAGGTGGAAACAACATAATTATTCATTTTCATAAGGATCTGGATATTTGTATGTCAATATGTAATGTACAGTAGTCATAATATGTTCATAACGAGTTAGGAACGAGTGGGATTCGAGGTTGTATTTCACGCTATTTTTGATGGGCGCAAGCCAGCAGTCTCATAAATCTGAAGGTCGTGAGTTCGAGCCTCCCACGGGGCAAGCTTTTATTATTATTATTATATAATTTGGCGTTTTTGGAAGTTATAGATTTACAGTTTTCTTGTGTTGGCCCGATCTATTTAATCAGTGTTAAAACGTGGTGAAGGCACGGAAGGAAAATATTATACTTGGAATACTTTTTGAGGTTGTTCTCAGGTTGTCATAGCTACGCTAAATTACCTAGCTAGCTGTAATTTATCAACAAAATAACCGTTATGTTGGACAAACCCAGCTAACAGCGAGTTTAATTGGGTGTCTTGGTGGGAGTAACGTCGAGGAGAATCACCCCTTTTTTTGTCAAATTAACAAAACAAAAGGTAAGGTTAGATACAGTATCAGTACACACATGTATGAGGGGGTTACGTTAAGTTACCCTCTTTAGCTAACAGTTATAAAATAAGTTGTAGCAGATGTTTTTGAGATACCATCATTCTATTGATAGTGGATGTAATATATTCACAGGAATTGTTCAAGTTTGTATAATTATGAGAGAAGTCTGTACATTATATGAATATTAGTATTTAATTTAACCGGGAGCTATTATTAGGCTAAATGACTGCTACGACCCTTAGTGAGCAGGTGGCGCCCATGTTCCACTTTTAAATTGTATTTTCCACTGACTTCACTTCTTCACAGCAATCAGTCAAGTTGAATAGATTTTATTTGCAGGATCAGCTGTTGACAGCTGTATGTGTGAGAGAGATATGATGTCAATAAAAAGGCAAATAAAGAACTTGATGCTTAGTAAAGCGAGCAATCTGTTACTAAGCAACACTTCTTTTTTTTTTTCCTTTGGATTGGTATGAGAGTTATTGTGTTGTCAGCTTATTTTAAAATGTAAAAAGTTATTATAAACTACTCTATTGTCACCTATGCGTTTTCAAACAGCACGCTTTCGTAATAGTAGTTTGAATTTTGAATGCACAAGTCAATTAAGTAATTGAGCTGAAGTGAGCGAGAGTCAGAGAGAGACACAGAGGGAGGGCGCTGAGCCTGACAGTGGGCTCCAGGCAGTCTCCGGCTGCAGATGAAGTTTTCCATCAGAGTGCACCGTGGGACTTTTTGGAATTCATATTAACCATCCAGACTGTCTCTCTCTCTCTCTCTTTCTCTCTCTTTCTCTTTGTCCTTCTCTTCTTTCTGACTGAGATGTTGCGATGTTCCGTACTATCTTACCAAACGTGGACTTGTTTTGGGTGATTTTGTTATACTTAGTTTTTCTGCCGGAGGCTGGCTGTGGATCAGCCGATGCAGACAGCTGTCATGAGGTGAAGACAGCCTACATGATGCGCCAAATAGGCCCGGTGGAGCTGGTGCCAGACAGAGCGGGAACAGGTCAGTGAACCCCCTTGGAAATATCATATGAATAATTATATATTATATGAATAATAATAATTATGAAATACCCTACTAACCTCATATCATGAAGGTCCAAATAGTTAAAAAAAAAAAAGAATTAAATGAAATAGAAAACCAAACTCTCTTTCTCCTCCAGAAATGACTAAGATGACAGTGAATAAAACCCATGCAGTGTTGAAGCAAACCTTCAAATTAATCCTGCAAGTGGGATTTATGACATTTTAAACATTGTTGTGAATTGTTGTGCCCACACAGGGTTTAGACCCTTAGCTTTAGAAATGCAGGGGCCAAATTCCAAATAGAGGGGATCATTACTGTGTCGGGTAGGCCAACACTTCCCGGAGGGAGGCTATTTCTGTTGAAAACGAACATAAACACAGTCTGAAATACTGATATAGATCTCTTGATAGCACACTCGGCTATAAGAGGGGGTGTTAAAGATGCTGTTTTCTAAATGTAAGTGTCACTTGATTTTATGTGCGCAGCCAGGTTCTGAATCGCTGTATGAAATTGCATCCAAAAAAGAAAACACAGAAAGGTGAGACTCATGATTCATTTAGTTGGCAGTGATTGCAGATTTCCCTGGACGGCGAAGAAGATGATACAGATCTTTTCTCATCATTCTGACTTAGAATGAATGGTCTCTTTGTGATTATTATTCAGTTTGTAAAATGCTGAAGAATCAGATGTTAGTCATCTTGGCTGATCAGTAGACAGAAGGCAATTTCTGCCAGATATCAGTAGATAGCTCTCATATAACTTTCCATCATGGGATTTTGCTTTTGGTCGATGACACTTAGATGTTGTTTTGCAGTTTTTCCAAATAAGACATAAGAAACTGTGATATTTACTATAATGTTACTGTTATTACTGCAGGGTTTCATAGTGTGTTGTATACCGGTGATCGTTATTAATTGTTACGGTAGTGGCTTTAGCGTTTTGCATTAATTCTGGTTATCGTCTTTGCACAATCTTTGCTCAACATCCCTGCACATCAGAGTCTTTTGCTCTGGCCTTCAGTGATCTGGCATGGCCACGGATGAATTAGCTTGAGAAAGGTGTCATTTTAAGCAGGCTGCACAATAGATAATCGGCTGCTTTCTCTCTTGACTGAGACATCCACACAAACACCGCCTTTGGACAAACGCACCACTGCCTGGCCTTGTTATTAGTGTTTCCTTCTCATTGTTAAACTGAAAAAATGAGGTGGATGTTCTGGAAATGTTGTCAAATTTCACCTAAACTATCCTCTGAAATTAGGTTATGAATAGTTTGAGCTTTAGGTGTTCATTATCGAGCTCGTAAATGGAAACTTTTTAGCACAAAAGCCACTTAAAGAAAATTCTCCGCAGCTTTCAGCCTGGACCGGAGATCAGTTTCTCAATCTCCCCCCTGTATACTGTACGTCCATCTGTTATAATGTGACTGAAATTCCATTCATACATCACGTGATAACAATGGAGCTAATTCCATGAAAATTGCTTGATGAAAGCCATGAAGGCTGGGAAAATTTCCAGTAAGTGGACATTGTGGGTAAGATTTTTTTGGGGGGGGATCAAACTAGACCTTAATGAATATTTTTGAAACAAAAAAAGAAGTCACACATGTTGCTGAATCATGCTACGTGAGTTAGTTTTAGAGTTTTTTCCAGCCTGGCTGTGCAGCTTCCAAACAACCTGTTGTCCTAATTGCAAACGGGGAATGCAACATACCATTATCAATAAATAGTAACCATCCCAGCTATGTATTCCATTGTCAGCCAGCGCTAATATGAATAGCCCAACGTTGATTGGTCTGTGTTTGTGTGTGTGGTTGTGTACGTGTGGTTGTGTATGTGTGTGTCAGGTCAGACGTAGGTGAACGGTCCATTCCTCTCATCCCTCTCTCTCCCTTGATCTCAGTCAGCTGCTTGACAGCTTGGCTTACAGCAGTCTACCAAAGTCAGACCGCTCTACACACACACACACACTTTGGTGTGAGTGGTGAAGTGTCGCCTACTGTGCATGTCATCATGTCGGGTCCCAACAGGCTCATTTTAAAATTATTTTTGTGAAGTCACAAGGCCGTGTTGCACGAAATGCTTATGTATTCTTGTTGGTTAGTTAGTAATAACATGTCAGAAAAGAGTTTGAAAACCTCGCAACAACCTTTAGAAACAAATCTGTAGCTGTTATTACCCATTGATGAGCCCAAAGTGAAAAAAATTGCAAAAATTTTTATCATATAAAAAATGTCAGATATGTCAGTTTTTCTATTAATAACGAGGAACTTGGTGGCACTTGTAACGGTTGAGTAAGCCTGAAAAATATTAACCAGTTATAGTCGGTGTAAAGTAGGGCTACCACTAACGATTATTTTCATTATCGGTTAGTCTGTTGATTATTTTAATTAATCAATTTAGTCTTTAAAATATCAGATAATGGTGAAACATGTCAGTCACTGTTTCCCACAGCCCAAGGTGACATCCTCAAATGTCTTCTTTTGTCTCCACCACCAGTCCATAACCCAAAGATATTCCGTTTACAATCATAGAAGACGAAAGAAACCAGAAAACATTCACATCAAACCAGAGTTTTAGTATTTTTTCTTGAAAAATGACAAAAAACTAATCGTCGCAGCTCTAGGGTAAAGGTTAATGGAAAACCTAAACAGACCCACCATTCTGTGTTGGGTGAGATTTAACGTCTCTATAACTGTACATAACTAACATTCTCATGTCCTCTCCATCTCTCAGATGAGTCTCTGCGAGTGTGTGTCCACCCCGGGCCCAGTTGCTGTACCAGTAAGATGGAGGACAGTTACATGGCGGCTGTTCGCAGTGAGACGCAGCAGAAGATGCGATCCTACAGCTTCGAACTCAAGTATCTGATCACTGGACACACCAAGGCCTACCAAGGTGAGGGAGAAACGGAAAAGGTGTTCAGAAAACAATAAATGCTTTATTGAAGAGGAAAGCGTATTGGATAGTTGGAAAAACATTTTGCATTTGCTTAGGAAATTTTAAAATGTGTCCTGTGGAATTAAGGCGCTGATTCAGAGCAATCTACAAATAGGTGTCAGGAGGGCTGATATATATTATATTGATTTCTTATTTGAGCTAGTGCTGAACTCATCAATTCATTATTAATTAGTCATTTTTAGGCAAATTCTTCAGACTCATATTCTGAAATATAATGATTTGTGCCTTTTCTCTTATATCATTGTAAATTGTAAACTTTTCTGACATTTTGCAGACTAAATTTTTGGTAAAATGATAAATAGGTAAATTGATGATGAAAAATCATCTTTATTTGTTGTCCTAATTTGAGCCCTCTGTTTCAGCTGTACTGATGATTGACACTAATAGCGTCTTTTGGCGATTCAAGAATCTAAATGCGACTTCCACTGCATTGATGATTTTGGTGTTTTAACAGTTCTGTCAAGTGCTTGTAGCCCCCCTGTCATTCTTACTTTGTGTGTTCATCATGAAATAGCTAGTTTGTGTCAGGGTGGTGGTGTGAGGCCAGTTTATTTTGTGAGGCGCCACAGTGGCTAGCCAAACAAACAACTGATGTTCGATTGAGTCTTTGAGAGAGAAAACTCTCAGAGGGAGCAGCGGAAAACTTTGTTACAACTCTCTGCTCTCTTTCTCTGTCTGTCTGTCTCTGTCGCTGCGATAATCAGGTTTTGTTCTTGACCAATGAGAGAGCGAGGGATGGAGAATGTTTACATTCAGTGCATATCCGCAGCAAAGTGTTGTTGCCGTGGGCAACAGCCGGTCTCTAACGGCCTGCTTTGAATAGGAGGAAGAATACTCTGCTTGTCCACTTGTCTCTCAACGCTATTCACCAGTCTGTGTGAGCATGTGTGTGTGTGTGAGATACAGCTTATGTGTGTGCATGAATGTGTGTATGTATGTTTGTGTGTGTGTGTGTAGTGCACACACTATGAGAGGGGTAGAGTTGATGAAACCCGGCAGACAGACATGGCAAACATGTACCTCTCTGTTTCCTTTTTTTTCTGTCTCTCTATCCCTTGTCTGCTACATCTGAATGCACTCAGGCTCAGTTTCAGCTGCTATTTATGCCCCACAGACAGCTAAACCAACCATGGGTAAAATTAATGGAAAACACCCATACACAAAGGAGGGCTGAACAAGGCCAAAACTGCAGCAAGTAGGAGGAGACAAGTTTAGAATATGTTGTATGTACTTGAATTCTATTAAGGTTAAAGCTCCACTAATCTATATGTTTTATGCTAACAATGAATAAAATGACTACATGTGGTATGAAAGGGGTCTCTCATTAAGGATTGTCAACCAAACCCATAGCTGTACATGAGCTTTTTAGCCTCTTGTAGCTTTTTGTTTTAGTTTTAGCGCATTTTTTTTTAAACCTCTTATAAATTGACTATACACTACCTGCCCTGCACGAAACAGTTGAGGTTAGCAATTAGCTTATAAGGAAAGTGGAGCATTTAGCTGCTAAATAGCGACATATTTTTCTTAGGAGAGAAGAAAACAGAGCTCAATAAAGAGTGATCATTAGACTTACATTCATCAGGTGGCCAGAAACACACCTCCAAACGAAAGTTAATGTTGTTCTGTGTCTGCTGGATGTGTAAATAAAGACAAAGCTTATTAATTTACCGCATTAACCATAACAACTTTTATAGGTGATATAATATGTCAGGTTTTTAATACAGTTAATACAGCTTTAAACCACAGAATTTCTTTACTCTTTAATGAATGAAATGAATTTTGAATGACCCTGTTGTTCTTCAACAGCTGAGCTGAATCTCAAAGGATCCCCTCTCCTAAGCACACTGATTATAACCCACTAGAGTAACTGAGACATGCCCAGAGCGGTTGTAGTCAGGCTCTATTTACACCCTGTGGATTACTTTGGTGTATGTGTGTGTATGTGTGTCCGCGGGCTTGCGTGTGTTTCTCCTGGCACGGTTAAAGACCCCTGTGCCCTCTCCTCCACGTTGCAGCTGTCATCCAATCACAGAGGCTGAAGAGATAATCACATGACCCCGGAGTAGTCTTTGCCATGTCACTCAATGCTGTTTGTATTTGAGTGGCTACTGCCAGGACATGGGTATGCAAACACATAAAAGTGAGACGCTCTCACTCAGTACTTCAGGCGAGTGAGCGCTGCCTCTGCTGCTTACAGGTTGTTTTTGGTTTTTTTTGATGCATCTAGTGTTGCTTCATTTAATTTTATCTCATCTACTCAGGTTAAAATGGGTATGAATGTACAGAATCAAAACAAAAACTCATGTTGTTGCTGTGTAAACTCCACAGAAGATCTTTCACAAGAGGCATGTGCATGCTTTTGTATACCCCATCTGCTAAAATGTTGCTTATGTAATCATATTTATCTAGTACATTTGTGAGTTATTTAATAAGTAGCCTAATAAATTGCTGTCACTTGGAGAGTCAGGTGGCTGCAGCTGTGATAGTGAAATCCAAAGCTATTCGGGCACACACACACACGTATACACATGCAAACGTGTGTTGACTGACAGAGTGACTCGCTGAAAGTCACAGATAAATAGGTTTCTCTCACCCAGTTGTCTGTGTGTGTGTCAGGATGCCACCAGATTGACATCACCCTTTATAGTTGGCAGGTTTCAAACATAGACACACACACACACACACACACACACACACACCAACAGGCATACGGTCCACTTTATTAGACCCTGTTGGACACAGGAAACACAGTGGATCATGAGATTGGGCCTCTCATTATCACCTGACTATAGATAACAGGGTAGTGAAAATGAGCTCCAGGATGAATTAAGTTGTGAGCTATTCTGGCTCGTAAGCAGCAGGATAAAGTCAGTTCAAGGTTAGTGAGACACACATGTTACAAGGAAAACTAATATATGCATGGATATGGAAATGCTGCATTTTATATATGCGTATGACATACAGTAAGTGTGTCAGTTATGCTGCAATTCAAAATTGAAAAATATGGATACACTGTTTATGAGATACATAATACACTGTATATTTGCTGCTCAGAGAGACTATATACGTTTGCTTCATATATGATCATATATGTAACATATGTCAGAGGTTCCTGCAGACCAGTACCAGGCCTTTGAACATTTGCCGCTGGGCAATGATTCAGTAAAAAAATCTGAAAAATAATTAGAGGATATTTTTGTAGTAATTACATGGAATTTGGCACAGTCTGTGCTGCATTTTTCCTCATCACTCCCTGTCATGCCTCCAACAACAATATACTAGTGTCTAATTAAAGTAGGTTATCATTAAGTGAGGTAACCATTCTGTCATCACGACCTTTCAGCATTCAGTAATAGTATGTGAAGTCTGTGTGAGGCCGTAATCTGAGTGCTGCTGAGAGTCTGTCTGTATTTTTTAGTAACCACAAGGAAATATAGAGGAAATAATCTTTTGGTTTCTATTAGGTTTTTATGCTTGCCCACTTTCTTCCTGCTTCTCTCTCTCTCACTCTCTTTCTGTGTCTCTTTCTTACTGTCAGTCATGTTATTACTCGGCACTGAGACTTATTTGTGTGTTGGGAGGATAAATAGAGAGAGATCATGCCTGAGCCACAATTTACAGGATTTGTGAACAGTCTGATGATAGACTTCTTGCACTGTCTGTACTGACAGGGTGTGGAGAACGATTACGATCAAGGTGACTTAATTAACACTAATCCTTGTACTTTGTGCTAATTAGCAAATGTTTGCATGCTAACAAACTAATCAATCATGGTGAAGATGGTAAACATCATACCTGCTAAACATCAGTATGTTGTTGGGATGTTAGCACGCTGACATTTTGTTCAAAACACCAGTGCGCCAAAGCACAGCTTCACAGAACTGCTAGTGTGGTTGTACACTCATCTATGTACTGAGAATAATTCAGACAAGAAACATAAAAACTAAAATTCAATATGCAAGGCCCTGATTTTCCAAATGGATGATTTTGGATTAGCCAAGTATAAACCCAGGGGAACGTGATACTAAGGTAGCTAACTTTGTGAACAGTGATTTTGTTAATAAACAGTTTAGTTATAGTTATAATGGATCTTTGGCACTAGTGTACATGGCAATATCAAAAGTATATAATTTTTTTTTCTTTCTCTTTCTCTCTGTCTTCTTTCTCTCTACAGAGACGTTTGAGTCGCTTGTGTCCTTTACATCTAATCTGACCAGCACCCTGTTCGACAGCGCCTACTCCAGTCTGGCATCAGAGTGTCGCCCCCTTGTGCTTCAGCTGTTCAGCGACATCAAATGCCATCTTTCTGGAGACTCTGATTCCTCATTGGACAACACTGTACGTCGTTTCTACAACGATCTCTTCCCATTGGTCTACCGCCGCCTTCTCAACCCCGGGATCGGCCACACGTCACCTCAATCCTATTCCTCCCCCTCCGCTAATCATGACGACTGCTTGCGGATGACGCGGCAGGATGTCAGTCCCTTCGGACCCCATCCCCGCCTCCTGGTCAGCAGCCTGTCCCGTGCACTCGGGGCGGGCCGAGCACTGAGCCGACTGCTCAGACTGGCTGGAGAGGTTGTGAATGCGACAGAGAAGGCGTCGTTATCCAGGGAGTGTGGGCGGGGCTTAGTCAGGATGCAGTACTGTTCCCACTGCAGAGGGCTGACACTGATACGGCCCTGTACCGGACTGTGTGTTAACATTATGAGAGGATGTCTGGTAAGTCTTTAAATATTTGTTTATTACTGTTTTTTAATATGTTTGAATTATATTGATGTTATCCGTACTGATTCCGATAAACTACAGTATTGGATTCTGTATACTTTTCATTGGAAGATGCCTAGCAAGTGTGCGTGTAGAAACTTTATATATAAAGGAATAGTTTAAATGTTTGCTTTCCTATTGAGAGCAAGAGGAGTAGATCGATACTGCTAGAGGCAGGAGGCGATTAGCTTAGCTTAGCATAAAGACTGGAAGCAGAGGGAAACAGCTAGCCTGGTTCTGTCCAAAGTAAAACAAATTCAACTAATAGCAGGTCCAAATTTTATAAATTAAAATATTGCATCTCATTTGTTTCATCTGCACACAAACAGAAATGTTTCAAACTTCAACTTGTGGTTTTACTGGGAGTTTGCTGTAACTGTTTCTTGGCATCGCCTTGTGGTTTCCAGGCAACCAGCAGAGATGCTGCACAGACATACTGGGCAGATTGATAAACTGTTGTTTGTCAAAAAATAGTTACAGCACTTAATTCCTGATACAAGCCAAAAAAAATTAATTAAATATAATTAAAAAAAACAAGATACAGTATGTTAATTACAGGTGTTGAGCGGTGGATATATGAATTTAGAGAGAGCCAGGTTAGCTGTTTCCCTCTGCTTTCAGTCTAAGGTGATTGTCTCCTGATTCCATCTTAATGTTGAACTAGCAGACATGATATTGATATTGATCTTCCCTTTTGGCAAGGAGGCAAATAAGCATGCTCATAATTTAAACCTCCTGTCACTTCAAAAGTAAATATGTTTAGAGATCTCACTGCAATAGTGTTTTGCTCTTCTAAATTACTTGTAATCTCCTTCCAGATTTAGTGTTTGGAGATGAGTAAAAGTTTTCTTTTCACATTGTGTGTGTGTGTGTGTGTGTGTGTATGTGCGTGCGTGTGTGTGCGTGTACTGTAGCTGACACTATTTTAGATGCATCACAGGCTTCAGAGTATTTGTCTCCCTCTGTCTGGGAAGAAGCAAGTAACAAAGTTGTAGTAATGCTTCCATTGCTTGTACTGCTGAATCAGTCATTCATAGCATTTTAACTCCTATAAATTATTTCCACATTAATTTTGCGGCTGACAACTAACATGAGAATTGCCAAGAGAATTGGCAGCGTCTTCACTGCATTTTACTGGACTGCTTCGAAACTTGCTGGACAGCTTTAACGGCGCCCACAACAGAAAGACTTCTTTATAGCACAAAACTGGAAAATGCCACTGCTCATCCTGCTTGAGAGTTTCTTGGAAGCGAAGAAAGTGTGATGCAACTAAAAAACAACTCCCATTATGTTTATCCTCTTCAGTAAAGCGAATGAGAAAAGAAAAACACATACAGCGAAGCCAAAGAGAGCCAGGAGGACAAGTACAGTAGCAGCAGCCTCTCTGTAACAGGAAGCAAATGAAATGCGGTCCTCATTTTTACAAGTACTAGCTCTGTTACAGGGATATCACACTACTGTTGTCATGAGATAGATGCTCAATATGTCTTATTTCCATCCACCTATTAATTTGTTTTTCTAAGGAAAGCAAGGTGTCACAATCAGTCTTGCATTGATAGATTGATCTTCACATATGCCATATACAGCAGCACATTTAAGCTAATTTTCCAACTTTTGGAAAACGTGACATTAAAGAAAAAGGGGTAAAGTCACACACTCATAATTTAAATGCAGTCTTTTATTTCAGGTGTGCCAAAATGTTCTTCAAAACGTGACATTAAAACCTGTACTTGCTCTTGTCCTCAACTTCCCTTTCCTTTTCCTTATTTCATCAACGGTCACCCCCTGCACATTTCTCTCTCCCTCCAATCCTCCGATCCATTTCTCATTTTCCTCTGTCCATTCTTTGATTTAGGTTGGTGTATCAGAACTTGGCGCCCCTTGGGAGAGTTTGGTGGTATTGCTTCAACGGTTATCCGCTACTTTAGCAACCAGCAGCAACCACAACAGCATGGAGCTCGCTCTGTTGGCGGTCCGAAACCATGTGAATGACGCCATACTGCACGCTCAGCTGCACGGGCCACGCATCACTGCCACAGTAAGGAGAGGGGATGAAAGGATGGTGGGGAAGATGGACTGCAGACAGGGCAGATGTGTGAAGAGATGTATGGTATTATTGTGGAGAAAATCTATAGAAGTTGTTTGTTAAACACTACATGAACGAAGGTTTGCAGTTTTGGAGTTGATTCCAGTCCCCTAAACATTATGAAAACGGTTTAAATGCTCAATTAACTAAATACACCAGTGTTCAAAATTAAATTAGGATCAGTAACAGATTGTTAAACCATCCTTACTCATATACCCCAATAATAAAGTCATTTGAATTTTGGACACAGACTGAGGAAGGCCGTGGGTTTCTTTCAGCTTGGCAGTTGGATCTCCTCACAAAAGCCTTGTACCTAGATGGTCTAAAAACAGACTCATTCTTTAGAGAATCTGGGGTTCCCCTCAGTCTGTGTGTGTGTGCGTTAATGTGTATGTATGTGAGTGTGAATACAGATCCAGCGCCAGACAAAGGCTCTGGTTGGCGGGACAACCAATACCCAGAATGCAGCTTGGTTCTGAGTGATGAGAAAGTTTCTGTGGCTAATCTCTGGACAAACAGACGACACACAAACACATGCATGCATGCACACACTGTTGGAGGAAGAAATAGAGTAGCCGTCCAACCTTTGAGAGAACACTGTGGACTTAGTAGAGTAGATTCCTGAGAAGTAAACAAACACACACAAGCATAATCGCACTGATAATTGCGGCTAATAAGAACATACCACTTCATTAAATGTTTGATCAAGCTTTTCATTCATCAGACATACCACCGAAAGCTAACATTGAACCCTTTGACAGTTTGTATGTGCTATGTGCAGCATTTCAGGGGAAGCAGATAATTACAACACACCTTTTGATATAGCAGTAATTTCTGTAAACAAATAAGATCACCGTGGAGAAAACCTAAAGCTACTGGCCTCTGCTATGGATTTTGTGTTGTGCTCCACTGTGTTGGGTGGTTTTGAGGGGAATTTGGCCTCTTTGGCCGCATTAACGAACACTGCTTTACAGCACAAAAAAGAAGAACTGTTTTTACTTTGCAGATAGTACACAACACAAATCCAGTTTCATCATTCTACCTGCATAGTTTGAACTTCATGGTAGTTTAGATTGAAATGCAATTATGTTATGTGAACTAATTTTTGTGTCATTTTATGAAATACTAAATACTCAATTTAGTGCTATGTGTATGAAAATGATGATCCAGTTATTATATCTAAAAGGAACAAGCCAGAGAGTCTAGTTGCCTTTGACTTGCCACAGTGATCACAACAACCAATAAACTTCCAGCTATAAAAGGTTGACCCGACAGGATTCACCTCCCAACAGCCTGAGTCAGTTGCAAAACACAGGGAAGTTGAGATAGCTGAAGGGTTAAACATCTAGCTTCTGCTACCCCAAGTTATATACAACACCACGTTTATATATTTAATAGTGTTAAATAACATCCATCTTAAAATCAGTTAAAATGAGCACATTTTCAACATGAGTAGTCACCATGAAAGGGTATTGAGCTCATCTGACAGTAGGGGTATTTCAGAACAAACCAAAAGCAGGAACATCATCAGTCCTCCAGTCATTACCCTCCACTCTGTCTCCTCCTCAGGTAGAGAAGGTGTGTGGACCCCAGGCTGCTGGTCCCATGATGATGAGTACACATCCCACCACCTCGCATGTTCCAACATCTGTGACATCAGCAACCTCAGAGAGGTCATCCGTGACTTCACCACCCTCAGCGGGCCCTGCTGCACATCAACTTCTGCAGCCGCAATCCCGGAGGTGAGTCACATACATGTGTGTAAAGTATGTTCTTGACAAAGGTGAGAATATTTGGGGAAAGTTAGGGTTAGTATTGAGCCACAGTAGGTGGATTATATCAGTGAACAGGGAGATTGACTAGAGGTTCTTTTGACCTTCAGTCTTAGCAGAAGAAAATTAAATTAAGCATTTTTTTCTGTGTGTTTGTGACTGTGTTTGTACTTAAACGTTTGTATCCCACCAGGTCCTTCCCTCTGAAAGGTTCCAGAGGCGACAAGAGTCGCAGCCTGAAAAAACTGTCAAGGTAAATTCATCTCCATGAATCATCAAATGAGTATTAAGTATTGAAATTACAGAAATCTAATCATGTTTGGTATGTGCTCATGGTTTTTACAATGGTGATTTACTCTACTGTGTTTGTTCATTAGCCCTAAAAAGAAAACACAGTGTTGTTAACACCAGAGTTCTTTTTTCCTGGACTGGTTATATATTGAACAATCTTTGGAAACATCTGTGAAAATGAGTCAATGCAAATGATGATAGTTCATGATAGTTGAATAATTGAATTGAACACTGAATAATACAGTTTTAATTGTCATTCTTCCTGAAGAATATAGTCATTGACTAAAAGTGACTGAGAAAACAAAACCAAGGATGTTTTTCTGTCTCTCTTTCAGGGAGTTTGAGGGCTCCATCCAGCGGTACCAGTGGTTTTTCTCAGAGCTACCAGAGATGCTTTGTGAAAGTGAGATGGAGGTTGAGCAGCACACATGTTGGAGTGGCCAAGATGTCGTAGAGAGGTGTGTGTATTTTGCATTACATGCATTACTTAATCATAGATGTAGAGCAGTACCCCTGACACAGTATGTGGTTCTGGATGGACGCGATTGAATCAACTGTTTCTGTCATAATGCTTATAAAGTTCCACATTGGATGAATGCCGAAAATGCAACACCAACAGATGGAATGTAATTTTTGTTAGTAACAGTTAACCTGTTGTCATTTTTTTTATCTCAGACCCAGTGCACTGGGATACAGAGCTAAAACAACATAACAAGTTTACTTTAAATACTGCACTACTGTAAATGCATGTACAAGAGAGAGAATGACATGAAAATATCAGCTTTGGACTCTGAAAAAGGTTGGTCAGGCTCAAGTTGAAATTTCAGCTCCTGTGCAGCACTTAAAGGTGCAGTATGTAGAATTTAGTGGCATATAGCAGTGAGGTTGCAGATTGCTACAAACTGAATACCCACCCCCCCTTCCAAGCATGTAGGAGAAACTATGGTGGCCTCGAAACTTGCAAAAAATGCGAAAAGCCCTCTCTAGAGCCAGTGTTAGGTCTGTCCGTTTTGAGCTACTGTAGAAACATAGCGGTGCAACATGGTGGGCTCGTGGAAGACAACCCGCTCCCTGTGTAGATATAAAGGCTCATTCTAAGGTAACAAAAAGACAACAATTCTTATTTTCAGGTGATTATACACTAATGAAAACATACTTATAAATATTATATTGCATTTCTGCCAAGTCCGTTCAACTAGATGCCACTAAATTCTACACACTGCACCTTTAAGAGGCCATGTAAAATCCAAGTTGGTGCATTGTTCATTCCTTGCTCACTGACTGGAGTGTTTCTCATTAGCATTGCTCTCTGTACTGCCACTGTTGCCCAGACGCTGCAGTATATTGCAGCAATGTTGATGTACAGTAGGAGGTACAGTATGTATTTCCAATATACTGTAGCACCCAGCCTCCATTCTGTGCTAAATGACAATCCAGCAAGTGTGTGAGAAAGATGTTAACATGCTTTCATGGCTTTTACATCAACTCAACTACGCTTCATTGGTCAAATCAAGTTTTTGTTACTTTAGATAAATCTGACATCAATGTGAAAATTGCCACTGAGTCCATTCAGTGGGTTTGTATCGTTCGTATTTATCTGAAAGGGAACTTTATGAGCATTAAATATGTGCTTCACTCAGATAGTCATCCATGCATCCATGTAGTCTGATAATCATCAGAGCCAGATTGTCAAGTTTAAAAGCTCTCAAGAACTAGAAGACTGTTGAGTTCCACTAGCTGACAAAAGAGTGAAAAAAGACAGGAATAGAGAAGTATAATTATATATACAAGAAATTAATTATATCATTTACATATATTCCAACAAAATGGAGCACATTATTAGAGTGTCCTTATTAAAATGTGCCATTTTTAGTCAGTATGATTTTTACAATTAAAAAGGGGACAAAATTATGCAAAATTCAGCATATGAGAATAATGAGTGTGCCTGGACGTGTGTGTGTGCGTGTGTGTGTGTGTGTGTGTGTGTGTGTGTGTGTGTGTGTGTGTGTGTGTGTGTGTGTGTCTCCTAATAGTTGGCCAGGGTGGGGAGGGGGGGGGTGACAGGGTTGTGAAGGTTAGAGAGTTCATTTCCAGAGTCTTTCTCATGGTGATTACATTGGCAGCTTTAACTGGTAACAAGACAAATGGGCAAACACACGTGCATGTACCAACACACACACACACACACACATACACACGCACGCACGCACAACAACACAGTCCAACACACACAATACTAACATGAACCCTTCAATCCACGCTGAATATGGAATTATTGTATTCATCTGGCATCTAACTGCTCATAGCCCTGTCCCAAAACACACAGACATTCTGCACACATGACATTTATTGCCATCCTGGCTGAACGGCCCCCCCCCCCCTCTGTTGCTCTTCCTGAGGTTTCTTCCATTTTTTTCTCAGTTCAAATGTTTTGGGGGGGAGTTTTTACTTATCCAAATCGAGGGTCTAAGGGTAGAGGGTATGGTGTGTTGAACAGATTGTAAAGCCCCTTGAGGCAAATTGTGATTTGTGATGTTGGGTTACAAATAAAATTGACTTTACTTGACACACGCAAAGACACACACACGCACACACACACACACACACACATACACACACACATTATGTTCTGTTCATCTCAGTAGGGAATGGTTTGCTGTGATGGAGAAAGTTTTCCATTAATGGTCTATCAACCATATGAAACAGGCCATGAAGCCTTGCAAGGACATCCTACACAAACACACACACAGACTCACGCACACATATATATACACACACAGACGCACACACACACACACACACATAGACTCACATTGCTTTATCACCATCAGTGCTGACATGAAGGCCAGTAAACCTTTATTTAATTAATAGTTCTGCCATTTCTGTGCCTCTGCTATTTTAAGAAAACTATAGCAGGACCTCCTTTAGATCAATTATTTCCTTCATGTATGCTATAAAGGATACATTTTTAATAAGTATTTTTATAACATGCATGTAACACTCAGAAATATATGTTCTAATACAAACAAATATTATAATGTTGTGACATGTGACATCGATTTACAGTTGAACAAACGGCATGTATTACGTTAAAGGAGGCATCAGAGTTTCTTTCAAATATTTAAAGAATATTTGCTTCAGTGTTTTATAATCCTTGTGAACTGTTTTCATTGTCATTTTATTCCCTTCATTTCCAACAACCACAAAGTCTCAATATTTAGGTAGAACACAGGAAAACGGTAGGGATGTTTGTTTTTTTTTAAACATTTGAATAAAAAATTATTTGAGTTCATTGACAATATGTCCATACTGGATTCACAAACCCCAAGTTAATCATGTTTCAAGTGTTTTAGGTGCAGTAGTGATAACTCTGATCATCGAAAACATTACATAATTGTGATTCAAGAGGTGGAAAATATGAATAACACAGTAGGGATGTTACTGACACACATGAATACTTGTATCAAACAAAAGAGGGTTTTTTATAATACAGAGAAGAAAACTGCAATTTAGCTAACATATCAGGTGCCAATGCAGTTTCTTACAAAAAATAAGCATATTGGATAAAATAGCTTTGGTATGTAAGTACAGACTGGTGTTTCAAAGCAGTAGGTCAGTTGTTTTAATAAATCAATTGTTTTGATCAATTTGATCAATTTGAAAACTGTTTTTGGTCATCAAGTCTGACTTAATGGTTGCTGAATGCAGGTTAAAGAGTGAACAATGTGTCACTGGTCTCATTCGATAAAATCCCCATGATAAAAGTTTCCCAATGATAATCCCTAACAAATCACCTGCTCTTACCTTCTCACCTTTCTTCTAACAACTAAGCCACATCTCATCTGATAATACTGCAGGGGAGAAAGAGTAAGATGCATCTAAAACAATTATTTTAATTATTTGTCCGTAACTGAAATAGGTAATATAATTACAATGTTAATTTCGTTTACCTTTTAAATTCAAGCCATTTTAGCTCAGCACATAATTAATCAGTTTGGAAAAAAATATCCTGAATCAGAAATAATAAATAATTAATTTAGTCTGTGACAGGTCAGTAAGGTGAGATTTGTGAACAAGACAAGAAGTAAAATATTCAGTAATCCTGACTGTCATCATCTGTCAAGTTTGTTGCAGGGTAAAGTTTTGCTTAGAGGGCTAGTGGCCTGTGTTGGAGAGCAGCCAGCCTGTGCCTCTCTGACCTCTTTACATCTTCTTCTCTCTTCCATCCATCCATCCACCCATTCATTCATTTATTCAGCCATCCATTCATCTCCCCATCCTTCTATTCAGACCTCCATTCATCTCCTCCGCCCTCTGACCCACTTCACTTACAAATGTCTGTGTTTTGTGAGTGTGTGTAGTGAGAGAAAGTGCGAGAAAACGGCAGACAGACAGATTGATGTGAAAGTCTGAGAGGGGATGAGAGAGGAGAGCAGATTATTAGCTTGTCTATTTTCAAGGTTACGAGCTAGCATAAAGATGAGGATAGTTACACCCATGTCTAGAGGAATAAGAGTCACAACACAGGAGGTGTGGGAGTCATTTCCCCGGCAGTCCTCAAATCAAGCCTCGCAACAATGTAGATGAAGCATTTTATTATTATTTTTACATTTTATGCTTAATGGCATCTTAAATAGGATCATGCAGAAATATATCAATAGGGTAAACTCAGGCCAAAACAACAAATTAAAGAAACATTTCAAAAATTTACCAAACTAGTCTACATTAAATGCAAGCCAAATAAACATTTCTTCCTGCATACAAATAAACAGGATAAAATGTTTACAGAAGAAAAAGGCAGTCCACCCATTTGAAGAGAGCAGATACACTATAAAAATACAAGCTGTTTACAACACATATCTCACATAACAAAGTGTCAAAATACATGTATGTACAATAAGTATCCTTAAAAACTTGCTCTCAGCACAGCTGCATATACACATTGAGGCAACGGCAGAGCCTGACTGGCAGTAGAGACTGTGCTCCGATCGCTCCCGGCCAATCCACCTACACACACATGCTTAAATATACAGAGACAGCAATGGGTCATCACAAAGTACACAATCAGATAAAGTTGTTAGGACAACACCCTTCAAAATTACTTGACGTGGGAGTTACAATGCTTTTATTTACCTCGCAGCAAAATAAAAAACCATATATAGTCAAATAAGCCCATATTTGAGTTAAACTGATTAAAGGCTATGGATGGCGATTTTCATGTGCAGAGTCAATAAAATATATATGTATATTATTTCTTATTGTAAGTAGAATCAATTCATTGTTGGTTTGGCTCTGCACATGAGATTTGTTGACCATAAGAAAAATGTAGAAAATTGCCAGCTATATCCTTTAAAGGATCAGTGCAAGACATATGACTGGAAGAAGGATAGTACTGGAAGTAGGATAGTTCAACACACTACAAATAAACAATAAGTACATTAGCCAAACCTCACCATCTTTACCACCGTATGTGTTTTCCATCACATCACATACAGAACAGTGAAAAAGAAACTGTAAATGTAATTCGATACATCTGCTCTACATAAAACATACAAAGACATTTAGATTGTATCATGACATTTAAAGTCGCAGCTGCACTGAGCAGCTTCCTAACCATCCTTCCTCTCTTAATGTCACATGGCTAATTTACATCTGCCATTTTCTTCCTCTATGAATGTTTCTTCATTAAAAGCAGGTTGGCGTACAGATAAATACCAAACAGATACAATACAGTGTGTTATATGTAGTTGAATGTTGATAATGGCCTCCAAACGAGACGACACAAATACAGCCGTGTGATAATGTATTCATAGTGCTTGACTGTACTGGAATATTCATGATTGTTAAAGTTTTAAGGCGTGTGTTTTGCAGCTGTACAGACTGATTAAACTGAACTCTTTATGTAGCCAATTAGAAGTGTAATAGCTGATTGCCTCCAGAAGAGGGAAGCATCTTATCACGACCCCACGTAAAAAGATATTAACTCTGCTTCCACCACTGTAGACATGCCACACCCGATGTTTTGAAGTGTTTTGTGTATTAATGCATTAAAATCTGTTTTACATGAGCCATTACTGCTTCACAGAATCGGGGAAATGGTGTCAAAAGCAGAGAAAGAATTATCTGGAGGGGGTGAGGAGGACTGTAGAGGATAGAGAAAGTGAGACTAAGTGCAATTTTATCAAACCCAGCCAAACCACAGTGTATCATTTCCATATCTGACACAAGAGGTACAGGTATAAGCCTCAGGTGTCAGTGTAGTGTGTGTGTGTGTGTGTGTTTGTGTGTGTGTATGTGAGAGAGAGAGAGACACAGCTATGTAAATGACTCATTGGAATGCAGCTACATTTACAATTGAGGTTGTGACTCTCATAATTACACTTCTCCCTCAGATCAGATCGCTATCTAAGGTAATTTAATTTTCACTGTGTTTGTATGAGTGTGCCTGTGTGTGAGCGTGCACATGTTTGCGTGCACAGTACAGCCGCTTTAAATGTTTGCTGCAGGGATGAGACAGAAGAATGGATCTCTGTCTGTGTTACCGTTAGCAACCCTGCAGTAACCGAGGGCAACAGCGGAGCACCATTGTCGTTATGGTGCCGGTGAATTATGTCTGTCGTTCAACCAGATCTTATTAAGTGTCACTCACAGTCACACCTCTGTTTGCCATCTGCAGGACCAGCCCCCAACCCCTGAAAAATTAAATAGATAAATAAATACATGTGCAGTGATGGTTCTAAAGATACAAACATGCTTTTTGTTGATTAAAGTATTTACTAAAACAAATCTAATTGCAATTGCAATATATGACTAAAACGAGTCATATCAAAGTCAACAAAAAACACAAGAAAGACATGCAAAACTCACACAAGGGAATCATAAATAGACCATAGAGAACTTAAGTATGAATATAATTTAAATGGAACTGTAAATAGAACAGAAATTTGTAGATTGTTTGGAAACATACAAAGTATATGTGCAAAAGATCAATGAATAATATCCAACATGAATACAAATACAGCTTCAAAATGTGTAGCTTCTTTTGAAATAAATACATGACTAATAAGTAAAACCTTTCATATGACATAATTTAAAACCAAAACATATCAAGGACACCAGTGTATTCTATAGGGATGCTGGGAGAATGTTAACCGCAGCTCGTTCCAGTGCATATTAAAATTGGTTTGTTACATCATCATCAATGCTCTAGCATGTTCTGACTGTGATGATCATTCACTGATGAACACTTTTTTTTTTTCTGGGCGCAATTTTGGCGGCCGCCTATGTTGCCTATTGGAAGCGGAAGTCTGTCCCACACTTTCTGCTACATTATCACCTGGTGTCAAACAGACAGAGCGACCCGACAGTCTGTAATCTGGCCAATAGCTCATTCAGAGCAATGATAGCTTCCAGTACATTCAGCAAGACAGCAGGTACCAAATGGCTATTACAAGTAACTGTTTTGATCCTGGTTGGTTAATCTTCATTCGGGCAAAATGTTTTGAAGTGAAATGTTTTTTGAGGGAGTGTGCGTGTGTTACTCTTTTCCTATTGGTGCTTTTTTTAATAGCCTTGCACCTACATGATGTGCTTATAATTGCACCCCTTCAATTACAAGTAACTGAGCAGAAATGATTTGACCTCAGTAATCTTTGCATAGAATACCCATGTCTATCAACCCTGCCATGTGTGATTTCTTTGTATAAAAACATGCCAAATTAATGAAAGAGGCAAAAGATCTGATGTGGGTGAGTCTAATCAATGACACTGACATTCACTACATTTCTGCTTGAACTTTCATGTTAATTGCACTTACTGAATACTGAAAGGCAGTCAAATTAAAACAAACAAAGCTACCCCCTTTTCATCTCCAGTCTCAGTATATCTGATGGCTGTTTAGCATTAAGTCAGAATGATATCTCCTCACCTCCCAGCAGACATGTTGCTGCCGCTGGCAGTGTGTTTAAGGAATGTCTCCTGTTACAGAGCTGATAAGTGAGAACAATGTGGATCCTTATCTTTTCATTCTATTGCACTAATCCTGACAGAGCGTAGTACATAAATAATTGATCTTTCCATTATATATTACAAAGTCAAAATCATGGAAATTGGCTCATGTGGCCCTGATAATTATTGTCAAAATTTCCGGTTGTCCTTCCTGTCACTTATCCGGGAGTGGTTAATCAATAGCTGAAGGCATTCCCTTTGCAGCACTCTTCATCAGTTTGCTTTTAGACCTCAGTGTGTCAGTTGTTAACCTTTGTTTTTTATGATTTAGTCAGTAGTTTAGACAATAAAAAATGTTGTCCCTGTTTGTTCATACATTTATTAAATGCCTTTCACACAGTTGATTTATTACAAGGTTTATTCTCTATTGTCTTCAGGTGGGATGCTCCAAATAATTGAATTCATTGCACCGAATTTAATAAAACTCAACATGAGTCTCTAAGAACTGAGCTGAACAATTGCCTGTGGTATGAATTACTTCTTACATAGCCAGAGGCTTCCTGTAGTGCCCACCAGCATTTAGCTTGAATCTAGAAAACAGGGAATGTGAAGGTTCCTCTGATACACAGAGCCTTGGTCCTCTCTTCCTATATAGCCACCAACTGGTTCTGTGGCTTTTTAATTAGTTTACTGGTTACATTGATAGCCCTCACCAGTGTGCTCCTGTTTTTACTATTCAGGTCACCATACCAT
Source organism: Thunnus maccoyii (assembly GCF_910596095.1). NCBI lineage: Eukaryota > Metazoa > Chordata > Actinopteri > Scombriformes > Scombridae > Thunnus > Thunnus maccoyii. The sequence goes on along the minus strand of NC_056539.1, from coordinate 26,793,761 downwards.
GATACTGCACAACAGAGCACTTTGAGACCACTTGTAAAATTTGCTACCTTACAACAAAACTATTATGTTGTTTGAGCCGATGAACTTTGTATATTCCTACTACTCCTACTACTAAGTTGTTTACAGTTTCCACTAACAGATCATTGATTATGATGGGCTGAGTGGAAAAGTCTTGTTTAGAGCAAATAATCAATTATTATGTTTTGCTGGAGTTAAGCCTGAGGGCACTTTGCCTCATACAAAAGGCCAATAAAGGCCAGGTCAACAGTTTATTTGTATAAACCATGGCTTTTGTTGTGTATTATAATTTCATTGGTATATACAGAAGATAAAACAGTAGATAAAATGTTGCCCTGAGGAGCTCCTGTGTTAATTATGACACAGCACAAACCTTTTTGTGTAGATTCTCTGTGGGCATTGCTTATCCATAATATGAAACCAGTGGTAACTTCAAGATCATGTAGTTTCTGCAATAAAATTTGCGTGGTAGAGGTATTAAAAGTTTAACTAAAATATATATATATATTTACATGCTTTCCTGTTTTTTGTTGTCTTTTCCATCCTTGACTGTCAAATACATCTTTATGCGGATGATTTACACTGTTTTATACAGTTTAGCTTATTGCTCTCAATTAGCTACAAAGAAATGACAACTCTTCTTCAATGCACAATAAGATTCAGAGATTTGTATTGCAGTAGTTTGCATGTCTCCTCTGGATTTTTTTGTCTCTTTTCTTTTTTCATTGTTCTGCTCTGTTTCAACTGTAAACTGGGTGTTGCAGTAAAAGAGCAAGCATGCTCAGCCAACCTTGTATAAATAAAGGTCAAATCAATTACCTGTCACTCTTGGCTGCATTGCTATTAAAGAAGAAGAGCACACTCATGACTTAAAGACGAAGATAAAGGAAAACATGATATTTACCAGAATATTTGTGAGGTGTTGACAATCGTGCGTCTGTAACGGATTCATTGGATGTGCGGTGTTGACACTGATCCCTAAAATCTTTGCTGGAGTCAACCTGGTTCCATTATATTTTCGTTTATTAAACATTATTTTTTTGTTTGTCTCTTGTCTGTTTTCATTGCTCTGTTCTGTTTCAACCGTAAACGGGGTGTTGCAGTAAAAGAGCAAACATGCTCAGCCAACCTTGAATAGATAAAGGTCAAATCAATTACCTGTCACTCTTGACTGCATTGTTATTAAAGAAAAGCACACTCATGACTTTAAGAAGAAGATAAAGGAAAACATGATATCTACCAGAATATTTAATAGGTGTTGACAACTGTGCGTCTGTAACAGACTCATTGGATGTTCCGTGTTGACACTGATCCCTAAAATCTTTACTGGAGTCTGAGGAATCTTGGGATTTCCCCCTGGCACACAATCTGTGGTTTTTAATTGAGCTTTTTTTTGTTTTTTCTATCCTCCCTCCTCACCCTCCCTTCCTTCTCGTCCTTTTCTTTTTCTCTCCTCTTCTGCTGAGGGCGTATGCTGAGCCTTTCTTCACATGTGTTAATGCATCTACATGTAGACAAATATCCTGTTATTACATGGGATACTCAGTCTTTCCATTCTGTTTTAGTCATGTCAGTACATGTAAGCATCATATCCTCGTCTCATCCCAGACACACAGTAAAAGCAGAGTCAAGTCTTTGTATACACAGTGATTAGCAGGGATGCACCTTATGATCTTTTGTTGTTTATTGGTGCATCTTTCTAAAGAATATAAGCAGTTTCCATGGTGATAGTGTTTGAGATGTTTGAAAAGAGATCCGTGAATCAAGGCAGGGTCTGTCTTATGAAAGCAAGATTAGTTCATTTTGGCTTTGCAGTTCTATGAAGCTTTCTCACTTTGTTTTGTGCAGCATGGTTAACTCCCTGTTGAGCATGTTAAAAAGAAACACGACACACCCACTGACAAATCAACTCACTTCTCTAGTTTACACTCATATGTTTCAGGAGCAGTTTTGCACAAATAACAGATAGTAGGTAGACCATATTCAGATAGCAGATTCTTCTATTTCCATCAGTAATTGGTTCAGCGTAGCCTATTACACGCTTGTCAAGCACTTCAGAGCATCTGTACATATAAGGAGCCCTAAGTCTACAGAGGCAGCACTGTTGTTCTCTCCAGTAAAAACATGAAGCTTAACTTTACCATCAGAGAAACTAATGTGGTGGCAACAAATATAATATTTCATCTGTGAGACCAAAATTTATCTTCCAAAAGGAATTATATCATATATATTTTATATTATGATATGATTATGATATATGATATAATATATATACATATATTATATCATATATCAAAAAAGGCTACAGCCAGCGGCTCCTCAGACCTCCGTAAACGTCAGAGCAAATTTACAAACAGGCATTATTCAGAAAAATTGATGACATATTAGAAGTCTAAATGCTCACTTTCTCACCTGAAAAAATATTAAAACTTACTAAAGTGACACAATAACGGTCCTAGAGTGAAAATTACAACTTTTACTTGGCTCAGCCGTTGCTGTTGGTTGGTGCAAAATGCATTCTGGGATACTTGGCTATCCCAAGTTCACACAAGTCAGCTCCCAATGTATGCCAGATAAAACAGATGGAGCAAGAACACTTCCGGTCATTTGGACCCTACTTGTCTAGATGCAGACTTTGAATTGGAACAGAACAGTACTTCAGCTGTTACCAGTGACATTTCACAAGAACAACAAAGCACAAGTACAGACAAGAAAGCAGACTGAGAGAGAACTACAGGTGCCAGATCTTGATTACAGTGTTATACTGTATTATATTACGTGTTATACATGAATGCACAATGTCTTCTTTGTTTATCAGAGTGTGTTAAGATTTGTTAACAAACTAAGTTGACTGGCCATGTCTGTCCATGCATTTGTTGAGTCATTAGCATATTTTGAGGTATAAAGCCATCACAGGCAAACTTCCATCACATCTCTGCAGTTCATCTTCCAATCATTATCTCAGGTCACAAGACACATATTTGCTGTGTGTCCCTAACATACACTAACCACATGTACCACTAACTTATGTACACAATGTTACAGTCACAAAGACCTTCATCAAATGTTCTTTTTCTATAGCCATTATGTTTAATCATTTACAGTAAAATGCCATTTCCCCCTGCATTGGCAGCAGAAAAACCATTACTGAAATAATGCATCTCATCATGAAACATAAGAGCAAAACTGGTAGTAATATTTTTTCCCCATACTCACTCCAGGCTACAGAATATATCGAGTGTCAGCAGTACAATCTTTAATTTATTTAGTTTATTTTCAATTCTATTGATTTTTTTTTAATATTATTATAGTATTCTTTTTCCTCGCTGCATCATGTTGGTTTTTTCGCCTCACTAATGACCTAATTTTCCCATGAGGATTAGACGCTCTTCTTATCTTAAATTATATACGCTGCTCTTGATCTTTTGATGTAATATAATGCCTATTTTATGTGAACATGCTAGATTGGAAACAGAGACAGTTCAGAAGCACTTTTGTGAGAGTGGTTATCATGGATTGCCAGTGTTAGGTTTAATGCAACTAAGTAACACAGTGTCACACTGCGTTGAACTCGCTTTGTAAGTCAGACCTGAGGACTAGAACTCTTTGGCTTGAATCAAACCTTCACCAAGATATTACCTTTAATCCAGAAGGATGTGTGCATTAAAACATGATCTATGTGGGAACTTTGAAAAAGTTTTGTTTTGGGAACTTCCAGACTTTATGCATCGTGTGAAGTTTCTGGGGTGATCTGATTCCAGACCAGCAGATTAAACATGTCTCCAGAGGCTGGAGGTCTTCACCACTACACCATCTCTTTGCATTAGTCAAGTCATTTTAGATTTGTCCGCCTCGTTTCTGCTGTCTGGTTCCCACAATCCCTTTCCCTCATTGCCATTGCCAGAGAGTGTTTGTGTTTTTTAGGGTGTGGAGTCAGTGGTTACTGAGTTGGTGGCTGATTGTATTAGCTAGCAAAGTTGCTTTGTAACATGGAAAAAGATGACTCATGAACCGCTGTTTCTTCCTCTCTTTTGCTTTTCTCTCACTTCATCACCCTTTTGATCCACCCACCCCAAACCCTCACACAGACCAAATGATGTGCCCACGCTTATATTAAACTTTAATGTGTGAGATGATTAAGAATGACAATCAAGGATGACGTTCATTTACTGTTTTCACACTATTTTTTCTGATTAATTATTTGAAAAAAGTTGCGAATATCTGCAAAAGAGAAACTAGTGCTAAAGAGAAACTACTAATATGTATCATTTAAATACTCCATTTAACCTACTGCATTTCAAATGTTACTGAGTTAAAGTAAATTGAAAAATAATGGTCAATACAAAAATGGTCCCTTTCAGTGGCTTCAACAATAGTTTCTTTGATGTAGAAGCTCCATCGATGGTTTTATGTACAGCAGTGAATCACATCATATTCGCATATAGTCACCAGTAACTACAGTTATGTGATTAGTGCAATGAAGTAAAAGATACAGAATTTCCTCTTAAATACAAGTAAAAGTGTAAAATCTGACAAAATTACCACCTGTAAATTGTATTTACGGTACAGTTAGTTACTCTATTTTCAACCCCTGGTAAGTGCTCAGTCATTTCTAAAAAAGAATATCTTTTACATTCCTTAAATCATCTTACTGCCTTGCTGAAACCACTAATACAGTGACTATAAACTGAATCTATTCTTAATAAAAATCCCTGTGACTTAAACAATGTGATTAAGATTAAGATCAGTCTACCAGAAAATGATCTCATGTCACTATAGTTGAGTGTCTCAAGTGACTCCTCTACTTGAACAGAAGTCTTCTTTGTTTGTTTTTTTTTGCCAGGAGTAAAGTTATTTTAGTGTGTGTGTGTGTGTCCATGCACATGAAGTGAATCACTACACCCTTTACTGAACACACTAGTATCTTGACTGTGGGAAAACTGGGGCAGGAGAGCAACACACACACACATACACACACACACATTCAGAGAACTGGGACAGAAAGTACTATATGTCTCTCTTGTTCTGTAGTTATGCAGGTCGTGTGGTTGGCAGCAGCTTAAAAGCCCAGAGGGAGAACCCAGAGATGACCGTCCGTAATACAGATCCTGTCCTGAAGGGGGCGAAACAGAAACTGGAGCAACTAACACAGGTACACACACACATGATCATTTCAAATTAGGACAAGTGGGTGAGGTAAATGTTTGCAAACACTATTCTCACTATTTCTTACTTAAACAAAATCTTCATTTGCTTTCAGTGACTTCCAAGTTTTATGTTAAGAGGGATCATATTCATCTGTTTCCCACACTAGTGGTAGGGCCAACAGATAGCAGTGTTGCGTCTTAATAACTACCGTGCAGATTATCATCTAATTGGTATGAATATTTATGGTCCTCAGATGATGATTCATAATGATTTGTTGACCTTTCTTCAAGTGCCACCATCTGGTCAAAATTTCTCTGCCAACACTTGAAAAATAATGGCTGGATCTCTCTGAAATTTGCAGTGAATGTTCAGGATCACCAAAGGGTGCCGTCTTTGGGGAGCACTTGACCTTTCCTCTAGCACCACCATTAGAGAAAAATAATCTCTCAAACACTAAAAATATCAAATCTAATAGGCCAGAAACACTTTTCATATTCATCACTCCATGAGCTTTTTTTTCTTTTTTCTAGTGCTGCTCTCAGGCCAAAATGTCAAGTTTGCATCAGCAGGAACTTTGTAACATACCTCATAATCTTATATACATGTCAGTGCATATCTGACAATTCTGACAATTCACATAATGCTTTTTCCGTGAGTTTGCATGATGGAGACAGGAACAGCTGCCTCCAACAGCTATAAACAGCAGTGTGTGTATCTGTATTTCTATCAGCCTTATTCAGTGAATTTATGACTTATAGGCCTTTGGGATGTCTGAGCTTTGGTATTTACATCTCTGCTTCATAGCATTATACTTATGTACCAAACATCTTGGTGATTTAATGATCACATTCACTGTTATTACAGCAGGTCTGGCATTTTTGGCTTATTTCTGCTTAAGAAATGGTTTAGGAACCCACAGTAATAACATTTAATTTTTTGGATTGATTATTTTAGATCTGCATAACCAGAACAGTTTTTTTTCTCTTTGTCTTCAACCAGTCTTTAACAATGTCAGCTTTTGATGTATTTTTGCACTGGGCTAGGTCCTGCACATGCTACAGCCTCTGCTGTAAACCTGTATTTTTATGTAGGTGTAGATAAAGTGAGATGAGAGTATAAGCAAGAGGATATGTGTGTAATTTCATAACTCTCCCATAGAGCATTAATATCTCCTGTCCTCACCTCAGCCATGACCATGACTTATGAACGTGGCATGGGTCAGCATCCTGCAGGTATAATGCACTCTGTCCTTCATGGATGGAGTTATGGAGGGCTTATCCAACCCATTCATATCAATACCCTAAATAATGATTCTTTTGTTAGTTTGATCTTTGGCTGTTATTATTTTAGTCATATTCCAAGATCAACCTCACAACCAAAGTGTGATGTGGCTGTTATGAAGCTGCAGCAGGGGCCTGGGTTCTGTGTGTGTGTGTGTTTTAGTGAGTGTGTGTGTATTTGAATTATTCATGTTGTGGGGACATAAATCTGTTTACACAGTCACATTGTGGGAACTTGCTTCCTTTTTGGTGACGCAAGTCCCCATAAAATAAATCATTACATTTTTGGGTGAAAACTTAGGTTAAGGTTAGGTTTGGGTTAGGCAAGCAGTGGTTATGGTTAGGGTAAGTCCCCAGGAAATGAATGTAAGTCCATGTAATGTCCTCTGAAGTGATGGAAACATGATCTGTGGGTGTGTTTCTGTCTCTGTGAGTGTGATGTCTCAGATGAGCCTCATCTGGCTCTCAATCATCTGTTATCACCTCTTGTGTGAAGCGCTGCTTAATCCAATAAACTTAAATGTCAGCACTCTAAACAGATGTAGATAATAACATGCAATAATAAATTAATTAATTCAACAATTACACAGAATTTATGCTGCGCTCTCAAAGCTCTGGACAGCATGGTAATACGGTGATACAATTTGCATGGATGATTCATAAAATCATATCAAAATGATACATGAAGGTTATTCATAATGATGATTCATTATTGGTACTAAGGACCATGTGATTGTGTTTGGGACCCTTAGAGAGTAAATCAGGCTGTCAGCTGAACTGATAGAAACAGACAGACCAACTGGAAGCCAGACAAGTAAACACAAACTGGAAGAAAAATCAAACAAACAAGCCAAGAGGACAACACAGAAACATATGGTGTTTCTGCCTTTGAAGAGTTTTTATCTTTAGCTATAACTATAAAATAAATGAAGACAGAGTTCAGATTTCCAGGTGTTTGCTTGTAGGGTCAAGATATCAGTTTAACTTGAATAAGTGGTACCGATGACATGTTTTCATGTAGCAGCAAGTCACGCTCACCGAGTGCTTAATCGTAATGTCAAGTGGGAAATTGTAGTTTGTCAAGAAAACCTGATAAATTCTGTCAAGTGTCGTTGGTGGTGATGGAATATTCATGGAAAAAAATCATAGGATGGGACATGCTAGATTTACTTTACTCTTTTTGCTGTTGAAGCTCTTTCTGTGCTCCGTCTAATTTTGGTGGGGAGTCCATTAATCATGTTGCATTTACGTGGAGGAAATGCCGAGTCAGCATCCCCTCGTGCCACATACACAAACACACAGCACACATGCACCATATAATTACTTATGTATGAGATTTGCTCTCTCCAGCCCATTAGATCTATGTAACCCGTACATGTCCTGTTAGTCTGTGATTTAAAGAACATTGAAGTTTCTAACATGATTGCAAGAACAAAGACCCAATGAGGATAAGAAAAGTAAGATCCTTTTATTTTGGACTTGTAATACATGCCCGTTAGATGGATGATGGTAAATGCTAACAGACCACAACATGAAGCAAAGGGAAAAATGCAAATATAACACAACCCATATGCATCGCAAACTATTTTCAGTTCCAAATTGTGTGCAGTCTTTCCATCTTTCTGATAAATTGAGAAAATGCAAGTCTGTGCACACAAACTCTGTGTGAAACTACACACTATGAGCCGTTACTGTCCTTTGAACAAGTTTAAAGTCACCTTCGGAAATCCAGGGCCTGGGCTGTGCTTCTTTCATGCTAACTGCCCCAGTGCCTTCTCTGTGCGGGAAGCCATTCATCTGAGAGCGCACATTAATGCACACCATTTATTAATTATTAGTCATGCCTGTCATGTGTGCCATTTACACACTCGCACAGCTAGGACGAGAGGAGGAACAAAATATGAAAGAGGACAAAGAAGCATCCTTGGAATTTTAATTATATCATCAGCCATGTTTTTGAGGTCTGTCTTTCCCTCTCTCTCTTCTTATCTTTCACTGTCCCATTTTGTATTAGGTGTTAATTAGACCTTTTGCAGCAGCGGGCTCTGTTTCATGCAAGGTTTGCCCTCTAATGGGATTCTATTAGTGTAGTCACTCACTTATCCGGGCAATTAAAATTTTTATGTACATGCTCAGCCAATCAGGATAAGCCTAATCAACCTTGTGAGGGCTGCTCATACACAGAAAAGGGCAGTGGCTTCACCGCTCCTCATCCACTTTTGTCTTAAGTGACAGCACATATCCAATGATAGCTTCATTAGACGACTTGGCAAAATTCTGCTCGTCGTGAAGGTTTTGGTCTAGCCCGGTATCCAAAGGAATTAAGTTTGCATTGGGTGTAACAGCTGATTTTGCAGTGAACAATTTACATTAGGGCTACAGCAACTGTCTTCATTATCGATTCATTTGTAGATCTTTTTTTTTTACTCAGTCGATTGTTCAGTGTGTTTCGTATAGTGTTTATTTATATAGCACTTTTCAAAAACTACAAACTACATTAAATATTAGAATAAGTTCAGTGCAATCAAGAAATAGAATATCTTAAAATAGATTCAATTAAAAAAAGGAAAAAATTAATTAAAAGTCAAAATGTCAGTGAAAAAGGTCTTCACACATCTTGTTTTGTTCAACCAGTAGTACAAAACTCAAAAGATATTCAGTTCACAATGATATAAAACTGAGAAAAGCCACACATCCTCATTTGAGAAGCTGGAAAAGAGAATGTTTGGCTTTTTTTTTTTAATAAATGGCTTAAATCATTAATCAACTATCAGAATTTGTTTGTTATTTTTTATGTTGATCGACTGATTGATTATTCAAATGATTGTTTCAGCTCTAATTCACATCCAATGAAAATGTTCACTGCTGAAGGAAGTAGTGGGTGTGGTAACCCTTTTCATGCCAGAGGCTTGAGTGTGCAATACCAGAGACCAGTAGATAATGTTGGCTTTTTCTAACCATGACCGTGATCTTTTACTAATCTTAGCCAAAAGTTTTGGTTGCCTAACCAACCTTAACTTAATCTAGATTTTCTCTAAATCCACATTTTCTCTGACGTTGGAGTTGTTGCTTGGTCACCAGTATAAGGCAGCCCCTGCAGTGTTTCATAGAGGGTTCATCCTGAGTGGCTTGCGTTTCATTTTTTTGTGTGCAATGACTACTTGTCAGGTCAGTATTACAGGGCTGCACATGTGTACATGCAACTAGTTGTATAATATGTTACTATTAATCTTCGACACAGCAGAGAACAAGCTACGTACATCATTGATTGTCTTGGCTGATATGTTTCAGTTAAGTGGTAAAGCTATCGCCCACCATTTCTCATTTTTGTTTACTTTTAGAAAATATCTTAAACTTACAATGGTAGCTTACCAATTAAAGAAAAGTAATTATTTTAATTACCTTTCCATCCCTCATTATTTTGAATTAGTCCTGTCTTCCTTGCCTTGAGCTTTTAGGAGACGTGTTTAATTTTTCCATCTTCCAACTCTTCTGCACAGATTTTCAAAACAAATCAAATAACCAAAAGTCCTCATGTTATCCACTGACTAAGTTTTTCCCCTGCCATTAATTAGATAGGACAGACCACTCTGGAGCTGAATAATTTAACTTGTAGGTCTATTAGTTTCACCGAGTTACAGAGTTTCAGTGTCGCATGGCCCAAATTCTGTTTAGATTCAATCCTTTCCACATGACTTGTAAAACACAGTCCTGGTGGAAACATTGCTGTAATGTATTTTTGTCCTCCCTCAGCCCTCATTTGCAGTCTGATGACATGATGGTGAATCACCACACAGAGTCTAGTCTGTCTCTAATCCCCTTGGACATGCTGTCATATAATAACCTTGGTTCCCCTTGTTTCCAAGGCTGCCCCACACCTACTGTATGGTGGAGGCCAGATGTCCCTCCTTATGCATACAGCCTGTATCTATCCAGAAGAGTCCAAACCTAAGACATATGTGCAGAATGTCACCAATGGCAATTTTGTCCCTAAAATAAAAAATAGTAATTAGTGATATACCTCACAGTGTCAGGTCAATGGTTTTTTCACAATTTCCCTAACATTGAGTGCGTTTACATGGCACTAGTATCCCAGTTTTGAGTCTTATTTTGGTATGTCGTTTACATGGAACATGAGAAACCTGGTTATTGCAATATTGCAATTGACACAGATCTCATGATCTCACGACACACATGCCTTTTTCATCTTTGCTTCCTCCGATGTAAAATTTGTGATTTTCAAACAAAGGAACAGCAGTTGTTTTTTTTTCAAGTTCAGATGGGCTGAGGCACAGACCATAACAAGGTCAAAGCAGCACTTTTCACAGACGGTCTGTGAATGCACCGATCATCATCTGTTTGAACCGAAAGCGTGCAACAATATTCATTCAATAATCATTGCGATGCACATTTCAGTTGAGCAGCCAATCACAATGATTTGTGAATCATGAACCCACTGAGCAAGAGTGGAGCAAGTCTGGAGAGACTGCGGTGTTAGCATTGTTTCTCACTGTGCGGCTCACTATGTCTGCATTACAGTTATACTAACGTTAGTCAACAATGTTTCAATCTTCAGTGAGTAAGCACCAAAACCCCTCCCCCCACCCCTCCCAGGAACAAATCTCACTCCAAGCAGAAGTCAGAAGTTGGCAGCCCTGTGTAAACACGCTCAGACAGAACAACAGTTGCTATCATCATATATAATTGGTATCATATACTTAATAACAAGACTTTATAGTCTACAGCTAGCGGCGAGGCTGTACCTAGACACAGTGGTGCTTTTAGCTAAATGCTTACATCAGCATGCTGAGCATATCCATGATGGTAACATGCTCATAATGACAATGCAAACATGCTGATGTTAAGCTGATGTAATCTTTATCATGATCATCATCTTAGTTTAGAGTCTTAGCATGCTAACATTTACTAATTAGCAGTAAACATAAAGTACAGCTGAGGCTGTTGGTATTGTCAGTAGTTTTGCAGGTATTTTGTTATAAAGTACAAATAAATATAATAATATAAATAAATATTTTGACCTGATGATGGTGCTAGAGGAATGGTCAGGGGGTCACCAAAGTTATTATAATTCATCTTTAGAGAGACAAGAATATATGTACCAAATTTTACAGCAATCCATCCAATAGTAGCTGAGACATTTCACTTAAAACCACAAAATGTGAACCTCATAGTGGTGCTAGACGAAAAGTCAGGGGATCACCAAAGATAATTAGGTTTCATCCTCTGGGCACCATAGATATCTGTCACATTTCATGGCAATCCATCCAAGAGCTGGTGGGCCAAGTGACTGACCGACACATGGCTCTAGGGATGGCAATGTTGGCCTGGCAAGTCATTTTCAGCTGAATGATCAGCTTGTTAATCACATATGCTGTAGTTGTAATGTCTCTGAGCACAGGAATGTGACTCCAGAACAATGCAGCAGTTTAAAAGGCATAGAGTTCTTCTCTTGAATCAAAGCAAGGTTCGGCAACAGGCAATCAGTCAGCTAGGGCAAACAAAGCAGGCAAGGAGCAGGCTGGCTGAAACACAACAGGAACACGCTTGGGTCAAAAAACAGGACTGAGTGCTGGAAGGCTAAGACTGAGTACATTAGACGATCTGGCAGATGACTGGGGAATGAGGGCCGGTACTAGGGAGATAATGGGAGAGGAAAACGAGGGTAACTGCAGGGCAGGTGAGAGTTGCAGGGTCTGATATGACAGGAGATGTTAGTGGCAAAGAAAAAAGGCAAGGATGAGCAATGAAAACTAATCAGAGGTGACAGTCACGATAGTAGTCACGTCTGTTTACATGACCACTCCATACGTTTCTCCGTGTTCAAGTATGAAAACATACAGTGCAGTATAACTATGTGTATGTTTACTGCTGCACATTTCCAGGGTCACAGTGTGAGGAAATACATATAGTATTTGCCTGCTCAGTCAGGCACCACAATATAGTAACAGCTTATACCATATGTTTTTGTGTTAAAGGGATTATCATTTGCAAGGCAGAGTAAGCCATCTTTAAATCCTGGAAAGTCGTATGGATTTTAGCTGTCTAGCAGCAAGCCAACAACAAAATTGTGGTATAATTACTTTTACCATCCATGGGATTGAATTTCTGAAAGAATGTTTGCAATTATAAAAAAACAAAAGTTTACTCTCACTTTTGCCTTTGGTAGTATTTAATTTGCCAGACATATTTCATCATTGGAAGTAATATAAATCATTATGATAGATGTTACCATCTTTGTGGCATCAGCCTATCTGTGTATATAAAAATGTTATCTTAGAGAAAAAAAAAATAAAATAAGATGTCACATATATCTGTTTGCTTTATCTCTGTCCCCAGCAGTCATTTATATATTACCCACTTTGACTCTCTACAATACACATTCATCATATTGTAAACCAATTATAAACTGCTGTCACTGTGTATGTGTGAATATCCAATAATTTTTGTGGTTTTTGGTGGAAACTGCGTAGATCTTTTTTCAGTCTCTGGAAAGTTGAGCGTTAGGAAACATGAGGTTTTCATTCAGCATTCAAATTATGTAACAGGCTCCGGCATCTACGCTGTGACTTAACTGAGCAGCGGATAGTATGGATTCAGCATGACCTCAATTACCCTTTAGTGTACTCTGTGACCTATTTGTGTGTGACAGAGAATAAAGTAACAGAGAAAAAATACCTTCCTTCTTGTTCTTGCCCTTCTCTTTTGTGATTGCTCTAGTATCTTGATCATTAAATGAATAGGTCCACGTTTGGGTCAATACATTTATTCGCCCCCTTGAATTACAGTACCAGTCAAAAGTTTTTCACGCACTTCCTTGTGAAGTGAATGGGAACATGTGTCCAAACCTTTGACTGGTACTGCAGATGAGAAAATTGATACCACTCTCTACTGTATGTTTCTGTTCAACATGAAGACAGTTCTTTTCATTATTCATTTGTTAGCACATTTAAAAAACTTTTTATTATTTTAGAAAAAAATTATATGATTTGTGTATCCATTTGTATTGCCTATATACTGTATACTCAGCTATACATGAATTCAAAGTGAGCAATGCTTGTGCAGGAGAGGTAAAAACTCAAGATGAACAAAATTTCAATTAACAAGAGTAATGAGCCAGGAGAAAGTTGGCCTAGCTTAGCATAAGGGGAAACAGCTAGTCTGCTTCTGTCCTGGACTCTCTGCTGGTTGCCTGGCAACCTCATGGTGACAACAAAACTCCAGGAAGTCACTGCTCCTGACCACATAACTCCTGTAAAACCACAACTTGTCGTTTTTACACTTTGTTTTTTTGTAAAACAAGATATAACATGTTAATTAGTGAGCTTACGAGGTGGATGTTTATCTTTGGACAGAGCGAGGCTAACGGTTGTCGCATGTTTTCTGTCTTTATGCTAAGCAAGCTCACTAGCTGCAGGCTTCAGACAGACGCAATGATGATGATATCTCATTTAACAATTGGAAAGAAAGCAAATAAGTGTACTTTTCCAAAATGTTGAAATATCGCTTGAAAGTATACTTTCAAATCCCCCTCCAGTCAAAAATATATTTTTCTTCTTATTCCTGCAGTTGGATGTTTGAGCTTCACTGTGCAGAATGATGTATGTGCAGAGTTTGACACTAGACTGTTTTCACATTCATCTGCTGAAAGTGGAAAGTTTCTCTGTGCTCATTGAAAATCTGATTTTAAGGGGCAGGCCTACGAGCATGATTTATGACATTGCAAATAGTTTGGAAGCCAATTCTAGTTCAATATTCAAGTTACACAAGTGTAATGTGGAAACTTGAAGCTTCCAGTGCACATACACTGAGAATGGACTTTACAGTGAAGTAGAAGACATCTTTTGTTCAGGAGTTAAACTTCTGAAATTAAATATTAATACATTTTGCATATTTATAGATTTCTAATGAGGGAAAAGGAGTAGATGTCATTTTAAGGATTTTAAAGTGGTAATTATACTTTTTTGTGGAAAAACCATATGAGACACACATTATTGTTTCAAGCAGAGTATTTGTATGTCTTAATACATGTCTGGAGGGGATCTTTAAAGTATCATCAGAGCACACTGTGTCTCTGACCTTTTAACTCATAGCTATTAGCTGTTTGTAATGTCTGCAATCTTTGAGTTGAAGCTTTTCCTCCTCTGCATCCCCAAGTAAAACAAACTGTAAATGTGAGTTTTAGCGGGTGTTTTTTGAAGTGTGTGTGTAATATGTTTAGACATTTGTATGTGTGTGTGTGTGTGTGTTTTATTTAGGAGCTGTTAGTGGAGCTCGGGTGGGCGAGCAAAGCCAGAGGGAGGGTGGAAGAAGAGGAGGGAGGGAGCGCACAGACAGAGAGAGGCAGCGGAGACGACTGTGATGATGAAGATGGCTGTGAAGCATCTGGTGAGGAGAACGGTGAGTCACACAGACACACACACATACACATATATACACACACACAGACGAATGCGCTCGCAAAATTGGATAAACAAATATTAGCAAACATTCGACCACACATACTCGAATACATTACATGTATTGATGTGAACGTGCAAGTTTGTCATTTACTTAAAATATTGAGATTCTGATTCATACGTAACACATCAGCATATACACACACGGACACACATCAAATAAAAAATAACACACACACACAATTCATTGGTCTGGTGGAGGCTTTAAAATGCTGCAGCCTCCACATATCTTGTGCCAGCAGGGAAATGCCCAGAGGGAGGGATAGTACTGAGAGATGGATTCAACTGTCCTCTCTCTCTCTCTCTCTCTCTCTCTCTCTCTGTTCCTCTCTCACTTTTTCCATCTCTCTTTATGCTGGTCTCAGCAGTTTTTTTTTTTTTTTCCTACTCAGTCGGGATAAAGGATGCACTAACAACCAGGTCACCCCAAAAACAGAGATGGAAAAATAAACTGTAATTATTCATTTATCTCTTGACTTATTCATCGTGCATATGCTTATACATAATACATGGGTGTCACAGTGAGATCTGGGGACCCATCTGAGCCTCGAGGTAATCCCACAGAGTCAATGCAGTTTAAATTTGCTGTAATTTAAATTGTTGATGAGAAAATGTTACTTTGTGTTGAGGTTAAATGGCCAAATGTTATGTCCTTGACCTGAAAACATTTTAGGGGCTGTTTCCTACAGGTTGACAAAGTATGTGTGCTAGGTCCCTTCTTATATTGGGGTAAAGAGAGGATTCAGCAAAAAAAAACAAAAAAACTAGGTCTTAAAATTGTCTCTAAGTCTCCAGTAAGTACGCTCTGTTATGGAACATTGCATAGTCCTTGTCAAATATTATGTTTTAAGGGTCTTTAGGGAGTTAAAGTCCTCTGGTTATGAAGAAAAAAAGTAAAAATAAAGTATACTATAAATGTAAAACATCATTCCTGGTGGGTCAGCTTTATTTAGGTTGGAGTAATGGCTTGTAAAATATGAATGGAATATGATTGATTTATTGATTTGTTTATTCGAGTGTCCTGCACGTATTCTGGTCCCCGGGCCATATGGGCTTACAGCGAACTAGCCAACAATAATAACCAGGATGACATGGTTGTCACATGACAAATCATGATGTACAGTTCCACGACTTCAAAAGGAGTACATTTCAAAATATTCAATTCACATGACAGAAATGTCCTGTGAGGATATATACAGTGTAGCTTTTGTAGCTGCCGTGCATTTTCTCGCCTGAACTATAACCTTCACATTAAAAAGCCAACTCAACATATCAGCTTCAGACAACCAAAACAAATCATGATTCTTTGACTGAATATGACTTTTAAATGAAGTCTTATAGCACCTAAGCGCTCAGTTTCACATCCTAAGTATTTCTCTGTAACATTAAAGATTCTTGACTTAAAAAATAAACAAAGTTAAACACTCAAAAACTTTGTTAATATGCTAACAAATGGGACTGTGTCAATCAGATTTGAATGACAATAATTCGTATATTGCTACAATCTGATTGGTGAGTTGAAATAGGTTACCAGGGCTGTTGCCGTAATTTTAGAAATACTGAGGTCATCTGCCAACATAAATATATATTATTTATGTATTTTTTAATCTTCTTAGCCTGAAAATAGTCAAAATTATAAGATCATTTCTGAAAAACAGTAATGGTGGCTTTTAACAACCCACCCTGTGTCACTTTAAATAGTAACTTAAAAGATACGGCTACCAATTTTCTTTGTTTTTTTTTACTGTCAACTAATCTCATGCAGCCAAAACAACAATGAATCGATCCTACTTACGAGCTAACAAACCGCATGCACAGGAATGCATTTCTGTTTATGGAGCTTCACTGGCTTTGTTTTGCTACATATCACAACTTTTTGACTTTGTACTACATTGTACATTATAAAGGACTTTAGTATAAAGTCAAGAGATTGTGATATATAGCACAACAAGTAAACAAAGCTCTGTAAACAGAACTGCGTTCCTGCACATGCACAGTGGCACCTGCCTTACAGGTAACTACTCTCCGGAGACTCCGGAAAACGCGATCGCTGTTAAACAGAGGCTGGAAGGACAAATAGTCCTCAAAGGCTGCTCACATACTGTACCATAGATGCCCCTTGCTTTATGTGCTATGGAAAGCTTTACAGTCTGTATCTATCTTTAGCTGGAAAAAACACATATGTTGATTAACAAGAAGACCCAGGCCACCTTTATGGTGACAGAACTTTCCATGACACCCAAGTGGTTTGCGACCAGAGTTTCTACGGTCGTATTGGTGATGACCTGGGCCAATTATTTTCAGGTCAAATCAATAACGTCATAACAGCGTTTGTTGGTGGTGTTTTTGTCATCTCAGTAGGATGGAAATTTTCTAGTACTGAATCGAGTAGAAACCTCGTGTTGGAGCTGTGCTTGCTTCATGGGATTGATAATTTGATTTTCTAAACAAGGGTTCATTCTTCTGCATCATCACCTCGTTACACATGACAAGAGGTTGTGTCAGCACTCTGATGATGTCATCGGGCAGTGGGATCTCTGTTCCTGAGGGCAGGCTGTAATAAGTTTAAAGGTCATTGTTGCATTCATTATCCGTACACTGCCCTCGTCATCGCTCGAGTCAGGAGTGCGAAACTAAATTAGATCATCAATATGCGAGGTAATCTGTCCATCATCAGGAACTCAGTCTGTATGTGGTGTGTGAAGTTTTGCTCACAAATCCGACTGGTCCTGAAAAAAGGTCTCAATCTTAGGCCTGTGCAAAACCCTAATAGTGTGCTGCTGTTACTGCTCCAACTGTCCAGCAACAAACAAACCTGAAGAGACAATTTAAAAGAGCTTTATGAGGTAGGAGTGATTTGACTGACAGTGATCTCCTGGGAAACTTAAGCTGCCTTTAGACCCTGCAACAACAATGATCCTGTAAGTTTATTGCATTGTGTCACATTGTGCGAGATGGATCTAATAAAATCTCGATCAAAATCTGTGTCGGACTGCACTATATCAGTTTGAGGCTGTCAGATTGTTCACTCAATGCAAGGTGAATTGTAGCGCTACGATGTAAATAGAAAAAAGTACATGAAAGCGGAGACACGTCATGAGCTCGTGTCATTTTTCTGCGCTGCTCATATGGTTTGAAAATGCAGCAAAGTCACACAAACATCTTTGACGTTGTGTGCTATGGCTGTTTTAGGGAGAACAAGAGTGTTTTTTCCTTAAACTTTATTTAAAAAATGGCACCTACAAAATGTCACGCCGGCCAGTGTATTCTGAGTCATTTCATGTCATATTCTGATTGGTTGGTTTGTAGATGTGGGTTGTACAGTAGCAGCAGTCACATTACGACAATTTGGTCTTTAAGTTCAGACAATGTCAGAATTTTGCCTCCGGCTGTTTTTTGGTTGTCAAAGCTCCACATAAGTCGTCGGTTGACAAGTCTCACAGTGAGATCTAGGACCACCGTTTTGGATTGACATCCAAAGATTTTACCACGTTTCGCTCACGATTGTCGGCTTTCATCTCAGAAAGCAAAAAAAATCATACAGTTTAAATGAGCCTTCAGGCAAACAACCCTACAACTGTCATCAGAGTCTTATTCTGATTCTTATCTTGCTAAATTCTGAATGATGCGTGGAAATGCTTGACCGCACCACAACATTGTCAATATATAAACAGTCTATGTTGCAAAAAGGTAGGGACTCCTGCTTTAGGTATATGTTGGTTAAGATTTCCACTGAAGTTACAGGGTTTGATGTAGCACAAAATTAAAATCACAATAAAATAAAGTACCAAAGTGTCAACTCTCTGTATCGATGTTAATGACATTTACTACGTATAGTATATTTATTACTATTGTTTTTTGTGTCTGTGTTTTACAAGAACCAAACAGAATTTAAGCTTGAATTTTAGATATTCAATTGTGAACCAAGGTTTTTCAATTCAAAACATATAAAATAATAATGGTTGGCATGGTTAATGCACATAATTTATATTCAAGATTTATATGGCTTTGTTTGCAAAACATCATTATTTTTTGAACATGCAAACACTGATAGGGTAATTTTGAATGGGAGGCTGTTTTCATTTTTACAAGACTTGACTTTAACATTTATAACACCTCTTCACAGCACATGTATGATTAAATGTTTGCTTTGTTAGATTGCGTCGCCCCCTCATTTAACGGCTCTAAAAGTAAGGTATTTGTCGTGACATTTGTCATACCCTTCCCGGTAACCTTGATGTGTCAGATCTGTGGAAACTATCACCTCCCACTGGGCCTCAAACTGGTACACTGGCTATTTACAGAGAAAATTGCTGGTTATGACTTAGCGAGCTGGGGGCGTGCAGGGATTGTATCTTCCAAGCCACGGTGAATTCCTGAAGAAAGAATCACAATAAATAGTGACAAAGGGGGATTTTTCTGCATGTCTCTCTGCTCGTTGGCATCTCTATGCATATAAACAAGCCTCACAAGCACCGAAGCTGAAAGTGTGATGCGGTATCAACCAAACCAGACAAATCACAGACCACAACAAGCCGTTTATACTTTGAATTATTTGTACTTTTCATGCCTGGACTGTACATTAAATCAGTGGTTCTGAGTTAATGTATGAATAAAACACCATCAAATGCAAGCCACTTAGATTTTTTTTTTTTTGAAAGATCTGCCACTAAACCTGCCTGTCCACGCTCTCTGACTCTCTCTCTCTTTAAAATTCTGCCTACAAACCGCTTCTCTAAATCTGAATTGCTGAAATGTGGAGTTTATTATTCCACAGGAAAGGAAGAGCATGGAAACAGAATTATGCTTGCGTGAGAAAGATAGTGTTTGTGAGTTATGTGTATGTGCGCACACAAATAAATGTTTATGACTTCTTGTTTGTGTGTGTGCATGCCCTACATGTGCTTTATGTGTGTTCTGCGTAATCCAGTATATTTTATGGATGGCCCAGTTGTCTGTCTGACTGACTGAAACGGATCCAGTAGAGCGCTGTTTCTTGACTTACAATGTCTTTCTCAATATCAACCCGCTGTTTTCTTAAGAACACACATGATTGAGCTTAACTTCTCTTTCTCCCTCTATCCCTCAGCTGCAGATATGAACAGGGTGGAGTAAAATGAAGAAAATATTCTGCCTGTCTTGTAATTAATTCTCATGACATTTGGGCTTTATTGAATACCAGAAAGGGACAGTAGAAGTGGAGGATGGGAAGCGGAGACGAGGTGTTGCGGCGATATCAGCCAACCGTTGAAATCGACCCTCAAAACTACAACATAATGACAAACCCTGTGTTTTATTTATGCGGGACACGTAACAGTGGAAAGTTATTTTAGTCATGCTGAGACAGTACATAGCCTATTATTATTTGATTTAAGTCCATTTTCCACATCAAGGCATGTTGATCCCATCCCAGAGAAGGAGAATCGCTTGGCAAACAGCATTCAGAGATCAAAAACAAAGGAAAAATCCAGGCATCTCAACATAAGAGCAGTTAAGAGCAACAAGCTTAAGTTAGCTCTGTTTGTGTCTTTTTTTTTTTGTATGAAGGAATTTAAGAGAGAGAAAGTGAAGTCCAGCCAGAGAGATGGGTTTGTTCTCATACACCGTAGTCTTGAAATCAGTGTTATACTGAAGGTTAAAAATATGCAGTATATTTATTCACTGAGCTATATATAACTGCAGGTCCTGTCCACGGAGAGGCCCTGCTAATTCATCCTGAAATGTCTATGGAGTTCTGCATTACTATCAGCAGTCAGATACACCTTTCATACTGAACTTTATTCGCTATTTATTGTCAGTAGTTATATTTATCACTGTGATGAGATAATAAAAACACAAATGCCTGTCACAGATGCCACTATAAACACAGTCTGTTGCAGAGCTATTATTTGCCGGGGAGTTTTGACTTTTCTTCTCTCTTCCTTTAGTCATTTCTCATCCTCCCCTCCTCTGGAATTCACCAAGATTAAACTGATTGATTTTCTCTCCTCAAACCAGCACAATCCCTTCTTCAACTGCCCCTTCTCCGATCTCTCTGTCTCCCCAGACATATCCAGGTCCTGTAACGTCAATAATGTAAATGTAATCACAGCTTCTCTTCTCTTCTCTTCTCTTCTCTTCTCTTCTCTTCTCTTCTCTTCTCTTCTCTTCTCTTCTCTTCTTCTTCTTCTTCTTCTTCTTCTTCGGTGTAACAAATGATATGCTGCGTCACAGTAATTGCCATGCTGCAAGCTGTGATGTGGTGGTGGATAAAAAAGTGGGCAAACCGTAACCTCCAGGTATCCATGAGTCACATTACAACCGCTAATGTCAGTACGGTCTGGAAAGCACCGATTCTTTTCCCTCAAAAGACCGTGGGCTGGTTTGGATGCTGTCTTCTGTAACAGCATGCACAAATTCTTATTAGCTCCTTTATGTTGCAGTACATCAGAATAAGGTTAAGTGTAGTTTAATTTGCAGATAAAATGCTGTCAGTGTTTGGTTCTTATCATAAACCTGTACTAAGCATCATACAGATATATAACAGGATATTGCACATTGCTGAACCATTTTTCTATTTATTGCCTTGCTTCATGCATCTTCCCTCCGTTATCTCTGCCTTGCTCCTCTGGCCTCTCCCCCACTTCCCTGGGGCCAGATTCACAAAGCCTTTAGAAGCTATTTCATCTTAAAGGGAAAGGCCAGTGTTTTCCAGCGCTTGAACATGTTACCCCTCTGCCTGAGGACAGTTTGATCTGCATTCGTAAGCGTCCATTGCTGTCTGAAGGGAGCCAGAAAGAACAATAAAAAGTCTGGCGAGGCTTCTAATCTGCACTGGTGACTATAAAAGTTCCCAGGGCGAGCCTTTGGATGGGATTGATCAGTGCTATAAAATGAAACTGCTTTCTTTGTACATCCATGCGCTGGAAGAACATTAGGGTGTAAAACATGCTCTGAATGCAATCAGTATCCCACTGATACAGCAGCGTTACTCAAGAAATCCAGACTGAAGCAGTTTCTCTCTAACATATGAATATATATTTAAAAGCTATTTAAATCTGTAACCACTTACTCTTCATTTTATTGGTTTTCTCTTAGAAATAGCTTTGCTTTTAATTTGTCAAACATATGATTGTCATTTGTAGTTGACATTGTGAGTTTGTGTGATGTGCTACTGTGTGTTACTTTGTATTACGTGCCCTGTTTGTTTTTTGTTTCGTACTGTTCTGTTACTGTGCATGTATTTTACATAATTGTGACCTTCCAAGGGACTGCAGATGAAAATAAGCTTTAAGCTTTAACTCTGGTACAGTACATAAAATTGTAACATTATGTTTAATACTGCACATGGTCTACAGTGGCTGGTTTACCATGTTCCAACTCCCTGGGCCACTTAATCTGCAAAGTATCTTAGTTTTGACTTGTGTTCCACTGAATTGAATCCAATTTTCTTATGAAACATCACAAGGACACAGGGAAAACGTACAAAAATGTATTTGAAGTTACATTAAGCCTGGTTCATTACTAACTTGTTGTTGTATACCTCAACTGTAACACACATGTTATTACCCTCTATCTCATGCACACACGATATACACGTTATGCAAGGTCAAATGTTGTTTTTTAGCAGAACTTATCTGCAGATTCCTCTACATATTAGCACTATGTTTTTAGTGCATTTTTGCACATGCACATTAAAATTACCTTATGGCACAATCTACTGTCACAAACAACAAGAATATATGTTCAGAATAATAATAGAAAGTACACATAACCTTAGAAAAGTCCACCTGTATACTCTTTCAAAACATACTTAACCTGTACATAAGCTATACATAAACTGTTGCATGAACTTAAACAATACAAACATACAGAACACAAATACCAATATGTGCTTAAGTGGCTCTTACATGGTTCCTTACCAATAAAAATAAATACATAGAAAGTATTTTATTTTTACAAGTAGACTATAATGCAACCTAAAAAAATCTTTATATACAGGTAAGTTGCATTAGCAAATGTGTTTTTTAAAATGATTTTATATTTACATTTGATTTACACGCAACATAACAAAGACATGACATAGATAATTATGCAGACACACACCATAATATAAAGAAAAAAAGGATTGATAATCAATTGCAGGCATGGGATAGGAATGGGGAGGGGGAGAGGTTATTGTGGGGATTGGATGGGTGATTGGGGGGTTGGTACAAGATCAGTGGCACAACAAAGGCCAGGTAATACATTAGAATCTTAAACATCAGTATGACTATAGCTTATTTCATCGGGTTCATCTGAAAAGGCTATCTATAAGGCATCGTGGTCATTAATTATACAAAGCACAGACAGCAATCATAATACCATGGGTCTACTTCTTTTGGGAATACAAGTGGGGCTAAGCAAATTGCCTAAAGGCCATAAAGCGAATAAATTAGCACATGTTTTGTAATGTAATATCGCCCAGATTATTTTTTTTACCGACAAAACAAGGAAGCCTTAATATTGGCAGCAATTATGTCTCCTCCCAGTAGGCAAATCAAATTAGTAGCGCATAACACATTAGCATCTTTTGTTTTCCTTTAAGTGCTCCTGTTTTTCTGTCCTCCCTTCAGTGGTTTGATTTTGTTTTTGTTGCCCACGTCTCACAGTTCGGGGTATATTGACTACTGTAGGTACACACAATATAACAAACAAACACACACACACACGAAGAAATCAAGCAAGGAGAAGAAGGAGATAGGCATGAGCAGATACGATAGGACACACACTGTTACTCCTGAGAGGACGAGAGGGAGTAACACTGTGTGCATAAAAAAGGAAATCATAAATGATGGAGCTCACATGCTGTGTGTGTGTGTGTGCATGTGTGTGTTTAGCATGAGGCAATGCTTAATAAGCAGTAGAGTTAAAGTGATAGATCCTTAGGGTGGGAGATGTGCCTCATTAAAGAATTACACATTCACTTTGCTCTCACTCTCTCTCTCATTCAAAGCGAATAAAGCCTCTCTGTTTTGTTCGACACACCCACAGAGAGATGCAAGAATTGAACTTTACATAAAAAAAGCTACAAAATCTCTACTGAATAACTATCTGCATGGTTGACTTCCTGCACTCAAATTATCAACCATAACCTTTACCGAGCATCTCATCTATTGGCTGTCATGTCTGTGTTCACTGCCTGCCTGCCTGCCTATCATCATCCTGTCTGTTTGCCTGTTTTCTTCTCACTTGTCTTTCTTTCTGTCTGCCTGCCTTCTTGCCTCTACACCTGAGCGAGTTTCTTCATGCAAATCTGATTAGACATCATCTGTTTATTAGTCCTCCTCTCTGCAGTGATGTTTTTGTTCCCATACTTGACCTTTTGGAAGAAGCCTCCGGCACCTCCTGCTTCATTCCTCACGTATTCAAATGAGCATTCACACACACACACACACACACCACACACAGTAGACAACACCCCTATAAGCCTGTGTTGATGTACGGCCTTCAACCAATCACTTTGCCGCGTTCATCCTCTCATCCACTTCCAATCACAGTCAGCCCCTCGCTGCTTTTATACTGTGATCTTCAGCTCATTTTTTCTCTACATGTTTCCTCCAAAGGTTTTAAGATTCCACTGGAGGCTATTCTTACTGTAACCTTGGTGAGCGTGACCTTGGACAGATGCTTCAATATTGCGAGTCAAAGCGTTAGTAGGTGTTATAGTCATTTGAAAACAAGCACTAGCTGTTAAACTGGATATCATTTCAGGGTCTATGTTACCTCACAGTTGATCACACGTCGAGAACGTGATGGAGATGCTACCAAGATAATCTGACCAGCCATCCACAGTTATTCAAAAAATACACAATACAATTTA
The DNA here is from genome assembly GCF_910596095.1 of Thunnus maccoyii. Lineage (NCBI taxonomy): Eukaryota > Metazoa > Chordata > Actinopteri > Scombriformes > Scombridae > Thunnus > Thunnus maccoyii. Next base: position 26,768,997 of record NC_056539.1, on the reverse strand, counting down.
CTGGGAGATTATCCAATTGATTAACTTGATTATGAAATCATAACATCACAATTGTCTATTATTCCAACATGTACATTTTCCTCTCCATTACAGCACTTGAATATACAATATGGTAATTTATGGTAAGCAGTATACAACCTAAGCAGACATTCATAGCATCTTCTATTAAATTTTTTTTTTTAAATCAATCAGGTTTATATTCAGATGTATTGATGTATTGATCAACATGTATTGATCTTTCATCCCTAATTATGAGGTGAGGGACATGAACAAATCCTTGAAGAAACATCTTACAGTTTCACCTGATGTTAATGTCATGCTTCACTGGCTAAAAGTGCATGCTTGGTTTTTAAAAAAAAATGTTAATTCATAATAATTCATCATTAAGGGCTCATAAACCCTGAATTGCTCAATTTTCTTTTAGTTTCACTCACTATTAAGGGTGTTGCTTATTACAGTTGAATCAGACTCTGGTTTGTTTTCCCCCTTGGTGCAATTTGTTTGGACAGATGAGAACACAGCAATCGTACCTGGGTGCAGACTAAAACCACCCTACCAAGACCCTTTAGAGGAAGTGGTCTCGGTCCAGTCATATGCAAAATCAACTGCTGTTAACAGCTAGCTGGAGACTGAATCAAGGTACAACCTGGACTAGCAACTAGTAAGTTGCCTTTTTTAATATTTGGGCTCCAGCTCCAGACACATTTACCAATGAGCAGAGTGTACATTCTCACCTGGCTTTTAGTAATATATTTTGGTTCGCTTGAGTGACCAGAGTAAATTAACTACAGTATGGGTTTGAAAACACCCTGACACTTGATGACATCCAAGTCTATGAGGCTTCCTCTCAGCAGAAACGGCCTCTGACACAGATCATGTCCTGGTAAAATCTGAACAATGTGTGCCCTAGTTTAAAATTAACATTAGAGGGGCTGCCAAAAAATCCGTCTCTCCCTTCAAAATGATTTATTATATCCAGTAGCTTCAGAGCAACTACAAGTTCTCATTTTTCCATTCTGAGATAAGGAGCCTCAATTACCAACCAGGGACACAAGGATGATTTTATAGATTCTCATCTCAATGAGTAAGTTGTCTAATGAAAACTTAGATATAATAACAGCAGTGAAGAATATTAAGAGAAACAGTGGAAAGCTGAGCTGCTTTCATTGCCAAGTGTTTTGCAATTGCTAATACACATTTTTGAAAACTAGGCTCATTTTCTCAAAACACATAACACATTTCACAAAAACGCACACCCAAAGCGAAAAACACCTAATATATCCTGCAAAATGAAGCACTGCATTCAAAACTATATAAACACTTATCAAAATAAAACTTGTGCGCCAAATGGCACACACTTCATTCATATTACGAGATTTTTATTGAAAGCAACTTTCATCTTTGGTTGGCGTTGTCATAATAAGAATTCTGTGTGTAGAGGATTCTGTAGATTGTTCAAGTCTACAGAAATTTGTGCAGAAACACTGTTGAAACAGAACTTTTTTTATTTTTCTCCACAACAAATCAGTGCAACATATGCACAGCACATACAGTATACATTACTGTTGTGTGAACAAAAAATATGCTTTCCATAGAATACAGTAAACAGAAAAGAAAACTTTGAGAAAAAAATATACAGAAAACACACACACACACACACACAAAAAAAAACAGGAAGGAAAAATACTTAGGTTGCATCTCACCACCTAGCTGCTTCTGGCCACAGCAGCTCATCAATATCACAGGCAATATCTTCCCCAGCTAGACATTGAGTGTCGTATCCAGCCCTGGAGATCACCCACGTCAATATCATCACATGTCTGTTCCATTGCCTGCAGAAGAGGCATGCACACGTAGGGCTGATGGTCATACACCTTCCGCCGCCATGCTGAAAAGAACTCCTCAATTGGATTGTGAAATGGAGAGTAGGGTGGAAGGTATTGAACAAGAAATTTTGGGTGGTCAACAAACCAGTTTTGGACCAGGGCTGCACAATGGAAGCTGACATTGTCCCAAACTACAACATATCTGTGCTGCTCTGTGTCATCCATATGGTCCACCTGGTATGGTGGACCATATGGATGGCTGTGCAAAATGTTGTGCAGTCTGTCCAAAAATGTGGGTACATGGGCTGTGTTGTATGGACGAAAGTTGGCATGGCGGTGGAGGACACCATAATGCTTGATGGCGGCACACATTGTGATGTTGCCGCCATGTTGGCCAGGAACATCTACAATGTCCTGTGAGGTTGAAGCCAGCCTCATCTATGAAAATTAACTCATGTGGGATCACATTAGCATCCATTTCCAGTGCTCTCTGTAAACAAAAAGCAATTTTAAAAAAAATTAGTTACTATCATAATAATAGTCAATAGCGTACTGTAGTCAATCTTGTACTTACATCCACATATTCATGTCTCAGATCTTTGATTCTTTCAGAATTTCTCTCAAAAGGCTCCCTGCTAAGCTGCTTCATGTGCACTTGGTTTCTATGGAGAATACAGGACAATGTGGACATGCTGACTTCCCGGATGTTGTTGAAAATTGTGTCGTCCCTTCTGATGTGGCTTTAAATCTAATTGCATTATTTGCCAAAACCAAGTTAATTATTGCTGCTTCCTGTGCCTCATTGAACATTTGAACCCTTCCACCATTATGTCTCCTGTTTCTCAGTCCTTTAGAAAAACCAAAAGTTGGGCTGGACTCTCTGTTCAGCTTCTCTCATTGTCAGCCCGTGGTTCATAACATTGTCGACTAACATTGCCCTGATTTCATCAGGAAGTTGTTTTCTTCCTTGTCCTCTTTGTCCTTGTCACCCCCCCCCCCTCCAGCTTTACCCCTACCTCTCACTCTTCCTCCCCCTCTCACTCTCACCCTCCCTCTGCCTCTTCCTCTCGCTGCTCTGTTGGCTTCCACTGTCGTTGTAAAAAGGTACTCACCTGTGGTCTTTTTACAGCGCTTATCCTGATTGATGAGTCGACAATTAAGCAATTAGGTGTTTGGCCAGGTGGCACGTGTATTGGCCAGTTGTTCCACTGGTGTGGCATTTTGAATCGCAGTGTTTTGAAATGGCAAACAAGTGACTTAATGTCTGATTCCTGTGTCTTATGTAAAGAACCGTGTGCCATGTTGAGTTGCACGTTGGGTGCAAAGCATAAAAATGTGTTTAGAGTTTTGGAGACTTGAGCTGAGGTTTCGCTCTCTGAGTGTCATTTTCAGTAATTGTGCTTTGTGTCATTTCAGCGTGTTTGCAATTGAAAAAAACTGTAAGATAATAGCATGTTCACGACATAGTCATTGTCATTTACTATTTACAGACTTTCACAGTACACAGCCTGTTTTCTTTCTTTCTACCTTTTTATAATATGATTCTGATAAGTGCTTGCTAAAGGTATAATCTAGAGCTCTACCATGCTCTACCTGCTCTCGGTGTGTGTGTGTGTGTGTGTGTGTGTGTGTGTATGGGTGTGACTTAGCCTCCTTTAGGGACACATTTCAGACTCAAGACCAGTTGATTGGGGACAGCTTGCCCAACTGGGGACACAAGACATGTCCCCAATCAGGAAAAAGATGATTTTTGGATCAGTGGTTAAGGTTAGGGTTAGGCTTAGGGTTAGTGTTAGGATTAGACATGTAGTGGTTATGGTTATAGTTATGGTTAGGGTAAGTCTCCAGGAAATTAATTTAAGTATCCCCCAGAGCGAGTGCAAAAAGACAGAGTGCATTAATGATCGTGTCTGATATCAGGTGCCTGTGGTGTATTGTACAGAACTGACAGTTGAGGCCCCAATTATGCCAAATCTTGTTGCTCCTCAATTTGTATGTATACAACAGACATTCATTCACACACACACACACACACACCACACACACCACACACACACACACACACACACACACACACACACAAAGGGGGGAGGTGACCTTGAAAAGCGTCTGGAGAGCTGATGTGTGTGTGTGTGTGTGTGTGTGTGTGTGTGTGTGTGTAGGTGTGTAAATGTATCCCTAGCATTTATAGCTGAATCAGTAATGAGCATTTCATTACTTCAGCCTCAGTTCCCCTGGGAGGAAATGCAGACACACACACACACACACACACACACACACACACACACACACACACATATACATATACTATATATTTATTTTCACCTTTGCTGTCGGTTCCCTTTTCAACTTTCACTCATCAGATCTTGTTTCCCTGACTTCCTTTCATCTTTCCATCCATACGGACAAACACACAAGCATACATTCAATGAACATAAACACATAAATATTTGAGCTACCTGCGGTTACCTTCTAAGACAAGACAAGACCGTACAAATGCTTCTCTTCCCTGTTAACACATTAAAATCATTTAGTTCTGCTTTGCGCGTAAGTTTGCCCGATCAAAGCATAACTATCGTGTTTCTGTGACACACACTGTGTTTACGGAACCACACGCACACACACACACACACACACAGCGCATACACAGTATTGTCTGCTGCGATTAGAAAGATGCTGTGTTGTCGGTAGGGTTTTGTTTCAGATGGCAGACTGGAGGAATGCATGAAAGAGCATTAAACACAGTTATGCTGAGGTTTGTGTGTTGCATATTTTCTGGAACGGATGGTTTGGGATTGGTTGCTACAGATCAGGCTGGAATGTCTGACTGTTTCAGTGGATTAAATGAGCCACAGGTGCAAATGATGAAAGTGAGTTTGGCTGAATTTTGAGATTGAATGTTTTCAATGATACAAAAACATCATCAAACACACAACAATAGGAATTTACAATTTAACAGAATTCACCTTAGCTAGTTTTATCTGAATGTTGGTGTATTAAATACAAATATACCAACATTAGATTAGCCAAAAGTAGCAATTTTCTTCAAAATGTGTAGTATTTTTAGCAAAGACAACAGCTTTAGGCTGTTTGATATCTACTCTCATTTATAATTGACACAGGTAAGCATTCAATAATTCAACATAATCAAATAAAATCATCATAATAAAATAGTGAAACCAAATTAAATACAACAATCAGATTTAAGAAAGAAGAATTAAGATTTAAGAAGAATTAAGAAAAATCCTGCTAAATTTGTTTCTATAAAAGATGGAAAACTTGTGACTGAATTCAATATAAAAGTTTCAGTTTTAATATTTTTTTCTTATTCATCTCAAAACTATGTCTTTTTTGGGGGACAGTTTATTAGTCTAATAACAACAAGAACGTCACAATAAAATAAAGTATCCAGATTTATTTTTCCCAAATGACATCATAACATTCCTGACAACGTTCCTCACACAACTGTAAGGCGTCTGTCTGTCTCTTTTGAGACTAAAAACATCCTCGAAATCTGTGTGTGTGTGTGTGTGTGTGTGTGTGTGTGTCTGTGTGTGAGAAAGAGAGAGATGCACTTACTGCTTGGCAGCCAGTCTGCTTCCTGTGGGTCACCGCAGCTCTGATTTATGGCTGTGCTCCACCTGCCTGGGACCCTAACTGTCACCCCTGGACCACCGCTTCGCTCGAATCTAATTCCATTTTTATCTTATTATTTTGGAAAAGTATCTTAATTACAAGTCAACGGTGAAGAAGACACATTTATTTGTTTGGAAAGGAGGGGATGATGGATCACAGTCCTCTTGTTTTCACCAGCCATTATAATAGCTGCGACCATTTGTGTCCCTTCTTGTAAACTGTCAGTTAAGCTCTGCTGGGGATGCAAAGCGTGGAGCGAACGGAGCTGTCGGCTTTTTATATGTCTGGCGTTCATGAAAAAAAAAAAGGCAGAAACTTTTGGCTGAACTGAAATAGTACTAACCTGTACACTCCAATCTACAAATGCAATTCACTGACAGCATCCTTCAAATGTCACTCCGGCATTCTTATCACACACGTACACACTCATTACTCATTGCAGGAAAGGTTAAACTACCCCATGAGTGTGACCAGTGACATTGTTCATCATTCATGTCTGGCTGTGTGTGTGTGTGTGTGTGTGTATTTCTTGCCAATCTGCCATATGTGACATGTTCTGGATAGTTGCTAAGAGACAAACATGCCGGAGGGCACGTAGGAGGAGACTGCATGTTGTCACCCGCTTTAGAGCACACACACACACACACACGTACACACACACACACTTGGACAAGCATATGCACATACAAAGCAACAGCCTTTCAAATAGAAGTTGGAGCGACACTAATGTAAGATATTCAGTCTAATTATAATCCTCATGGTATTGGACTAGTGCTAAAGCAGAAAACGCATTAATGGTTTTTATTAATGGTTACGTCCTTTATCAATCTATTGCTGCCTCTACCCTCTCAAATATGAACATCTGCTGCTTTATATCACTGCATACTGAGTGTCTTTGAGTTTCGGGCTGTTAATCAAAACAATCATTTGAAGACATTACATTGGGCTTTAGAAAATTGTGACTGGAAATTTAAATTTTTTGGGGGACATTTTATACATTAAATGAATTGAATGAACAATTCAACTTCATTTAGACAACATCAATCGTGTAAGGTTGTCACATTGTACGAGACGCCTATAAACTCTTGGTCACAATCTGTCAGACTGCACGATATCATTTGTTAAATTGTGCGCTCAATGCACTGAATTGTAGCACCAGGATGTAATCTGATGCTTTTGATGTATTTGAAATCTAAAGTCACACAAACTGCTTTTTTTGTTTCACCTCCATCATTTTGGTTTTTGTGTGTCATGTACATATTAAGGAGAACAAGTGTTTTCCCTAAACTTTATTCAATAAACTGCAAAATGTTTACGAAATTACAAATTACAAAAAATCACACGGTCCTGTGTATTCAGTGTCATTTCAAGGAATATCCTGATTGGTTTGTTTGTAGTCGTGTTTCGGAATTGAAGACTTACATTTCTGGCATTCTTTCGGACTTAAATTTCAGACATTGTCAGAATTTTGCCTCGGGCTGCCTTTGGTCACCAAAATGCTGATCAAAGATTTTACCACATTTCTCTCACAATTGTCAACTTTTGTATCAGAAAGCCCAAAATCTGACAGTGTAAAGGGGCCTTTAGTCTGCTCTCCTGCCAACTACTCCGGTCTGAATCTTCATTCATTAATAAATCAAAAAGTAGTATGTTATTTATTTCTTGTTACCTATTTCAAAACTTTTTAATATCTATCTAGCAGCTATTTGTAACCGTTTTTATACTATTTTCCTATATTCCTCTAAAATCATAATTTCATAGCACAATGTAACTCCGGATGTTAGAGTAATAACTCACACACACTGCTAGTGCTCCTCCTCCTTAAAGTATTTTTTAGGCACTTTATGCCATTAAAATAGGACAGAAGAGAGGTGACAGGAAATGAGGACAAAGAGAAAAAGAAGGAATGACATGCACTTGGCCCCAATTAAAAACAATCCGGAGACACGTACCAATATATGGTATGTAACCATACCATATAACCAACCAATATATCAATCACTAAGCCACCAGGACAATTCTTTATGTTTATTTTGTCTAATCAAAGGGACAAAATAAATCTACTTGCCATTGTTCATCTAAACTATCTCACATGAAGAACATAAAGGAAGGTGAGAGTGAGAGACATGAATGAATTTCATGTCATAGCATGACTTCATCACACCACACTTGTTGTTAGGGAAAAGCAATAATATTATGATCCATTTCTAAGGGGTTCACACCAGATGTGACACACGGTTTTTCAGTTCTGATGGGAACAGATGGACACAAAACAGACCACACACACACACGCAAACATGCATACACACACACACACATTGACACAGCTATGAACTCAGGGTAGAATATTGCTCCATGCAGCTATTTTTCAAGACAGCACACAATAAAGGACAGATGCTTAATTGGTAAATATTCTGCTGTGACTAAATCATCTAAATCATTAACACACACAAAAACAAAAACACATCACACGTCGTCTCTCAGACAGATTTGCCTCAATATGCTTTGTTTTCGCACTGTCTGCGCTTTGGGTTTCAAAGCTTTGTGTGTGTGTGTGTGTTCAGTTGTATATTTATATGGGTGTTTTCCTAATTTCTGTATCATTATGCCAGATAATAGTTGTGCGAGTGTGTGAACGTTAACGACTTACCTCATTCCTCAGCTCCTGAAAGAGGCTCTTTGTCTATTGTACTGAAGGACAATGTCTATTGTAAGACAGAATCAGATTTCTGCCCAAGCAAGTGTGTGTCTGTCTGTGTGTGTGTGTGTGTGTGTGTGTGTGTGTGTGTGTGTGTATGTGTGTGTGTGTGTGCGTTTAGCCAGTGGCACAGTCTGTCACTACATGAAATACGTGCACATACGCATTGAAAACGTGCACACACACACTGCTTGTGTGATTTGCAGGAAGGCTTAGATTCAGAGCACAACCTGGACCTACACGAGTCTACGGTGTTGTCCTTTCAAAGATGAAGACACACTTATTATTATTAATTGTAGTTGGTCTTTTAGCCTGTGATCAGCCATGGGTTGCTGCCAATAGTGATGAAATTTATGATTTTTTCATCCACATCGTGCACAGCATCCAATCTATACAAGATAACAGAAGGTCTGCATTTAATACTCAACCTGAAACAACTTCCGGGTGCACGGAAATGATTTTACTCGCACACACAGGTTTATTATATCCCATCGTGTGTGAAGGTGGTGGGGTGTGAACATTTTCAGTGTATGTGCACATTTTCAGTGCATGTGTGCCTGTTGTTAATGTGTATGTGCACGTATTTCAGTGTTTTCAGCCTAATCGCCCTCCCATATGTCTCCCTCCTGTCCTGATCCACTCATTTACCTGAGTTCCTCCCATGAGGGGCCTGGAGAACTGCCAACACACACACACACACACACACACACACACACACACACACACGTACACTAACACATGCATGCATATCAAAGCAGTATAGCAGCTGGTGAAGTCCGGCCGTATGCCCATTAAATGAAGCAACATCGCACACATCTGTGTTTGTGTGTGTGTGTGTGTGTGTGTGTTTGTGTGTGTGTGTGTGTAAGGTAACAGTATTCACAACAGTGGGAAGCTGTGGTGGGTGGGGTAAAATCTATAAATCTTTCAGGTCTGAACAACAACAAAACAGCCATAAATAATGTAAAACTTGTGCAATCATGAGACTAAAAGAAATGCCAGAAATGACTTCAACAAATCTTGACTCTTAGTTTGTGGACTTATTTATCTATACAGATATTTTTAAACTAGATATTTCTAAATGATTGCAAACCCTGAACTGGTTTTGATTCATTTAATTGATCTTTGCAGACACTTAAACTGCCTCAAATGTGGGCTCAATGCTTGTAACTAGATTAATCAAGTATTGTATTTCCCATGTTTTAGATTATAGGAACATAATAATAATAATAATAAAAGACATCTTTATTTGCAGAGCTTTTTTAAATGTGTTTTACAGAGGGTAACAATAATAAAAAAACAAATGGAAACACTTGGAAAATGTGATCAGATTAAAAATTAAATAAGGTGACACAAAATTCATGAATAAAATAACAAAGTAAAAATGACAATAATAAGCTATATAATATTATGTGCTGTTATATCTTTTGCTTCTCTTTCTCCTCATTTGTTCAGGTGAAGGGACAGGTGATTCCTCCAGTGGTCATAGTCCAGTGAAGAAGGACATGGCTCCTCCTCCTCCTCCTCCTCGTCGCCCTGTCCCTCCTCATCACGTCTCTCCTCCACAGGTAGGTCATGATCATTCCTCTTTTCACTTTACAATCGAGTAATTGGTGGATTGATTCTTTATTTTTGTCTATTTTGGTCGAAATAAATAATAATACAAACTGAAAACAGAAATGTTTTCATAGACACAAAATATTAACAGAGATCTAACAGAGATGATGGCAATGACTGAGAAGGTGTAGGGTAGAGTTCAGTTGTTGTCCAAAAACTATTAAAAACACGTCAATGATTCACACTGTTGCACTGGGTGACGTGTTCCTTCGCCCTGTCGAGTTTGGTGACAGTAGTTAGTTTACAAAACGGCTCCAAAGACTAATAATAGCGATCACATTCTCAGTCTCCACAGATAGCTCAGTGCAAGGCAGACACCCACCGCACATGCATGGGAACAGATTTCTGTTTACAGCACTTCGTCAGCTACATATCACAAACTCTCGACTTTGTACTGAAGTTCTTTGAGAAATTTACAATGTAGTACAACAAGAGAGGTCTGCAGCACAGAGGAATAATATATATCAGGCTTTGGATACACACACAATACCCATAAGTTGATCAGTTCATTCTTGGTTTGGCTCCAAACATGAGATTAGTTGAAAAATACAGAAAATTGTCAGCCGTATCCTTTAAGCCAAACCACCTTGGGATACACTGACATTTGTCCAGACATGTAAATATACGTACATACAAATACACATGTACACATGCCTGCATACATGCACTCACAGTACATATACACACAGACATTGATACACCAACAAAGACTGGTATAACAAATTAAACTGATTGTGCATGTACTATACACTGTATGTTTCCTCACTTCCTTACTCTATTCATCTATTCTTCCTTCAGTCTATTCCCCGCTCACCGTGTATTGTAATGCATATTCTCCCTCAGGTGGCCGTCAGAGGCTCAGCCAACACGTTGACTGCGGAGCCCTCACCTTTGACCCTGGCGACCCTGCTGTTCCTGCTGCTGTCACCATGGGAACCCCGCTGACCATCCAGAGACAGATCCTGAGACAAGACTAAGACAGAAAGACTGAGAGACAACCACACACGCTGTATGTTTTGTGGTTATTTGGTGTTTGAAATGTCTGTAAGCGCAGCTCGACACTGATTGTTTCTTTGCGGACGACGAGGGAGGACGAGCTGTTGATTTATCACAGTTGCAGGTTGCGCAGTGAGCATTTTTGTATTACCTGTACTGACCTCTTATGTGTATGTGTTTATTTGTATTTAACTTTGATACGTTAGAATTGCACATCACCACTGACTTTTTTTGAAGAGAGATGTAAATACAAATATATATATTATATATTTATATAAAGAGTTTCTATAGATAACAATGGTTTGATGTGTAAATAGAGATTAATATAGAACAGAGCAGATTGACTTGGATGTTAAGGGATGTTTGGTTTGGTTTGACCTTTACATTATGTATACCCCACAGAGATAAGATTCATGACAGCTATAGTTCAAACTGAAGGCTGCACTGTTAAGCAGTGGACTTATAGTGAAGGCGAACTTGTGAGGATTTTTTAATGTTAAAGAAAACTCAGCACAAAGAGCTAAACACAGGCTGGAAAAGGACGTTTTTTCAATTGGCAAAACAACAAGTTATGTGATTCTTCAGACTACTTACAGATGGTCATGCAACACACTGAAGAACTTGACAGTTTGGCATGTAAACCTGTGCGGACGAGGCCATCCAGCACTTTTTTTTTTAACACAAACAAGCTGGGTGATTTTCATTCCTCAGCAAGTATGCTTTGATTTTAACTGCTATTGCTCAAAATTCAAATTCCTCCAAAGTCTTGGAGGTTATGGGAACAATGAGTTAAGATGACTGTCCTCCCAAGAGCTGTAAAAGCTCTATAGGAAAGGATTTAACAGCTTTCATTTCAACTTCAGTTCCATTTGTAAAACATATTATCCCTCTCAGCGGAAAACTCTCTTAAAGGGGACGTATCATGCACATTTTCAGGACTATATTTTTATTCTAGGGCTCTACTGGAATATCGTTAATGTACATGATTTACAGTTCAGAAAACTCCTTATTTATCTTATACTGGCTCTTTATGCAGCCCCTCAGTTCAGTCTCTGTCTGAAACAGGCTGTTTTAGCTCCTGTCTCTTTAAGGCCCGCCTCCTGATGAGCCCACTCTGTTCTGATTGGTTATCTCCGGCGGCTATGTAAACAAACAACAGTTGTAGGATTTAACATTTTTTCCTCGTTCTTTGCTCAAAATGTCAACTTCTGAAATGCATCCATACATGTTTGAGCTGAATCTGATCCAAAATAATAATAATAAAAAAAGGCTATTTGTGAGCTTGCACGAATAATCTGACGTCATCACGAAGAGGAAGTAGAGGTAACTTTGCAAACGGAGCGTTCCAAACAGGCTGAAGCTCCAAGTTTTGACTTGAAGGTGACATTTTTTATATACATTCACCTCAAGGTTTGGAACTTTGACCATGTTTAACATCTGACATTATTACAGTATATAAATGACAGAAAATCACAAAAAGCATAATATGTCCCCTTTTTAAAAAAGTACACAAAACAACAAAAAGCACCTCAAAACACTAAACTGTCGTATGATTTCATGTCTAAATGTATTCATTTAAATTGCGATGACATCATACGCAAGACATCCAAGAAAAATGTAGTTAATACTTTTTCTAAGTCTGATACACGTGTCATCGGCTTGTCTCAGTATTCAGTGAAGACAAGAGTAGGGAGTGTCAAGAGAGTGATCATCGCACAGCTGAGCTCAGGTCCAAACATGTGAATTAAATGTAATTCATATTAATTAGGATTATCAAGTCCTCCTGGCTCTCTGTTGAGTCTCAAACCCCCCAAACTGTGCACAACAGCAGGACAGACAACTGGAATACTGATTAAATAAATTCAAAAGGACTGCAGATGAACCAGCTGAAGGCCACTTTATGCATTTCTGTCAGTGGGTGACTGACTTTCTTCTCAGAGGTGTCACACTGTGCTGCATGTTTTAACCAACTCAGATGTGTGGAAGACCAAGAATACATGTTTCTCAGAGGTTTCACACTGTATATTAAATCCTTTTTGTCCTTGATCTGTCCTGAAAATTAGTAAAACTCATAAATGCGTCTACATTTTCATCACCTGGGGCAGTTTATTTATGAAGGATAGTGACTGACAGATGAGACAACGTAAGAAATGCTATTAAGAGTTTAAGAGTGTGAGATATCTGGGCAGTGAGCCCAAATACCATGTCAGCTAGCGGGATGCTTTTTATAACATAATCTGTCAAACAAATGTGCTATTATTTGATTACTATTTAAACGTTATACCCAAATGAGATTTTGGACTCAAGCCAGACCTTCCATTCCTCACAGCTCTTTCAAGGCGACCTCGTGCATAAACAAACCTCTAAAACACACACACACACACACACACACACACACCATAACCATTAATAAGATGAGTGGATATGAATAATGGGTGGATGTGCGCTATTTTATTGTTTTTGCTGTTGTCAACATGACTCTGGAGGAGATTTTAAAAATACAAAAAAATATATTTTCATATATTTTATATGCTTATAAGCTTTGTTTTATTTTTTCTCATAAAATAGTGGACATTTGACGCTTTCTTGGGCAATAATTCAAAGGAAAATCATCAAGAAATTGAAGATAAAATTAATAATTCTGTGTTATTCTGTGGATACTCACCTTCATTTGGGAGCTACAAACTGCTATCTATGGACTGCGAGTTAAAATCTTTTGTATTGAAGGAAGTGTGAATCTTTCAGAGCATATTTGTACCTGAGCTTGAGCAATGTTTTTCATATCAAAGTGTTAAAAAATTTGCTTACTGATGTTCCTCTAGTGCTGTGCTGTCCTAATGGTTCTCAACATGTGTGTTGAGGCACGCCGGTGTGCTGTGTCATTGTTAAACAAAATCATTAAATGTACTTTATCCAAGTTTTAATACTTCTCTTTGTTTAGAAATTCTTAACTTTTTGTTGTAATGTAGCCGTACAGTATGCAGAGCCACCAGGACGCAACAAACAACCAGTTAGCAGCTATGGTTTCTCTCATCACACTCTGAAAACCACCGTGCTAATGTAAACTAAACCCGTGACTCTCATGTAAAACTAAAATAAACCTTCTGTAATAATACACTGTGTCCTGCCACTCTGTTGTGTCTTGTAATATCCTCAGTAATAAAATGTGTTTTCAAATATATATCATACTTTGTCTTTCATATATTGTGTCTCAGTGGAAGATGCCTGTGGGAGCAGGTCTGAAACAAGATGAAAGACAACAAATATGATCTCCAACAATTAAGCCATGGCAATTCAGCCGTATCTTGATTCAGTCAGTTGTGGTTTTAGTGCAGCAGTAACAGTACCAATGTTAATAATGATAATCAGAGTCTAAGGATAGAGGGTGTTGTATGCTGTGGAGCAGTCCAATCCGTCCCTCCAGCAAAAGTATTTGGCCCCCTGATGAAAGCTGAAGGTTTGATTTTTATATCATGTTTCACATTTCTACTGATAAAATACATTAAATCCCAATGAATAAAACGTTGTTCCATCATATACTGCTGACATACCAGGAGATGCATTATAATCATGTCTGTGCTGTGCTATTTGAACAGTGTCTGCTGCTGAAATTAAATCTAATAAGCCTTCCAGAAATAACATTTTAATATGTGAATTATAAAACTGTTAACTTTAGCCTCTTGGACCAGAACACATTTATTCTTCACAAACACAAACAGGTGGCAGTCTTGCAGAAATGGTGTGTCGATGCTGGTTTTTTTCCTGGGCTACAAGAATAGAACTTTCAATCAAGCATAAATGATGCAGGCCACTGTTTATCATGTTTAGATAACCAATAAAATGCATCTATTGTCTCCAAGTGCAATGCAGAACATCACATATGAGAAATCTTTAGCCAAATGAGGATCAAAATAAGCTGTACGGCCTGCATCTCCACTGTGCTGGTTAACGGACCCCAATCCTGGAAATACCAAAAATCCTGAAAATACTGAACTTAATTGAACCTAATTGTTGACCACTGCCTTCACAATTTTTCTTAAAACAATAGTCAGGTGCCCAAATGAACATTGACACAGGTTTTGTTTACTGTAATCATCCCTCCTGTTCATACTGACTATTGGAAGATCCCCTTCAAATTTGTTTATAATGTAATCTGCTCTTTTAATTAAATTAAAAGTTTATCTGAAGATAATATGAGGCTTTAGTTGTCTGAGTTAGTCAAATAAAGTGGAATCTTCCAGATTTACAGCATTTCTAGTAAAAAAGAAAAAAAAAATCTCCCTCTTTGTGTCTCGATGGACAGTGTTTTCATTCTCAGCTGCAGTGGGAGTAGAGTAAAAAGAGGGAATTTGACGCTAAAAAGACTGTAACATTGAAAGATATTGACTTGATTTGACTAATTTGAACTGCTGAAGCTTCATATTAGCTTCAAATGAACTTTTAAATACATTTTTGCAGGAGGATTTTGTCTCCCATCACTTAGATTGTAAGTGCATTATGAAGGGATCTTCTATGTAGCTGTCTTGATAGAATATATTGATACAGTATATATGGTAGAAAAAAAATCCAATATAACATGTAGTGGTGGTCCTGTATTTGCACATACCTGTATACTAGTTTGCAATATGACTAAAATATGATTAAAATAAAATTTGAGCTGTATAGATAGATGTTAGATTTCATACTGCAGATGATGAATATGGTTGTGCAATCCATCATAAAGACTTTACTTAAAAAACACTCACTATTTAATTTGGTTAATTAGTATATTTTACCGTCAGTGCATCCAGCACATCAGGGTTATTAAAATGAATTTCAACAGACAGGACTTTGGCGCTGTCAAAGCCTTACGTGTACACACATATATATGGGAACGCAGCCGCAGCTCTTTGGCCTCTGGCCCTTTGAGAGATTACTGTGATTGGATTGGCATGGTCGGGAAGTTGGCACAGATTGCCTGGTTGGCACAAGAAACTGCCAGGGGATGATGGGAAATAAAGACATCATTGAATGCAAATCGCCATGGAGAGGAAGACACAGAGAGAGAGGGGAGTGTTCTCATCCTGATGTTGGCACAATCACATCTCACCCATATATCCTGTTTCAGTCTAAGAATTTTGTTTCATGATGTCTTTAAATGCAACATTTTACCAGTTTTTATTAGTCATTGTTGATTTTCTTCTTTCTGTCATTCATGGGAATTGTCTGTTTTCCCTTGACAATGCAATGTTTTGCTTTTATCTTGAAGCAAATACCCAATACAAGAGTGCGAAGGGCCACTTCACTCTGCACACTGAACCTGAACGGAAAGCAGGACGAGAGGTGAAGCATGTGCAAAAAGAACAAGGAAGAGCTAGAGTTCATTACTGAGAGAGACGGGGGATTTGCAGAAGCTGGTGAGATTGCACTGCTGAATAATATCCTCCCTCTATGCTAGCGCTGATGAAATCAGAGCTTTGATTATCTTAACTCTGTCCAAGGGTTATGATTGATGTTTGCGCAATTTAAATTATATTTATGCTCCTATTCTCGCCAGTGTTTGCAGCCTTCAAGACACACATTACATCATATTACTGACTGTGTACATGTTACAGCGCCACATGATTTTATAGCTGTTTCAGCCATAAAATATGTTGAGAATGAGTTATTGAGAGGTGAGAATGAGCACACACGAAACACACTTGCCTACCGTATATGGACACAAAGCAACACTAAGTAATTTATAATTGAATTATAAACTGCTATGATTAACAGCATCGTAGCTGTGGAGGTCAAATTAGGAAATGCACGTCCTGCGCTGGGCAGGATGTATTTATAAATGTGGGTCTGAAAATAAAAAAGCATTCTTAAAGGGACCAATGACTTTTCCTGATTTTCCCATATTAGGTTCAGATGCACGGACGTACAGATACGTCTCTTCCTGTTGAGAAATTGCAACCAAAGAATTAAGGACAAGCCGTTTCCCTCTCAGCAGTGAGTGAGCAACGCTTCCAGAGAAAGCTCGACTCACCAACATCAGATCTTTTGCCTCTCTTGTCCCTCAAGTGTTAAAACATATTGATTACATTAAGCTGTGAATGTGCATAAATCCATTGCTTCTGTATGTTTCTGGGTGTACGAGAGAGTCTTCAATAATAGACGCTAAAGGCAGTAACGGGGCATTAGTCTAAATTTGGATTGGGTGTTTAGCACTCATTCAGCCCTGAAAGCTGATCAACTTCACAGAATTTGGCAGCATACTGATCCAACGTCCTGCAACGCCAACACCAGAACAGCTCTGCTGAAGCAATCAGGGATTAAGTGTCTTGCTGAAGGGCACTTTAACATTACTTTCTGTGTGAAAGAAGAGCACTGAATCATCTAATTCATTTTAAAACACCCTCATTACCCCAAACATCCCAGCAATGATCTAAACTGCTAACTTCTAGTAGCTGTAGTAACAAGTCTACAGCCATGCTGGCAACATAATGCTGGCTGAATTATGTTTTCTCTCAACATAATGACAAAATGTTGTTAATTAACATATTTGGAAAGTTGCAAAAATATTAAGTGAAATGTTCAGCAATAATTTAGCTCTTTTTTCCCACCAAAATATCAGATCTTGCAGTACAATAGTCACCAGAAACTACAATGTTATAAACACTTTTTATGGTTATGTTTAGGCACTGGCAGCAGTAATGTAATGCTTCATTCATTCTCTTAATGTGAACATAATCTAGGCAGTGATTACATTTGCTAACGCAGCATAATTGAGAAAACGTTTTAGTTTTATATGAACTTAAAGGTGCAATATGTGAGAATTATGTAAGAATTTTGGTTTAAAACATTCAAGAATTAACTAAAATTATCAACAGAATGTGAAGAAATAATAAAATGAGACCTGTGGACTGTTAGCACTGTTGTTCGCTCTCGTTACAGGAGTGCGAGCACACACACAAGCAACAGGATGTTGACTGCAGCTCACTTAACCAGTGTCATTAATGAGATTTTTACTTATTGCACCTTTAATTTCTAGGAGACAGGGTTGGATATTTAGCATGTATAATGTTTACCATCATAGTCAGGCTACATGTCCCCTCCCGTCCGTTCTGGTAGGCAAATGAACGACATCTGGTGTTACCATCACTGCCTGATATGAAATCACCATCCAGACTCTTCTTGTTTGTGCTTCTGCGATGGTGGAATGAGCTGCCCAGCTCCACTTGGTCTGCTGACTCCCTTAGTGCATTCAAGAAAACACCTGAAAACTCAGCTCTTCTGTGCGCACCTCAACACTTGAGCCCCTTTAACCTTCTATACCTTTGTTGATTGTTGCACTACTATCTTGTTGCTTGTGGTAGGCTATTTCTTATGCACTTGCCTTCTTCCAGTTGTTTCTTACTTTAATAATTATAAAGGTTAGATTGAGAATTAGTATCACGGCTCTCTCTGACTGACTGTCCTCTAACATTTGATTGTTTTGCCTTGCTTAAGGACAAAATGTAAATGTAAATGCAAAAATGTTAGCATGCTAGCATTTGCTAATTAGCCCTAAAGACAAAATACAGCTGAGGCTGATGAGAATGTCATTAGTTTTGCAGATATTTGGTCATCAACCAAAGTGATGGACAAATGAAAATTCCGACCTGATGGTGGCATCAGAGGAAAAGTAAAAGGTTGACCAATGTTATTACAATTCATGCTGAGGGGGGAATTAATATCTGTACCAAATGTAATGGTTCAATTCAATAGTTCATTCACAGAGCAACATCCATACAGCTGCTAGCGTAGCTAAAAAGTCACCAATCCTCTGTCTCAACTGTTCTCTCACTTTAATAGTAATTGACTTTGGCCTTTAACACTAAGTTTACACCTTTCAGGTTGGAGCAGGTTGACGTTGGCCTGGATGTCAGCCAGTCATTCCCTCCCATGCCATTATGTCAATGTTTATTGGGTACAACTCAGAGATCTTATCTTGAGTGACAGATAGTTTGGATCGAGGGTGGCAGGCAAGCTATTGAAAGAGACGTATGATTTCATTAACTGGATGATTTATTGTTTGCAGGTGTGTTTGTACAGTAGGTAATGGGAGTTGAGGTAAGTATGCTCTGAGGGAGATCTGCATGTGTCCACCACAGTGCTCCACTGATGTTGGAGTCCTGCTGATGCTACCAGGAATGACTAACATGTGAGTGAAAGTTGCCATTGGTTTAAAATCTGCTGAGAAAGAAATATCTGTCATTCTGACTTCCAAGCTTGAAAGGAGACAGAGTAGAACAGAGAAAAACACTTGACTGCAGCTCAGAATGTATGCAGGTTGTAGCAAGCTAAACAACTTTGTCTTTCATTATTTTCTCTCCTTGACATCTTCATGCTCCGGTGGTTCACTGGCATGCACTTGGAAATACAGAGCCCATGATATGTCTGCAAGATACTAACAGGCTCTATGTGTGAGCATGTGTGTATGTGGACAGCAAGGTGTGAAGGATGGCAAATGGGGAAACTTGTGAGGTATCTACAGTAGAGTGTGTGACCTTAGATAAAGTACGGCTTCACAATTTTTCAAGCAGGTCTTAAAACAACAGTCAGGTGCCCAGATGAACATTGAAATAGGTTTTTCTTGCTGTAATCATTCCTCCTGTTCATACTGGCCATTAGAAGTTCCCTTCATAATGCACTTACAATGTAAGTGATGGGGGCCAAAATCCATAAGCCTCCTTCTGTGCAAAAGTGTATTTAAAACTGTATCTGAAGCGTGACTATACTTCCGCTACAGCTCAACAGGGACACACTGTCCAAGGAAACACAAAGAGGGAATTTGATGCTAAAAAGACTAAATGTGGCAGATATCCACTTGATGTTATTAACTCAGACTGCTGAAGCCTCATATAAGCTTCAGATGAACTTTTAAACACATTTTTGCACAAAATGACTATGTGGACACGCTGTGGATTTTGGCACAAATCACTTGAAAGCACATTTGAAGGGGATCTTTTTCAAAGTCAGTATGAACAGGAGGAATGATAACAGCGAGGAAAACCTCTTTCAGAGTTCATATGGGCACTTGACAACTGTTTTAAGACAGACTTGAAAAATTGTGAACCTGTCCTTTAAGGACAGATAAAATAGGGCAGGAAGTTCAGAGCAGGAGAAAATAGAAGAAAACAAGACAGGTTAAAAGAGCTCATGAACTGGGTTAAGCTGATGAAACTGGTTCAATCCTGTGGTTAATTCAGATGTGTG
This sequence comes from Thunnus maccoyii, assembly GCF_910596095.1. NCBI lineage: Eukaryota > Metazoa > Chordata > Actinopteri > Scombriformes > Scombridae > Thunnus > Thunnus maccoyii. Next base: position 26,749,002 of record NC_056539.1, on the reverse strand, counting down.
TATCTGACCTGACCTGACCAGTTTCATATCATGCCTCAGGCAAAGAACTCAAAGGTTTGAAACTAGATAGAGATTAACGTTGGAACGAATGCGTCTTCCTAGTATAACAGGAAAATGAATTGTTTTTCATATGAATAAATGCGAGCTGTTACCCAACTGACAACATTTTGATACTGACTTGGTGGCCTGAGCCTGTACGAACGTGGTGCCAAAAGGAAAGTTGAGATGCACTCATCCGCATCCAATGTTCATTCACATTGTTAAATGAATTAATAACCTAAATATTTGTGTCATATCGGTTCAAAACCAGTTTGTAATGCTGTTTTAATCTGACATTTGATATATCACACCTTCAGTTTATGAGAAAGACTCATCCAAAAACTGGCTGCATCAGTGAATTTCCAAAACAGGAGAGTGCCATTCTTCCACTGGATTTCCAGACAAGTACAGCAATGGTATTGGATGAAAAAAAAAGCAGATATTTGACATGTTATTCATCGCTCTCTTTCTCTATAAAACAACGTCTTTTTCTCCTTGAGGGCTAAAGTGCCTGGTATGTGCCAATCTCTTTTAACACATTAATCCTAATGGCACTCAGCCTGTCAAGGCAATAAATCATTGTCTGGATTAACACTTGCCCTGACGTTACACTAGGTGCGTGTTGAAGTATGTGTGTATTATGTGAAAGTGTACTGTAGCTCTCCCTTTCTCTTTGCATGAGGTGGCCCATAATGGTGTGTCCTTCAGATGACCTGACAGCTCAGCCCAAAATAACAACACAAATGGCTCATTTGACTCTGAAGTTAACCTGAACCAGCCAACAAGGTAAATATCAGTTGATAACTCTTTCTAACTCGTGACATTAAACTCCACATAATGATTGACTACAAGCGAAAGTGCAGATTAATAATAAATGCATCTAAATAAATCATAAACCATCCGTTACTCTTTAACACGCTGAGCTTCAACATGTTCAGGCTGCTAAGAAGAACAAACAGTGGGGTTTATACCTGTCACATTATTTACACCTTGCTTTGGCTTCTTCGTTTGTTGTAAACTTTAATACATTTTGTCACAGTAGAAAAAGCACAAGTGTAAATAATAAAAGTAATGCTTGCTGAATTACATTTAGCAGCTGCAGTTTTAGGGTCCTGGGGTTGTACATGCTGGCTCACTGTCACACAACATCATTAACGTTGCAGTTATCAGTAACACCTGTGCTTTCTTTACTATGACAAGTCAAAATATGTACTATGAAAAAGGCCTATTGACCAGTGTGCAGAGGTGTTTAGGATACTGAGGTCTGCAAAGGATAAAAGAGTTGTGTCCTCAGAATTTTAGAAAACAGGGTTTGTGATCAGACAGACCGTGTCCATCTGTTATTCAGTCTTAAAATGACTTTGCAGAATTCAGTCTTTAAACTGGGTCACAGATCTGGTCTGAACCTCAGCTTGTTAAACCTTAACCCAAGATCGCCCTATTCTATTTTACAGTACGCACCCTCATATTATAACTAGCAAAATACCAAGCAATACCATGCTTATTTTATTGGGTTCAATGTACACTACATGGCAAAAATTATGTGGAACATTACCAGTCTATATGTGTAGTTGGTAAGTTAATACATATATGTAGCACATGTTAAGAGCAGATGCCACAAAGAGCTTCACAATATTTTAAAAAAAATAAAAAAGCAATGGACAGAAAATACAGACAAAAGTCTAAACAGGTGGGTCTTGAGCTTCTTTGTAAAGGTGTCCACACAGATCTTAAATTCAAAGAAGTCCAAAGTTTAGGATCCACACAGGAAGCACAGTCTCCTTTAGTTTCAAGTGAAGAAAAAAATAACAAACCCTGGTCAGAGGAGCTCTGAGACCTGCTGGTGACATGATGGAGCTGCAGTAGATAGTAGTAGGCAGGTGCCTGATCATGCAGAGCTCTAAAGGTGATCACAAGGTTCTTGAATTGGATTCTGAATTTGATGGGAAGCTGGTGTCAGGAAGTCAAGATAGGTGTCACACGAGGCCTTTCAGAGGATGTTTAGCAAAGACAGCTGAAGGTTGTGACTATTGAACACCAAAATCATGGGCATTAAAAAAAAGTTTTCTTCAGAAAAACCTGGCTGCAGGTATTTTCTCCCATTTCAATACAAGAGCATTAGTGAGGTTGGTCACTGATGTTGGGTGATAAGACCTGGATCACAGTCTGTGTTCCAGTTCATCCCAGAGGTGTTTTTCAGGTAAGGCCTCAGTTCAAGCTAATCAATTTCTCTCACAACAAACTGGAAAAGTTTTCCCCAAACCATTGCCACAATGTTAGAAGCACACTATTGTCTAAATTGTATCAATTTTTATTTTTATTTGCACACATATACAGTACCGCTCAAACACTTGGACACGTTTTCTCATTTCAGGAAATGGGAAGGTGTGTCCAAACGTGTGACTGGTACTGTGCAACAGCATCTTGATAATAGACATAAAACAAATGCGGCAGGAGAGGTGCAGAAGCCATAGATCTCCCCTTAACTTATGAAACAAAACGCAAAAAAGCCAAACTAATAAATGCAACATAATTTAGAAAATACACAGACAATAAATGACAATAAGAACTGACTTGAGCTTTGAGGCCCATATAAGCAAAGTGACTAAAACAACATTCTTTCATCTCAGAAATATTGCCAAGGTTCGACCATTCCTAACTCAGCAAGACGCTGAAAAACTAATTCATGCTTTTATTTCAAGTAGGTTGAACTATTGCAATGCACTTTTTACGGGCCTTCCTAAAAGGTTAATTGAAAAATTACAGCTGATTCAAAACTCCGCGGCTAGAGAGAACACATCACTCCAGTCTTGGCTAGCCTGCACTGGCTCCCTGTATCTTCCAGAATCGATTTCAAAGTCTTCTTACTTGTTTATAAAGCTCTCGATGGATCAGGGCCGAGCTACATCACAGACTCCCTGTTACCTTATGTTCCCTCACGAGCCCTTAGATCTTCCTTTGGCTTATAGATCTCTTACGTGAGATCTATAAGCCTACCCTAAAAGAAAAATTGGAGATGCAGCTTTCCTCAATTACGCTCCCAAACTATGGAACGCCTTACCTAAAGACATCAGAGAAGCGGTCTCTGTGGAAAGCTTTAAACGACACTTAAAAACATATCTTTTTAACCCAGCCTTTCTATAATTTGACTATTGCACTGTATCATATATTTAAACACTTATATCCATTTTAAGGCATTTTTATTCTTTTTCATGGAAGATTATGTCTTTTACTTAAGATTTTTAGCTGTTTCCTCTCTTTTAATGTAATGCACTATCTCTCATCTTTCTTGTTTGCCTCCTTTTATTCTACGTATGTAGTCCTGTTTAATGTTCTGAATTATTAATGTTATTGTTATTATTTTATCATTTGTTTTTTTTAATCTTTTCATTATTATCATTAAGAAATTAGGATTAAGAAGAGTTCACCAGTCAACAGACAATAATCCTATAAAAACAAAGACATGTCTGTAAGAAGATATAATAAAAAAAAAACCCATCATGAAATAAATGTGATGACAACTTCTCTTTAAAAGTATTCAAAACATAGTGAGTTCTTGACAACGTTTACTTTCATAGCTGTACACCACAATATCTGAAGGAACACCAGCCATGCTTTGTTTTGTAAAATAAAAAAAAAAGGAAGAAGAAAATAATCAGCCTGTCTGATATTATAAGAATGAATTTGAGAATAAAATATGAAGAAGTTGATAAAAGATGATAACAGGGAAAGGGGAAAAAAACATGTTGATATATGAACACACAAATCTCTTCTTAAACCAAAACAGACAATGGTGTCCACATACTTTTGGCCACACATGGTAAGTTTGAGACTGGAGGCCTGGGTGATGGAACATGTCATGAACTAGTATATTCAGCGCAGAGACGTTAAGATTCTTTCTGACTTGAGCATTACATGTTTCTTAATACACCATTAAAAAATCAATCACCCGTGTCTGACGAGCACATTGTTAGAAAGACTAAAGACTGTGTTTTTCATCTTTTTATAGTCAGCAAATGTATGTCAGACATCATTATAAATTAACACGCCTTCACCCCCGAGCCTGACAAGTGTAGCATTAACATCACTCACACAATTAGAACTTATTAAAACTATTTGTGGCTTCAATTTCACCCACAAATTACATTTTATTTCAGCTGACGTACTTCTGAAGTGTCAGTCAGATTTCAGGGTTGCTCGCGAGTGACCTTTCCTGACTCTGCTGCCGGGGAGGATGTAAGGATGTGAGGAAAGATTGGAGAGCGCCTGACAGCTCATCGGTCACGTCCAACAGTGAGCCGAAGAAGGTGCTGAAACTCTACCAGCCTCTGACCTCCCTGCAGAGATGCATAGCCGGTTCAGGGCTGTGAGCATTTGTATGAGTCACGACTGGTTTCGCTCTGTTGTTGCATTTAACTGAGTTTTTATTGCACTCAGTTAGTCTACCCTTGAACCTCAAATCTTCCCCCTCGGTATCAATATTTAAGTGGCTGTGGTGAACGGTTCGATAGATGTTCCAGTGCTTGCAGTCCTCACAGTGTGGGTGAAGAATAACTGACTCGAAATTTGTTTTAAATAGTGTGGAATATAACAGAATAGACAACCGATTTCTTGACGTCCTTGTGCTTTTGAGGTCAACACAACAGAATGTTAAAACTCGATTTTTTATTTTTTTTTAACCAGACCATCAGAAAGGGTTTGTGTGGTCATTTTTCTGTTCAACTTGTCTGCATTCATACACAGATTTCTGCTGTTGACAAATGTTTTCATGCCAAGAATGCTTCAAATATTTAGGATTCAAAGCATGGATTTATAAAGATAAACGATATTTGTGATTTATCATGATTGAGAATTATTTAGAGGTAATGAACTCATTCAGTCACTCATTAGTTTAGTTTAGTTTGTTTGCACAGGCAGAAAAAAACACCAGGATTTACAGTATAATACATAATTGACAGATGAGATCAAAAACCTGCATGTGAGGGTATCTCACCAAAGAAAAAAAAAGATTATAAATATAAGAATATAAAAAAAATAATACAATACAATTTTATGACAAAAAAATGGGAGTAATATGAAAAAATGAACTCAAATTCATATTAACCAATCAAATCAGAGTACTGAGTAGAAAGAACATGTTTATTACAGATGTGCACAATGTTTGTACAATAACATGCTGATACACATTCAAGAAGGTTTGCATATGTCAGGTTTCATTTTAATTTACGGAGTCTTTTTGATGGGGAACTCCTGTCATCTTACATTAGTTTACGCCTTTTTCTTACAATCAGGACCTGCAGGTGGCGCTGTTCAGACCCTGGTGCTTGCAGCAGAAAGACACACGTTCACACACACAAAGAGAGAGAGTCAGGGAGGGAGCAGCAACACTCTTCACCGCTCACACTCTCTCTCTCTCAAACACATTGATTCATTGTCCCAAAGCCTAACAGGACAGCTCTTCTCCTGTGTGAAGCTGCCCTTTAAAAATAACAGATTGTGTTCTTTTGTTGGCTGATCTCCATAATCATAAAGCAATAGTCTGCTGATCTGCACCGGCTTTGACTGAGCTACACCTGCTCTCTTACACTCTCTCTCCCTTTTGTCTCTGGCATCTCTGCAGCAGCTCCGAGCAGCAGGAGGAGGAGAAGGAGGAGGAGGACGACAAGGAGGAGGAGGAGGAGGAGGAGGAGCGGGGTGTACCTGACACCTACAGCCGCGCGCAGCAGCTCTCTTCCCCCGCAGAAACACCCCGGACTGCCCGCCTCGTGTGCCGCCTCGTTGTCTCCGCATTAGTTCACCGGAGCTCTGCACTGTTTAAACGGAGCTCACAGACCCCCAAAAACTCTTAGAGCAACAAAACACTGAAGACTCACGGATCTTTTAAGAACTCCTGCACGGACCAGAAAGCTTCAGGATTTTTTCTGACTGATTTAAAAAAAAAAAAAAAAAAATTCTTGTGAGAAAAAAAAAAGGACTACAGGATCTCAGAAGATGCGTGTCCTGGTGCTTCTCTGTGTGCTGGTGCGTCTGTCTGCAGCACCGGGCCCGGTGGCCGGAGCGGACAGAAGCTGCGCCGACCTGCGGCAGTTCTACACCGGGAAAGGGTTCACTCTGGTCGGGGTACCCCAGACCGAGATCTCCGGTGAGTTTTGTAGAGAAATGACTTGGAAAAACACACATATGGTTTTACTTCAAACCACTTATTAAGACACTTTTCATAGTTATAATTGAAAATATAAAGGCTGGCTCGCTAAAAATTACCATAATATCATATAATCTAACATAATGTGGTAATTCTTAATAATTAGTTATTTTTTCTGTTCTTACTCTATATTCTTGTGTCTTTCTGGTTTTCTGTGGTATAATATTGCATTACAGTGTTTATATGTGTAATATTTGAACTGCCACATACCTGAGAAAGGTGTTAGGATCACTACACTTCTTCTGGAGGATGCTGGTTAAAATGGTTGGTTAGTACATTATTATGATTGGTTTGAATGCAGATGCCATTCATAAACCTGCACCCAAAGCTTGTGTAGCTAAGTTTATAGGTTGCTTTGGCATGTTTTATTGTATCATTTGGCTGTATATTTTAGTTTGTGTTTCTTATCGTGCAATTATCTTGCTTTATACGCTCTGAACACTCCTATTCTCTATTCTCATCACTGAGCAATGCCCTCAAGTGTTTCCCAGTCTACAGGCTGTCCTGCACATCTCTATTATAGTCCTTTCTGGGGCATTTTCATTGTCTGCTGAGGGCAGTAATGCAGGTGGGTGTAAGCCATGTGTCTTGTTGAGCTATTATAGTCTATTCAGGGCATTGATCTGTGTGTGCTGATGTTTGAGCTGCAGGTGTGAACATCTTTTATACAAACTACAGCAGAAAACAAAGATTTGTTTTTCTCTTAACTGCTAACTCCATGTAGTTTTACATTAATGCCTTCTTGGGCATTTTTCATTGTCTGCTCTGCTCCGGACTGCAGGTGGTGTGTGTGTGTGTATGTGTGTGTATGTGTGTGTGTGTGTGTGTGTGTGTGTGTGTGTGTGTGTGTGTGTGTGTCTCAATAGATGCTGAAATGGTCTATTTTGTCATTTGCATAAACTAACAATTTAGGCTTGCCTGGGGAAACTACAGCTCAGCAAGGTCACAGCGTAAGCTGCTGTTACAAACTTGAGTTGAACAAGAGAAGAGAGTAAGATTCAGTTCTATTCTTTAGTCTTTGGTTGCAACTAATGATTGTTTTCATTATCAATATGCTGATTATTTTTTCACTTCATTGATTAATAGTTCAGTCAATGAAATGCCAAAAAAAATAGGGAAGAAATTGCATTCACAGTTTCTCAGAGCCCACTGTGAGGCCTTCAGTGAGCTCGTTTTGTCTGACTAACAGCCCCAAACCCTCAGATATTTATAGATGACAAAGAAAAACAGCAAATCATCAGATTTAAGAAGCTGTAACCAAAGAACGTTTTGCATTTTTACTTGAAAATGATGAATCAATGATGAATGATCAAAAATACATTTTTTTTCCCATCGATTAATCGCTTAATTGTTGCAGCCTTAATTTGGTCTTGATACCCTCTTGTCAGTCAGACATCAAACCAGTCAGGCAATCACGCATTTAATCAATCAGTCAATTACCCAGGTAGTCAGATAATCAATCAGCTCGAGATGCAGCGAGTCAACCAGTCAGTCAACCAGATATCAAGCATCAAAGTGTCTCTATCTCATCTCTCTGGTAGCTGCGGTTCACAAATGCTGATTAAACTGTCTCAGCCTCGAGGAAAGTGCAGATGGAAAATTGTGAAATTGAGTTGTTTTCCCCTTTAAGGCAATCATCTGTCGCTCTCTGTCTCTCCTCCTGTATTTCACCCAAAAGACGGACAGAAAGCAGCGGCCTCGCAAGAGAAGGAGATGAAAGACAGGCGAGATTGAGGGTGTGTTGTTGGGTTTGTGTGATCTGAAGGTCATTTCATGTTGTGTCAATGAAAATGTGCTCGTATGGGCGGGTGAGTTATTAAATATTGGCTGTGTGTGTGTATGTGTGGGTGTGTGACACAGACAGATAAGTGAGAGACAAAGAAAGGTATAGAGACAGAAGCGGAGAGAAGAAGACAGACAGAGAGAAAGAAAAAAAAAACAGAGACGTTGAGGTTGAAATGAGTCACTCAAGGTCTCCATCGGTGCTTCATGGACGACCGTGGAAGAGACCAGACACGACTCTCTGCCTCCCTTTCCATTAAAAACTCATCTTTTATTGACAGATGAAAAACACAATGCTTCAGTCACTTGGACCTTGATCTGCTCTAGTTATTTGAGCAAGAGTTCTGCCTTCCCAGAACTCATTAAAACTGACAACCAGATAGGAACAGAAAGATGGCGACAGGCAGCAGAATTCCCCCAGAACAGGGCTCCTCAATCTTTCTCATCTCAGGGACCCAAGGTTGGTAAATTTAGCTTTTCCGCTCAGGGAGATAGAGACTCCTCTGCACTCCAGTGTCAGTGTCACTCTGGAGGATGTTAGTGTCAACCATGGATCCCTGATATACACAAATCATGCTGTGCGAGTCATGTTTGCACTCGGAAAGACCTCGTGGATGCAAAGTTACATTCATTCATTCAGACGCCTTTCTGCTCCTTTGTGGCCGTTACTCAAATGTTAATTTGGTTTCTGACAATGTTTGGATGACGCAGCAACTGTGCATTTGCATTGCAAACATTGTTTTTTGCATAGAAAGGGTTCAAAGGTATACTTTTCATTCACAACTTTTGTTTTTTAAGCTTTATGTGACGTATTTTTTCACTGTTCCTAAAGTTCATTTGAGTAAATAACATTCAGGTATGATGTCCCTGCTATCTGGAAGGAATTATAAAGGGACTAAACACTGGAAGAGTGTAAAGTGGATGAATTTCAGGAGATTGTAAGGATAACAGATCTGGAATCTGTCATTTTTTTTCAATTATAAGACTCAGTAGCTTGGACACTATGTTGATGTGTAAAAAGTTTAAATAGTTGCATACATAACTCTCGCTTGCTTCGTTTCAGAATGGTATCTGTTATCACTTAGTGCGGTAAACACATGCACAGAAGTTTTTCAGCTCTGTGGTCTTCCTGCGCACGCAAGCTCACAGTTGGAGGAACAAACACTGTCCTAATGACTTGGGACGAGGCCCAGCTGTTTCCAGTCACGAGCAGTTTACGATTAGCGTTATCTGCAGAGCACAAGAGTGGTAGTAGAAGGTTACTTCAGTTTACTGGCAACAAAGGGTGACAAATCCCTCAACAGATAAAACTGGTGACAATCGCGGGATAGAATTTAGAGTCGATTTTGACAAATATAATGTGTTTTTTCTACAAAGCTTTCTTTTAATTTAATGAAATATGTTTGTGCCTCTGAGGTCTGTCAGACATCTATAGCAACAACATCCAACATCAATCACACAGCCTCAAAAACAAGAGCAGAGATGGAAAAAACTGGTTATTTTGAGTGCAATTTTTTCTTCCAATTAACTTAAATGTAGATTTTCACAGGTGAATTCATGGGAACTATTAAGACTACAAACACTCAGACATCACTGACAAGTGGCTGTTACATGAGTGGTCAAATCCTCCTTGTATTGTGCTGTTTTATTTTTTTTTCATGTACAATAGATGCTTAGAAATTCAGAGTTTTCACTTTGGAAAACCGCCAAACAACAAAGAAGAAATGCGACGTGCTTCCATGCCACATGTAAGCTGCATAAAGGGATATTTTGCATACATAAGCTGACATCCAGTATGCCAATCTGCAAGGGAAAGAAAAGATTTGAACACCTTGAAACACAATGTGCTGCCAGGTGTATTTATTCTATATCAGATGTACGACAGAAGACAATCTGCTTATGAGATGCATGTTATTTCCAGGTATTAACAAGGGGTGAGACCTAAATTTGTAAGCAGATATGATAAATATCATAATTCCAAAATGAACAGAGTGTAATATGACAAGCAGATGCCCTGAATTCCTACCTGGAGTTAAAAAAAAAGCTCTATTCTTCTCACTCCCTGCTCACACCTATTGTCCTATAGGTTTAGCACCATGTGAATGGAAGTCGTCTTTCCTGCTGTCTGCCTGTCTGTCTCTGTGCCCGCGGGCGTTTCTAACACACACACACACACATTGTAACCTTCACCTTGTCAATAGTTAAAGATGAGCTCGTCCTACAGTGTGTGTGTGTTTAAAAGTCAGTGAAAGCCAACACCTTCTCCAGGGAAGACACTTCTAATTCACACATGCATTATCCGTGCAGCGCAGCACACACCCATGTGATCGGGTGACACACAGAAACAGAGTGGGACTATATCATGTCCTGCACGCTTCTTATGCTGTATTGGAAGGTATTGAGTTTTGACGGTTGTGTGTGTGTGTGTGTGTGTGTGTGTGCAGCCTTCGTATTGGATTGTTGCTTGTGTGAAAGAACACAGAAGAGGAGCAGAGAGGATGTGTGTTTCGAATGTCAGAGTTTAACGTGATACGCCTTGTTTTAGGTAAGATTACCTGTAGATTAGGATAGATTACGGGTTTGGTTACCAGTCAATAACTCTTTAACAAGGCTGAACGAGGGAACCTATATTCATTTACATTTGCACAACCCCCATTTCTCTGTATTTGGATAGAGCAGTTGCTAGAGCTGTGTAGGCTGACTTTCATAATGATGTGCTATCATGTTATCATTCTTCAAATTTCTGTTGTCCGAATTGATGACTTGCAACAACAGATGGGTGCGCTCCCACAAAACCTCAGTGAATAGGTGCAAAAAAAGCTCAGTTTCAACTCAACACTGATCTTCTTCAGGTAGATTCATTGTGTATGATTTTGGTGTGTATTTCTATTGTCGTCTCCCTAATAAATGTTTTCAAACTAGCTGAAATTAAAAACTTTCAGAACTTGTTACTGAAGGTTTTGTTTTACACAGATGAACAGTTTTGGGAAGTGGAACACTATTGATCGTTTTGAACAAGAGTCTGATCGATTAAGGATTTTTTAGGCTGATGCTGATTTGTTTAAAGAATCCACTAATTATTTATTGGCCAATATTCAGTTTTTAACTAAAACACTTAACATTTTTTACAATGATTGCTTACATTTAATCATTATGACCAAGATATGTACCGAGCAGGATGTTAAGCAGTTGAAAAAATAAACTATTTTTTTGGTAAAAACATGAATTATCATCATTGTGTTTCTTGTTGATTATAATTGGCTGGTAAGAAAGGCTTCTCCTTTATTGACAAAACAAATTGTATAATACAGTGTTGGGCTACATTAATGTTTGATGATTACAATAGCCTGTCTCCAATTAATATTTCATTTTCATGCATTCATTTATCCAGTTTATCCACGTACCAGTACTCTTGTATTTCCATGAAACAAGAGAGCATCAACGAGCTTTAATCGTCCCGCTGATGTATCAGTCAGCCTCTACTTTGTCCATCAGTATGATTACTGTTATATGTGATGGACTTCATCCATATTGCTCAGCTCAAACAGCAGCGTTACCAAACAGACTGTAGAGTTGGTCAGATGTCTGTGACCTGTTCATGTACAGTATATGTACATATATAAAGCATATTAAGGAAAACTGATTTTTGGTCACCAGGTTTTGCAGGAAACTGACTAGTCAACTAGTCGTCATTGTCAAAAATGTTAGTTATGGTGCTGAACGATCAGAGAATGAATAAAATCATTTGATAACAGATTAGTTTTAATCATGTATCCAGCAAAAAACATCAAATATTTTCAAATTCTAACTTCTCAAATGTGAGAATATTTTGCTTTTCCCTGTTTTACATGACTAGAAATTGAATATCTTAGGAAAAAAACGATCTGATGACATCACATTGGACTATTTTCTGACATTTTATTAAACAATTGATAAAAATAATCTCTAGAATAAGCTTTAATTAAAAGATAATCATTACTTGCAGCTCTACAATGATGTAAAAAAACAGAGAACGAGAGCTTAGGTGCAGCTTTTTTAATGCTACTATGTGAGTGGCACTTACCAGTGTTAAATATCCATTCCCATATCCAAGAAAGACATATGTGTGAATACAAACAGTATTTTATAGTTTCGCTGCTGCACATCTGGTGACGCTGGCTCCTATCTGCTCGCGGTGTCTGTGAGACCCTAGTGTGTACCAGCGGTTACGTATATGTGTGTGTGAGAGAGGAAATTGATACTGTCCGTCATCTGTCACACATCACATGCTCACTCGGGCGCTCACAGCACACGCCACCAAGTGGAACGCTTTACACCCAGTCCACACACACCTAAACGTACACACACATACACACACAATCCTTCTATACTCTCCTATAACTTTTGCACCCCTCCCTCTTCTTTTCCCATGTTGTCTGTCTTATTCCTGCTTCCATCTCTGCATTGTTTTTCTAGACAGGCTCAGATCTATGGGTGTAGGGTTGTGTGTATGTGTGTGTGTGTGTGTGTGTGTGTGGGGAGGGTTTGGTTGGCAAGATCTGTTAAAAGCAGAGCTGTGAATCTTTCATGATGTCTGATGCAGTGACATGAGAAAGAGACAGACAGAGATAGAGCAGGAGGAGAGGATGTGAGGAGAGGAGACCAGAAGGAAGATAAGAGGAAGGGTGGAGGCTCTGTCCTGGTTGCCTTTCCTTTTATCTATCCTTCATCCTCCCTTCATAGAAGAGGGATGGGTGGTTGCTGCAACTGGTTTGATACTGATCCTGGCTCCTGTGCTCCATATTTGATGCTTTTCTGATGCCCTGTTATTACATGGAAAATGAAATCTGTTGTGAAGACGAGTAATTACTCTTCAGGAAATATTTGTAAGTGTTGTAGAATCGTCTGTTTGCTAAATCGCTCTGCTAAACAGTGATTTTCCAGTTAAAGCTTAACAACCTAGACAAAGCATGTCTGTCAAGCTTTGTTTTTCTCCACATGCCAAGAAAAGTGTGCATGAGGCTGTAGTTTGAGTGGTGGGTGGTGTCTTTTTACAGCTTTCCTAAAGCCAAAAACATAAAAGCAAAATTGTAAGAAGTGATTAAACAGTTAGGCTTGTAACTGAACCTCACTTCTAGGCCAAGGAGCACATCACTGACTGACTACAAGTACGTGGAGTTACAAATTATGTTAAAAAAAGCCTCTTTCATGCCTTACACATCCACTTTGGTGTTTCCTTATGGGGTGGAAATCCGTCCTGGATGCTATTCTCAGAGTTTAGGTTAACATTAGCGTTTCTGTTCCTGTTCTTTGTTGGATTCGGGGAAGTTACACTAGCAACCCATCAGTTAGTCCTCAACCTAAAAGGTTATTCTTTGTCTGTTTGTTTGTATGCAAGCTAATAAGCAACAAGGAATGAAATGATAATCTCATCTTACATTTTTTCTTAGCGTACTTATGATACTAGAACTAATAATTTCTGCTCTCAACTACAATCAGCTGGTGAGTATGTTAACTTTTTGCCTGGGACGTGCGACTTTAGCCTTAGTCTTTTAGCACAGCGTCATGTTTACATTAATGTTTATTCAATTCTGGTTTTAAAAACATACATATCAGCAGGAAATATTAAAATGTCAGCCACAGATGGCTTCTTCAACCAACTCCTGGAGCTAACATTTGCTCATTTAGCTAGCTAGCTAAAATCTGTTAGCGAAGGTTGTCATTTCAATTGTCATCATTTAGAAATGAGGCCAGCTGCTTGTTTATCTCAATCAGAAATCAAGGAGCAATTGTTTCAAAAATAACAAAGAATTTCATGTGATAAATCTGCCACGGTTGTCATTGCAAGAACAATATAGGAAAAATAACCAAAGGTAATGAGAGAATTAGCATAGATTTCCTCCATAAAAGTCCAATAAACTTGTAAAAAATGAATTTTTATTGCATAAATCCTCTTTATAGTGTTGAAGGTTGTTGAAATATGTAATACAGCCACATTAATACATACACATTTACATTCAAGGTATGTACCCGTAGCTATTATGCGGAATGACTGTGGGTGAAGGCACAAGAAGATTAAATTCTTTCATCGCCAACATATAATCAACTAAAACTGATGAATGCAAGAGTCGTACAGCCCTCCTGCATCCCTATGATCATCACGTATAACAGGAGTGGTAGGTGAGGGGGAAAAAAAGGAGCTGAGGAGCAAAAGCACAAACTGTTCGATGCCTTAACATCAATCTTTGCACCAAAAATCAATGCGGTACAAACCAGCATCATTTCTCGATAACCTCTGTCTTTCCTTTCCTCTGCATTCCCCCCTGAGCCAGTTCACACCTCTTCTCCTTGTTCTCTCCCTTCCCTTTAATGTTTACTTCCTCCCCTCTTATCAGACGCTATTTTTACTTTCTCCTCCTCCACCTCCTCCTCCCAGCACTCCTCTCATCTTCCCCTCCTCTCCGAGAGTAGAGCGTCCATCTGTTTTCCAAATGAATAGATGAGTTGTTTGTCTGATGTGGTGGACTCGGTGGTTGCTTTGTGAGTCAACGTTCTTCCTACATATGCTCCATGTACACCGTGTGTACGTGTGTTTGGACTGACGGGATGGAGATTTATTGGTATTTGTGTCACTTGGATAACAGGAATTTACATAAACGAGCCAGAGTGAACACTGGTTATACTGGTGGTTTCTGAGCTGATTATTCTGAGACTGTTGAGGAATGGAATCAAATAGCATTCATGTAGAGCGGAGATGATTAGTCAGTTAATCAATTATTTGATTAACAGAAAACCAATCTGCAACAAATTTGATGATTGATTTGAAGTAATTTTGAAGCAAAAATTTACATTTACCAGCTCCTAAAATGTGAATATTTACTGGTTTTCTCAGTCTTGAACTGTTGGTTGAACAAAACAAGTGATTTAAATATCTTTTGGGAAATTATGACAGTTATGTACTTTTTTTAGACCCAAATATTAATTGATAATGATAAAAATCATCAGCTGCAGCCTTGCATTAATTTATAACTAATACGTTCATATTCAGCAAAGAGTTAAAACTATGCATTATTGTCATTTTCATTGTGCAGTTTAATTGACATATTCATTGTTTAATCTAATAACGAGAAATAGTTAATTTATTTTCCTGAAGTATAACAGTCTTTATAGATATGTAGTAAGTTATCATGCATTCCCAAGCCTTGACGATGCACTTCAGCTAAAGTTGGAGCATTTTTAATAACTTCTTATGACAGCAGATAGAGACGACAGGAGTGGATGTGATGTGTCGGCTTAGTGCGTTCACCCTGCGTTTCAGCTCGCAGCTCTTCATATTAACTGTCATGCATTGTGGTTTGTAATTTCAGGGAAGGACACGAGTGCAGTCTCCTCAGCGGGTTATACAGACGTATTAGAGAATATACAGTGAGGCATTAAAGTGCCCGGCTTTCCATTTCACTAACCTTTGCAGTCCGACACGCCAGTGCAGAGCTGCTTCCGCTGAATGTCTGGCTTCTATCAATTGGTTATTACAAGGATAAATTGTTGTAATTCCAGTCTGAACTGCAAAATTATACAGCTAAATAAATGCCAGCATCTTATAAAACAAGAAACATGTCATGTATTTTTCAGTCAGTACTAGTTACTAGTTAGTTTTGAAAAGTTTCCACAAACTCCAGTGTTGAAGCCTTTTTCAGACTATAAAGGAACATTTTATCATTAAGTAACAAGACTAAGAGTGTACAGCCATGCCAGTAGCTCTGTGAGGCTGCACTCAGGCACAAACAGGAACTGAATGCTAACATCAGTATGCTAACGTGTTTCCAACAGGTGCGTTTCCATCCAGCTGTTTTTATTCGCACTTTCAATTTGCGCTTAAAAAACCTGAGTGGAATTGCCAAAACTTCCCAAGAAATCTGCAAAAGTAAAAAAAAATCAATAAAATGCAACAAAAGGCAACGGCAACAGATTCAGCAATTAAATTGTGGTGTACGTGACGCATGTGAATTAAATATTCACTTATATTTACGCTCTACTGAAGAGATGAAAACATCAGATCTGTGTGGACCAATGAGGAGACTGAAATTAAAACATAAAACAAACAGAAATGTCATATCTCTTTGATATTTTTCACAGTTTGAGGCTCTTGATGAACCAACTCCAGGTATTCACAAAATGGCAGTGGATGACACATGCATAACTTCAAATTTTCTTTTGCCAATACTCTTACTAATTTGGTTAAAATCTGGATTTAAATTTGGATGGAAACCCTAGCTAATGACAATGCTAGCATGCTGATCTTTAGCATGTATAATGTTTACCATGTTAGATTAGCATGTTACCATGCTAACATTTGCTAATTAGCACCAAACATAAAGTACAGCTGAGGCTGATGGGAATGTAATTACTTTCGCAGATATTTGGTTATAAAAAAAACTGATCTATTTGACATGATGATGGCGCTGATGATAGAAAGTCAGGGGGTTCATTCATAGAGTTTCATAGAGTTTAATTTCATGAAAATCTATCCTAGTTGTTTCGACATTTCAATCTGGAACAAAGTGATGCACCAATGGACAGAGAGACCAATATAACCGTCCCTGGAGCTGCCAACATGGCTAAAAATGAATGAATATAATGTTCTCCCCTGAGAATTTGTATTCTGCAAGTGGAGTCTTGTTCGCAGCTTAAAACTATATTAAACTGTCTAATTAGACACAGCATATTAAATGACTGGCTGTACATTTGTTCAATGTACTGTACAATCACCAGGGGAGACATTACTTTATTACAGCTAATCACACAGTTTGTAAGTACTTTTCTCAAACCCCAGCAGGGTTATTATTGGTTTTATAGCTTCAATAGTGTCTTCAGAAGGAAATATTAGTAATTCAGTACTTTTGGTCAATAGAGGATATTTCTGTTAGAGTGCTGGCCCTACAGTGTCCTAACTGAGAGGTCACAACACACCACACGCACAAAGACACCCAGCGCGTTGATAGGATCACTGGTGGAGAGTATTATCAGAGGTAAATCTCATTGAGTGTGACTGGGTGTCCGTGGCAGGTCTATCTGTCACGGCTGTACACAGTAAATCAGACAGTCTTAGCGCCGGTTTCCAATAGCAACGGAGGACGCTGATTATCATTGATACATTGCCAGTTAGCGAAGTGATAAGATGATTGATTCTAATGCGGAGGAGTGATTTTTAAAAGGTCAGATCAATAAGAGATCATGCTGCAGCTTTCACCTGAATTCAAGTGTCTCCTCTGTTTCATGGAAAGAGGAAGTTGATGATTTGTTGAAATTTAACACACACACGCACACACACACACACACACTCACAAGTGCTTGGCAGCCCCACGGGACATCATGAGACGTGTGGTTAGTTAATGGAGAACCTGAAACCAACTGCTGCATCCATCGCCATGTGTACTGTAGGTGTGTGTTTGTGTGTTTTCAAGTGTTTCTGTGTATGTGTGAAGCTCAGACAGAGGCCTATAATTAGACATGTTGCTGTGAAACTCCAAACTTGATACACACCTGCCGTGTTTTGTGTTTCTACGAGCCTTACTCTGCCTGCTTCACACAGCCAGCCTCCCTCCCAGTTTTTTATGATTTTAACCTCCTGAGTGTCAGCTCGGCGGCTATTCCATGTTACTTTTTATTGTTATTTTTATGGCATTTCTGCTTTATTAGATAGTTTGCCGTCGGGAGTGACAGAGAAAGTTTATTTGATAGAGGTGGCGAACTGCATAAAAACGGCTCCTTGGCTCATAACATTTTGAAAACAGTGTGCGTCATATCCTGACGATACACCAGGGTGCACGTATGACTTTTCAACATCTTCTACATTTTGTGCACTACAGTGCAGTACTTACAGGGACTTGCCCAAAGGCACCATGGGAGACATAGTAATGAATTTCAGTGAATAAACTGAAGCAGAAGAAGGAGTGCTCCCTATGAAATTTTGAGAGCTGCTTTTCCTTTTCCTCATTCTTGCATAAACTTTATTATTGCACAAAGTTTACCAGTCTTGTTATACAGCGGTTGAACAATGATTTTCATTCACATTTTGAATCCTCGCTGACTTTGCTCAACCGTGTTCTTGACTACTGTTCTGTGTGTCTATGAAGTACATTGGTGACTTTTTTTCTCCACCATACTGTACCTTGTTTGGTTTTTATGACATTAATTTGGGTTTCCAGAGCTCCACAGTCAACCTCTAATAAAACAAAAAGTTTAGGGTTCATCACCATAACAACAGCATCATTTAAAATTAGCACTAAACATGAAAGTACAGCTGAAACTGTGGGGACAGTTTTACAGGTAGGCTATAGTATTTGGTCATAAAGCACCTGATGATGGTGTTAGTGAGGGAATTATCAGTTACAATCCATGCTGATTAATCAATAATAAAAATAATCGTAGTTGCAGCTATAACTGGAGAAACAGCCGTTATCGAGCACAGCACCATATAAGGGGCCGTTAGGGACGTTATTCAGAATTACCATGAATATACATGTAGCCTACTTCTCCTCTCACATACACATATGAAACCAAAATCATTCTCATATTGTACTGAAAACCACACAACTGAAATGCTCTCATACAAACCACAAAAACAGCTTTCACACGCACTAGTAAAACGGGGTAACCATACACACATACAAGTGAAATACTTTTACATACACAACTGAAACATTCTCACACATATAGTTTTGATGAGAGCGTTTCAGTTGTGTATGTGAGTGTATAATTTTTCAGTTGTTTGTGTGAGAATTTCAGTTCTTTATGTAAGAGCATTACACTTGTAAGTGTGTGTGGTTAGCACATTTTACTTGTATGTGTTAAAGCTTTTGAGAGGAAAAGTACATGTATATGCATGGTAATTCTGAATAATGTCCCTAATGGCTCCTCATAAACACTTACCAGCTTCATGCTGTAACAAACGCTACATTTTTCTTTCTATCCCTTATTTAACCAGGTAAAAATCTTGTTGTGATTAAGATCTGTTTTTCAAGAGAGACCTGGACAAGAGTTACCTTGTGAGACGGCTCGATTTATGAGATCATGACATCAGAAGATCACACGAGAATCCATCTTGTCATCTTATGCGACTGGCACAAAAAATATTTGGCAAGTGATTGGATGAACTATCGGTCTATCACCGTCCTACGTTGCGAGGCAGCTAGATGCACAAGATCACAAGATCATGTGAGAATCCTTATAGGATACTGATTGTGTTCAAACCACCATTAACATAATGTTACTAACTACTGACTGGATTAATGAGCAGGAGCAAGTTATACTGTATATTTTAAAATGCATTATTTGTGTCTGCGTGTTTTACTTTAGTATGACATTGTGAAGCAGAGGCTGAATCAAATGCTAAATCTTTAGTCAAATCTTGAGCTCCCTTGATGCTTCAGTCCAAAACCACGTGGCTGTTCTCCCAGCAGCTCTTGTCAGGCAGTTATTTCCACAATTCGCTCAGATTTTTCACTGTTCTGACGTTGAAGACTTGACCTGGAAACGGCTGACCTCAGGCTATGACCTAATGTTCCCCCCGTCCACAGAGATTTGATGCCCCCTGCTGCGAAAGAGCAGGGACGGAGGCAGATTCTCTGATGTGCCCCTATTAACCCCCCCTTCACACACCACACACCACACACACATTCATGTATTCCCACCTCTCGTTCGCCACCTTCCCATCACCACTAACAACACTGTGCTGTTGGATTAGGGGCTGATGTCTAATCTCCTGCTAATCCTGGCCTTTTAATCTATGAGTTAGCAGTTCTTAGCTCACAGCATGACAGCTAACGCGCTGACCTTGCCACAGAGGGAATAACACACACTCTCATTGAGTTATTCCTTATTTCTTACTGTCTTTTTGGCTATTGCATCAAGTCAGCATGTTTATATTTGCAGAGGTTCTTATTATTTCTCAGGATACTTAAATCTCCTTTTGATATGTCACAAGGCAACACAATCTTCTATTTACACTCAACTGTAAATAAGGTTCCAGCAGTCAAAGATAGCTGATTTGACCTTTGTCCCCACCAGAATTATCCACATCCTTGCACAAGCGTGCACACAGTGAGTCGCTCCCCCCAGCGTGGCACACACCAGCTGGCACATGTTGTGCTTTTTTACAGACTGAGTGAAGGGGAGTAAAAGTAGTAGTTAGTTTAATGCCTTTAACTACTCCCAGAAATGACATAGAATTATGGTATTACGCTGAAGTTGGTGCCATGTGAGCACACACATGCACACACACTCGATGGGCAGCAGACAGGGCTGGACTGTGGGGTAGTGGAGTATTTTTAGTTAAGTAATGGTATAAAATAAGGAAGTGTAAGGGTTCACCCTAAACACAGTTTGCCTATACTCCCTCTCTCTCTCTGCTAGCTGTCTTTATTTCACATTCTTTCTTCTTTCCTTATTTTTAAGTTTGGTCTCGAGCTTTAAAGCTTCAGCATTTAATATTCCTCAGTGTTGGATGTTTGTGATTGCTCACATGCTTATATTAGGAACAATAATTACAGTATTTTATATATAGTGGCCATAGTTAATGGGTTATAATGTACTTCTATTAAAAAATAGAGGGATAATGAATGCTTTGGGGCAGCAACTAATGATTTTTTTATTATTGATTAATCTGTAGATTAGTTGTTTGGTCTAAAAAATGGTGAAAAATCTCTATTATTGTTTCTCACAGCCCAAGAGGACATCCTTGAATATCTTCTTTTGTCCTGACCAACAGTCCACTACCCAGATATATAAACAGATATTCAGTTTACTATGTAGAAGACTAAACAAACTGGAAAATATTCACATTTGAGAAGCTGGATTTTAAGAATTTGGATTTTTTTCTTTTATAGTTTGGTGATTAATTCCATAGTTGGCAACTAATCAGTTGATCGACTAATAGTTGCAGTGACACTTGTAAAGACAATATAAAGTGCCAGTGTACCCAAAATAGCTTGAATTAGGGCTGTAGCTAACTGTTATTTTCATTATATTTTGATAATTTAGTGAATAAACAGTTGCCCATTACAGTTTCCCAAAGCAAAGCCCTAAATGATGTCTTCACATTCCTTCTTTGGTCTAATCAATTATGAAAATAGTTGCATATTATCATTCAGCCGGTAAACTAATTGATTCATTGACTCATCGTTTCAGCTGTATTTTGAATACAATCTGCAGTCGCAAGAGGATTCAGCACCATTTCATAAAACTTGCAATACCATTTACGAGTATTGATATAAGGTGAAACAGAAGCAGCCTTATTGATGTGCATGTTGAGCAGAGCTTCGAATAGCTCTGCTTGCTGTGGGAAAATTGTGATGAACTGGCATAAAACTGCAGTGTAGGTCAGTTTTTGTGATGATGGAGAATCATGTTCAATGATGTGTCCATTATTTATGCAGTCATTTGTGAGAAACTGTTAATACCAACACCAACAAAAGAGACTTTAAATCAAAAAAGCACAGTGAGAAGATATAAACCAGAGATTTATTAGACATAAGTAGACTACAGCTTTATATTTTACTCCCTTTCCCACTTTTCTCTCTGCTTCTGCTTCATGTCTCCCACCGATGATCTCTCTCACCTCTCTCCCCCCACCCCTCCTACCACCTCTCCCTCTTCTTTCATTTCCATTTTATTGCCTTCTCATCCCTCCTTCTCTCTCTCTCCTCTTTCATCATTACAGCTCTGTGTCTCTCTCCTCCTCTCCCTCCCTCGCTTTTTGGTGGATTGTAAAAAGGTAAAAGTGTACTTTGGGAGGATTCGGAGGAAGGCCATGTGGAACGTTAAATCACATGCAGGTGCCCTTAAATGGTGAAGAGAGTGTGAGATGGTAACACACACACACACACACACACACACATACATGCACACGCATACACATACCATCGGCCCCTCATTTAGGTAGCAGTAATTTGCCGCAGTAAGTGACAGGGTTATTGTAAGACGCTCATTAAGAAAGGGAAGCAGCGAATAAACGTCTGACTGAAGGGAATAAATTCAAACCACTGCGCCACTTTTACTGCTCAGCAATAAGCTGCTTTGATGTGGTGTGTGATGGCAGAGCTGGGGCAGACTCAGGGCGTGTGCATGTATGTGTGTGTGTGTCTGTGTGTTTGGAGTCATAGTTATGTGCTACCACTTATAACACCGACTTCACATTTTATTTGTAATGCAATTGCAGTGTAATGTCGTTTTTATTTGCTCTGTGTGTATCATAACGCACTGTATTGCGTGTGGGTCACTTCCTCGAGGGGTCAGAGGTCAGATCAGTTACAATGCGACAGGCTGTTACCGTGGTAACACAGTGCAGGGTTCACTTCCTAAATGACAAACTTTCATCTCAGCAGGAGAGGGGAAGGAAAGAGAGGAGGAGGGACGGATGGATGGATGAAAGGAACGAGGTGACATTAGAGGAAGTGGAGGGATGAAAGAAAAAGCGATGAGGAACTGATTTGAGAAGGAGAATCAAAAGGAAGGCTGGATGGATGACAGGGTGAGGAGATATTCGAGGGATGCACAGAATAATTCCATCCATTTATATTCTGTGTGACAACCACAGCAATGAACGCGGACCACTTAACTGACAGTTACATTCAGCCGTATTTCGTAGTATTTGATGTGGGAAATATTCGTAATCGTGACCAACATACTGTAGGATAGCTGACATCACTTTATAATACATATATGTTTTGAGAGAATGGTAATGCAGCCAAGATTATGTTTTTTATCAACATCTTAAGGAAACATTGTTAAGGAAGGTATCGGGCAAGTGTTCATACTTAATGCATCAGCAGTATTTTATTTATTTGCATACCTACAGTATCTGCCTTTGCAATATAATATCTGCTTGTTACGACTAAAACATTGTTGATTTTTTTTATGGTTATGTTTTGGCACTCAACACTTGGGTAAGGTTCGGGAAAGCACGAATATGTCCATAATTATCCTTCATTGTAAGAAAACTGCATGCATAACTATGGAAAGTTGAAGCTTGAATGCATACTGTGATGTAGTTTTGGGTAATAATTTTACCTTTATTTACTCCATTTTACTTTGATTTTTTAAAAATTGTTTTCTCCTCCAAATCAATTCGGCGGTTTGTTTCAGATGTATCAGATCATCTGACATCTTGTAATTCTTGCCCAGTCTGACTTCCTTTTAGCGATGTTGCTACATTTCCAGATCACTGCAATTAACTTTGTAAACACAATTTTAGTGTTTCAAAATTGTGAAAGTATGAACGATGGTGTAATAAGCTGCAATTATCCTATGAATAAATAAATACCATCAGCAAAAATGATCAGAAAGTACATTAACCCCTTCAGGTAACAAGCTCCTTTAAGAGTACTTGCTTTTTTTTTTTAAATAAATGGACAACAATGATGCTCCATCCCACAGGATAGCTGTTTGTCAAACTCCAGTTTTATTTTTTGTCAACTAGAACGAGTTGAGGAACAGTCCAAAAGCGGGAAACTAGTAATTTGAAAGACATTATATTGTTATGCTTTCCAGCGTGCTGATTCAGCTTCAGCGTATACTGTCCGTCTTCTGAGAAAGATTAGTCTGCAGTGTTGGTGCAGGTTAGATGTGTGATGGAGCACTTCTACTGTGGCTGAGAGAGTAATTGGATTTACACGTCTCATTTAACCTGCTAGATGCCTCAACAATCTCAGATATTGGAAACATCACTTGTGTTCCTCAAGTAAAACAAACTTGATCTTGTATTTTTCATGGTACAGAAACAATCCGTAATTGCTTACAATTAAAGAAAGTGCAACCGAAACAACTCTTGACCAGTTCAGCAAAGTTCAGCTATTTGGATGCTTTATTATGATTTAAGTTATAATTGCAAAGTCTGGGTGGTTTTCGGGGTTTTCCTTTGGTTCAGAACATTTGTTTTAACAGCAGTTTCCCACAGTTGCAGAAACACCAAAAACTGAGCGGCGACTATTCATGTGAGGCTCAGTCGGAGGATGTGTATGTGTGTGTGTGTGTGTGTGTATACTGAGATTATCCTGTGTGTACATTCCATTTAGCGTAACCTACAGCCTCGGGGTATTATGTCTGTGTAAGTGACATTAAATGTCTCCCTACCTTTGTGTGTATGTGTGTGTGTGTCTCTATGTATGGATGGAAAAGCTTCACATATAATTTAAATAACTGCTGTGTGTGTGTGTGTGTGTGTGTGTAATGAAATACAGTGATCTGATCCTCTTAATTGTATGTCTGGTGACCTTGATCCACCTAATCAAGACCACAAGGGGAGGTATGTGTCAATGTGTGTGTGTGTGTTCTCATAAGCTCCCGTAAACTGATGTGCCCTTTTGCATTCAGTAGTATTAATCCTCCTCTGTATGGCTGTATTGTTACGTTGGATATATAGTGGTTTATGACTCAATTAAAAAAATAAACAGACTGCAACCACTGTAAGAGGCTGACGATACAAACCAAAACCCGCAGAGTCATTAAATTAATTAAAAAAGGAATGATGTGGTGTTCCGATATGAGTATTGTTTTTACAGTTACCTGCCGTGTTCTGTAAAATATGTCTTCACTTCATCTAATTATGTTTGAGATGTACTGAGGTATAATGCAGTACATCTAAAGAAATACATTTTAAAGAATATACTTTTAACTGACATACAGCTGTGTCAGTTGAAAGTAATTTTTACTGACACAAGAAGAAAGTCTTCTCTGTGCTAGTATTATATATTGCTTTAAAAACTCATACACTGATGAATAATCTGTATAATTTTCCTCTAATTTCTTCTTGAAGGCTGTTTACCTTCATGATTTATATCACTGCATGCTCTGCTGAGGTTTTTGAGGAAATCACAATATGGCAGACATATTATAGATGCAAAAGTTCTTGCGTCACTGCCTCCATTAGGATGTTGAACCTGTTACCACTGCACTACAGATGATACTTTGAAATGAATTATTATGATGATTTAACTTGACTATAATTTGATGAAAAATTAGGATTATTTGACTATCCTGATTTTAAAGTAATATGGGAAATGCAGGTGTTCACTTTCTTTAAAGAAAGTGAACATTATGAGATCAATACGATTCATGTCTGTACAGAGTTGGAGCAAGGAGGCGATTAGCCTAGCATAGCATGAAGAGTGGAAACCGAAATAGTTATACCACATAACTCTAACAAATTGTCATGTACATTATTAAATAAAATAAAATTACATTACTGTTGAGATACAATGTAATAATTAGAGAGCTTTAGAGTTGCTAATAGACAGAGTTTTAAACTTTGGAAGAGAGCTAGCTAGCCAAGCTACCTGCCTCAAGTCTTTATGCTTGGCGCTAAAATAAATGTGCCTTCTGGTTCCAGCTCTGTACTTCACAGATGTGAAAGTGGTGTTAAACCTACAGCTGCAACTAACGATTATTTTCATCATCGATTAATCCACGGATTATTTTCTCAGTTAATCCATTAGTCCATAAAATGGTGAAACATGTTGTTTCCCAAAGCCCAAGGTGACGTCTTTTGTCCTGACCAACAGTCCACAAAGTGTACAATATACAAAGATGCTCAGTTTCCTGCCATAGAAGACAAAAGAAACTAGAAAATATTAACATTTGAGAAGCTGGAATCAGAGAATTTGGACATTTTTTCTCATAATGATCAATGGATTAGCAAAATAGATTGCAATTAATTTAATACTTGACAACTGATTTATTAACTGACTAATTGTTGCAGCTCTCAATACACTTCTCAAAGTGAATATTATGTCAAACTATTCCTTTAACTTTGCAGCTTGATAGTAGATTGGAATTAACGATGAAACTGATGGTAATAATTACAGTGAGGATCTCCCTCGGTAGAACTAATCAAGGTTGAATGGGACTTTAATTTAAACAGGTCTGATTCAGCTGATCACACTTAATGTAAGATCAATGCTGATCAGGCCAATTTACTGTGATCGACAACAGCCCGGTTGAGCTCAGCTACAGCAGATCCAGTTCAGCCACATTTTGGCGATACAGCTAAATAGCTTTTTGCACATTCTCTCGCGCTGGGAAAATTATGTTATTTGCAAACAAGTTCTAGTCCATGTCATGTAGCAGAGAAAAACAACTCGTTGAACAGCCAAAAATCTTCCCATGAACATTAAAAATGTATTTTGCCAAAGGCGAAATACCAATTATCTGTCTGTAGCCAGAAGCCAAACCAATAAATATGCTCATGTTTGACATACAAGGCAGTATGGCACCATAACACTTAAAGGATAACATTCAGAAGAAATTAATTAATTCTCAGTGTCAAACAGAAGTTAAATAAATTGCTGCGTTAACAATGTCCTGTCTGATTAAATCTGGGTGTTGCCTAAAACTAAAAACAATTTGAATTAGATTGACGAAGCTTCGGCTTGATGGAAGTTTAATTTCAGCATTAGTCAAGTTTTGCCGCACCTAATGACAATCAGTAATAGTTTGAGATCAGGACAGATAGTTTTGTGCAACAGAATGCATGTCAACTGAGAAGTGTGAACTGCAACGCCACACTTCCTGTCACCGAGTGGCTTTTGATTCAGCTCTTTGCTGCCTGGCTAGATGGCTTCCTGTCAGGCTGCAGCACAGTGCAGGATACCTGTTCGCCTGCTTGGCACACGTACTGAGGTTGGCTCACTTGTCGAGACGGGCTCAGGTATGCCGGGGCTGCGACAAGGAATGCAGGGAAAAAACTTAAGAGACATGAGACAGAGCGAAGGGGTGTGACAGCGAGAAGAAAGTGAGAGCCAGATGCTTTTGATGGGAAAAGGAAATGAATAGCTAAGCAAGTTGTCTTGATGTGGCCTCCATGGCTACCACTGTAAGCTGTTATAGCTACATCTGCAGGATGAATTAAATGGATCCACTAATGATTAAGTGCAAAACAGCCTGCAGCAGAACAAGGTTTTTATAATGCAGCAGTATAGCTCCAGGAGGGCTGTGGGAAACTGTGTTCACTTCTTGGCTTAATATCCACCATTAAATGAATTTATCCCCATAAATATTACATCAGCTGTTTCTACATAATCAATACTACCAAGGATTTATCTCATCAGTATTCCTGCCAGTCTAATGAGGTGAATAAACTCTGTTCCTCATGTTATAAGGAGAGTAGTTTGATTTTACTGTGTTTCGCCTCCACTACATTCTTGACTCAAAGGTTACAGAAACCCGATTGAGGCAATAAGGTCGTGGGTTTGAGTCCCTGAGCAGCTTATAAAATGTAAGAGCAGAAAGCGGGAGACTCATGGCCAAAAATAGAAGGCTGTGATTGAACTAAGGAGGAGCACTTAGGGTTGATTGTGATAATGATGATGATGATGATGATGATGATGATGATGATGATGATGATATTAATGTGAAGCAGGATTTACTGGGTAGGAGGCAGCGTGCTTAAGTGACCTTTCCTGGAAATATACAGAACATGTTTAAAAAGTCTGATTGGGCAACAATTGGACAAGATGCTCATTTATCTCGCGTTTCTTGTTTTTCTTCCCCACATTGTTACTGGCTCAACAACTCGAGCAATACTCAAATTTATGCCAATCCCAGGTGAGACACTCTCTGAAATTTCATCATTGCTTACAGCACTGCAGGAACTCATTTTCTGCTGATCAAGCTGATTTTTACTACCAATTAATGGTAGTAAAAATCTCCACCCCTTAGCTGCAGATGTTTAGCACCACTAAACCCTTCATTTTCATGAAAAGATATTCCATATAGTCCATGTTTCACTTCTTATGCCAACAATTTTGGATTATACATACATGCACCAAACAGGGGGCTCACCTAAACTGTCCATCATTATGAGTAGGTGATAAATCATCTGAGACTTACAGAAACAAGAGGGAAAAGGAGAGAGACTTAAGGGAAATAACAGAAAGAACCAGAGTCTCAGGCGAGTTAAGTCAGAGGCTGAGCTGAACACAGATATTCAGAAACACTCCAGCAGACACAGCTGGTGCATCAATGTACAGTTGGTATTTTGGCAGTTTGGGGCAAATAGACACGAACGGTCCAATGGTCAAAAACGTGCCAATGAGGTGAGGCGAAAATTTGCTTTGCGTTCTGTCTGAATACACTATTAGCAGGAGCAGCACAACAGTAGAGAGCTATGAAGGGTCCTAGTGGCTCAGTAGGTGTTTTCACAAGGTTGTACATTTTAATTCAACTGTCAAAGTGTCAATTTACTTTCCCATGTCTTCTTGATGATTTGCCATCTGAAACTGTAGAAGTAAAACCCTAAAAAAGAGACCCAGAAGGTGTTTATCTTATCACTGTTAGGCAGAAAGCTGTACCCTGCATAGATGTGTGTTTTTTAAAGAGCTGTTTAAGGGATGAGACTTAGTTTTAGGGTTAAAATTAGAATTAGGTTTATGGTAAGGTTAGGTAATGTTTTCTCTCTGACTACCCAATGTCACCCATCAGCTTGGAGGATTGAAATAGGGCACAAAGGGTAAGGCACAAGCCAGTGTACTGTATATCAATAAATACACCCCCCTTCATGTAGGACCCCATGGAAAAGAGAGCAACAAGGGCAGCCTTCATGAGATAATACTACAAAATGGGATCAGTCATCCAGGATTAGATGATTGAGATAAAGACAAAGCATCGGTCAGGGGGGTGAGAGCCAAACATGCTCCACAAAGATGGTTCGGGCTAGGCGTCAGGGGCAAATCTTTGGTCGAGAGATCAACGGGAGCTGCGGGTTTTAGGGTCAGGGTTACTCGTAGCTGTGAGGGTTTAGACGTCAGTATGCGACAAAGTGAGTGCTTGTGAAAATGTCAAACAGCATCTGAACCCCCTCCCCCAGTACCTTTCCATCGCTGGAACTGCGGGGGCTGTGTCTGGCAATTTTTGTAACTTTCCGCTACTGACAAGCAAGCCCAGTTAGCGCAGTAATTGGCCGGTTGTGCCGAGGTGAGACGATAGGCAGGATTTAAACTTTTCTCTCAAGCTCTCTTTTTCATTATTCAACTGCATCTGTCACATTTCATACAAATGTGCAACACCGTGAATGCCATTTGAACGATTGTTTTGTCTCACCCTTCTCTATCTTTGAGTGTGGCCGTTCTATTGGGAATGCTCCCAATAGGACCTATTGAGATGCTCCGAGCATTGTGTTTTTCTCATCTGAACAGAGCCTTAGGCACTAGGGAATGAATTATGTCAAAGAAGGTCCTCACAAGTGTAGTACAACTGTGTTTGTGTGTGTGTGTGTGTGTGTGTGTGGGCCCCCCCCCGGGTTATGGATTTAGCTAAATATATGCTGAAGCTTGAGGGCAAAAACAATTTGAGCAACCGAATCTCATATAGAAACAGATTTTATTTGACCAAATATCATCTCCTCTCACATCTAATCTCTCCTCTCCTCTCCTCTCCTCTCCTCTCCTCTCCTCTCCTCTCCTCTCCTCTCCTTTTTTTTAACATTCCTTTCCCCCACAGCACTTAAGAGTTGTGTTTTGCTTCGAGGCTTTTGCTTAAAAGGAGTCCACCTTTTTCCACCACTTAAATAATCTCACTCTGTCGCTATGTGCAGATGGAAACCCACAGGGTCCGACACGAAACCCTTGAGCAAGGCACTTGATCTCAGATTTCCTGTGCAAACCTGCACTGTGTTGAACCTTCTGGTCTTTTTAACTGCTGGAAAGCATCTGTCTGCATGTATTAGCATGTTTGCCAGTGTGCTTTTTGCACACGTGTGTGTGTCACCACTGTGCTTACTTGTGTCTTTCCAAGTAAATTAAGGTTTTATAGCAGGATGCCAGCGGCTTCCATTACCCAGCAACCCAGGAATGTAGTAAAGCATATGTGTCTGTGGTAAACGCCCTACGTCGTCTGGGTTGGTAGCAAACCAACAACCAAATGTTAACATTAGATGCAGCTCATGAGTACCCAAAGATGCTGTCTGCTGTCTCTAAACCGCATATGTAACGCTGATGGTGTGGGTTTTAAAGCAGCCGCGGCTTCTCTCTGTCTTCTGTCCGACGCTGAAGTGAACTCTGAGACATCCTCTCCTTTCCTCTCCTCTCCTCTCCTCCAATCCTACCTAGTGTTACCAGATTTGACAGATTTGTAGTTCAGTTTTTTAGTACAAACTATGTAGGTATAAAATATATTTTTTCAAAGTCTGAATAGGCTGCAGCTTACTTACTTATCAAGAATGACCCTTGTGTCCTGTGGTGCTAAAGAGATTTTGCAACTCAGAACCTCCCTGATATGTTCTGCGGCTGAATACGAGTGCAAAAATCAGGACACAGTGTTTAGTAGACACGCCTCATATCTTCTGTTTTATTACTAGACTATAACTTCAAGTGAACCCAAAACCACAGTTACTAATATAAAGAATATCTCTACCAAGTCTCTCAGATAATGGTACATCAAACAGGAAAAGTATTCACTTCGCATTTATAAGATGCTGGATTCTTAAATTAATACAATTAAAAGAAAAAAAGTTCAGCATCTTTGTAATGAACTGAAATGACATCTGGTCAACATAAAGCCCACCGCCCTGTCAGTCTCTGCTTTTTCTTTTTCTTCTCTAAAAATTTGAGGAGAAGAAGGACTGATTCACATGTATTCTATAACCTTTCATCGGGGGAAAACCACTCAAACTCTTTTAGTTAACTTCAGCAATTCAACTGAATAACAATGACGTTGACTGAACTTTGGGTGGGGACATAAAATAAGAAATAACTGACAATATACTCATTGCAGAGCTATTCTGATTGCACATGATCATATCCTTTTAATTTTCAATAGTTTATACTACTATAATTTAAAACACAAAAGATTTTCTTCAAATGTTGACATACAGTACAGCAAGCAGTCAAACACAGAGAGGTGATGTAGTAGTTTTAGCTGAAAAACCCAGATTGACAGGATCGTGGGAGTCGTGTGAAAATTCACAGCTAAAGTGTGAGTATGCTGTTACAATTTTAAGACAGACTTTAAATAATCAGACACGCAGCTCAATGAAAAAAGCAGGTGTGATTAACAGAAAGTGATTTTTAATTGATGGTGTTATGGTCTCCTCTGAGACAGACTAACCTGCACTTGACACTTCCTGAAGTAATCTGAATATTAAATGAGCGTCCTGGTTTCTCCATGGAATGAGTGTGTGTGTGTGTGTGTGTGAGAGAGAGAGAGAGAGTTCAACTCAAGCTCCCAAACTTCAAATCCACTTTTTTGTGTCTTCTTGTATTTGTAATAAAGCAGTAATAGCTTAAAATATCCCCCCTCCAAAAAAAAAACGATGTAAGAGAGGAAGTAAGGTGGTGCTATACTATGGCTGCCAGTCTCTCTCTCTCTCACACACACACACACACACACATAAACTCACTCACACCAGCCAGTGCCAATGAAAGATTCATGGAGCGGTGATGATGAAGGCGTCTCCTCTTCTGCTCCACTTACCCTGGTGGACAAATTCTGCCCCCCAACCCACACACATACACCCACGCACACACACACACACACACACACACACACACACACATACCGACCAAGGACCTGTTAAGAAGGAGGAGAGCAGTGATGCACACAGCTGTGGGGTACTTACTCCCCCTTAACCTTCCCAGACACACATGCACACACACACACACACACACACACCAATCCTGAGGCATCCAGTCTGCCAAGAGACTGATGCTGCAGACTGCTTTCTAGGCTGTCTGGCAGACTTGTGTGTGTGTGTTCATGTATGTATGTATGTATGTATGTGTGTGTGAAAAAGATCTTTATTTTTACTCTCCCTCATGGCCTTGACTATCCCCCCCAAGGATAGAAAAAATGTTGAAGGCGAGCAATTTTCCAGCCTTTTCTCTATATTTTTATGTTTTATGGTAAAAGGTCAGAGTCACATTGTTTCAAGATTAAGGTTCAAGTTTCGGGTCGTGGATCATGCAGATTTTTAGTTAGTTGGATATGAAGCGTGAGTAAAAACCACTGTTATATCCTGTGTTGCACTTTTGGCCAATCAAACAGTACATCCTGTAAGATGACACCAGATCAAACTTGTAAAGGTTATGACAATGTTTTTTTCGTGGATTTATGCATTTATTATGATTGTAAATAGTAGAAATGAGGGAAAGCATACAATAGCCAGATTCAAACCAGGGATGTTGCATTTACATTTAATTCCCAAGACAGCAGTTGACCTTTTAAGTTTAAGTTTAAGTTTGTGGTGCAATATCTGTTTTTTTCTTATGTGCAATATCTCCTTCCAAGTGCTGCTCCAGTACTTCATTAGAAGCTATGTCGAAAATTTGTTGGAGTGCTGTATATAACTGTTGTAAATAATGTAATATCTCTCAGACCTTGCTACTGTCTAATGATTACAAACCAGAAAATGACCAGATTCCATAAACAAGAGTCAAAGTCAAGGTTTTATTTATAAAGCATGTTTCATACATAGAGGTAGATTCAAGGTGCTCTACAGAGAAGTTAAAGCAACACAATTGAAAAAGAGCAAAAAAGAATGAAAATAAATAAATTAAAATGTTAAAAAATACTAATAAGAACAATAATAACAATAATAAGACCTTGAGTTTGGAGCAATAAGGTTTTAGGTCTGGATTTAAAAGCTGCTGTCGGGCGTTCCTGAGACCATCAGGCAGCTGGTTCCAGCGCTGTGCTGCATGATGACTAAAAGCCGCTTCTCCTTGTGTAGATTTTGCTCTGGGCACCACTAGCAGTCCACTTCCACTGATCTAACGGGTCTCGCAGGGTTATATTGCTCATGCATATTAGTCATATATTTAGGGCCAAATGCATGTAGAGATTTGATTAATAAGACTTTAAAATCAGTTCTGTGGCTTTACTGGCAACCAGTGCAGAGATTTAAGAACTGGGGTGATGTTTTGGTTTTAGTCTGAACTCTTGTGCCTGATGGTCTTTTTAGGAAGTCCTGTCAGAAGTCCATTGCTGCAGTAATCAGTTTTGCTGGAGATAAAAGGATGAATCAATTTTTCCAAATCTTGTTTTATCATTTTATCACCCTGACTTGTTGTTAAGGTGATAAAATGCTGATTTTGTAATTTTGTTATTGATAATGCTCAATAAAAGGCATGCCAGGAGTTGATAAAAGATATGTCAATATTTGCTTTTAATCACAAAAGACTGAATGTAAATGTTAGCTGAGCAGCAACCGGAATTGCTATAGCAGCAGAACAAACAACTGCTGAACATCTGAAACAGCCAAAAATTTAACAGGATTTTATTACAGAATCAAAATCAAGTTTATGAATAAATAAACAAATATTAAAAAAAAAAAAAAAAAAAAAAAACAGTGCAGACAAACACAGCTACAGAAAATATAAAACAACAAGGTATGGAAAACGAGGTTGAAATCCACAAAACAATAATTATACATACTCTAAAAGGATTTCAAGAGCTCAATAAATGATTTATGGAGCGGTGAGAGGCACTCAAATACTTTACTTAGGCAAAAAACAGCAGTACTGCATCAAAAAAAAAAACACTCCAGGATTGCAATTCAAGCAAAAGTAAACAAGTTGTAGGAATACAATATGTACCAAAAGTAATGAAGAATGGTCTCTATCAAAGTGTTAAACTATTGATGAGTTAATACAGTATGTGGGCAGCATGTTGTAAAAGCGTCTGACTCCTAACCGCATGTGTCCTACTGTTATCGTCATATGAAAACCTCATATGTCCAATTTTGGGGAATTATATGCTTTCCTATAAGTTAGAGAATTATGTTGTCCTTTAGAGCAGTGGTTCTCAACCTGGACTGGAGCTACAACTAATGATTATTTTCTTAATTCAATTCTGAATCATTTAGTCTATAAATTGTAAGAAAACATCAAGGTGACGTCTTCAAATTCCTTATTTTTTTCTGACCAACAGTCCAAAACTCAACAATATTTGTATTACTGTCCTATATGCCAAACAAAAGCAACTACTCCTCACATTTATGGAGGTGAAACCAAAGAATATTTGGCTTGTTTGCTTGAAAAGGGACTGAAACAATTCATCAATTATCAAAACAGTATTCTAAAAGGGGTTGCAAGTTAAATCTGAGGGGTCATAAGATGTTTCATATATTAAAGCAGAACAAAACACATTCTCTGTTGCATTTATGCTTTCAGACTATCATCTAATCTTTACTTTCTTCTGAGTTATTATATCATTTGATGGCTTTCAGGCCTCTGAATAATAGGCAAACAAATCAAAGAAAAAAATCTTTAGTCTCATTGGTCGCAACTGGTAGACTGGAGACCAGTAAAGGAGGGTCGCGGGTTGAAAGTTTCAGGTCTGTCGCACCTCTGAGCACAGCTGGCATCACTGATGTGTCTGATATGAAGTGTTTCGGTTCCATTAGCACATTTTTGGATGTGAGATTAACTGTTGCGTTGAGCTGCATTTTGGTTAAGTGAAAAAAATGTGTGAAGAGTTTTGAAAAAGTAAACTCAGTGTAGATAAATGTGTGTTATGTAGTAGTAATATATCTATAATTAGCACATATACTACATCTCCTAAAGCAATTAAAATGAAAAATATATACATTTGTATATAATGACATTGTCTTAAACTTCCTTTACTGTATTGTCAAAGCCCTGGTGTTTCGTTGAGGTGACATCTTATAGTCAATTAATGTAAATTATTTAAATGAAATACAGTTAAATTAATTAATGACTCTGTGTTTTCCCCACTGCACCAGGTGAACATCTGCGGATGTGTCCCCAGGGCCCGACCTGTTGTACCAGCACCATGGAGGAGAGCCTTGCCGGTCTGAGCACCAGAGAAACCGAGGGACTGATCAGAGAGGCCGGCAGGTCGCTGCAGGCTGCCTTCAACGCTCTCCACAGGAGCTTTGACAGTAAGTAGGCTGTGTTTGTGTGTGTGTGTGTGCGCGTTTGCAGGATGAACACTCATTACTGTGTGAGCTGATGTTTCAGCGGTGAGCACAGAGGAGTGTGACATTTGTAGGTTGTGTATTTTAATGTTTGTGTTCGCTACAAGCTCTGGCTGTGCTCAGCAGTCAATACAGCAGCTTCAATAGTAACGGTGTGTGTGTGTGTGTGTGTGTGTATGCGAGGGAGAACATGTGTGTGTCCTGTGCGTCAAGGGGACCCCTGACTGGGTGTTATAATGAGAGCAGAGTCAGCCAGACACAATGAAACGTGATAAGCCGATCCCCTGATCTCGAAGGGGCACACACACACGCACACACACACACACTTGTGTGCGTTCACACAAACACGCACACACACAAACGGAGGGGTGTCCCCCGGGGCCGTGGCTGGTTCAGCTAATGAGCAGTTGACCCACTGAGGAGCCGAGTCTGCAGATCACTGCACATCAGAAAAAAGGAGGGATGGAGGGAGGAGGAGAGAGGAAGAAAGACTGATAAAGTGTCACCGCTAACAATAGGGAGAGACAAATACAGCAAGTGAGAAATGTGTCATTAGTAACGAATAGAAACAGTGAGTCAAAACAAAAAACCTGAGGAAGGAGGAACAGAGAGCAGGGGGAGGACCAGCCAGAGGAGGACAGTATTATTATCTGAAGGCAGCAGGCCACCTCAGTAGCAGTAATGTGGCCGTCCATCTGGTTGTGGTTAGAGCAGGCTGGCACTGGTCCACAGCCTTTGAAGCATGAGGGAAAAGCCCAGACCAATATACTGCAGAGACAGCTCACTGACTCTCTTATTCTCTCTGTTTGACCTCTCTATCTCTGCGTATCCATCTGGTTTCAGAGAAGATTTCAAAGAAACCTTTAAAAATGTTAAGAAATAAATGTGAATTAGATGTGATAATCACGTGAGTAAGGAAGAGAGTAAATCAGCTTAATGACTTAATTTTCAAAAAAATATACTGAACATAAATGAGAAAAGAATCTTTCAATTAAATAATATATATGATAATATCAAGCACACGTGGTTTAGTTGGATCCATTGGATGTAATTTAACTTTCAGTCCATCCAAAGCCATCGTCCATTTTTCACCTGAGAAGCAATTTAATTATTTATTAATCTTTCATTTAGCAGTATTTCAGTATCGCTACTTATTGGATAATTTTTCTACAAAATGAAATTACACTTTAAAGGGAATTGCGCAAAACTTTACACATCAAAGTCTGTTTATGGGTCTTGGGGAGTACGACTATATATGTGAAAGCCTTTTGTGGCTCCAGAGGGGAGCTGCGTGAAGTCTGATAAATTGCCTCAAGTGATGTCACTTGAGTCATCTTCGATTAGGCTGAAGACTACAAGTTTCAAAATGAAAAAAAAAAAAAAATCTGGGGGTGTGGAGTTAGAAAGACGAAAGGTTACCGGACCTCTGTGGCCTGCTCCTCATCTCTGCTTATATTAGCTGCTACTAGCATGACGCACCTAAATCTCTGACTGAACTGTTGGAGGTCAAGTTGCATTGTGGGTAATGTATGCACTTGGTTTTGACAAGAAAAAAGAGTGCATGGAATAAAAAAAGATGATATCTCTGGTTCGGCTGCATACATTTTGATTCTTTAAGCTGTCTATCGTGAGTCTGACAGTGTTATACAGTAGAGGTGCAATGCTATATCGTTGCAGGGATCTTTTAAACCTGCACAAATCAATATTTTTTATGATTTGAATCATTCCTAGTTTCAAACCCATAGAGAATTGTCACCCAACTATGTAGTTCCCCTCAGCTCTAAAGAGGTTTTTGCGTCTTTCAGCTCATTGTTTTGGTTTTACAACCTACAACTTTCAGGTCACTATTACAGCTCTCATCAGTGTTGTTTCCAGTCACAGCAGGCTGCTGTTTTCAGCAGCAAAGGTTTAATTAAACCACCGTATCAAACCTTCCCAGCACCATGTGGAAGACAAACAAAGTTAGCGACTAGCATCATGGAGCATTGCAGCTAAAGACCCAGTTAAATTATTGCAGAGGTTAGTGACAACCAAAACAGAGCTAAAGGATGAGTTACTATTGAACTTACATTAGTCAGCGGCCAGAAACATGACTCCAAATAAATGTTATTCTGCAGCTTCTGGATGTGTAAAAAAACTGTTTGCTAAGACGATAGCTATATAAGCTTAACAAGGCTATGATTTGTCAAACATGTGCCTAATGTTCAGGTTGTTGTGAAAATATTTCCATTCAGCTTTTTCTATTTCAGTTAATCACAATTTGCCAAAAGAAGCCTCCTCCCCTCTCCTCCTTTTCCTCTGCTTGTTAACTCTGCTCACTATCATCTCCCTTATGTCTCTCTTCCCTCTCTTCCCCTCCTCCAGCCTATTTCACTGAACTGCACGGGCGATCTGAGCGCTCCCTGCAGGAGGCGTTGTCTCCCCTCGGCCCCCTGTACTCCCAGAACACCCGTCTCTATGGAGATCTCTACTCTGACCTGCGACAGTACTACAGGGGCTCCGCTCTCAACCTGGACGAGACCCTGTCGGAATTCTGGTCTCGCCTCCTGGAACGCACCTTTAAAAGCTCCACGCCGACAGATGTGAGTTCAACTTCAAGTCTGCCGTTCATTGAATAAGAGAAAGAAGACCAAACCTATTTATTTATGTGGTATTATGACTGAGATAGGAGGGAAGAGGAGAGGCTAGGTCACAATATGGCGGCCTCAGTCTTATTTTTGATGTCTGAACTTGTACCTTAATAATAGTCAAACTCTATATTATACATAATTGAAGGATTTGTAAACTATTCTGCTGATCCTTTCAGCTGAGAGCTCAGCTGCCTCTTCTCAACCGTTGCTTCTCTTCTAGCTTGTAAAGGCATGATTAAATATTTGCACAACGTGACAAGCTGATAAAATTTCCGTTTTTGGATGCGTCACTTGCACGTCCAATGTTTTTTCATCTATTGTCTATTATCACGCTATTATCGCAGATTTACATTCTCCTGATAGGGAGGAGAGGTATTATTTGTAGTCTTTTAAATGTAATAACATACTTCTCCCTACATCATGTCTGCTGTCCACCGTCACCTCTGTCTGACAGGTCATCTTGTCAGAGGACTACCTTGAGTGTGTTGCTAAGCAACAGGAGACGCTGCGGCCATTTGGAGATGTCCCGAGGGACATGAAGGCGAAGGTGATCCGGGCTTTTGTCACAGCCAGGTCATTTATCCAGGGCCTGGTAGTCAGCGGAGATGTTGTCAGGAAGGTCTCACAGGTGAGTGTGTGTGTGCTTGTGACACGAGAGGAGATGCAGTGAGACAAACAGAGAGAGTCATGATGAGTTGGTGTGAAAGAAACTGAGATTGAGAGTGAAAGATATGTTGTTTGTGTCGTAGTGAGAGAGAATGATTTATT
This sequence comes from Thunnus maccoyii, assembly GCF_910596095.1. NCBI lineage: Eukaryota > Metazoa > Chordata > Actinopteri > Scombriformes > Scombridae > Thunnus > Thunnus maccoyii. Next base: position 26,710,676 of record NC_056539.1, on the reverse strand, counting down.
TGTGTGTGTGTGTGTGTGTGTGTCATTAAAGCCTGCTGGGCTGAGTCCCAAGAAAGCGGATATGATGGATGGTCGTCACACCCTAACTGCCAGAGAAAATGTCTCCACCCTAAAACTGGAAAACACAAAGATCATCAAAACTTAAGTGTCAGACTCTGCCATCAGAACAAAGCTCTCATTTGGAGGGATGACAATGTTGTTGTCAAATTATGGGTGTGATGGTGTTTTTGCAGCTCTCGATGCAATTATTTTTTTCACAAATACTGATGCAACTGCGTTTGTGTTATTCTGCGTTTAGTGAAAAGGCTTGAACTAGCTCACATCATCACAACAAGGCTTTCTTACACTCCTCTCTCTGTTCGTTCACGCCCTTATACATACGTATGCTAGATAAGCTTTATCCCCATTCGTCACTTTAAAGAACCACACCACTGATTTTGCACATTTTAATCTATTTTTGACAACTCTGAATTATATCACAGCTATTTTTCAAACCATGCTGCAGTGTTTTAGATATCACATTTTTTTTCTACCATCCCAAGTTTCTATTAATTTCCAATCTTTATAAAAAATCAGAGCACATTCTTGAAACATGTTTGTGTTATCACTGTCAACACCGAGTCTGTATTCATTTTGGTCGACACATTATCATTATGAGCGCAGATGTTTTAAATCTGTCATCACTTAAAGCTCGTTACCACACAATGATTAAATAACACTTACACAAATTAATACAGACTTGGATGTTGATAGCTGATTATACAAATGACGTTTCGAGTGTCTGTTGACTGATTTTCCTACTGCATAGAAGTGAATGTGAGAAAGCTAGTAGGAAAAATGCATCCAAACAGCTAAAACTGTATTGCATTCATTTGAAAACAAAGCAAAAGTGTAATCCAAAACTTGCAACCTCACTGGTGGAGTCCGTTAACTCCCTGCCTGTAGTACCACCTGTAGTGGTAAAAGTACTCCACTATGAAACCGGACACCTGTCATGACTTGTGTTCATACTCAGAAGCTGACACCGTAACAGAAACCATGTACTGTAGAAAGATTAACAAGCAGGGCTGTCATTTCCTTCATGTTCAGGCTGTGCCCTGTATAATGTTACAACACCGCCCTCTACTGCTCATCCTTTTCCCTTGAGCTATTTGTACTTGTAAATTTTGGAAGGATAGAGCAAAGTTTTGACTTGAGTCACCACCTTTCCCCAAGTGAGGGGGGAAAACCGCGATAACACATCTCATAATAGGTCACTTTGGATGTGAATGTCCTCCTTTCACTACCCATCATGAGGTTCGTAATGCTAACTGTCCCATCAACCCTCTTCAGGTTTCTCTGAGTCCAGAGTGTGCAAAGGCCCTGATGAAGCTGGTTTACTGTCCTCACTGTCGCGGCCTGGCCTCCGTCAAACCCTGCTCCAACTACTGCTCCAACGTCATGAAGGGCTGCCTGGCCAACCAAGCCGACCTCGACACCGAGTGGCAGAATCTTATAGGTGAGATTCAGACAGTACAGTAAGACCTTGAAGGGTAAAAGGCAGAGGTTATCCAGATGTTCTTATAAGTGGGTACGAACATCTTCTCCGCTCTCTCTTCTCTTCAGACACCATGATCCAGGTGGCGTCTAGTTTCAGCATGGAGCCCAGTCTCGATGTGGTTCTCTCCTCCATTCCTGTGCGAATCTTTGAGGCTGTGCACTTCCTACAGGAAAACATGGACACATTCACAGCAAAAGTAAGATGGCTCACTTTGGCTCATCACTTGAATACACACACACACACACACACACACACACACACACACACACACACACACACACAAACACATTTCTCTAGGAGCATTTTATCTCCAGTAAGATGTCAGCTCATGCTTACAACATCCAGCTCAGTCCAGATCATTATTTATGTAGCAAGGCAGCATTAAAACACAAAAACATGAAACATAAACACAATAAAAACACAATTCAAGACATTAAAAGTGCTGGTACTATGCACACAATTCTGAACAAATAAAGGATGCATGTTAAAATGCAAGGAAGACACTCACATGAAGAGAAAATATAACAAAAATAAAGTGCTATACTGGGTGGCGAATTAAGAGCACTTATTGCACTTGGTATAAATGAAAATTGGAACCTGTTGCACCTAATTTTTGGAAACCAAATTCCTTCAGAAGAGGATGGCCTGGATTTGATATGATGAATTTAGCTTTCTGTGCTTTCTTTATCTGCTATAAATGTGACTTTACTTACTGCCTTGACATTGTTTCCCAGTTTATTCCTGTTTCGTACATTTAAATTCCCATACCAATACCATACCAATCAATAATCTGTAAAATAACACCATCACATGTGTCAGAAACTACAGCCTTTTGTAGCAAAGTATCTGTAGCTCTCTACAGTTTCTACTTTTGTCCTTCATCAATATTATTACCTTTAAGGAACAATTGCATTCCTGACATAACGCTCAAGAATGTTCTCCGATGGTAGTAGGCTCAGCCCTTCAGCACTAACTTTTGTTGGTTGTCTAAATATATCCTCCAAATGAGGGTTAATAGCATTAGTGTGTTGCTAGGCTCCCATAATTTTCCATCACATAACAGATGTGGTAAATATTGACACCCAGGCTTATTCAATAAGCAGTGGGAACAGCAAAAAGACAGAAAGTCTTGGCCTTGTTTTCAAAGCAAAGCAGATTTGTACTTTTTTAAAGTGTGGTTTATTTTAAATCTCTGCCTCTGCCTGTTTCCATAATTTTTTACATGTTGAATCAAGTGTAATGTATTCATCAGTTGGTACATTTTCTCTTACTGTGAAGACTAATGAGACAGAAAGTCCAAGTCGAATCAACATGTCACTGTAGGCAGCATTAATGCCTGAATATGTTAGATGTAGGATTTAAAAAATTAATGAATCTGGCAGTAAAAGGAGGCAACCGTTAGTCAAAACAGCTTTACAGTTTTAAACATGTATCTATGGCGACATCTAGTGGATATTACTAGCACTCACAAATGTTGTAATACAGTATATCTTAGAGCTGTATTTGGGAATGTGAGGTGATGTTTTTTTTGAGAAACATTGTCCACAGCTTCTATTACATGTGTGCTGAAAAGTATTTGTATATGTGTGTGTGTGTGTGTGTGTCTGGATGTTTAGGTGTACCAGACATGTGGAAC